>NC_137542.1:54936699-55536699 GCF_963082525.1 Nesoenas mayeri | reverse complement strand
ATACCAATTTTTAAAAAGGGTAGAAAGGAGGGCACCGGAAACTATCGACCTGTCAGCCTCCCCTCTGTGTCTGGGAAGACCGTGGAGCAGATCCTTCCACAAGCTATGCTAGGGCACATGGAGGACAGGGAGGTGATTCGAGACAGTCAGCACGCCTTCACTGAGGGCAAGTCCTGCCTGACCCACATAGTGGCCTTCTCTGACGGAGTGACTACATCAGTGGACAAGGGAAGGACTACAGGAAGGCCATCTATCTGGACTTCTGTAAGGCCTTTGACAAGAGTCCCTCACAATATTATTTTCTCTAAATTGCAGAGGTATGGATTTGATGCGTGGACTGCTTGGTGGATAAGAAATTGGCTGAATGGTCACATCCAGAGGGTTGTGGTCAATGGTTCAATGTCTGGATGGACACTGGTGACAACGGATGTCCACAGGGGTCTATACTAGGACAAGTACTGTTTAATATCTTCATCAATTACATTGGGATTGAGAGTACTCCCAGCAAGTTTGCAGATGACAACAAGCTGAGTGGTGCAGTTGACACACCTGAGGGATGAGATGTCATCCAGAGGGACCTGAACAAGCTCGAGAAGTGGGCCCATGTGAACGTCAGGAAGTTTAACAAGGACAAGTGCAAGGTCCTGGACCTGAGTTGGGGCAACCCCTCATATCAGTACAGGCTGGGGATGAAGAGATTGAGAGCAGCCCTGCTGAGAAGGACTTGGGGGTGCTAGTGAATGAAAGATTGGACATGAGCTGGCAATGTGCGCTTGCAGCCCAGAAGGCCAATGGTATCTTGGGCTGCATCAAAAGAAGCATGGCCAGCAGGTTGAGGGAGGTGATTCTGTCCCTCTGCTCTGCCCTGGTGAGACCCCACCTGGAGTCCTGTGTCCAGCTCTGGAGGCCTCAGCACAGGAAAGACACGGACCTGTTGGAGAGGCCAGAGAAGGCCATGAAAATGATCAGAGGGCTGAAAAATGTCTGCTGTGTGGACAGGCTGAGAGAGTTGAGGTTGTTCAGCCTGGAGAAGTGAAGGCTCCAGGGAGACCTTATTGCCACCTTTCAATACTTAAAAGGGGCCTATAGGAAAGTTGGGGACAGACTTTTTAGCAGGGCCTGTTGTGACAGGACAAGGGGTAATTGTTTTAAACTAAAGGAGGAGAGATTCAACCTAGATATAAGGAAGAAATTTTTAACAGTGAGAGTGGTAGAATACTGGCCCAGGTTGCCCAGAGAAGTGGTAGATGTCCCATCCCTGGAGACATTCAAGGCCAGGCTGGACGGGGCTCTGAACAACCTGATCTGGTTGAAGAAGTCCCTGCTCATTGCAGGGGGGCTGGACGAGATGAGCTTTGAAGGTCCCTTCCAACCCAAACTATTATATGATTCTATGAACTACTAGCATTTCCTTCCTGACCACTTAGCCTCAGGTCTTCCATTGTTCCAACAGAAACAAAAAATACAATAATTCTTCCTAGAAGACATTTTGCCTCATTACATATCTCCAGCGAGGTTTTCCATGTTTTATAACATTACTTTCATTACATCTTCAGTACTGAAAATGGCTTATAACCTACCAAACAGAGAGATGACTCTTCTTTAGATTGAACAGCATGAAACTGTGAAACCATCTAGAATATTCAAAAGCTCAAGCCACAGTGAAAGTGAGTATGACACATCTTCTTGACTCTTCTGGAAATGCTTCACGTGACCACTTAGTGCAACGTAGATTAGTATTACCTTCACTTCCTACAGCCAGGAACAGGTTAGGCAACTTCTTCAAGGTCACAGAGACCCAGCAAGTAGGCAGATAAAGAATATAGAGAATGCTACCATAAAAATAATCAAACCAAATTTTATTTCTTCATCATCTGAAATAACAATGCCCAAGTTGGTACAAGTAAAGTCTAACACTTCACTAATGGGGAAAAAAAAGCTAATGATTTTTCTGAGATTTTTTCCCTCCCCTAAGAAACAAACTCGAATTTTCTCATGGAAAGAGTCTGCCCCTCATTAGCAGAGTATGAAATCACTTGTTTAAAATATGCTCACAAGTATATGGACTCTCAAATTAGTTAATATTAAAGGAAACACCATAAAACAGTAAAAAGTATCTCATTAACAGAACATGTGATTGCATCCGTAAATAATTTAAATATTTACCACCAACAAGTATGGTTGCCCCATTGGGTATATCTTTTACAGCTTCAACAGGATCAGTATAAAATTTGGTGTTGCGATGACAGCTGGTAGAAAAAAAGCATCCAGAAATCTGGAACATTGAAAGAAACAAGTGAATGAACATAGAGCATTATATAGTAACTTTATAACGATGATCATGCCTCTGGCTAGGTAAGGGTGAAAACATATTTTAAAAAAAAAAAATATATTGCTACTGTAAACACTATACTTTGTGGGGGAGGGGAGAGAAAGGTTCAGGTCTCCATAACAAGGACTCTATTGTCTCTCTACCATCCACATCAGCCATATTTTATGACATTCATACGTATTATGAAGGCTTTAGGCTTAATATGAGCTGCATCAATTTGACAATATCCGAACAGATTTTAAATTTCTTAATTCCATTCTAAACTGCAGACATATTGTTACTCATTCTGAACAGATTCACAAATGTGATTCCTCAGCACAAGTTAGACCAACTCAAAGACTGCTCTAACCTATATATTGCTACTTGTAGTTTCAAAGATATCCAGACACTAAACATAACCAGAAATTGCTGAAGCAAAGAGCCAACACCAGCATAAAATTTGAGTAGAGGCCAAGGAACAATATGAAGTATGTTGCTGTGCTGGCAGTATAGTAAACAGGTACTCCCTTCAACAGAGTGAACCTTCCCCCAGCTTCCTAATACAGTCTTGGAGCTCTTTGTGTTGTTGAGCAACAGCTCAGAATCTGGGGGACTCACAAGAACTGATGAAATAGGGAGGAAAAGAGGGAAACCAATACAAACTCCACTCCCAAATCTAGACTTTACAGTACAAAGCCATTATACTGCAAATGTTATAAAGTTTCATTATATTCTTGGGTCACAGCTATCCTAACCTTTCTTGTTCTTCTTCTTCTTCTTCTTCTCTAAATATTTTCCACTAATACTATCGAGCATTAATACTTATCAAGTACTGTCAAGGCACCAGGAGCAATTGACTTTTAAGTCAGTACAATGACACAGTCTCCATAAATTGATATCATTTGGAAGTTAAAATACTGCCTACTGACGTTTCCACTCTAATTTGATAGTAGAAGTGAAAAATATACTGGGAAAGAGGGATAAGAATGAGTGAATAAATAATAAACAAGCTAATCAACACACATTCTAAAGACAACAGCCTAATTCTTTCCTAAAGAGCTGACTTAAGATCCAGTAACAACCAGGGAAATAATTTTTGGCTCAGTTTCAAGATTACACAAGCTGCCTTCTTTATAAAATTAAGTCTGCAAGAGTTTTATACTGAATATTGAGAAAACCTCTCTTAATGGAAGTTTATCTGCTTCTCAGTGGAAATACTGATGTTCCTCTGCTTTGATGGGCTCAAAAAAAATATCAGTACATGGACCATGAGAAACAGTGTCAGCTGGGAAAGACTAAAAGACCCTTCGCCACACTCAATTACACGATGACTATTTATTTCAGTAATATCTTTTCATAATGACAATAAGACTGCAAAGAGCACCTCTTCTGGTTGCATTCAGTAGGCAAGCGACAAAATGAGTATTAAGTGCTGGCAGCCTCAGGAGCCCCAGCAAAACAGGGCTGCAAGCAGGCACGAGGGCCAGGGCTGGAGGGTGGCCAGGCCACTGGCATGTCCCTGCACCCACACAGAGGAAAATATTTTCAAGAGGCCACATGACACCTTTTCCTTAATCTTCCCAACTGCCTGTAACAGTGAGGAAGAACAGAGCAGCACATGTTACATGTGTTTATTCCCAGGCTGAATGTCCCAAATGACGGTATCTGCCTCTCTATACTAAAGATGTTCTTTTCAGTCCCTTCCACTCTGCTATTTGAGAGCAAAGGGCTTTCAGGGAGCTGAGGTGCCAAGGATCACCCACCTGCCCCTGCACACCTGGCCAGCAAGCTAAGACCTCAGGAGGTGGCTGCAACTCCGGCAGCCCAGGTTTAAGAGAGAAGTAACCTGGAGACAGATGTGCTCCTAGAATAATCCACAAAATCCAAGTACATTTTATAGAAGAGCAAAATATAATTTAGCAAAACGACGACTGAAAAAGCTGTAATTATTTGTTCATACAGACACCAGAAAGAGTAAACACAGGAACGAGAAGGAGACTAGATGAGGTGTTTCAATTAAAATAAGAAAAGCCACAGAAGCAACTCCAGCTTCAGAAATAAAAAAATAACTCAGCTATCGTTACACGTGGGCTGGAAACCATTAGATCAGTGAGGTTTGGCAGAAGCTTCCCCCAGGAAGAGCAGAACAAGTAGGCGAGCTAGCTGCACAGCTCAGCTCCACGCGTTTATGAATGGCAACATTCGGCGGGGCTGACAGGGGCTCTGCTGTCCGGCCCGGGCTCTGCTGTCCGGCCCGGGCTCTGCTGTCCGGCCCGGGCTCTGCCCGCCTGCGGCCGGAGCCAACCCCAGCAACGACCAGCCTGGCGGGAGCAGCACTGAAACGCACAGCAGCACACTGTAACTGCGCCGCGATGTCAAACACAGCGAAAATTAAAAAAAAAAAAATCAACCTCCAAGCCCAAGGTTCGAGCCCGGTCACCCAAGGGCACCGCATCCCACGCCGGGGCGGGGGCCAGGCCTGTCCCGGGGCCTGCTCTGCCGCAGCGCCCGCGGGCCCCGCTCGTGGCAAACCTGCCCGAGTAACGTGAGGAAAAAACCAAGCCCGTCGCTTCCACAGGGACGCGGGCAACGCCGCTCTCGGGGCTGCAGGGCGGCCGCGCGCCCCGCGGGTCCGGCCCCGCACGACTCCCCCGCGCGTGAGAGATGTCGACCCGCGACGGCCGGGAGGGCGGCCCCGCCGCGGCGGGCACCCTCGCCAAGGTCACCGCAACCGGGGCGGGCGCGGCGGCGAAGGCCCGACGGGCGAGGGAACGCGGAGGGGGCGCGGGCATCCGGCGGGGCCGGCCGGGGTGGAGGAGCGCGGCCGACACGGGGTCCGGCTGTCTCGCCGCCCCGCCTTACCTCAGCCCCGGCGGCCCGGGTCCGCGCGGCGGGAAGGAGGATGCGGCGGCCGAGCGGCTGCAGGAGGAATTTGAACGCCGCCATCTTCGCGCTGTGCGGCTGTCTGAGCGGGGAGCGGACGGGCGGCGGGCTGGGCCGGGACGGCGGGTGCGGCTGCCGGACGCCGCGCCGGGCGAGCGGGAAGGCGCAGAGCGGCGAATCCCGCGGGCGGAGGGAGGGTGAGGGGCTCGGCCCTGACGTCCACTGACGTCGGTTGCGCCCGAGGCGGGGCCGCAGCCACCGGGGAGCCGGTAACGGGCGGGCAGCGTGGCGGCAGTTCTTCCGCAGGCGGCGGCACCCCGGGCCGTGAGACAGCCGTGCAGCCCCCGGGCCGTGAGACAGCCGTGCAGCCCCCGGGCCGGGCGCTGCCCCGCTGGGGTCCCGCGGCAGGGCCAGGCGGGGGGAGCAGCCCCCACTGCGGGGGCCTCGGGGAGCAGAGGCAGCACCCCCGACCCTGCGTGAACATAGAGCCCGCAGCGGTTTAGTTCTCAAATCCCTCAGACCCACGGAAAACACACGTGGACGACCCCCTTTGTGATAAAAGTCGTTACAGTTTTAAAGGGTGGATTTTGTTCAGTTTTCCTTCCGATCCTCCGTTACTTCCACAGATGGACAACTCAGATGCACCACCACAGATGCCTCTGGGTGAAGCTACGGTGGCTTAAATTTCTGTCCTATCACTTTATGATGGAGGACTAACATCACAAGAATCAAATTAAGGACAGAGGCTTTGAATGATTAAGTTTCTGATGCACAGTCCTCGGGGTGAGCCAGGCTCCAGCAAGCACATGGTCTCCACCGCTCGCTTGGTTGCTATGTTTGGGTGGGAAAATATTACTAAAATAGATGTATACTTCTTTAACACCCACGTGATGTACAGTGCTGGCATTTCTGCTGCTGCTGGAAGGAAAATTCATGCCTCCACCATTATCCTCACATTCTAAAAATACCCCAAGTACTCAGTGTATGCCCCAACAATGCTGGATAGAACACAACAATTCACAGAAAAATGTGAGAAGCTGTTCAGATGCAGGCAAAGATAAATTCCCTTCATGCACATGACAGGAGGTCACACTTCTTGCAGGTCACGGTGCCCCTCATCTAGTTTCCAGTATGTCTCTAATACAGCTGCCAGCCTCGCTGTGCTTAACCATCATGGTATGAAAATGCAACAGGAAAATTTACAAGGAAGCCAAGGGTTTAAAAGCGTGCTGCCAGTCTCTGAAGTGTTTGTACACACCTAGTCCCTTTTATTCAGAGCGCTGGTCCAGCCTTGCAGGTGCTGATCCATGGCCCCTGCCATTGCCTCTCTCTCACGTGTTTTAAACAATGGTGGCACCTGTTCACGTAACAGACAAACCTTGCAGATGCCAGTGAGGTGTGGGGGAGACACCTTTGCTGTCAGGAGGGGTTTGGATTGTTTATTTTCTTTGTTTTTCCGAGATATTCACCATATTTAGTTAGTTAAGTCTAGGGCAGCTCCAGATGTAAAAGGCTACAAATTGCAGGGGCTTAGTGAACTGAAAAACAACAGCACAGCTTGTATTCTTCCAGAGCTAAGAATCAGCTGAAAAATTTTACAGGACTGGATTGCTGAATCTCAGTACTATCTAAATTTCATATAGATATGTGAATTCCTTAAGTCACGTTTCCTTTCATGAAAAAAAAAAAAATCCATAAACATTGAAAAACTTGTCTAAAACAAGTTTAGTCTCTTCAGTTCAATGAGTATCTTCCTTTAAACTAGCAGACTGTATTCGCAAACTGATCAAACTGCTCACTCTTGAGTACTTGTTACATACCCAGCTAGCATTTATTCGGCATAGGGTTTGGACTGTCTGGGGCTCCTATAGGATTCCTCCTTGCAGGCTGGAGGAAGGGGGCTAACTGCATGCAGTAGGTATAGTGCTGGAATATTAATATTTTCTTGAAATATCTATTCTGAAAAGCTGGTAATTCTACTTATATAAATTACAGTTGCTGAACTTGGAAATTAGGGACATATAATTATTTTCTTATCAGGTGCTATGGATTTTTTTAAATCAAAATTATTTTTAAAAATATGTGGAAAGTGCACATGCTTTGGACTGCAAGCCTCTTATTTTGTCTCAGACAACCTCAAAACATAACTGAATGAGTAGATAAAATAATTTGTTCTGGAGCAGTTTATAAAGAATGGTAGATCACCTACCTTTTCTTAGTTTTTAAGAAGTCTTAGAGCTCTTCACACAACAACCACTACAACTAAGAGGCCAACATGAAATAAGTCTCTAAAATTATCAATAATGTGTTTAATATGTTCTTATTTTGTTAATTGAAGTAAATAATGTAAGAGTGGTAGCATGCAAATCAAACACTTTTCAAGTTCAACAGCATTTACAAGTGAGTATTGGTAGAGGTTTGATGCTTTGGTGCCAAAAAAACTCAGCAGGTGGGCATTCTGAAGCTACCACAGGTTAATCATTATATACACCATATAACACCAGCTCACACTGCTACCAAGCATAATAGGATTTCAAGGTCAGTAGTCCAATTCAGTTAAATAATATTTCCCGAAGAAGCCACCAAAGAGTGAGCAGATAGGCAGGCTATTTTCATATGTTTGATTTACCTATACAGGGAAGGAACCAGAACTCTGAGATGAGCAATTTTGTTTCTAGACAAATTTCTTAAAACTCTTTTATACTTGTCCCAGATTTTAGCTAATGAAAAATTAGCGATCTACATTTCTTTCAAACCCATTGGAATTTAGCAAGCAAGTTCAGTTACTGAGGCATGAAAATCACATGTGAAGCCACACAGAAGGGAAAGCACATTGAACTCTGGAGCAACTAGAACACACTCAGAACACCTAAACTCACCTCCAACAAATGTCAGTTCTGGAACAAGAAGTTAGTGTTCAAATATTCCTGAGTATTAGTCAAAATGCTGAACTTTTTATATTAAACACTTAAGAGCACTTGAAACTCATCTTTGGATGAAGTGGAATGAACCTGATTCTCTTGATATGGGATAGAACGTGAAAGAAAATTGAAGTATTATTTCGTAGCATCTACATCTTTCTGCAAGAATGGAGTACTACAGGGGAAACAAATAAAGGAAGGATAGAAAACTTATGATACAGACCTAAAGGGATTGGATAATTACAAATATATTCCAGATGAGAACACAAAAATAATTACAAGCTTATGTGCAATTCATTCAACAATTTGAAGATCAACTCATACCATTTACAGGAAATATATTTATGTGAAGACAAAAGGGCTGCCACCTGCATCACAATGATTGCACTAGTAAGCCATGTCAACTTAAATGTTGAATTTATTAACAAGGTTCAAGGGAAAGGAAGGACATTACAAAGAAAAATGGATATTTACAGGTCTGGTGAAAACTACATGTTAAAAAACAGCAGGGATTTGGCAAATGAAAGTTCACACATAATTAAACATAAATACCAAAGGCAAAATTAAATTGGAAAACAAACAAACAAACAAATATCTTCTAGACAGTTATGGAAATATAAAGCAAATTAGAGCCAAGATTTTTGAAGGAAACAGCCTCCTGCAGAGCTGCTGATGAATCCCTTTGCCAGCTAACCCTGGAGACTTTTTCTCTTCAGTCCTCGGCTTAAGATCAAAGGCAATACCAAACGATGAAAGGGTCTTGAAGCTACATAATAAGGAAGAATCAACAACCCTTTGGCAAGAACAGTTCTTTATCCCTGAAGGACCTCTTCAGCAGACAACGGAAAGTCAATGAATATATTTTTTTTTTACTATTAATATCATAGCAGAATACAGGAGCTCACCTAATTAAGAAAATAATAATTAAAAAAAAAAACCCTAAGTGGATGAGGAGGTCTATATTGTGAAAAACAATCTGGGAGGATTTTGTTTGTGCGTTTCATACTAGTCCAGCTTGATATATTTACTTGCATATTTAGGCACGATGCCCTACTTTCATGTAAGTGATACAGAAGTTTCTATATCATGTCAGACTATCATTATTACAAGCTAAGACAAGCAACTAAGCAGAACTTCTTAGAAGTCACTGAACATTCTATACTTGGTCAAAACTGGAGAATTAATGTTACGACAGCAAGCTATTCACTTATTAACCTTGACAGCGGTGAGAAATAGCCACTGAAATATCAGAAGTTAAGTCAACAGTGAAATAGTTAAATTCTGTAGTCTTAAAAATACAAAACTTCAGACTTCCTGACCACTGCAAATGCTGCACCTCAATTTAAAATCACAGTACTTAACAAGGTGCAATTATGCAATGCTTAAAATTAAGGTGTCATTTTTGTTTAAATAGAACCACAAAGTCTGTTACTCAGCGTGATTCTTGGCACTTCTGTCCATGTTCATATATTGCATGCTTAGGAACTGTCATCAACACTATCCAAATTAGTTAAGTGTAATAACCTTCAACTGTGACAGTCAGTATGTCTACTGGTTCTGGAGAAAGGATAAGTGACTTATCATTCCTTTACAGCAGGACTGACAAAAACCCAAAATGCCTATTCACATATTTGCAGACATCAGCTGCACAAGTTCATATGTTTGTGTATTGATACGTGTGGAGGCTGGCTTAAATTCTTCAGAAAACCCTACTAATGTCTTACTTTTCAACTGTGCCAGGAATTTTTTTTTGCTGCCAGAATCCAACAGACCAGAAAAATATTTTTTTCCCTTTCTGTACAAGCTGAAAGAATGAAATTTTTTTACACTCCATACCGACAGAGTTATAAAAGAGCAAATGTAAATGTAACAAAAGGGGCTACAGAAACAATAAACAGGAATCCTGAGCTGCATGTCAGTTCAGGTTTGGTTGCACTCCTGTAGCAGGCTTTTCCAGATTCACCAATGCAACATTGCATTAATAAGCTGCTTGGAGTACTTTCAAACAAACCTCATCAGCAACAGAATGTACTTTAAATTCAGAACCTATGAGGATTTCGTAAAGCTACTGGTGAAGAAATCTTCATGCTTGTATTTGATACATAAATTAGAAAAACAAATATAGAACCTTAAGATGATAATGCAGAGTTGTGTTTGCAGATGTTGCACACAGTAAACAGGTCATCCCCCCCTCCATACCTCACTGCAAAACTTCAGGACAGCTGCCAGAAATGGAAATGAAGAAAAGCAACACCTGCAAGTTTCACCTGAAACTCTGGTTTCCCCTCTGAAACTTGGTCTTTACCATCCATTTCATGGGTGTGGAGCTCATTTGGCGAGCAACATTTCTTGGCTACAGGAGTTTAGCATGCAAACACATGCAATCCAACCTCTTGCAATTATTTTATCATCCATTCACTAGGGAGGCAGTTCCCTGCATGCACTGACAAAACCGAGTGCCAATCTATTATTATCTAAATTCTTCTATTCCATCCAGCTGCTGGAGGAACAGAGGAGCTGTCTGGAGCACAGAATGGCTTCCCACTACGGTAGGCAGCCTGTCAGTGGCTTGGTTAATATTCTCAATGGTCCAAAACTTACATGTCTCATAGGCAAAGCAGACAGTCATTTCCTGTCACAATTTAGTTCTCAGCTGCAATCAAATGAAAAGAAGAATTAGTAAGGAAGGTAACTTTCACACAGGATATATGGCAAAACCTGAAACTTTTGTGAAGTTTTTTATGAAGTGATTCAAAACAAACTTCTACCATTCATTTGTCCATCTTTTAAAAAGGCCTCTTAGAATAAGTTAGTCTTGGAATAACAGGTTTTCCTTCAGCTCTTTGCCAGTTTTGGTAAATGTATTTGTCTGATTTTAAATCTGATTCTACAAATACACACTGAAAAGGAGCTTGGAAGCCTGCTTAGCCTAAGTAGCAGGTTCCCTGTATTTACAAGCACACAGCTGCTTGTTGCAAAGCTCTTGCTCTCAATTTCACCAGCTGCAAACATTTCGTCTAAGATCTGGGTGGTTTGTTTCAGGGGCCAGTTCACTGAAGACTTCCGTACTCTGCTTTTGGGGTTTTGCAGGGTTTCAGGAAAAACAATCATTTCAGATTGACATCACTACCACGAAACATCCTCGTCAAAAGCCGGACTGCACTGATAGCACTGGTGACACCCTGTGGCATCCTGCTGAACTCTCCAGCAGAAGGGGCTTCCCCCAGTGTGATACCGTTCTGCAGCACTGACGCCTGTGCTCACTTTGGACAGCAGGCCTCAATGAGCTGCTACTTCTGCAGCAAGTTGAGCATTGAAATCTTTAAGTGCCAATGGTAACCAGAAATACTGGTTGAAACTAATTACTATGGGAATGGCAAAAATGGCCTTGGACTCCGGTATAATTTTAAAGCACCCTTAGAATGTATAGCACATGTGACTCGAGATTATTCATCCAAGCGATAAATATTATGCTTTTTGGTTGTGGTGCACTTAAAATATTAATAAATGCAATAAAAAACTTCCAGATTTTCACTCAGCTTTCAAGTTATTGACAACAGAAATCAGAAAATCTGTCAAAAATTTTGGATTTCCCATTTACCTCACAGGGTAAAACCCTAATAACCATCACCGTGGTTTGCCACTCCAGCAGCTGTGCACCATAACAGAGGGTTACCTGTGACAAGAATAGGTCTTCAAAATCAGTATGCTTATATTTATTTTCTTACACCTTTGAAAGACAGGGTGTATGGTTGAACGTAGGTTCAAGAAAGTACCCTGGGCAGCCACACTCCCAGGCAGCGGATTTCCAGCAAGCCGACCAGAACACTGCAGACATTTGACATCCTACACCATGTTTAAGGTACAAGAAACACAGACTTCTTGCCCGAGCAAGGACAGTACATGCATTTGCATGGTTGACCATTCAGTTGCAGCACAGCAACTGGGGGTTGGGGAGACACAGATGGGGAGACACAGATGAGCTTCCCAGTTATGTACATCTTAAAGACACAACTACACAACACAATTTGCAAGAGTGGGAAGAAGGAGAAAGAGCACAGGGCAGCTGTTTAAACTCGTACTCTTCCAACATAAATGCTTGCCAAACTATGGTATGGCACCTCTGTCTCATATAAAACAATCTCAAGTACACATTCCTTCTTATCCATCCCATAATCCTTTCAGGAATGTTTTGGGGTTGGGGGTGGGGACGGGGCAGGCTGTTGCCTTTTTCTGGTTTTGTTTTGGTTTGTTTTGGTGTGTTGCATTTTTGTTTGGGGGGGTTGTGGGGTTTTGTTTTGTTTTCATTGTTGTTTGTTTGTTTTTTGTTTTGTTTCGTTTTTCCTCAAGGGAAGCCTAGAAGAACCAGAAAAGCTTTAATGCTAAGTACTACACAGATTAATACAATACTGCAATTAGTCAATTTAATTTGCTATGATCCAAGGGATTTAACACTGTAAAACCTCTTATGGTGGCAAAAAAACCTCATTAAAAGCCAGATGAAGGTTCTCGGAGGTAAGTTACACATTACAGTTTCAGAAGGAAGTTATGGTCTTAGTCACTCTGATCAGCTTGGTGATCAAACTGCAGACTAGGTCTGTGGAAAAAATTGGCATCATTCAGTCAGGTAAGTGAGCCGACCTTACACACAAAACCACCACATGACTTTAGGATTAATACAGCTGAAGATATGAAGGTACAGTTAGCAGCATGAGTCTGGTCACTTGCTGATCAAATGGCATTACTTCTGCATTAGCTAGAAGTCGATTCTGAAGTAATAGCCTAAATTACATACACAGTGAAGATTGCTGTAAGCAAGAGACCATCATGTACAGAAGCCCATAAATGAGACGTGGCAGGCACAAGCACTCTTCTGTATGAAAGAAGTCCACAGTACACACCATTCCATCATTAACTATATAATACAAAACCACAGATTTCTTGCCTGTTGCAAGTAAACTGTTTCATTCCATTGCACAAGATTTTACACTTTGTTTTTTATAAAGCAACTACTTCAGATCTCCCTCAGGCAGCAAGAAGCAGTCCTTATTTGTCAGTTTCTAATGTTCCCTTCTGCTAGGGAGGTGACATTAAAAGAGCAGTTCAAACATCAAACTTCAGTGCCTGAGACTTCTATATAACCAAAAATCAAATTTCTAAATCATCATGCATGTTCAGAATCTATTTCAACGCAAATCAGGTACCATGTTGTCCCATTCGCAGGTGACCACATGCTAAGAAAGCAGCTGGCTTATATTTTGTTAGGACACCACCTGAACTATATACGGAGGAGAAAGCAGGTGGAACAAGGAACAGTCGTGCAAGGTTAAGCAAACAAAAATATGACACACCTACAATGTCTACTGATAGTTGGCACTCACATGCTTCTCCAGAATAAATGTATTTCACAATATATGACATAAAGGTAAAATTCCATTACAGATCATCTTTATGCCCTGATTTCACATTTAGCATCAAAAAGTATAAATATCAAATGCTTTGTATGTATTTCAGACTGAATATATAGCCTTATTTTAAGAAGACTGACTGAATTTATACTTCCTTATCCAATATCATGACATTATCCACTATGACACTGAATCCCAGAAATAATTTCAAAGAGCTTAACCCCACGAACATGGAGGAAATTTTTGGTAACTATCTTCCAATTTCTTAGCATTATTCTGAGAAAATTCCAGTTTTACACCCCATCCCTAGTAACTGCAAAGCAACACAGTAAAAGACAGAGAACATGCACTGTGTCAGTATGCTGACATTGGGCCTGTGAGAAACTACAAGAGTTGACAGCATGAGGACAAGCGTTGGTGGAGAAATACAAGAAGCAAGGACTGTATGGTACATGATACATCAAGAACAGAGGGACTGATACAGGATTGATACATCAAGGACAGAGGTATTAATACAGGATAGATACACCAAGGACAGGAGGGTCACTTGTGATGAACCAAAAAATGCTGTTATGGCAGCAACTTTGGTAGGAACACAAAATATATCACTTATGTAATGACTAACTTATCACATCAGCAAATGCTTGAGCAAGCATCATAGCAAGTATAAATGCAAGCCTGAGTTTCTAATAAATGTCTCTCTTTGCACCTTAAAAAGAGTTTGTACCTCATTCACTACAGTGCATCTCCCAAGGGATATTTGAAAGGTGATACCAAAATATTGCCCAACTTTCTTACAGATATTATTAGATATAAAGAACTCACGAAGTTCACATACAATAAAGATCCTTGTTTAATAGTTTGCATGCATAAATACAGATATTTTTTGCTTATTTTTGAGAACAGAAATATTTCTTTCAAAGAATAGTGATGAAAGACATGCAAAGGACCAAATATTCTATAACACATTCTAATAAACTCAGTTTCTCTCAACTGTTTATATATAGAGCATTTCTCCTAATTCTCAACTAATACAGTTTATGATTCAAGTCTAACACCTAAGTACAACACTGAGGCAGCTCTGACCAGGTGAGCAACAAAACAGACTGTGAAGCTGGCACGTGCCTTCAGTTCTGTTTACTCACTCAAGCTCATCAGCTGATGCAAAATGAAACAGGATGGAGGTATTTTGGGCTCACTTTTACTACTTAAATCCAGGGGAGACAAGTATGACTAAATGTCATTAATACATATAAATAAGTAAAGAGTGCAAGTATCTTGGACTGATTTTTATAAATTTTTCCTTAGTTACTAGAGGTACACTTCAACAGCAATGCCTCATCTCTAAAACAGCATAATGCTCACCACATGCACACAAATTTTGATCAAATCCTAAATTCACACTAACACCCCAAAAAAATTTAATTTGCCCCTAATTTAGACAGTTATGCTTTCGTAAATTACCAAAGTTTGTCATTTTCTTAAAAAAAACCAAACCAAAACAGAAAACAACCCACACAGACACACAAAAAAAACAACAGCAGAGAAGTCACTTCTCAATTTTTCTAACAAGAATGTACTATTACTACCTAACATTTTACAAATATATCCCTAATTTAACTAATTTACCAGAGACTAAATACTTTTGTGCAATCTACCGTACAGCAGCAAAAGCCTCTCTTATCCTTCCTAAGTCAACTCACATCTGTCTCAGTTATAATTATTGTATTAAATTCAGAGACAGTAGTTTTAACATTTAAATTACCTATAAATATTACGAGGAACACACATTATTCATGATTGCAAGTAAAGGCATATATTTATTCTTGAAATCATAGTAATTTGGTGTTATTCTAAAATGCTGTACCAAACACAGTATTATAAGTTCTCCCAGCTTCTACAGGAGTTGAAGAATGCTGCTACAATCTCAAATTAGCAAAGTACTTCTGTATTAATACCCATTACGTCTTCCCTGTTTATTTTGAAGACAAATTTTGGCCTCAGACTTTCAAACTGTTAGGAATCTGCTAGATAAGGGCTGATGTGTGATATCTTTTGAGTCTTGTTTGATCACGTCTAATATAGATTTTCCACCTCTGTCTTTCCATTCAATTTTTCCATCACTAACCACTCTCAACTTCACACATCCCTTTTTTCCTTTTTTTTCCATTAAGAGTCAGTTCATAAGCAAAGCAACCAGTAAGTAATCCTGTGCTATCTTCATCACGAGGCTTAGTAACCTCTGGTCATAGAACTAATTTGCAGAACGGAAAGCCTATTTGTTCCAGATTTCTTTCTAGAGAACAAAACATCCCGCAATCAGCAGGCTGAGGGGTGTCCCCATGGTCGTCTACAGCTCCCTCACGGGGGGCAGAGCAGGGGGAGGTGCTGATCTACTCTCTCTGGTGACCACCAACAGGACATGAGAAAAAGGGATGAAGCTGCATCAGGAGAAGTTCATGTTGGGTATTTGGAAAAGGTTCTTCACTGAGGGGGTGGTCGGTCCCGGCAGTGGGCTCCCAGAGCACCAAGCTTGTCAGAGCTCAAGGAGCATCTGGACAATGCTCTTAGCCATATGGTTTAGTTTCAGGTGTTCTGTGGGGAGCAGGGAGGTGGACTCAATGATCCTCATGGGTCTCTTCCCACCCGAGATACTCCGTGCTTCATGAACATATACAGTTCACCTGAACTGTGCCTAATTATTTTCTTGGCTACTTTCTCCAAGAGTTAACATGATTTAATTATCACCCCGCTTAGGTGCCACAGTTCAAGAAACTTTGCACAATCTGCACAACTTAAAAGTTCTTGAAGCTGCTAATAATGACAAAAGTATATAAATTATTGCTGTTCAAAGCTGCTTTCTCTAGACAATTCTGTATTTTTAATTAAAGCTAACAACATTTTCCAGTTTGGATAATAATAAACATACAGAGGAACAACACACTTGTATCTAAGTGTCGTTTGTTTAACTTTCAGAAATGAAAAAGGTCACAGAACTTCTAAAGAGAGGTAGACTGTGTATATCCAAGACATTAGTTGTTCTACCATGTTCAAAGTTTTCAGGTATTCAGAGACATCAGGCTAGCCCAGTTTCACAGTCACATGTATCAGGAGAGTTAGTAAGTGCTGACGGAATACCACAAGACAAAAATAATTCTGAAGTATATAGTTACAACCAGTCTGTTCTCTGGCAGCAAACACACACACAGACCTCAGGAGGACAGAAAGAATATGTGGTTTGAAAGGAAAGAAACAGCAGAATCTACTGTAGCAATCTACAGAATCTACTTTATGTTCACACAATATATACCTACATGCACATACACACAGATATATTTATATAGAAATCCAAAATAACAGGAGAATAGCTGTGTCAATGTCATATTCTAGGCTCCACAGGACAAAATCATCATAGCTTTCCCTCTTCCATCAACCACAACTGTTTACACACCACGGCACTTTTCCTGTTGTGCTTCCACCAATTTAGGAAGAGATCCTGTCTCTAAACAGCCAATACTTTACACCTTCCCCTATTAGTAACAGTAGCATTACAAACAGGAAGTGCTAGGCACTGAAAAATCACAAATCCCAACCGAATCCCTTCACCTGAGATCATTTTACCATACTGTAACTATTCCCTATAGTAACTCTCTCCAGTGAAATAGTTTTTTACGTCAACATAATTTATGCTAGGTGTTTATTCTTAAACATTTTCAGAAAAACACTGGAGGCAACTTTATTTTTGTGTGAAGCTCTGACAATATGAATTTCAAGATTTGCAACAGTGAGAACAGTGAGAGGTAGCAAATGTGAGAGGAAGCCAATGCCAAACCAGGCCATTCTCTTCCAAATATCTGGAGGGATTTTATCTAAACAGGTTCTAAGCAAAAATAAAACATAAGGTAAATTGAGGTCACTGTTCTCTCAAATAATCAGACACCCAGTCTTCTACCAGTCTTCAGACCAAAGCACTTTGCAAGCTGTGGAGAGAAGACCAGCCCCATACTGGCACAAACTACAAAATGCAACTTGGAGGTTCAGTGGTGGAAGGAATGCAGCTTGTGGAAGGGATGGGCACTAGCTGCTCAGAGGACACTCCAGCCAGGAGAGAGGAAGAGTGCTGGGGGACACGAGGACTTGCCCACTGGGGTGGAGGCACCACCCCACCAGGGATCAGCCATTCTTCTGGGCTCCACAGACTCTCAGGTGTTTGCCCAGAACTCCTGCCACCCCCCTTCCCTGCAAACGGTCTCCCAGCAGGGAGTATGTAGGGCACAAGACAATAAACTCACAATAGGTGTCTTACACTCCCTCACAGATAACAGGCTATCCCACATTTCATGGCAAAACCAGATGGGGGTGGGGAATAAATAAAAAAAAAAAAACAAACTAAAAACCTTCCAGGTTCTCTCTTCCTCAGAGAAGTGGACATCACCCTATTTTTCAATATCTGTATGAGTTTCTACTTTATCAGTTTTTTATTAACAGAAACACATCTCAGCCAGTCATGAGAAAGAACAAAATCAGATTTCACTGTATATTTAAAGAAACAGTGGATAACAATTTCTGGAAAGGAAAAAAAAAAAAAAAGCAAATGTCTATACGTCTAGCTGTCAAAACAGATACAGCTAAAATAAGTGGCAGTGCCTGAAGCACAGGGAGCTAAAAAAAAGATACCACTTCCTTTATCAAATAAGTCAGCACACAACTATTTTGGGGATTTGTTTTGGTTTGTTTTTTTTGACATGGGACATCTTGAAAGCTGGATGACATCCTTCACTATTGAGGGCTAACCCACTTCCCCACTTGACTAGTTATGAAGAATGCAACTAAGCAAGCAACAAAAAATCATAGCTGGATATTGAAACAGAGAAGGGCAGGACCCAGCAAGGAAAGGACCTGACAAAGAGAACTTATCAATGCACAACCATTCTTCAGTGCCCAAATTGAAAACGCAGGTGTTATATTTTCCTTGAAACATGAAGCACCATGCCCTCTACTCTCAGTTATGAGGTGGTTAACTAACATAATACTTTTGGTATTGTTAAGGAAGTTTCTTTGCCTAGAGTCTCGAGACGTGAATTCCAGAAACTCCTCTGAAATAAATAATTTATTTGTAAGGTACAACACAGAGAACAGGTTGAGATGGGTGCCTCCAGAAAATGGTCCCCAGGCAAAGAAAACCCTGGGCAATTACACCCTTATAATCTAAGATACCCATTCCTCACACATCAGTTTGGCCCAGCTATAAAACTAGAGTCTGGGGTCTCACCATTCCTCATTGGATCCCTTCATTTCCATCAGGCAGACCACTTCTTATCTCTGCAGGCACCAATCTAGGTGCTGTCTATTAGCTTCTACTTTGCACCTGCTGCCGGGAAGAAACAGAAGCCCATGGCAATAGCCAAAAGATCAGTAAGTTCTCACATTCTGCTTTTTCTCATCTTCTTTAAATATGTCATTCCATTCCTTTACTTATGACCAGGGATGCAGCTCCTGCTGGTGATCAAAAGGCCTTTATCTTCTAGCTTGAACCAACTATGAGGTCCTTCTCTGCCTCAATAGGCAGAAAGTTCACAGCTTGTGGCCTAAGACTTGCAGCAAACTTACTTATGCTAAGCAAGTTCTATATAAGCAGTTTCTAAGCAAGTTCTATAAGAAGCAGTATACCCCAAAATTCAATAAGCTGAGGCAGTCCGTATTTCCTAACAGGTATTGTTAACACAGCTGTTCCTGAGATGAATAATTGTATCTGTCTATGGACTATGCAGGAATAAATGACAACATATATCCAACCAAAACATTACAAGTTTCCTCTAGAAAACAAACCATTTCTGGAAGCAAACACAATTTTGCCTTGTAGGTATTACTTTTTCATTGTATTTGATGTGTTTGGCAACTTTTCATAAGATATAACTCAGGTAACAGCACAAAACCTCTCTAAGTAGACAGTTTTCACTTCCTGAAGTACTCCAGCAAGTTGTACATTATGGTTTTAAGTACTTTGGTAGGACATAGGCACTAACAAAATGAAGACTATATGACCTGGACAGAGAAAAATGTCTTTAGTCAATTCTTTCTAAATATTCAAGCTAAGAGAATGCAAAATGTTGTGTGAGCTCATGACACATTACTCCAGTGGTCACTAAGCTTTTTCCAAGCAAGAAAAGAGCCAGAGAAGCAATATAGTGAAATACAGCATTTTCATAACTACGCAACATCAAATATTTGATTATTAACTGTGGAGTAGTAGCAGAATTTTGTTAAAAAGGAAAACTTAATGCTTTCCTCTCATAACATGGAAGCTGCTTAGCACTTCTGAAATTCATGAAATGTGCCATTTAGACAAATGATTGGAGCAAAAATCTCATTCCTCTAACCAAATACATGTGGTTCCAGACCACTGAACTGTATTTCTACAGTTGTATATCTGTGAGTTAAGTAATCCAATACTAAAACACAAATTCAAAAACACCAATAAAGATATATTTATTGATACAGAAATATGGGTTTGGTGTTAAAAAACCTCGCTGCCTTTCACCATTTGCTTCGACGTGCTTGTGTGCAACAGTGATTTCACAGCGCTGAGAGGTTTTCACAGGCTGGAGACCATCACTTGAAGGGGTCAATACTAGGACAGGACAAGGACTCTCCCCGGGGGGCCCAGCACAGATCTGCAGAAACCACAAACGCCTGTTACAAACCAGCTCTGCAGCCCACACAAAATTAACTCTGTAGTCCCCGCCTTCAGGCCTCGCCCAGCAGGCTCGGCGGCCGCTCGTGTCGCCGCCGGGCCGCTCAGCCCGAGGCGGTGCTGGGGAGGCCTGAGGAGAACCGGGCGGGGCCACCAAGCTCCGCCACCTCTGCAAGCCGAGCTAGCAGCCGAGGGCACGGAGCCGCGGCGCCGCACAACACCGCCTCCGCTCCGCCACAGCCCGCCCCGCCGACAGCCGCCCGCCCCATGACCCGCCCCGGCGGGTCGCGCGGCCCCTCAGCGGCCCCGGAGCGGCTGCGCCTGCGCACCCCGCCCTGGCCCAGCGCTCCCCGCCCCTACGGCAGGCGCCGTGGGCGAGGCGGCCCTCACGGCCGCCCGGAGCCTCCGCCTGGTCGCGGGGCGCGGTGACGGGCGGCGCGGGGATGGCGGCGGCGGGCGGTGCCGAGGCCGGGGGTGCCGAGGCGCGGCGGGCGGTGTCAGCGCTGCGGCCGCGGCTGGCGGCGCTGGGCCGGCGGCTGGCGGTGCCCCGGGGAGCGGGAGGCGACGGTGAGGGGCCGCGGGAGCGAGGGGACGGGGCTGGGCCTCGCCTGCGGGCCGCTCCACCCCCTGCTGACGCCGTGCCGGGTCCCGCAGCGCCGCGGCCGCCCGGCTCCGGGGCAGCTGCGGGGGAGTCCGCTTCTCCGTCCTCCGCAAAGGGCCCGCTCCGCGCAGCGCCGTGCGGCCTCGGCTGGAGGCTCCGGCGGGAGATCTGGGGCACGGGGTAGCTGGAGCCCGGAGCGCGTCCCTGCGCGTTTGCACGTTGTGGGCTTGGTGTTCGACGTGATGGAAATGGAGTGCGTGTAACTGCTTTTGAAATGTCAAGACTGTAACTGTAGATGCCCGTAATATAGTCATGGAAGGTGTATTCTGACAGGCCCAGCTTAAATGCTGTGTTATTCAGCTGCTGTTGTAGGTAGTGCCAGGGTGGATAAAACGGCATGAAGTGAAAAGGGGGAGCCAGCAAGGCTCTTGCCAAGAGCTTCTGAGTGCTAAGGAAGGGTTGTGTTCTTCCTTCAGATACCTTCTTAGCGAAGGGCTCTGCTACTCTGGACAAACTGAAGGACCTTTGTAACGAAGGGAAAGAACATCCTTCCACGCTTTGGCAGTTTTATGCACAGGTAGTATATTTAAAGTATTAAGAACTCCCTATATTTAAAGTATTAAGAACTCTCTTTCAAAAAAATATGCTGTGTAGGGTCTGGGTGTAGGAAAGAGGGTATAGCAGAAAGGGATCTCTGTTTTGTGGTGTGTGCGGTAAACACCCATGAAGTGCAGGGCCACTTCTGTCTGGATTTGAACATTATCTAGAGTTGATAATAATTGTGCTGGTACTGTAAGGACAGAAAGGGTTTTGAGTTTACATTCACTGCTACCCACTTTACAGTACTTTTAACTTGCAGCTTTTGCACCTTAAAATTATAATTTTTTTTTATAAACTATAACAAGTTTGTTTGTTACTGCACACCACCATTTTATTTTTTGCTCATAGCATTTTTACATTGTGTATCTTCTTGTTTTCATAGGCTGTCCTAGACATTACATATTTTGAGGAAAACCAGCTTGTGAATGAAGATTTTCCAGAAGAATCTTCCTTGCAAAAAGTTAAAGAACTTATTTGTATACTTTCAGAACCAGAAGATCTAGTGAGGGAATGCAACATAAATGAAAACGTGAGTACTGACATTATTCAGCCAGATAATTCATTATTTCGTTATTTAAAAATAGAAAATCTGAAACAGATTAGTAGTATTTGTATTTTTGATGGGCAGAATTTAAGATATTTTGAAAAATTTTCAAGTCTCATTTGTACTTAAATAGTGATTTCTGAAAATATTTTTTCAAGTAACTTGTGGCGTGCTCAGAATTTTTCTGGCTAACATTTGGTGATTCCACATGCTTTTAGCAGCCTAAGTCCAAAGTATTAGGCTTGTGTCTGTGACCATTGCTGTAAATGCAGCTTCTGAACTCAGAGACTTCATGTCGTGTTGTTTGGCTCTGCATATGTGAGTAGTTCAGATTATTTACTTTTGGGTTAGCCCAGTTTGTTGGATTTCATTTCAGCCCATCAACATCCTTGGTGCAGAGTTGCTAGAATGTCTTTACTGGAGAAAAGGAGCCCTGCTTTACATGTATTGTCATACAGCAAAAGAAAGGACTAGATGGCTACGAGAAAACATTGCCATATTTAAACAGGTAAAGGAGATTTAAGAAGTAATATGAACATGTGAATACAGTCTTAAAGTTTGACTCCTCTCTTTTAAAATATAGCTGCCTTTCTTTTATCTTTTAAATAGGGGTTTGGGAAGTGGTTTGTCATATTTCTGTCTGCCAATTAATCAGAACTTATCTAAAAGGTTTTCTTTTCCTCATTTTTTAACTGTATTCAGTATCTTAATGACGGAGTTCATTACTTGATGAAGATGCTAAGCTTTAGATGCCCTCTTCAGCTAAATGAAGATGTCTCACTCCAAGATAAAGATACAGCTAGATTACTCAGTGAAGGTAAAAAACCCCAAAACAAACAAACCCCCCCAAGTTCCCCAAACCCCACAACCTCCTCTTCTTAACTGCTCCACTTTATGAAATATTTTATTGTGTATATTTGTTATTTGACTTCATCTGTATTCAAGATCTGTCGCTTTGTAGAAAAAAGAAAAAGACACATAAGCAGGCAGCATTGCTCTCTCCCCCGCCCCTTCTTTTTGACTGATGGAATTTAGGAGGTGGCAGCGCTCATTTTCTCTGTGTTTTTGAGTGCACTACAGGGACATGAGACAAGTAGTGTTGTATGTATAGCATGTGTCTATTACAATCATCCAGTTATCAGATGACAAATGTTGAAAGCACAAATGTGACTGCAGAGAGTGCTAGGTGTTCCCATTTTGGTCTTTCTGTTTAGATCTAGGAGAACATGGGTACGAGCACAGTTACTGACTTCACATAGGTAGAAAGTACATACAGCATTGGTTGGAGTTGGGAAACTTTTCTCTCCATCTCCAGTTTGTGTAGCTTTATTTAAGTTGCAGTACTCTAGTGTATTTATGGGGATCTGAGACCGCATCAGCGTGATGCAGCAGGAGGGGATCTGTAAGGTAAAACAGCTGGTACTGAGTTGTACACACTCAAAACCAGTTCTGCTCTGGCAACAGAGGGATGGAACACATTCTTGCTTGGTTTCATCCGAAAGCAGGATTGATCCAGTTCAGCTTCCTAATGCAAAGCCAAGTTCAGCAACTGGTTTGTAGATTTATTTAGGAGGATTTTGGTTTTTTCAGTGACTATAGACACTTACGTGGCTTTTTATTCAAATACGAAACTTACTGCTGGTTAACCTGAGTTAAGATGATGCTCAAATAGCAAACTTAAACTGTGGGAGGCACAGAAGTATTCTAAAATAAATATGCATAATAGTGCCTGCACTTAATGGGTTGTAAAGAAATACTGAAATTCTCTTAAGATATATAGGTGAACACAATTATCAGAATGATGTTATGTGGCAATCATAAAGATTTTAGCATTATGAAGGGGCCAAGTGAATAAAGGAATTATCAAGGCCTTGATCCAGCTTCTCATCTTGGCACTGTCGGTCATCTCATGGTTATATTTTTTTGTGTGTGCCTCTTTAATAGGCTTATATTGCCTTTCTGAATTTTTCCCAGAGTTACTTAAAAAAAAAAAAAGTTAACAAGCTGTGTAGTTGCTTAGAACAATAAAGTTCTTGATCTGAATTATTTTTATAGGTATATTTAGTGATACTCACTTACTGGCGATGATGTACAGTGGAGAAATGTGCTACTGGGGACTGCGACACTGTGGGAATGGGAAACAGGAAAGCCTTGAGACGACAGATCCTGTCTCTAACCTGGCCTGCAGATCACAGAGCGTGCCGCTGGATTTCCGAGAAACTGGCAAAAACACGTTAACAAAATATGTGGCTGTATGTGATGGACCTTTAAAAGACCAAGGGTGGAACACAGCAACTGCAAAACACATGTTGTGTTACTTCATGAAATCTCAGAACTGAAATGTGCTGCTTTGACTGTGCTGAAAGAAACCTGTCTGAAGAGCACACTAAGGGAGGTGATTTCTGCTTCTGTGTTTGACCGTTCTTTCTATCAAAATCTATACATTTGTTGCATTAAAAAACTGCAGTACAGGTCCAAAGTCTGAACAAGTATTTCTAGGAAAAAAAAAATTGAGTAATAAACCGGGACATAAGGATGACTGCCTGCCTTCCACGGTGGCAGAGCTGCCTGTGCCTCAGCCCCGCTCCTGCGCACTAGTTCTGAGGGGGCGGTGGCGGAGCTCGGTGACATGGCGACCAGCGGAGCAGAGGAGCGGGGCGGTTTGGAAGCTGCTGTGCGGGGTGGTCTGCGTGTCCTCCGGGAGCGCTGGACGCGGGGGACCCGCGAACGCGGCGGTACCGCCGCGTTCGCGGGTCCCCCGCGTCCAGCGCTCCCGGGTGCCGCCGAGGAGGTGGACCCCCTGCAGGCGCTGCCGGTGAGTGTGGACTTGGTCCGGGCTGGAAGGAGGGGGGTTAGACACACCATCCCCACCTCTTACATCTTCACTGCTCAGTTCCTGTGTCGTTAAACCTCAGCTTTCAACGCTTTTCAGATCAATGTGCAGCTGAATATCATGTCCTTCCTCTCGCCCCAAGATGTGTGCCGTTTGGGAAGCACGAGTTGTTACTGGAGGGCAGCTGTGCAAGATCCGTTGTTGTGGAGGTATTTTCTCCTGAGGGATCTCCCTTTTTGGACATCTGTTGATTGGAAATCACTCCCAGATGTGGAGATTTTTAATAAAGCCTTTTCAGAGGTCAGCGATAATGCACTGCACAATTACATGGCAGTGTAAGTATTTTCATATTCTCTTACATGACTTCCAATGTCTCTGCAACAGTGATATTCATCCCACAGGCGTGTTTCATATTTACAGCAGTAAAGCTGTGCTGTGAGATGCTGCTTAAATTTTATGTGTCTCAAAATCATTGTTCATTTCAGAAATAGTTTCCTGTTGTTGGACAGTTTGGTCAGCTCTTTCTGTTTGGAATTTAACAAGAATATAAAATGTAAAAAAATCAAAGCTAACATTGTAAAAAAACTTAAAGCTTTTTGTAAACTATGTGTCCTGTGCAACAGAAATGCAGTTGTCTCAGAAGCTGTGCACACTGTGTTTGTCACTCTCAGTACAATGACAAATTATTTCTTATTTTAATAAAAGTAATAAGTCTTCAAACTACAGAAAATTGGATGAATCTTTGTGTTTTTTTAATGTTACCTGGAAGATGTGGAAAAAAAAATACTATTTTTCGAATGTGCACAGGGTAACAAGTGGTATTGCTTTGGCTCTGATTGTCGAAGGCCAGGACACAAAAACTGGTTTTAGCGGGGATAGTTGAAAAGCATAGCAACACATATAATGTGTTTGGATGACTAAGAAGAGCTCTTCAGATGGGAAGATTATTCTGTGTGTCTTTTTTTAGACTTCCTTCCCTGAATTAATTTCCAGGTTTTTTTTGTTGTTGTTGTTTGGGTTTTTTTGTGGGTTGTTTTTTGTTTTGTTTTTTTTAAATTGCAGGTAAATTTTCCTAAGGTGATTTCATGGAACTTGCTTCATGATAAGGGCACTAACCTACAGTCTCTGTGCGCTTCATCCCCACTTTATAGATGGGAAAGACACACAGAATTTGAAGTGCAAATTATCTACTGATTTTGAACATGGGATATAAATTTCTTTACGTCTGAGTACTTCAGCACATCACCTATCTTAGCCACCTGTCACTGATTTCTGTCGTGTCTGTGAGCACTCAATGGTTTTGTTGATTTCAACTGAAGCATCTCAATGTGTGTGTAGAGAACACATTTTAATGTTTCCTTGAAGTGATTTGTCCAGCAGCGGGCTGTCGTGGCCACAGAAGCAGAGACTAAAGCTGCTTCCCTAAGATGTCTGTCACTTCCGTGACTCTTACTTCTTTCCCTTGATTACCAAAGTCTTTTCATGCTTCTTAGCCTTTGCATCACATGAGTACCTAAGCTTACAGACAACACCTATCTCCTTTTGCAACATGCATTCTCTATGCCTACAGGAGAAATGGTCATTTTCAGGGGGAGTCACCTGTTTCCTAGTTAATAAACACATAAGTGGTCTAATTAAGGTTTGAAATGCACTCAGAAGTCTCAGTTTTATACGGCATTTTATAAGACCCCTGAGCTTTGATGTTATTTTACATGCATTGTGTGTTGGGGAATTTGTAACTTTATTTTATTTTTAAAAGTGGACTAGAAGATCCATAGGGGGAAACATACGAAGGTCCAAAATGTCAGTATTTGGACTTCAAAAGGACCAAGTCTTCACCTGCTTTGTACTGGTCCTTGAAACCATCAGTTTGGAACTTCATTGGTTTTGATCTGTGCTTGACTTGTACCAGTGACAAAGCATGAGAAGTGTGGGACTTGATTTATGTTGTTTGATTAATACCTCTTTTGTATTTTGTGTTTAATTTCTAGTTGCATCTATTTTACACAGATATAAGAAAAGCTGTCCTCAGGGTAGAAGAAGCTTGAAATCAAGCCATCCCCGGTATGGGGCTGTGACTTCATTTTTGCAATCGCTGGTCACTCAGGCAGAACCTCGCTTTGCCATGTTTGGACCGGGTTTGGAAGAGCTGGACGACTCTCTAGTGCAAAAGATGATGACATGCCCAGAGATTCTACTAGTAACTGGCCTTCCCCAGAGACAAATTCACGGTAATTCTGGTTTTGAGTTTTGGGTTTGTTTTGTTTTATAAAGAGATAAAACACAAAAATAGATTGGGTGAGAAATGGAGGAAAGGGGTGCTTCTTTCTCCCCTTGAAACAGGATAACATGATGGTAAAAAAACACCAAACTTTTTTCTCTTTATGTGTATTCGGAGGATAAATGCAGTGAACAACTGGGATAAAACTTATGATTAAATTTTGCAGAGAGTCAAAGGGATCATTTTGCTCCTCATACTTCTGTTTTCATCATAAATTCCATGTTGCACATGCTGGTTTAATGCATAAAGGCAGACAGAACTTGCTTCAGATACTGCTTGCAGTAAGTGGCTAAAAAACACACTTGTGTTTTTATACAGAAGGTCAAGACTGGTCCTTCATGTGATTCAGTCTTTTGATGAGAAATGGTGTAAACTCCATTGTAGGAGCAGGTGAAGGATTTTTTTCCAATGTTTGAAAACATAATTTTGAGCATCTGTAGTTTTACTTCAGTCCAAACCAGAGACAAATATTTATTACTTTTAAACTGTTGTTTATCTGAGCGCTACAGAACTGGAATAATTTGATTGTATTTATAGAAAGCGTGAATATGAATTCTTACTGCTATCTTTTTTTCTCTCTTAGTTCCTTTTCAATGCAACTTGTTAGAAGCAGCTTAAAGACTTTGCTATGTCAGTTTCAGCTAATATATGCAAATCTAGCTCCTCTCTGACTTAGGTTTCTAGATTCAAATCTGAGTATCAAAAACATGGAAATGCCTCCTTGTTTTCTTTAATACTCTTAAATTGATTTTAATTAAATTAATGGTCTGATCAATTAAAGCATGTATAAAATTTATTTGTAAAATAGTAAATATGCTATCTCTAGCAGCAACTCCTAGGCTTGGATAAATCCATGTCAAAGCATTTTCAGCCTAAAAGTTAGTTGTATTCAGTAAACAAATAGTCATAATCTCATGTGTTCATTTTTTTCCCTGTAGGAATTGGATCAGGAATCAGTTTTCAGTTTAATAACAATCAAAAATTTAATATTCTGACGTTGTATTCAACCACCAGGTAAGATTTGTTCTTCACAAAAAAAACCCCACAAAACAGTTTCTCAGTTATTTCACACTTTTCCTCGTGTTTTTGTCTTGTGACTTCTTATATGTGCATTCGCTTTCATGGATACCCCTTATAAACTGAAGCTTTTTCTTTCTTTCTCCAGCTGCTAAATTTTCACATGGAAATAAACTTCCTTTTCCAAACCTTATACATAACAAATGTGTGTGACAAATGCGTAACAGTTGCTTCTGTCTCTCTTGCTACCTTGATTGATTCCCTCCTGGGATGTGTTTTAAAATGCATCATGCAGATTGCTAACCATCTGTGTATGTACACTAGAAAAAATGGGAGGGTAAGGGGAGAAATTAAACACTTTTGTTGGCTTAGGCCAATTTTCTGTCGCTTTCCTGTGATGCTTAGACTGTGGGTTTGCATTCTCTACACAATTAATGTGACTGCTGAAATATTTCAATATCTTTCAGTGTGGAAAGGAGAAGAGCAAGGGCAGAGCAAGCTGTTGCCGTGAATAGAATGTTCTACGCGGAGAACAACACAGTAGGGAATCAGCAAGCTGTGCATTACAATGTAATACCCCAAGTTAAAAAGGTGTGCGAAGTAGTTGATGGATTCATTTATGTTGCTAATGCAGAAGCTCATAAAAGTAAGGGGTTTCTCTTTATTTATTTATGTATTTGGATTATCAGAATGTCGTAAAAGATTGCAAAGAGTATGGAATAAGTCAAAATCCATGTTCTGATTCTTTCAAAATCTGGTTCTTTAGTGCAATTTCTGAAGAGGTTCGCTGTCATAGACACTCTCCCTCATTTCCCTGTGAGGGGTTATGGCCCCTTCTTTCAGTTATGGCTGATACTGACGTAGCTGCTCTCTTAAGCTAGATGTGTTAAATGATCTGGGACTAAGAAAAACTATTAAACAAAACAAACTCGGTGGGTGGGTTGAAGAAAAAGCCTGAAATACGTCAATGGTGGTGTAATAACCTGAAAACAGCTTTCTTCAGGAAAACTGCAGTAAAAGATGCAATTAGCCCAAATCAGGAGAGTTCTGTAACGAGGATAATGTAAACCCTTGTTATGGTAACTGTCTTTACACTCATTAACTTAGGATGAAGGGAAAAGGCTACCTCAGGAAAGAGTGAAAAAAAATGTGAGGAGGTTATCCTAAGGAGTTAAGTATGGTCAGAAGGGAAGGGCTGCTGACTACAATGTGTCAGTACTTCGTGATGGCTTGTTGCAATTTTGGTCTCTGTAAGGTACCTGGAAAACACGCTGAGGTGAAGGACTGGAATTGCCTGTCTGTAGAACCTGTGGAGATCTTTAAATAACATTTAAGTGTGACATGTGACGTGACATATGACATGATCCAGCCTTGAGATAAGCAGACCTAGATAATTTGTCCATGCCCTTCCCAGCCCTGTGTTTTTTCATGTCTGAAATATTAAATATTTGAAAAGTTGAAACAAACATGTTAAAAAAGTTATTTTGGGAATTTGCTTATATTTAATACTCATATATTAAAAATTGTTTCCTAGAGCATGACCGTCAAGAGGACTTGGCTCGCATTTTGGCAATGACTGATCCAAGCCTTGGGCCCCCAAATAGACCTCTGCTAGTTTTGTCTTGTGTCTCTCATGTTGGTGTGAAAAGAATTCCCTGTGTATACATGGCACATCAGTTGCAACTAAATCTGCTACATCAGCCCTGGATGGTACTTGCTTTTAAACCTTTATTTTCTTTTTCTCTGTGGCTTAAATATAGTTTAATGTTATGGTAGTTCCTGAACTGTACCCACCTAAGCAAATTTGCAGCTTTCAGTGATAGAATGTGAGCTTTCCACTTAAGTGAAGAATTTAGTTTCTCTAAGTTCCTCTAAGATGAAGCATTAGCCTGTCTGAACATAGAGGAGCCAAGTGACTTTCCCAGGAACACACAAGAAACTTCATCTGAAGCCTGAATGTGAGGAGTGGAGCAAGGAAGCTTCAGTTAATTTAAATCTAACTGTCCTGAGTTGTGACCTGAGACCTTGGCCTCAAGGTAGATTTTTGTGCTTTTTTCAGGACACTGTTGATTGTCAATGGCTTGACATGATGTACTGAATTTTTGACAAGTCAGCTTTTTACGTAACACATGAAGTCATGAACCTGTTCTTTTGTGTTTGTTGAACACAGTATATATCAGTATGGCCCAGTAACACTTTTTTTTTTTTTTTTTTTATGACATTGTGTAGCCGAAAGATAATACTTAATCAGAAAAAAACAAATCCTGATTTAAGGTAGTACCTTTGTTTTCATAAGGAAAATGTTTACAAGCTTTTTAAAAAACATACGATTTATAATAGGCACTTTATAATACATTACAAAATCTGAGAAGTAATAATATGCATAGAATTCTAATGCTGGCAGTGTTTTTGCTCTAAGAGTTACAACAAGATTTTTCAAGTAGATTTTCATCTGTCAAGTAAGTATAATGTTCCAGAATAGCTGATGGAGCAATTGAGAGAAAATTGACCTTGATATCAAGAATGCAAGGCTTTCCTAATGGGTCTTGTAATTAATTCCATAAAGAACAGCATTTTCTTTTAGAACCTTACTCTTAAGAAACCTTTTCTGTCTAAGAGACCTTTAAACCAGTGATAAAATTTTAGATTTGATATGAGTATTTCTGACTTTAAGGATAGACATGGGGTGGTGGTAAAATACTGTTAGATCCATAACCTATTATCTGTAATACTTTAGCTTTTTTCTGTTTTTACAGATGCAGGACACTGTAGCTGCAACATTAGCTGGATTGCCAAGTGGAATTGAATGGCTCTTGGAAGAAGCAGACTGTAAAAATGCACAGTAATGGAACTGTGCATTGTTTTGCTGTATAGAAACTTCGATGTTTTGCAGTTCAGATGAAGTGAGAATCTTGTTCTGACTCAGTACTGTCAAAAGAGAGATTTAAAAGACAAACCTGCATATATTTCACTGCACATACTCTAATAAATAACATTCTTCCAACTGTAGTCCTGCATTAGAAGTACAAAGCCTGGATTCCTGCAGCTGAACAATAAGTGGTTTTGGGTGGCAATTTGGGTGGTTTCGTGTTTTGTTTTGTTTTTCTCTTTCTTTCAAGCTGGGGCCATTAGATTGTAAACTTTTCTAAATATATCTGATAATCTAATATCTTCTGTAAATATACCTAACACTGGGTTATTTTGTCAGCACAGCCCTGTGGCATGCAATACACATTTAGTAAACATATTCAGTGGAGATCTTGACAGTGGTGGTTTCCAACCAAAGAAAATATACTGTACATTGTGCAGTGGTAGGCAGACAGAAAGACAGTGTCTCTTTCGAGAGCGCAAATTCCCCTGTATTTTTCCAGAAACAATGCCTGGAGAAGAACTAACACTTGCAAGAGAATTGTCGACCTAGACCAGAACTCTTAGAAGCAATCAAACTACCATGAATTAATTGGTTGTTTCTTGTATGTGATCTTATTTTTTAACCAACCACGAAAGACTTCTGTTTTGCTTTCTGTTGCAGTGAAGGTGTTAGCTTGAACTGGACATAGCCTTGATGTCATGAACACAATAAGTAGAACTTCATGACATTTATCAGATACTGAATACCTGCCAGTTACTCAAATAGTTCTGGCCGTTTACAGATGTGAAGTGTACTTCGCTTGGAATTTTCTACAGAGTTTCAAATATTTTTATGAAAAAGGAAACAGTGTTTTATAACTGGAATTGCATTTTCTGGATTGTTGTCTTTTGGGATAGTCCTAGTCTTCCACCTTTTAAGTGTTTTTTAATTAATGGATGAATGTTCAGAAATTTACCTTGTTTTTCTTGCTTATTCATGTATTTTTTTTGTTCTGGGTTGTTGTTGTTGTGTTTGGGTTTTTTTTTGGGGGGGGGGCTGGAGGGATTTTTGGTGGGTATTTGGGATTCTTGTTTGCTTATTTGGGTGTTGGGGTTTTTTTGGTGTTTCTTCGTGTGTTTATGGGGACTTTTTGGCTGGTTTGCTTGTTTGTTTTTTGTGTTGGTGGTTGTGTCTTTTTCCTCTCTCCAGGGAAATGCAATAGTGTTACAAGTTTTTCTACATGATGCACGTTGAGCTGTAACTCCTCTCAACCTGGTTTATGTGTGATGCTCAACAAAGCTATGTCAGAAACATTCCATTTGAGAAAGGGAAAATCCAACAAAAGCTATACTAGGATAATTCTGTGGTTTATCCTAGTTTTAATACGGAATGTGTACTTTGCCCTTTAAAATAGAGAAGGCACAAAAGGTTTATGAGTGCTTGGAGGAAAATTTCACGTTTCATGACTGTGTGTAACTTAATAATTCTGTAATGATCTAGAGGGCTAAATGCAGAAACCTGTTGCTATGTTAGCTACTAAAAATATATTTGTTTATGGAAGATCTTCATTCTGCTTTCTTCATAAGGAATAAATTATTTTAAAAAAAATTATATTTACAGTCTTTATGTGTTAAGACCTCCTGCATGTGTGCAAATACACACACAGATTCATGCTGCCATAATGTATCAGTCATCATTAGTCATTATGAACAATGTTACTGTATGTTACCTGTTTGATTAACAGATATCGATTCACTGTCATTTTAAAGGGTCAAGATAATGCAAAGTATGTAATTTTTCTTAACCTAGAGAACGTGAGTTGTATTAACTTAGAGACAGGATAACTTAAAGAATTCAGAATTAGGAGTTATAAGGATGCAGCCTAGGAAACAGTGTGACTTAGAAGTGGTGGGGTAGCTTGAATGACTGAGTTCTGCGGTTGATCAGTTCACACAAGGAAATGAGCACCCACGCTGTGCAGAGGAACAGCTTAGAAGCACAGAGGTATGCTATGGAAGCGTCAACCAGCCTGCTGAGAGTTTACATGCCAAATAGCTGCAGAGATGCACTGCAGGTTTCATTTAGCACTGCCTTCAGATTTCACCTAAAACACACAGTTTCCTGAGTCTGGTGAGTTTAGAAGCACAGTAAGTCAATGAAACTTGAGACTTAAATTGTTACAAATTCAAAAATCAGTTGGAACATCACTATTTGGTTTTGTATTTATTGCAGTAAATGCAACTGTGATGGGTTTATGAGAAATTAAACCATCAGGATCTGGTTCCCAGAAGTCTTGTTCTCCTTGGGATGAAGAATTCTAACAGTGCTAGAAAGAAAATCACTTTCCTGCCCACTGTGGCAGGATGTTTAAATAAAAAGTGGTCACAGAAGAAAAGCAGAAGGTTACAACAACAATACATGTAATATATTCCGAAACTCAATTACTGAGGCTTCCCCTGAGCAGTTTTCTCAAAAAGAAAGTGGCTGTGGGGTTGGTAGTTTTCAAGTGTTTGAAGCCTGGAGCGCCAGCAGTGCGTGCGGGAGCCAGCCCAGCCGCAGGGCACGGCGGCCGCGCCTCGGAAACACGCCAGGTGTCTCGCAGCTTCTTCTGACGGAGCGGCCCTGCGAGGTCACAGAGGCTCCAAGCAGGGAGCAGCAGCGGCGACTTTCTCTTCCCCGCCGCTGCAGAGGCGGGTTGCGGCTGCCCGGGTCCCACTGGATGGCACTGCTGAGCCGCAACAGCCGCTGCTGCTGTCCCTGCGCGTCTCGGCGCCCGGTGCCAAAACGGCTTCCAGTAAGGGGCTTTACTCCCTTCTCGGACATGGCAGCAAGAGGATGCAGTTACGGAAAAGTCTGCGAGAAAATCGACATGTTTTTCAAACGCTTATAGACAGGAGATATGCTGTGTCTTCTTTTAATCTGGTGGGTATCAATATCAATTTGTATGGTAGGATGAGCATTGCAGCTAAAGAGAGTATTTGGAGTCACCATCAGCAGGATGTATAGAAAACATTACTGGTGTCATTGCGAGGTGATTGACACTTTAGTCTGTGATTTAGTTTATCTTTTGTGCCATTTTAGCACTAGTGGTTCTGGGTAAATTATTTTCCATATGCACGAAATAAAAAATATTATTGGACAGTTACAGAAGGTGGTGTTACAGCTTAAACCTCAGGCCAGAGGACATTTATACACAGGCTGCTCTCAGTTCCCTCAGGAGGAGGAAACTACAAATCAAGAATGTAGGTACTGTGTAGCAGAGACGTTCAATGGGTAAGACAGAGAAAACAACAAAACACGGTGGATCTGGATAGAGGGGTGTATTTAAGAGCCAGTGAGATTAGATTATCTCCCACACTAGCTCACTCCCCCGCCAACCCAGCATGTTTGCCATGTCTGCCCTTCCCAGCAGAAGGTCACACTGCTCCAGGGCCAGGCAGAAAGTCTTGTCCATTTTGCTGTGCAACTGCTTGCAGCTGCTGGTCTGGGCATTACTGGACAAGGTCCATGAGCATGTGCTCCAGTCTCTTAAACACCTGGATTCTCTCTAGTTTGTATCTCACATGCTGCAGGCTGAAAACCAGACACCCTGCTCCAGATTCAGACCCACAAGTCCTGGGCAGAGGGGAATGAGCACTTGTCCTCGATGTATGTGGTTAACCTTTGTCACTGCATGGGCATGATACGGAATCCAGGTTCAGTGGTCCACCAGGTCCACCAGGTCCCTTTTGCAGAGCTGTTCCCAAGCCAGTAAGTCCCTGACCTGCATGGACACACAGTGTATTTCCTCCCAGCTACAGGACTTTGCATTTGTTGTTGCTTGATGCCTGGAGGTTCCTGAAGCACCTGTTAGCCCATTGAATGCACATTTGCAATACTTCCAGCTGTCCTTGCACAAGGATCCCAGTATCCCTGGGAACAGTGACCCTGCACATGACAACATGTAGAATCAGTCACTTCACGGGAGAGAAAAAAAGGTATTCAGTCTTGTTTTGATGGCTGAAAGCAATCAAGCCGTCTGCCCCATCAAAAAAGTTGAACACTACTAGTCTTAGAGCCCTAAAAGAAATTCCTCCATGGTTTGGCAAACTGATGGGAGAGGAAAGCAGTGAGTGTAAAAGTCTGATACTGTCCCAGAAGTACATTTCACCAAGCTCTTAAGAGTCTTGGGTTGTGAAATGATCCTGGCATCAATCCAGAAGTACCTGCCATATTCATTATATTATTTAATGCTTCTCTGTACAAAGTGATAACAATAAAATAAACTCTTCTGTTTGTTCTCAGAAATGAAAATTGGGAACTGAGGTAAATTAGGAGTGCCTGAGAGACTGAGGGCTGTATTTCTTGGCTGTATTTCTTGATCAGTGGTGTTCTGTTCATTAAGAGATATCATTTTAGTGTGGGATCTTTTGTATCTTCTCCATAGACTTGAAATATGACAGCAATTCCACAGCATGAGGTCAGGGGAGACATGTTATACAAATGTGAACATGTAAGAGCTACTCTCCAAGAACAAAAACAAGCCTTTTTTTCTGCTTTGAACCAAATCCAGATTCTCTTCTGCAAAAGGATTTAATACAAATTTCCTAGCCAAATTAACCTGGAAAAAGCAGTTGCTTAGAACTTTCTCCTGTAAGACTGATAGTACTTACAGCCAATTGCCTTTGAAATTCAGCTGCATTAATCTTAAATTTTGTGGAAACATTTCATTTATATGAAAGTAATAGCTTAAAATTGACCTGCATATGTGTTGTACCTTAAATTCTGGGGCATAAATAATTTTAAATTGTGTTATGAATCTGAATCACAAGGATTTAAGTACGATAGTTATTGGGAATCCTCTTTTTAGAACACAACCTTCATTTGTGGCATCTGCAAACCTTGCACAGTGTAACATAAGGATGCACTGATACAACTGCACATTATGCTTCTTTTTAAAAAGCACAAGCTATTGGCAAGACAATAAATGCAAAATATAAGTTTAACTAAAAAAGGGCTACAAGAACCTTATCTTCTTCTGTAATTAGAAACTTAGTTTTCATAAAAATAGAAGTTTTTGGAAACAAAGAACCTATTTACCTGGTTATGGTTACATTCATATAAAGTAAGAGGAGCAACTCTGAGTCTAATTAACATGTGGATGAATTATACACTTGAATTCAAGCATCTTTCAGTCTTTTATTGAAAATAATTGCTGCGGAGCCAACATCAATATCCTTCTTTTCAGCTGATAGGCTTGATTGCTTTGGACGCACTAAAGCAAACAAAAAAAATCTAGCAAGTATTTATAGTTTCAACTTGCATTTCCCCACAGGAAGTGAGCTGATGTATATCAACTGCTGTACAGATACACAATGAGACATTTTTCCCCTCACAGTTCCCTGATGATATTTTCCAGTCACAAATAGCCAACAATTTATAAATAAATTAAAAATTAAACAAGTTAAAAGAAGTATTGATGTAAAGACTTTTAGGACTGGCTTCATGTGCCTGAGTGTTCTTGAGGGTGAAAGTCTGAAGGACCCAAACTTAGAAGAAGTCGTCGGAAACTGCTGCCACAGTAACCAATAAGATCCATGTTGGACACCCAAAATCATCACTCATGGAAAACTCTGGCTAACATCCAAACCCTGATATCGATATTTCCATGGTGGATATTGTCTGTGGGGTCCGTATTGATGACTGAGGAGAGAGAGACCCCCTCAAGTGTCACACGCTGAGCACAAGACTCACAGCAATCTCCTGCCTCGCTTTCCCCCAGGGGTAAGTTCCACACGTCTCTGGTCTCTAAGCACAGCAGTTTCTTTCCTGCTCTGTTATTCTGTGTCCCAAGTTCAATTCCTTGCCGTAACTTGTGCTTTGTTAGGCAGATGAATCTGAAGTCCAGGGCAGCAGAAGCTGCAGAACTGTGCTTCATCCAGAGCCTGCGGCCCATGTGAGATTCTGCACTCAGAGGTGCAGCCATATGCCGGGAACCCTCTCCTGATTCTAATCACACCCCAGGTGTATAAATTTACTCCATATTCAAACACGTGGAATTGCATACACCAGGACAATGGAAGCGGTTAGGATATTTGAGATGCATCCACAGAATTTCAGTAGTTAGGGCACAATATGTAGTGCAAATCCTGAAGTCTGACCCTGTGTTTCTGGTGACAATGCTGCTTGGGTATTTCTGTGCGTTTACATGCTGCCAGTTTGATTTATTTTTGTACATTTCAAATTGGAATATAGATACTTGGATGCTGGAATATCTGTGTTGTCACAGCACTCCTTACAATGACAGAAAGGTCAGGTTGCTCCAGAGACGTGCTTGCAACATACCCAGAGACTGTCAGGGTGCATATTTATCTGAGCAGAGGTAGAAGCTGGCATGACAGCTAGGCCACCACTCCTCAGAATGGGTATCATCTTCTTCCTGACACCTCTGTGGAATATGTAAACAGATTGTCTACATTTGAAAGTTGTCTCCAATTAGAGAGTGAATTCAGAAAAAAACAGCTATTCTTGAACAACTGCAAGTAGGGCCACTCTTATTACAGAATAGGAGCACTTTGTTCTTTCATAGTGGGTTAAACTGCACCAGAATCACATACCCCTCTCCTGGGAAAACAGCATCAGAACATTGATTTTGTGCCTGGGGATAAAGTGTTGTAAAACAGTTCCAGAGCAACTTCACAGAAGCTAATCCTTAAATGATCATACTTAGTCATACGGATAGTGAGCTGGAACCAGTTCCTAAAGTGAGCACAGGTGTGGCTTGAATTCACTAAAATCACTCAGTCACTGGCTCAAGTTAAGAGAGGACTGGGATCCTCAAACTCACTGCTCCGGATCAAGGAGTAGCTAAATAGCTGTCTCACTGTATTTATCACCAAGGTTTCTAAAGATAGGTTTTCATTCAAATGCATTTAAGTATGGTGGTTTTGAGAGAATCTAAAATTAGGGACCCATACACCCATATATATAGAGAGAGGTTCACTCTCAGAGAGTATTTCAGAGATCCTGTGTTACTTTAGTGCATTGCGATGTCACTGTTCCTTAAGAATTTGGTTTATGATATTTAATTCCTTTTGTTTCATCTCTTTGAGACAGCCTGAAAGTCTTGGATAAAAAACTGCTGGAGTCTCCCCTAGCTAATACTCTGCTTTTGTCTAGACACCGGCAATATCGTATCTTGCTCCTTGCTATCAGTTGCACACAGAGGTCACAGTGCTGTTCCCTCTGGGAAATTACTCCATTGTTTGCAGAATAATAAGAGTTTCCTGTACAGACTATGTTTACTTTAAAGTTTAGGACATCAGAGTGTGTTTCTGCTATAAGTGTAATAGGGTCAGCACTATTACTCCTTTATTATGCTTAATATGCTCTAGAATCTGACTACAGATTCAGATCCTTCAAGTATTACACATGTAGCAAGGGTCATCAAAGTCAAACCACTCATATGCCTCAAGTGTAGCATGTGAGACTTCACAACATTAGTGTCTTGCTTCTCCTTTATAAATGATAAAGGATATATACATATATACATAATTCTCTCTTTTTTTTTTTTAATATTCAGTTGAAGTATTCTAGTCAGACTGATTTTGAAGCTCTAGGTTTATTTGATCTAATGGATGTTTTGGCTGATTTCATTGTCAGAAACTGAGGACTGTGATTTATCTAGTCCTGCGCTTGCCAGCTCCCCCACCTACAGAGCAAGAATCACTCTATGCTTATTTTGGGGTTGCTGCAGTGATTTCCCCTCATTTATCAACATGCTACAGGTCTGTGGTTTAGTTGGTTACTAGCATAGCTCATTCTACCGGATAATGAAGAACCTCTAATCGGGGGAGGTCAGAAGAACTTGGTTTTGTAACTGAACAAAAGTGAATGAGTAGTATAATTTTCTGTCAAACAACTGGACACCGCTCAGTACCAGTGAGGGGAAAAAATCTACTCATACCACTAGTGATTCTTTACTTTGATTCAAGTAAAGTTTGATCCATCAAAGTAAACTTTGATCCATTCTTATTGATCTGTGTGTGGGTCCCTCTTCTAGTGACCATCACTGTCCTCTTTCTTCCTTCCAGCTGTGCTTGCAAAGGGTTTGACCAGGTTTGACACAGTTACATCTCCTCATACTCTCCATTTCCTCAGCTTACATGCTGTTTACAGCACTCAGTTTCAGCATGTTGCACCTGGCTTCACAAACTGCTCTGACCTCCTCCTTTCTCCCACCATATCTAATCCCTGCCTCCCAGTTCCAGGGAGAATTTTGGTTCTCTGATCTGATTCTCCTTTGTCTCCACACAGACACTAGGTAACTTTTCAATAAGAGGGTCAGTGAAATCAAACAGAGCTTGACTTGCCAGTCCCCACTCTCTCTCCTTCCTTCCTCAAATATCTTGGTTGTTTTTCGTTTCTAACAGGTGCATTTTAGCTTGAGCTCTCACTTTCTACCATTACCTGCACCTTTCAAAATCGCACCTTTCCTGAGTTTTCCAGGCTTTACAATCTTCTTTTCCTTCTCTGACTGCTCACCACATCTCTGCCCCCATTTTCGGTATTTCTTAGTAATTTACATAAGGTTGGCAGAATGTCCATAGTGGGTCGGTCCACATTTCTAGCAGATAAGTATATAATGTACAGTGACTGGACATGAACCATACTTTCTTGGCCCCTAGCAATTTTTTAATTTTTTTTTTTTTTCAGATATTCTGAAGCAGTCATATCTTTGCATTTATCAACACTAATAATTTATCTTTCTTGCCCTTTATTATGGTGCTGTTTCCTTCCTTTTTATATGTTTTTGAAGCCAAGCTCATCTATAATCTGTTTTTATAGGTTACTCATAGTATCTCTTTATCAAGGTCTCTGGGTCCAGAATTTATTTTTATTTCTGCAGCACTTAACTGATCTCAGTCAAAGACATGGAAGCAATTTGTGCAAGGCACTGTTCAAACACAAAGCAGGAAGATAGATCTTACTCCAGTGCACTCACCATTTAATTATAAGATGAGAAATGTAGGTGGATAAAAGTAAGTGAGAGTGTTTGGATAGGATGAGAGTGTATGGCTCTGCACAGTGATACAGGCAGCACAGTAAAACAGTTTTAAAGACATTTTTCTTTATTTACTTACTTCCTTTCTGATATTGCTTTAGGTCAACAGTCATCTTCCCTGTGTTTCAGAATTCTTCATCTGCTTGTTATCCTCATGGTGGCCTTTTTATCTTGCCCGCAAAACCAAATTGTGTAAACTTTCACTGCTGCTTCTTTCATTAGATTATGAAGAATCAAAGATTTTTCTTTTTCCTGTTCACATCACTACATTGGGGGAGGGAAAAGAAGCTGGAAAAACTATCACTGAAAAAAAATATCTTGCCTATGTTCAACAACTGAAGAACATCTTTAGAAAAGTTTCATCTGAATAACCCTTTCACAAATTCTGAGTCCCATTCTTTTGATGATCATCAGTGTTATATACTACATAAGGAGAACTTTTTCATGTGCTGCCTTTGAAAAGAACTCATGCATTTCTGGCCCATGCAACAGTCTGCTCTATAATGGGAAATAATAAAAACTGAAGCTGAAAACTAAATGGAAAACATGAGCTGGAGGCTGGGAGAGGAACTGGATGGTCTCGACCTGTTTTTCTGTGTTGCTGCTCTCAGGTCAAGTGAATTATTAGAATTTAAAAGGCAAATAAAATTGGACGTATTTCAATGCATGTCTTAGCAGATTCTTTCCTTTTAGCTCAGAATCAACTTTCATAAAAATATCAGGCTTATAGTATCTGTCTATTTGGTACACAGGTAAAAAGTCAAGAAATAAATTCTAATTTCCAGAAAAATCTATGAGCTATTTATAAGCATTGTACAAAATGTACTATTTTTGTATCAAAATACGCAAGTTTGATTCTTTCTTGAATGTAAGACAAATACTTTGTACTGTTAAAAATGGCTGTGATTGATACTTTTCAGGAAAACTACTCCGTAAAGAAAGTTACAAATTCCTCCTTATAACCAAGCACACAAGAATTTCTCCTTTTGATTTATTTTTCCATTTATTTTGTTAAATCCAGAAACAGACTGAATAAGTGGTTTTAGTTGTGGTTGTTTTCCCCAAAACTAATCAAATACTAAAAACATGCAGGGAATCTTGGAAAATGAATTTTAGACATGTGTTAACAATTTCTCCATTGTCTGCAGGCACTGTGATGGAAAGAATATATATTTTCAAAACAATCTATGGAAAATGGAATATGGAAATGTTGGGGAAATCTGTAACAGCCAACAGCACATCTCAAAGCAAGAGTCAACAGTCAGATATCTTAAACAACCTTAAAATTCTATCTTCCTAAGAGAATTCTATGCAAAATCCTCATTACATCTCTCTCTATGACAATGAAGGAGAATATCGCTGCTATCTGATTAGTTCTCTGTTTTGGGAAGAGGAAGGGTAGGTACTGATCTGTTCTCTCTGGCAACCAATGATAAAACCTGAGAGAATGACGGTAAAATGTGCCGGGGAGGTCTAGGTTGGTCCAGTCCCGTTCAACCTTTTCATCCATGACCTGGATGAAGAGACTGAGTGCACCCTCAGCAAGTTTGTTGATGATACCAAACTGAGAAGAAGGGCTGACACACCAGAAGGCTGTGCTGCCATCCAGAGAGACCTGGACAAGCTGGAGGACTGGGCAGAGAAGAACCTGATGAAGTTCAACAAGGACAAGTGCAGGGTCCTGCACCTGGAGAGGAATAACCCCAGGCATCAGTACCAGTTAGGGGCGGGCCTGCTGGAAAGCAGCTCTGCAGAGAAGGACAAGAGCAAGTTTAGAGTCTTGCGTCTGGGTAGGAACAACCCCAGGTTCCAGTATAAATTGGGGAATGATTTATCAGAGATCAACGTAGGGGAAAGGGACCTGGGAGTTCTGGTGGACAGCAGGATGACCATGAGCCAGCACGGTGCCCTTGTGGCCAGGAAGGCCAATGGCATCCTGGGGTTTATCAGAAGGGAGTTGGTTAGTAGGTCATGAGAGGTTCTCCTCCGCCTCTACTCTGCCCTGGTGAGACCACACCTGGAATATTGTGTCCAGTTCTGGGCCCCTCAGTTCCAGAAGAACAGGGAACTGCTGGAGAGAGTCCAGCACAGAGCCATGAAGATGATTAAGGGAGTGGAGCATCTCCCTTATGAGGAAAGGCTGAGGGAGCTGGGTCTCTTTAACTTGGAGGAGACTGAGGGGTGACCTTATTAATGTTTACAAATATATAAAGGGTGAGTGTCACAAGGATGGAGCCAGGCTCTTCTCGGTGACAACCAACAGTAGGACAAGGAGTAATGGGTTCAAACTGGAACACAAGAGGTTCCACTTAAATCTGAGAAGAAACTTCTTCTCAGTAAGGGTATCAGAACACTGGAACAGGCTGCCCAGGGAGGTTGTGGAGTCTCCTTCTCTGGAGACATTCAAAACCAGCCTGGACACATTCTTGTGTAGCCTCATCAGAGTGTTCCTGATCTGGCAGGACGATTGGACTGGATGGTCTTTCTAGGTCCCTTCCAATCCCTAGCATTCTATGATTCTGTGATTCTGTGACTTGGGAGTTCTGGTTGACAACAGGTTGACCATGAATCAACAATGTGCCCTTGTGGCCAAGAAGGCCAATGGTATCCTAGGGTGCACTGAGAACAGTGTGACCAGTAGGCTGAGGGAGGTGATACTCCCCCTCTACTCTGCCCTGGTGAGGCTACATCTGGAGTACTGCATCCAGTTCTGGGCTTGCCAGTTTAAGAACAACAAGGAATTACTGGAGGGAGTTCAGCAGAGAGCTACAAAGATGATTAGGGGGCTGGATCATCTTTCTTATAATGAGAGACTGAGAAAGCTGGGTCTGCTCAACCTGGAGAAGAAAAGGTTGAGAGAGGATCTCATCAATGCTTCTAAATATCTCAAAGTTGGATGTCAAGAGGATGGGACCAGACTCCTTTCAGTGGTGCCCAACGGGCACACACTTAAGCACAGGAGGTTCCATCTGAATATGAGGAGAAACTTTACTCCGCGGGTGCCAGAGCACTGGAACAGGCTGCCCAGAGAGGCTGTGGAGTCTCCTTCTCTGGAGACATTCAAAACCCACCTGAACACATTCCTGTGCAATCTACTCTAAGTGTATGTGCTTTAGCAGGTCAGTTGGACCAGATGGTGTCCAGAGGTCCCTTCAAACCCTAGCCATTCTCTGATTCTGTGATTCTGTGACATTAGGTTCTTTACCCAGAGGGTAGTGGAGCACTGAAACAGGCTCCCCAGAGCCCCAAGCCTGACAGTGTTCAAGAAGAGACTGAGCAATGTTCTCAGATACATCATGTGAACTGTGGGGTTGTCACATGCAGAGGCAGGATGTGGACTCGATGATCCTTGTGGGTCCCTTCCAACTCAGGACATTCTATAATTCCATGATTGTATGCTGCAGAAATGACAGCGGATGTGCTTGTCACTGAGAAAAAGAACAGAAAGCCCTAAAACAAACATCTGCCCCTGTGGTGACACAGAGCCACGTTGTAAAGGGAATACTAGAGGGCAAATAGAGTGGGATGTGACACTTTATGTGGCAGTTTGCATGGAAGGCTGTGCAGAAAGGGTAAGGAAGCTCTGTCAGCTTGACCAGGGAGTATGGTGTCCACCCAGCAGAAAGCCATGGCATCTGCAAGGCCGGCCCCCACCACAAGTGATACAGCTTCCCAGACCAAGACCTAGTGGGAGGATGATGACACCCAGGTGTCAGGCTGCAGGCTGTGCCTGGCTCTTACACCAGTACTGGATGCCATCAGTGAGCACCTCTGTGGGAGATGTGGCCAGGTGGAGGAACTCCTCCACTTAAGTGAGAGAGCTCCAGGATGAGGTGAGTAGGCTAAGGAGTATCACAGAGTGCAAAAGTGAGATAGACCAGTGGAGTCACACCCAACCTTCCCTGAGACAGACACAGCAGGTAGACAGGGCACATGGTACAGGTGACTCACTACCCTCTCTCTGAATGGTGGAATGTAGTGACTTGAAGGATAGGGTCAATGACAGCATGTTCCTGCCCAGGACAGAAGGAGGATCTCTGCTGTGACTACCCTACCTTCCCAGGTTCCCTTCCACGACAGATGTGAGGCCCTGCAAGTGGAACTGAACAACAATATTGAGGAAGGTGATTCAACTTAAATGGAGGTGCCGCAGAGAATAAGTTGGTCTGCACATGAAGATATAAAGAGAAAACTTCTTGCCCTGGTAAGGCCTTCAGATTATTATCTGCTACTAATTTTTCAGGTAGGCAGCAATGAGACTGCAATGAGAAATCTGAAGGCAATCAAGAGGGACTTCAGGGCCTTGGGGCAACTGGTAAAGAGATCATGAGTACAAGCAGTGTTCTCCTCTGTCCCCTCAGTTGCAGGGTACGATGAGGGAAGATACAAGAAGACCCAGCAGATCAATACCTGGCTGTGGGGCCAGTGTCACTGGCAGAATTTTGGGTTTTCTGATCACAGGTCAGTTTATATGACAACTGGTCTGCTGGTAGCAAAGTCGATACACCTGTCTCAAAGGGGTAAAAGGATCCTTGGACAAGAGTGAGCAAGGCTCATTGAAAGAGCTTTAGACTATATTTGAAGGGTGAAGAGGAGAAAACCAGGTGCAGCAGAGACAAACCCAAGGGCAGCATGCCAGGGTTTGAGGGAGTGGCTGCTAGCAATGCCCTTTGCTCTGCTGTCTCAACAGAGTTAGGGGATGGACAGCTGTGCCGCAGCAAAGACGCAAGGGCTAAAAATGTATTAGAAAGTAAATTAGAAATGCCTGAGAGTGGCCACAAAGGAATCAAGGCTTCTCACTGCAAAAAGGTGATGGGATCAATAGCCCAGCTGAAGTGCATCTATACTGACCTATACGTGATGGGCAATGAACAGGATGAGCTGAAAACCACTGCACAGCAGAAAAACTACAATGCAGTTACCATAATGGAAACACAGTGGTATGACTCGCACAACTGGAGTGCTGCATTGGATGGCTATAAACTCTTCAGAAGGGATAAGCAAGGAAGGAGAGGAGGTGGGGTAGAGTGTGATGAGCATGATGAGAAGGTTGAGTGTTTATGGATAAGAATCCAGGGGAAGGCCAGTACTGGAGCCAATTTGGTTTAATCTCTTTATCAGTGATCTGGACAAGAGCATTGAGTTTGCATATGACACCAAGTTGGGTGGCAGTGTGGATCTGCCTGAGGGTAGGAAGATTTTCCAGAGGAATCTGGACTAGCTGAATCAATGGGCTGAGGCCAACTGTATGAGGTTCAACATGGCCAAGTGCCGGGTCATGCACTTGGGTCACAACAACCCCAGCAGCGCTACAGGCTTGGGGAAGAGTGGCTGGAAAGCTGCCTGGCAGAGAGGGATCTGGGAGTCTTGTTCAACGGTCAGCTGAATATGAGCCAGCAGTGTGGCCAGGTGGCCAAAAAGGCCAACAGCATGCTGGTGTACATCAAGAATAGTGTGGCCAGCAGGACTCCTTAGTCTCACTGTACTCAGCACTGGTGAGGCCACACCTCAAAACCTGTGTTCACTTTTGTGCCCCTCACTACAGGAAAGACACTGAGGTACAGGAGAGAGTTCAGAGAAGGGCAACAAAGATGTTGAGTGGTCTGGAGCACAAGTCTTATGAGGAACAGTTGATGGAACTGGGGCTGTTTAGTCTAGAGTTTTAAAAGGAGGCTGAGGGGAGACCTTATTGGTGTCTATCACTACCTGACAGGAGGTTGAAGCGTTGAGGGTGATGGTTGGAGCATGGAGGGTGCTAGTTTCTTCTCCCAAGTAACAAGCAATAGGATGAGAGCAAGTGGCCTCAAGTTGCACCAGGGGAGGTTTAGTTTGGATATTAGGAAAAATTCTTCATGGAATGTTTTGTCAAGCACTGGAACAGGCTGCCCAGGGTAGTGGTAGAATCACCACCGTCCCTTGAGGTGTTTAAAATACAAGTAGATGAGGTTCCTAGGGACACGGTTTAGTAATAGAGATAGGTTAATGGTTGGACTCAGTCATCTTAAGGGTCTCTTCCAACCAAAATGATTCTATGTTTCTATGATTCTATAATAATCCAAAATGGTGTGCACTGAAGACGGGAAGATACTGTTTTTGTTTCACTGTGTATTGTAAAAAACCAGTCCCAGTACTTAAGAGGGGCCAATAACATTATGAGAAGAGGCAATTCAATACTGGCTCTGCAGTGCTTATACCAACTATATTCTTTCATTTACCTAGAACTCAAAAAAAAACTTAAACAGTTTGAAGTTGGTATGCTTGGTATTAAACATACAAACAACAGCAATGCTGGGAACATTTTGCATTTTTTAGCCCAATGTTCTGGTTTGACTGATAATGAGTTAATTTTCTTCACACAGTTAGAAAAACTCTCTTTTCTGTAACTAGCACAGTTCTTGTTTGAATTTAGTTTGAGAACAAGACATAGCACCCCAGGACAGAGTTAATGTGTTTAAAAGCTCTGGTCTGAGATCAAAGGAGGTTCTGAGCACTCTGACCACAGGTGTGAGGCAGCTAGTAAGGAGGGCATAGATGGGGCAGAGCTTGACTGACATCCAGACTGATAAATAAGAATGTTCCATGCCATTAGCATCATGCTTGACATTTAGGGAGAGTCAGGATCTTCTGGTTTCTCTTCCTCTCCCTCTCCCTCTCCCTCTCCCTCTCCCTCTCCCTCTCCCTCTCCCTCTCCCTCTCCTCTCTTCTTCCATTCTCTTCCATTCTCCTTTGTTGCCAGAGCCAGGACAGAGACCTGTTTGGGGCAGTTCTGTTCAGGACTTTCTTTAGTTTGGCTTTTTGCCATCCTGCCTTTTTGCAGAGGCCTCTGGGTCTTTCTGCCTTTTTCCTTTCTTTCTCTCTCTGGGATTGGCTGTTCGTCATGGATGGATTTTGTGAAGAATTGCATGAGTATCTTTTATATTCCACTATACATATATATATACACACACATATATATATTTACTAGTAGTGTATTAGTATTTTGGTATTTTATTAAACTGTTTTTATATCAATCCAAGTTTCTCCCTTCCCTTTTGATTCTCTCCCCTACTTGGGGGATGGGGAGTGAGTGAGCGGCTATCGTGGTTATATTGCTAGCTTGGGTTAAACCACGACACACAAGTATAGCTGTTCTTATGTGGTTAGTGGCAGAATTTACCATAACAGTGGATTTAACTACTTTATGAATGTTTACTTTTTCATGTTTATTACTAGTTGTTTACACCAAACATTTTACCCATTCCACCAGACCAATGAGTATTATTAGAGCCTAGAATTAGCTTTGAGTAAAACAGTTCCAAACAAGTAAGGAAGCTTTTTTCCTTTTTTCTTCCTGTACAAGCAGATGTGTTAGGCAGTGTGTTAATTCCAGTTGTCATAACACTGTTTAGGCAATCAGGGAAGTTTACTGTTGTGGAGCAGTAATTTAGGATTCTGCTTATTGCAAAACAGTATTTAGATTTCTTAAAGAGAACTGCAACTTCAAAGAGTTCCATGGTGGGTTCACTCCATTATTTACTGTATGGGAGAAATATGCCCAGCCAAATGCTGCTCACCTTCTCTCCAGATGCATGTATCTATTCACAAAGCAAACTTCCAGGCGTCTCACCTCCCTGATAACTGTTCACTCTGGAATCTGTGTCTTGGAGCTCCAGAGGCAAACTTTCAGGCGAGGCCTGGTAACTGTATGCAGAGCATACTTTTGGGAGACAAAATTCATAGAAAATAAAAAGTGTAATGGAGTATAATAGCAGAAGGGCTGGCTCAAGCTGGGTACCTGTGTAGAGGTTCAGCCGCAACATAGAAAACCATAGACTTTTATATGTTTACAAACCATTCATACCACGATTCAGTCCAATAGCAATGTTTAACTTGGGGTCTTCTTGCTTCTCATTAGATCTTCTTCTCTGATTCCACATGGGCCTTTGTTTTGTTCAGCTGTAGACATTGTTTATTGTCCATAACCTTGCAGATACTATTTAGTCTGAATAAAGCTTTCTTCTCAGCAAAGTCAAAAAAAGGCCTTATCTTGCAGGTATTCAGTGTAGTTTGTAGTTGCTTTGGTAAATATGAGCAGAACTTTACAGCTTAAAATTTTAGCAAATCCAGCTTATCATGTAAAGTGAAACAAAGAGTATATTAAAAACCATATAGACTTATGTCTCTAAATAATTCATTATATTTAGCGTGCATCTACTTGAGCTGAATGATTAATATTAAACTTAAATTGGGCTCATCCACTGACCTGTGACCATTGTCATACAGCTCACTTATTTAACAGGGAGAGCTCAAAGTGGGCTCATTCAGGCTGTCGTATTTATAAAATAAAGTGGTTGACTTGCAGTCAAATTGCACAGTAGGAAAAGTATGTACAAGACTCCCTGTGTCCACAAGTTACTGGTGTCCAGTGTGCAGTTCTGCTTCCCTGTGGGTCTCCTGGAAGGAGTTCTTGGCCTGGCTGCGGCTCAGGCCCTTCCCTCCTCTGGAGCCTGAACCAACCTGCTGGTGCTTTGGCTGGGAGGGGCTCGAGTGCATTCGCCACAGATACCAAGAAGATAAACTGGAAGACAGAAAGGCGAAAATAAGTTCATCAGCTTCTCATGGTGGAGGGTGAACTGATGGAATACCCTAACTCCAGCAGGATGTATGTATGTTTGTTTGTTTGTTTGTTTGTTTTGGATGTTGTTATTACATTACTTTGTCCTTAGCTTTTAGGTGTGGGGGTGCCCTGCAGCATTACTAATGGGAAGCAAAATACAGGCATACGTCAAGAGGTCTGATGGCGTTCTGCCCTCTCAAAAATATCTCTTTCTTTTATGTCTTTGGGTCCACAAAGTCATTACCTGAATGTCAAAAGTCAATGCATCAAGAATTGTTGTTACTGATTTCATGTGTACCATTAAAAATTTCCCTATATATTTCACATTTAGCTTTATCCATTCCAACTGTCGCTAACATGTCCATGTCCCTCAGTAACTAAGGAGCTGTGATCTGAAATCTAGTCATTCAAGAAAAACTGCTGGTGTTTCAGTCCTGAGTCTTAATTAAATCACACCCACTGTACGTTCATTACACATTATGTAGGAACACTGTAACAACCACCTGTAATTTAATACCAACGTTGTAAATAGGCTACTTGACTGCAGGCAATGCTGTAAAGTCCATTCACACACCGGTTTCCCGAAGCACAAACACACCAAGCAAACTTAATAACCTGAACAATATGAATTAAATGAGTAATCACTTTAATCTGTTTCTGGAGGACTTTGTTGCTACGAGGATGAAAATGAAGGGACTAAATGGAAAACATGGGGTTCAGATTGAAGCCAGGTGAAATCATCAGCCTGCAATGCCTTCTAGGTATAATGTATTTTCAGATTTATTTGAAAAATTAAACATTACCAGAAAAGAAATCTCGTAAAAGTTTGCCATCTAATGGCAATATCAATAGAAAAGTAGTAATTCATGTGCAAATGATGTGGCTGAAATCTGTTCTCAGAATTCATACGTCTGTCTTAATTTATTTTTTTAAACCTCGGGCACATATACATTTGAAATTGTCAGGCCATCAAATGTGATTACTAGAATGTCAGTGCATCACACAACAGTTGCCCCAGTAGAAAGGTGGACTGAGGGACATAAAAGACATATATCACTGTGCCGGGTTGAAATCAATGGTATTATATTTTCTTCATGCTCCATCATGTGTGCATCCGAGCTCACTCAGAGCACCTGAGGCATTTCTGAAATGATACTGCATGACATGACCCTGCATGTCTCCTGCAGTTCTCACTTCACCTATGCATCTCTAGGTACAGATGGCTATATGACAAGAATTTATAGGATTTGATTAAAGAGTTGAGCCACAAAAAACGTGTTTGAGAGCTTTAGGCTGTTCTCTTAAGAGGTGGAGATCTTGACTCAAATCAGGCACTCAGGCAGAGAAGGAGCTAGAATTTCTGTTTCTTCTAAACACTCATTGAAATTCTTAACTTAAGGGCTATTCTGTGTAAAAGATACCAGAAACATTGATGCAACTGCCTCTTCCTCACCAACATTTCTTTAGTTACACCCTCAACATTAGAAGCATTCTGTCATGGAAATTGTAATTAATTTTTTTGTCATTTTGGACATTTCTTTTTAGTTTTTGTCCTATTCGCTAGTTCAGTCATCACTGAGACTGACAAAATGGTTGTCAAATAAATTACGCCTAAAAATACTTAAAAATAAATACGAGTCTGTGTAGTTGTACTTGTCTGGTTGTGTGAGAAAGGTTTCTCTAAACAAACTGTAGTAGTCACAAGTGGGGCTCACAAACAAATGAAAAATGTACACATGCATGAAATAAGGCATTTCAGGTACATCACCAACATATTTGGCACAAACAGCAGTTTTAAGATCTTTAAAGCAGTGATACTCAGCAATGCTTAGAATGCAGGGAAATACTTTCCAATGCAAAGGGCCAAGTGGGGCTGAAGCATGCCTAATTTAGAAATCTTGGCTGCTGGGAGCATAGAGGCAGTGCTATAGTAGAATATCCGTGCCTTCAAGTAGGGGACTGATTTAACACTCAGATGCTGGTTGTGTCTGACCATTCCGGTTCAGAGTTTGGGACTCAGAATTTATGACTTCTTTAATATATACTGGAGAGGCTTCCAGGGAGGAGGAAAATTTCTCTAACACAATATTTTTGTGGCTATGATATGTGTCGCAAAATTAGAAAGCATATTGTTGCACCACAACAGGCTGCAAGAGCTTTAGCTCACTGGTCCAGGTTTACACCAACGGAGCAGCCTGAGACAGGGCAATTCTCCACAAAGCTAAGCTATTGCAAAAGGAATGCAAGCCTTGGAGCACAAGTCTGATGAGGAGCAGTTGATGGAACTGGGGCTGTTTTGTCTGGAGTTTTAAAAGGAGGCTGAGGGGAAACCTTATCATCCTCTACAACTACCTGAAAGCAGGTTGTTGGTCTCTTCTCCCAAGTCACAAGTGATGGGGCGAGAGGAAATGGTCTCACGTTGCTCTGGGCGAGGTTTAGGTTGGATATTAGGAAAAATTTCTTCATGGAATGGGTTGTCAGGCACTGGAACAGGAAGTGGTTGAAGTGAAAGTCCGTGGTAGTGTTTAAAAGACGTGTAGATGTGGTGCTTAGTTACAAGGTTTAGTGACAGTGTTATGTTAATGCTTGGACTTGATGATCTTGAAGGTCTCTTCCAACCAAAATGATTCTATGATTCTAAAATTCATGGCACCAAAGACAGAATAATCAAGAGAAATTCTCATTTTGCCACTCAGTGGGAATATTGTCTGAGATTCTGCTTCATGCTCCCAGAGCTCATTTATTCATGAGTTCTTAACTGGAAAACAGACATAGTTCTCCCAGAGATCAGAAAACACATTCTTTCCTTATTCTCCTCAACAAGTGAAAGCATAGGTCAGCCATAGAAATCTTGCATCTTTGGTTGTGTGCTGGACTTCATTCTGATAAGGAAATGTCATGCCAAGATGCAAGTGTCTTGATCCCTAATCTCCCATATCCTTTCCAAGTCTTTTACCACCAAGACACTTTGAAAAAGTCCTGTCAATCTCCTGTTTCATTTTTAAGTGTTTGCTATTTGAACAGGATATGATCTGATGCCATGTGAGAGGGGACGTAGATAAAGTATTTCTCAACTGCAACAGAATTTACACATGATGGATTTCAGGCAACTTTGACATTTAGATAATACATGACCATGGTTAATTTGCTTTGCGCCTCTTAGGAAGTCACAGCTGTGACACCTGAACACGGTCTAAGGTTGCTCACAGTAGCATAGGAAGTTTGTAGACGAGCAATGAATTGAACTCACACTGGAGAGTTCAGTGGCAGTTTTAAATTTTCAGTTGAAATTTGGGTAACTCGTTGAACAATTTGATACAGTATGTCAAGTAAAAATATGAGTGACAAATAGGACTCCCTTCCTGTAGAGAGAGTAGATATCAACTCATAATGAAACTTTCCTTAGCTGCAAATGAGATATAAACAAACACAACAAGAATTGTGTTACAAGTGTTCATATTATACAAAAAGCTGAAACCGGCTGGTGTTCAAATTACTGAAAAAACATCTTTGTCAGTTCAGAGATAGGGATAGCATATTGTGAGTTCAATTCTCTGCTGTCAGCAAGGGCTTTTTCCTTAGCAGCAGCATTCTAAATTGTCTTTCTATCCAGTTCTCTAACCACACTAATTGAACTTCAGAACCTGATTTCATATCTTCATCTCCATCACCATCTTAGCCAAAGAGAGTTATGCTGTATTATGTAAATGACAGAAGAAAGCATATTGCACTGAAAGGGGTTCTCAACCCTTCTTCCACACCAGAGGCCCCGTGAGACAGTGAAGAGCAGGAGCTGGCTGTGGAGAGGACAGGGGCATGGGTGAGCAGCTCAGTGATTCCTGTTTACTGGTTCAAAGGGAATAGCATTGTGCTGAGACAATCTTCATCAGCTGAACCAAAACTTGAACAAAATCCCAACATAACAATAAAAAAGCCCCAACAAAACCTGTAATTGCTCCACTTTCCAGAGGAAAAATACCCAGCACATCTTCCATGCTTTGCTACGTCTATGGCTTCTCTGCCAGAGGGACTGGGAGGTGACTATATCATCCTCATTTGACTTGCGTGTTAGGCCACAAAGCTTAATGAGTGAGAAAAATGCAAATACAGTGAGAGAAAAATCTAATAGATTCCTTTCAGCCTGTCTGTAGTGACAGATGCACAGACATTTACTCTGAAGACTGATGGCCCTGTTCCTATATACACCACAGATCTCTGACCATCCCTTTGGCACAGTTACAGCACTACACTGGGAAGAAATGATACTATACAACTTTATGCCTACTTACAACAGGCCCTTTTAATTTTCTGTACAGAAGACAGCCCCCTCCTGGGTGCTCCTGTGAGGGTCTTGGTCCTGCTCCATCCCTCAGGGACCCCGCAGCCTGACCTACTGTGTTCAGTTTGCCCCAGCAGGCCGTGAGAACAGTTTGGTGTCTTGTCGCGGCCTCCCCTCGAGCTGCAGACCCTGCTGCTGAGGAAAGACACCACTCTTTAAAGACAAAAAGTGTTGCATTTTGCTGGTGAAGGTCCCAGCTGGCTGCCAGGACTGTTTTGTTGGGCGTTTCTACGTGAAGTTGAGCAGGTGCCAGAGCTGGCTGCCCCACCAGGCAGCTCTTGGCAGTGATGATGACCAGACATGGCAATGCTGGGTGAGGCAGCACTGCCCCTCCAGGGCTTGTACAGAGCATAGGTGCCTTCAGAAAAGCAAAGTATTAGCTAGCTTTGTTAAGTATCAAAACAATGCAGGTAGAGAGCAGAGGAGTCCGTTCTTCATCCATTTTGTCACCTCCTGAACTGCTTCTCTGTTTCTATTCAGATGGCACCTGAGGAAGGAGAGGAGAATAGAAAGGGAGGGGCGTGGGTCTCAGCTCAACAAGCAATAAGAAAACCAAAAGATTCAGCTGCATCATTTGATGTTCTCACCAGTAAGGTTCGTGCGAGACTCATCTCTGGTGGTATCACTCTTTCCTCTATGGCTGTGGAGCTGTTTAGTGCACACAAAATTAAAATAGTGTACACAAAATTAAAATAAGTTGATATAATTTGGAAAAAAAAGGCTGTATGGGCTCTTCTTTGTCAGGAGTGTGGCCTTTCAGTGGAGAAGGTTACCTATATACTGGTCTGCAGTGTAAGATAGGAGCCCACAGGTTGAGGGACTGATTTCTCTCTCCTGTGTCATATTTGGGAGGCCACATCTGGAGCATCAGGTCTGGTTCTGGGACACTGTCCAAAAGATGACACCAAACTGGGGAGGCCTCAGCAAAGTCACCTCAGAGGATTTAGAGACAGAGCCTGAATTTATAGAGGCCTTGTAATTTCTTGTAGTAACACAGAAGAACACGAACTGCTAAGTGGAGGTGGTTTAAAATGAGCATGTCATAGATCCGTTACTAACTGCAATATTTAAACCCATAATGTTGCTTGCAAGGTAATGCTCAAGGCTACTCTGCATTTACCTGGTATAAAGCAAGAGGAGAAGGATAGCAAAAAATTCTTCCTATAGAGCTGTGAAATACATCTCAACAACCTCTCAAATTATCTGAACCCAGTGTTCCTTTCTCCTTCCTTCTTCTCCTAGAGAGAGCTGTGTGTCAGGATATGCATCCCCTGTCCCAGTTTAGTGATTCTGCCACATCACTTACATTGGCTTAAATCAATCATGAGGGTCTGCAGGACAGACAGTTTAAGGGAGAAAAGCAGTGCTACTTCTGCTCCTTCTCCACTGGAGTATCTGTCAGACCATATGAGTATCAGAAAGGGCTCCCGTGAAGCTCTGACTTACATCTGATACAAGTGTGTTAGATGAAGCAACAAAAATCAGCTGACAACCAGGATGGGAGCAGATTGTCCCCAGGTGTGCTGCTTTCCAATTTAACTAAATATATTCGGGGTTTAGAGCAGGCTAGGTGGGTATTGTATCTGCCTTAGAGTGGATGAGGTCTTGTCAGCTGTGTTAGGAAATCAAATTTATTAATTCACTAGTTCCTTCCTATAATTTAAATTTAGCATGATACTGTCTCTGAAATATGTGGTAGGGATCAAATAATGAGCAAAGATCTTTGCTGTATGAGCTAACAGGGATGACTTAAAGGATTACATAGTCTTAAAAGTATCTCTGTACCTGTCAATGTGTTCACAGGAAAGTGCTTCCTCAACCAAAGAAAGCTGTAGTTTCTTAGGGTGCAATCTAGTACAATCATTCTTATTAATATAGTAACTGAAAAATCAAAGATAGTGTTTCTTTCATTTTCTGTAGTAAAATAGGTGATATAAACCATTCATTTTAATAAATTGTATGTGTATACTAATATACTCTCTAAGACTGTTTGTGCTTAACATTCCTATTTGGACAGATATGTGCATACATCAACATGACTGTTTATTATTTTTGATACCTGCATAGCTGTATTTACTGCTAATGTAATATTGAATGCATAATGGGTGTGTTGCCTCAGAAACCTACATCTCTAACTGGCATTTTTAGGAAACTTTGACTTTTAAAATTAAGTATTATCTTCTAGTGGGAAAATAAAAAGCCTATGAAGTTGCGAAGGGATCAAAGTAATAAAACCTTCATGGACAGGCTTTTAATCTGTATTCCTGGATCCAAGACATTAATTACTTCAGAATCTCAGATGCATAAAACAACATTTTATTACACTAAAGGACTTGTGACTTTTACTACCAGGTAGGAAAGTTGGGCCTGGATTTTGTTCCCCCTTGCTCTAATCCAAGTATTCTGTTCCCTCATTACATTTATTTTATATTCTGGCACCAGATGGATATTCAGTCTGTATTATAGCCCTACCCTTTTTGTACCCTCTGCTTCAGCACTGAAATCGAAATGTTACCTACCACACACTTCACCTCCTGTTGTTGATGAGAGCACAAGCTAGTTAACTAAAACCTTTGGAAAATTTCAGGCTCCTTTTAGCAAATTCATACAAAATGGGCTCTGTCTATGAGATAGCTTTTTTCTAGTGCTTTCTAAGTTACAAATCACTGAAAAACATCGGAACTGCATTGCATTGATATGAGTGAATTTATTCAAAGACTGTTAGAGATTGTGTGCTTATCACTTTTCAGTATTTATTGGAAAAAAAAATATTTTCGATACAGGAAGTAAATTCTTTTATATCTTCAGACATTTGTTGTATTTCACAAACAGAAGCAAAGGGAGCTTTTACTCACAGATCTGCAATTGGACCTAACTTCTCATCCAATGGAAATCTTGCAAATTAAAACCAGTTTCATTTCTTGTTTGATAAACCTTAGTTTACTTACTTACTTATGTCAAAATTCTTTCAATTCTTTAAATATTTCTAAGTGTTCATTTGACTGTAGGCATATCTGGGACACATACGCTAAATTGCTAATATTAGCATTGACTATACATAGCACACTCTCAGAAGTAACTCTAAATTATAACAAACAAAAACCAAAACCAAACAAACAAAACAAAAAAAGAAAAAAAAAGAGGAGATATATAAGATATTGAAAATCTTTTATGGTGCCACCAGGATCTACTTGTATACAATTACCTTAATTGGGGGAAAAAATGTACTGATTTACATTGCTACTCTTGTTTTTGAGTCCTGTGGTAACGCTGCCTTGTCAGGAAGAACATAATGTTCCTGATTTATATGTTTGGCTTTAACTTACATCTAGCCCTGTGCAAGCAAGTATTTAATTTAACCAGAAAAACAGAATATATGAAGTGGTTTGTTTATGCAAGGAAAATAAATAACATGAGTTTGGATGAGGAGAACCTGCATGTCTAATCTGGAAAAAAAATATATTTGAAAGTTTTAGTTTACTGCTGGTAAACACATACAGAAACTTTAGCTTTTAGTTAAATGCACTTTGTGCCAATACTGAAGTCCTAGAAGACTTTAACACTTCAGCAGGGCACAGGGCTTGAGAGAAGCACTTGAGCACCTTCCTGGCCCCTCACTGCAGGAGCATAGGAGAATATTTTGCCAAAGAGGAAAGGAAAGGGATAGCACTATGCTATTCTCAGTCTAATACCTACTGAGATAAGAGTAGAGGAACTTCCAGGTGCAGGCTGCTTAGCAGGTTAGTGTGGCCTGTACCATTTATTTGTTTACAAAAGACAATCTCATGGAAGGGGATTTTTTTTGAAGTCTTAGAAGGAATAGATAGGGACCAGATAGCAGAAGTAACACTTCCTCAGTGCTGGTAAGAACTGGCTATTTTGATTATAATACTAAGTGTGTTTTTGTAAGGGAGCAATTTATGCCATTTCTTGTGCATAAAAAATCAATATTTGAAAAATTTTGAGATGAGCTAGGGCTGGTTTAGAACAGGGTTAGTTGTATGGATATGTGGGAGTAGTTTCCTCAAAATGTGATGTCTGAAAAAACACAAGATTTTTTGGGAAATGAGTAGGAAGCAATCCTGGCTGCCTTTGCAGGCTGTTTGGAGAGGAGTCAGACTTTCCATCATCTGTTGCAGTAATCAAGGTCCTGAAAGGTCCTGAAAATGAAGATAGAAGATGAGAAGCCTGTCTTACGTATTTTGATAAATCTGTGCAAGAAGTTCGTAGGATTTTCTGGATGCTCAAAAGCCATTTTCCTGTTGTCTTCATTTATTTTTTTAATTTACTAGAAGGATTGTGGGTAGATTAGCAGGACAATAACTGTCTATCATGGTCAGAAAGGAGTACATAGCAGCAATCAAAGGGAAAGGTGACCATGCATAGCCTTCATGCTCAACTAGGTAGCTAAAAGGTTTGTCCTTGTTCTAGAGTGTAATCCTAAAGCAGCATGGGAAAAGTATATGTAAATATTTAACTCAGGTAAACCTCTGAGTTATGACTTGCAGACACGTTGGAGAATGTAATATTTTTGTGGCATTAGTGATAATAGTATGAAAAATCAAAGGTATGTTTTAAAGTAATTCTAACATTTCATGGTTTGGTGGAACCAGTACTTGAGAAAGCCCATATTCCAGCAGCCAGAAATCAAAAATTAATTTCTGATTTTCTATAACTTCTCTGTAGACCTAAACCCCTATTCTTTAAGGTAATTTTCCCAAATTGGTAGAAATCAGGCACCTAAATCAAGAATAAAGCAGTTAATTGCATGGGTAAAAAGCCAAAGACATTAAAACTTTCCAAGTGCTCAGCTGTGTCAGCAGTATGAACCCTTTTGATGTCAAGGATGACAATATGTCAGAGCTACATCTCTGGCATCTGGCTACATCTCCCACCTGTATCTTTTGTATCATCCATCTTGGAAAAACTGTAGCCTTAAAAACAGATGGGGACCTCAGTAAGTCCACCTATTTGAATTGCGGCTTGTATCTCTCAGTTTTCAGTTACTGCCATTGACCTATGTCTAGATGGCATACCAGAAAACCCCAACCTTTCATGTATTATTTTTTTAATATTAGATCAGTATTAAAGCAACAGGAAAACAGGTCCTATAGAACGTGAAGTATTTCACAAATAATCTATTTTGGCTTCAAATCTCCAGTTTCTGCTCATTCCTTAAACCAACTGATCATATGCATATTATTTCTTACACTGTTTTAGCACTTCAGTATTTTGTCCTCAGTCATTCCCATGTTTTGGGTGGATACCTGGGATTGTCCCTGTTGTTGCAATGTGTTGAAAGAGATACATCAGATCTTCTTAACACATCATTTGGAAAAGAGCACATTTCTACCCTGACAGATACTTTAGTTTTCATTAAAATGCATAGAAATTATCACCAGAGTTCAATATGAACCCCAAAATTTTTGGCAATGTAACTTTCTTGTCCTATGCATTTAAATAGCTTTGGCATTAGGAAATCGAGTCTGCTTTTCCTGACAACTTCAGCACTTTGCTGTCTGAAAATGCTGAAAAGCATGTTATAATAAGAAATCACAGAAAGAGAAATGCAGGTAAGATCCCATTTTCTACTAATCCTTGTTGAATTGCAGAATAGTTCAGATTGGAAAGGACCTCTGGATGTCATTTCATTAATTTATAAACCAAACAATACATACAGAAGCAATTGCATCTTCTATGGTCTTAAAATTTGTTGCAAAATGTAATAGGTGGTCCTAACTTGCTTTGCATGATGTTTTATACTTTTCTGTGTCTCATGAGGTGGTGAGACGGGTGATACCATTTTGTTTAGGGCACATAGTAACTCTGTTGCTTAATTTCCATTTGCGAGTACACACTGAGGAAGACATAACATGATAATTCACACAGGCTGGCAACTGGCTTCTTCTGGAGAAGAGAACTTTCTTCTTGTGGTATTTGTTTTCTTCATGGAGTCACAGAATCAGAGAATGTTAAGGATCGAAAGGCACCTCAAAAGATCATCCAGTCCAATCCCTCTGCTGGAGCAGGAACACCTAGATGACGTTACACAGGAATGTGTCCAGGTGGGTTTTGAATGTCTCCAGAGAAGGAGACTCCACAACCCCCTTGGGAAGCCTGTTCCAGGGCTCTGTTACCCTCACTGAAAAGAAGATTCTTGTCAAATTTAAGTGGAACCTCTTGTGTTCCAATTTGAACCTGTTACCCTTTCCCTTACCATTGGTTGTCACCGAGAAGAGCCTGACTCCATCCTCATGACACTCACCCTTTCTATACTTGTAAACATTAATAAGATTACCCTTCAGTTTCCCCTTCTCCAAGCTAAAGAGACCCAGCTCCCTCAGCCTTTCCTCATAAGGGAGATGCTCCACTTCCTTCAACATCTTTGTTGCCCTGTGCTGGACTCTCTCCAGCAGTTCCCTGTCCTTCTTGAACTGAGGAACCCAGAACTGGACACAATGTTACAGATGTGGTCTCACCAGGCAGAGTAGAGGGGAAGGAGAACCACTCTCAACCTTCTGACCACCCCTCTTCTAATACACCCCAGGATGCCATTGGCCTTCTTGGCCACAAGGGCACCGTGCTGGCTCATGGTCATCCTACTGTCCACCAGGACCCACAGGTCCCTTTCTCCTACACTGCTCTCTAATAGGTCATTCCCCAACTGATACTGGAACCTGGGGTTGTTCCTGCCCAGATGCAAGACTCTACACTTTCCCTTGTTATATTTCATTAAATTTCTCCCCACCCAACTCTCCAGCCTGTCCAGGTCTCTGGTTGGCAGCACAGCCTTCTGGCATGTCAGCCACTCCTCCCAGCTTGGTGTCATCAGCAAACTTGCTGATAGTACACTCTATTCCCTCATCCAAGTCATTGATGAATATATTGAATAATACTGGACCCAGTACTGACCCTTGAGGCACTCCTCTAGTTACAGACCTCCAGCTAGACTCTGCCCCATTGACCATGACTCTCTGGCTTCATTCCTTCAGCCAGTTCGCAGTCCACCCCACTATCTGATCATCTTCTGCAGAACTTTCTTTTTTAATCCATGTAGTAGGCAATTGACTGCTGCCTGTTTCCTTTACATGTTTATCACAAGCAATAGCTAAATGTCTCATTTTGTTTTCCACCCTGAGTCTCAGAACAAAGACTAGACTGTGAGACTGTCTCACTTTCACACGAATCACATTCTTCCCTGTTTCTACTGTAGCTTACAGCCACAACCTGAAATAATACTGTAGTTCTGTTACTGCCTACAGAACTAGAACAAAAACAGATGTTATCTGTTCAAGGGTTTGTTAAGCCTTTATGTTTCTGAAGTCCAAAATACATTAGCCTTTCTTGGGCCACCTCATTTGAGGACTAAAGAGAACATGCTGTTTTGAAAGGAAGACCCTGAAAACAAGGAATCAGCAGTCTCCTATAATTTCTGTCTTGTTTCCAGTTCATGCATTTATTACTGGAATTAGCTTACAAGAAAACCTCATTAAGCCTCTTCTCCTTACTGAGGAGAGAGCCTGTAGGGGCAGGAAGCGTGGTTTTCAATAGAAAACACTTAGTTTCAATAATGAATGTTAGCAACATCTGAACACATAGTGACCTGAGTGATATGTTACATCAGACAACAAAACCAGCTTGGGACAGGGGTCAAGTAGAGGGCATCCTCAGTTCATACGACATATCTGGAAAGGTGCAATTTTTCTGAATCTTAACAGTGAGTTCTTTTTTTGAGAAAAATCTGAATTGTATAATAGGTTTATCTTTTTTATCATTTGATCACTCCATTGGTATTAACAAGTCTAAGTAGGTCTTTGGTCACTCTTTGCAGATGTCACACAGGACATGGTTCTTCCAAAAGAATTTTAATGATCTCATGGACAACAGCATACTCCGTGTGTAACAGGCAATAACAAAAAGTGGTTGTAGGAAATGTAAAACAAATTATTCCATTCAGAGTTGTAAATTTGACATGAAACATGTTTGAGAAAAGACCTTAAGCGTCAGTTTGAATATGATGATTTCAGCATGCAAGCTGCAGATCACAGTGTAAATCAAAGTCATTCTCTGTGTAGATTTTAAATAAACACCATAGAAAACCTGAGCATGGCTGAACAAAGATCCCAGATGGATTTCTTTTATAAAGAAATGTAAGAAGTATTGCACAACTCTTTAACTAAAACATCCTGCTCTTGCTTTCTCTTCAGTTTTTGTGTTTTGATGGGTTTTTTGGTTTGTTTGTTTGTTATTTGTTTTTGGTGGTGGTGGTGGTGGATGGTTGGTTTGTTGTTTTGGTTTTGTGGTGTTTGTTTGTTTGTTTGTTTTCATCATTTGCATACACAAGAACTATAGAAGAAAAAGTTGCTATGGGTTTTTGGTTGCTTGATTAGTTAGTTGGGTTTTTTTGCCATAGCATCCTTCTTGTCATGACTAATACTAATAGTTGCCTGTTTACCCTAAGGGTTCTGCCTTTACAGCCAGCTTCCTTTCTCTACCTCTTTGTTACTGTTATTGGAATATAGTGGTATGATGAAAATATGAAAAAAAAAAAAAAAGAGGATAATTTTATTTTAAGAACGAGAAAACATTGGAATTCAGCATTCCTATTTTATATCTGGGTTATCCTGAGGTGGCAAATAAAGACGTTCAGAAGGAAAATGTGTGAGAAAACACTTCCTTAGACTGCTGCTGTTATAACTATGCTATGCCTAAGTATTGTCTCCATTGTGCCATTTTGTGCCAGTGCTGGAAACCCAGTGACTGAAGTGAACAACTTTCTCAAAGTGACAGGTGAAAACTGGGATCTTTAAATCCCAGACTTCTCAGACAGGAACAGTATGCTCAAATGGATTTAGAATGGGAACTCAAATATCTTGATCATTGTTCTGCCATTGTCTGACTGCAAAATTGTCAGGCAAGCCATTTAGCCTTAGTATTTGTGATTCTCTGCTTGACCAAATAGGGTGGTATTACCTATAGCTCTTAGAATTTAACCTTAAAATACTCTAAAGGCTGCTTATGCTTTGGCAGCAAATCAATAGGACTTTTGTTGTTCATTTTGATGGAAGCAAAGTTTCATCCTAGGAAAAGAGAAAATAATCTGTTTGAATAGAAAACTTGGCAGATCAAGTACTGTTTATCCCTTAGCAAGGTCAATGAGGTGAATAGTTTAAATGATACAGTACTAGCTACTGTCAGTTCATCTGTACTGAGACTTAATTTGTAATGCTGGTTTTTAGGACAAAGACCTAAACAAACTAGCCCCCTTTTAAACTGTTTTCTGCATCTCATTTCCTACAAGGTGACTGATGCCACTTGATACTGTTTGCTGAATTCCTGTAAAATGATGGGACCCTTCTGCATCTGCACACAATGGCTTAGGCATCGCACAGATATGATAACCAGCCTACTTTTAACCTTAGTATTTCTGATAATTCTCATGTCTCAGGGACTGTTATTGCTCTACTTGTAAGAGGGCACAACAAATACAGTTTATATCTGTCAAGGCCTTTGGGACTCTGTAGCAAGAACAGAACAGAGAATTGCAAGGAGATCAGGTTCTGATTTTGCTTTCATTACAATATGCAGCTTTCTTTGGTTAAATTTGATGCAAATGAGATAAAATTCTGGCTGGTATTATCTACCAACCATGACCATATAATTTTAGGGCAAGAATTTTTGGGAAAATTATCAGAGTCTCACTGAAAACTAACAATTTCACTGACTCTTTTTCTTCAGTATTATCTTCTGATAATAGAAATAGGGAAATTGCTGTAGTTTTTCTCCATTTCTCTATAGCATTTTTTTGAAAAAATGTCTAGCTGTCAGTGTGACTCAAGGTGAGAGAAGACAAAGAAAGATAGGAACAATATAATAGAGAATGCACTTTCATTTTTTTTTTTTTTTAAAAAAAAGTGGGATTACTATTCTTCAGTAACTAAACAACATTTGGGAGTCTGAATAACACTTATTGCTCTATTGAAGAGCAAAGATACAAATTATGGCCCAGTCCCATGTTCCTTAATAATTAGGTTCCCTAATCAAGAAGTTTCCATTTTTGTAGTATGTCATATGACTTCTCGTCATGCACACTTATCCATAACAGAAGAATCAAATCTCTTGTCTTTACATGCAATTGGGAGGTGAAAGACAGGTAGAGACTGTTCCTTACATTTGGCCTCTTTCCCTCCTCAATAAGCTGAGAGAGCACAGCCCTTTTATCTCATTATTGCGCAATCTTTAGGCACTTACAGTTGTGACTAAGCTGCAGATATGCAAGCTTACATAGGATCTGAGACCTGGGCAAAGAAAGGGAAGAAGTATCTTCAAGGTATAAAAGTTTTAAGATCATAGCTTAGAGAAAGTTTTGGAGTAATTAGGAGGAAATTAGAATGACATTTGAAATCCCTCTGTCTTCACTGAGCTCAGCAATCAAGCAGAGAGACAGAATGTGGAATCAGTTTTGTATTTCTTGAATGGCCAACTGTGTAGTTTTCGATTTCTGGCTGATATTTGGGAACATCATAGCAGATCTACAGAGAAAATGCACACCACTTATCCAATAAATAAATATAAACCCTTGAGAAAAGGTAAAATGATGTCTGATGGCAAGTATCAACATAAGATGAAAAGTGTTATTAAAAACAAAAATGTATCTTTCAGAAAGCTCAAGCAGCATTGGAAGTATTTGCTACTTTAACAGAAGACACAATAAAACAGGCAAGAAAGCTGGAGGAACAATTAGCAAAAGACAGAAATCAAAACCCAGGTCCAATGTGAAAATCTTTTCTCAAGGACATTGAGAAAAGGTAGCCTTCTATATGGTAGATTGGGCCACTGGGTACCATCATGTGAAAAGAACATTCAGAGAAGGTAAACATATATCAGAAAAACTAAATGAGGTTTTTGCTCAATGCACATGAGCTTCAAGAAGTCTGTATGTTGGAGCTTTCTTTTGAAGGGTATTTCATCAGAGGATTTTGCTCAAAGTGAAGTGTTAGTGGAATAAATTGCGGAACAAACAGAAATGGAACTACAGCAAATTAGCAGGACCAGAAAATATTTATCCAGAATTTATGAAAGTTCAGCTCAAGGATGAAATCTCTGAACTAGTTAACTGGAGTGGGCAGCCACATGTTTAAAAATCCTTTGCACTTCAGGTCTCAAAGGTCTCAGATGGGAGGTAGTTTTAGAAAAGGATGTGTGGGACATCTAGGAAAACTAAAATGTGCTAATCTTAGTATCTGTAACAAGCAGAATAGTAGAAAGCCCTAATAGAAAATTATTCTTCATTAAATGTGTGTAGAGGAGTAATTGTGTAGAGGCATCAGGTATCTTGAACGACAGGGAGCAAGATCTGCTCAGTCAAGTCTGCCTGCACCTCGAAGAAGTATCCTCCAGTCCCTTGACGATAACTTTCTGATGCAAATGGTGGAGGAGCCGACTAGGAGAGGTGCACTGCAGGATCTCATCCTTACTAACAAGGAGGGGCTGGTTGAAGCAGTAAAAGTTGAGGGCTGCCTTGGCTGCAGCAACCATGAGATGGTGGAGTTCAGGATCTCATGTGGCAGGAACAGAATACCAAGTAAAATCACAACCCTGGACTTCAGCAGGGCCACCTTTGGCCTTTTCAAGCAATTGCTAGGGGAAATCCATGGGAAAGGGTACTTGAAGGTAAGGGGGCTCAAGATAGTTGGTTAGTGTTCAGGGACTGCTTCTACCAAACTCAAGATCAGAGCATCCCAACATGTAGGAAGTCAAGGAAGGGAGCCAGAAGACCTATGTGGTTAAACGGGGAACTGCTGGGTAAGCTCAAGTGGAAGAGGAGAGTTTACAGATCATGGAAGGAGGGGCTGGCCACTTGTGAAGAATATAAGGCTGTTGTCAGAGGGTGTAGGAAGGCAACTAGGAAAGCTAAGGCCTCCTTAGAATTAAACCTGGCAAGAGAGGTCAAGGACAACAGAAAGAGCTTCTTCAAATACATGGCAGAGAGGAGATACAATAAAGGTGTGTTAGATAAAAGTAGCTTGGAGATGATGCAAAATAACTGATTGCTAGGATCTTTTAATATACAAGAACACAAATCCTCAGATGAAGTTAATAGAACTCGGTTTCAAGAGATAAGACAATGATGAGGTTCCTCATACATCATATTAGTGACTGAGGAGCCCCTTACTTCAAGAGGGTTTTGTGAGCACCAGAAGGCTTAGGGCAGACAAGATGTGACCATGCAAGAGGAATCCTCTGAGAATTGTTAAATATCTTTGAGCTGCAAGTTGTTGGAGTCTGGGTGAATGGTTTTTGGAAGGATCACTATCTGCTTACACTACTTTTATATTCTCTGCTTGGGCTCCTTCTAGAGGCTGTATTTTGGATTTGACACCCTGACCCAATATAATCAGTCTTTTTTCCTACAGATCACAGATGACTGCTTCTAATTACACCTCTTCCAGAAATCACTACTCCTGCTTTGCCCAGATGTAATACTTGACTCCACATTCATCACTGAGACTGCTTTACGGTATCATGTAACAAGGAACAAGCAGAAGTCTGACAGTGTACATAGTAGAGTCCTCTCTGCAGCAGTCTTAGTTCAGTGGGCATGCAGAAGTAATTGCAGCTCCAAGTTTATTGTTTTCTAATCACTGAGGTTTATTTATCAGCCTTATCTCCTGCATCTGTACAATATACTGCCTAATTACTTAAAAACTCTATTAACATGCTAAGCATGCATGGCCATTAGTGTCACTCCTCCAGTCTGTGGTAAATGCTACATTAAGATCTTTTCTGTTCTCTGTTTTTGTTGAGCAACACCATTTCCACAGCTCATGTAAGTCATATCAAAGGTGTCCTGTTGTGATTAACCAAGGCTCTTCACTTATCACCTCAAAAACAGTCTATCAATCAGCTTGAAGCATCTGTCCATATAGGCACTTACCCTCTCTTCGGGCAATGTATGTACTTTCCAGCTGTCTGTCAGTCATCACCTAACTCTGTCATGTCTGAGCCTGCCAAATTCACTGGTTCTTTTTCACACATGCATAAATAATATCCTGCTTTGAATGGTAGCTTTCACCTTTTTAATGCCATTTGGCATTGATCTTTATAGCACTGCTTTCTTCCTGAACAGTGGTAAATGGAGAGATAACACTGAGCAAACCTAAAGTGCTTAATATGAACTGACCCTCAGATAAAAATGTGCCACTGAGCAGAAAAACATGGAGTAAATTCTCACACTTCCAGAAGTATTATGGGAGGTGGGGGGGGGGGAGGGAGAGGAGGAAGGAAGGAGGAAAGGAGGGAAAGAAAAAGAAGACTGTGCCATATAATTCTGTTGTGCATCATATCAGATTTATTATGGCATTCATTGTTTCATCTCTATTTCAGATATCTCTTTAGTCATGCACTTAAAAACTAGAGTTAATAAGTGTTGCAGTTCTTTCAGTACTGTGTGAAAACAAAATTCACCTGTAGTTTCTTTCAGTCTGCATTGGTGCTACTGAATTTAAAATCATGCAAAGAAATCCCTTGTCCAAAAATCACTGGGCAGTGAGCACTTCCCTGGGTCACAATCTGTGAGGTTCACAGCCAGGCAAGGGCATGGAGTAGTGACTCTGGGCTGGGTGCAATGGGCTCCTGGGCTAAAGTCAGGGATGGAAGAGGCCCTGGGGGATGCTGGGTCAGACTGTAAGGCCTGCTGGTGCCCTCTGGACACTGACACAAATAGGAAATCAGTCAGAAAAACAAATTCCCACAACACTGGCTTGTAACTCTGTTTCGAAATGTAGTGACTTTGGGAGAATATTTTTGCTGTTTCAGTTTGGACCATTTTTTCCTGGCATTAATGCTAATGTTAATGGTATTATAACCCCTAAGCAACTGCATAAATATGGTATAAAGTCATCCATGTAATAAAAGCTCCTGGATGTGTTCTTTGATCTTCTGGTGATGTGTTTCAGCCACCAGGTTATTGTGTACACTGCTGAAGCTGATATGTTTTTAGTAAAATTCTTATACATTCTGTGTTCCAAAAGGCAGTAGAAAATTGAGCTGCCAGTTAGAAAATTCATCAGGGACATGGTACATCTGGGTTATATATCACATGCCAGTCAGTAGGTGTTTGATTTTTTACACAACAATATCAACAGGAGTGTTTATTTAATGAGTCTGTGTCTTGACAAAGTGAGCAAGAGTAAATGTTGAATGTCAACAGCATTTGACATCAAATCAGACTAGAGGGCACTGCTCTACAAAGTACACTGTCACTTAGACTTGTCTATAGCCTCATTACATGTGCCCCATCTGGAGACACTGACCATGGTCACCGTGCAGACAGTTCAGTTACCTCACTGAACAGGCTGTAAAGGTGCAACATAGAAAAGAAAAAGTGAATTTAAAATATATATTTTTTTTAAACGCAGGTGATAGGATCAATGATGAGGATTCGGTTTGCTATCACTGATAAAAGGTCATTTGTGACATGCTGGATCAGAGAGTCTGTATCAATCATAACTAACTATATGTGGATGTAGACATACATGTGGAATGGTAGATCACAATTTAAAAGGGTATTCTCTAAAATTTTGAGACTAACCTCTTAGAAATGGACTAGAGGCCACAACGGTTATTTTAACAATCCTTGCAAGATGTAGCTTTGCTCATACGCTATTACAGTTGCATGCAACTGCACATCCACAGCCTAAGAAAAGCATTGAAGGATGTGTAATATTTTACAGGCTATTTTAAGAATAAGGGCTTACCAAAGTGCCACCGATACATGGTAGTTCACTGTGGAGGCTATTTTGGCCACTTTTTGACCTCTTGTGAATAGGTAAAAACAGGTTGAGTGTAGTGCTACAAAGAGAAGCAGCTCCTATTTTAGTCACCACTGGTCAGTGGTGCATGTAGTTTGTGGGCAGCAGAAGCACCATGGAAGCAGACTATATCTGAGACTGGTTTAGTTGCATTCAGCTAATGATACTATCTGCTGCAGTATCCAGACAGTGTGGCTGTGGCAATGTTTAACATGTAGTTCAGAAAATGACTGAAATCAGATACAAGGAATATTTCATCTGAAGCTTTTCTGAGGAGAGGACCACTTCTTCAGCTGTTATCTAGATGTTTTTGCCATTTTGTCTGGGTGCAACAGGGATGGCTCTCAGATCTCAGAATGTACCATCCAGGTTAGGTTTTAGTTTTGTTGTTGCTGTTCATGACAGCTGTTTTGATATATGCAGTCAGTGTGAAAAACCAGTCATGGGTAATGCAGCCTCCATGGCTCTCATTGTGCTCCTCTATGCCTCCCTGGTGGTACGTCCTGGAAGATGAGATACTGCTGTACTGTGCAACACATGCACCAGTGGTACCTTTGCTACTGCATTTTACAACTCTTCCCTGTATTTGGAAAGAAACTCCACAAATCTTTGGAAGTTTTTCCTCTATGGTAATCCAAGTGAAGGTCTAGACTGGGAAAATACAAGAGTACAGGCCAACTTACCTAAATATTTTCTGGAGAGCTAATGACATATACGGTGTAGGGCTGGATTTTACATCATTTAACATTTTACACACTTGTGACACTGAGAGTTCTAAATAGTTTTAAAATTCTGAGGACACCCTTTCCTTAAATATTTTGTCAGTTGCTCGGTAGGACACTGCAGGGCACCTGGTAGCACCCTGCTAGATGACACTTCATTTTCCCTGAGATAAGAGAAGCCACCTCCTTGTATATGTTTTGCATTGAACAAGTCCAAACTTTTTTTCTAGTTTTTATGTAGTTTTGCATTGTTTTCTTTTGTTTTCATGGAACAGATGCCACACTAGAACTTGTATACCTGAACTGAAAATCTGGGAGGAGGGGACAAGAGAGGAGACCTCCAAATCAGTTGAGGACTAGAAAATGTCTGGCGAAGCTGGAGCTTTTGTTATCCTTTAGCAAACAAGCAAACTACAGCTCTTTGAGCCCTTGTTGCATGTATCCCTCATGATCTTATATTGTTCTTGCTGTTATATTAGTGAATATTTCTCCCAGGATCACTAGATAACAACCATCCTGTGTACAGTTCCTTTGCTACAACTGAAAACAAAACAAAACAAACAAAAAAAAAACCCAAAACCAAAATCAAGCCCAAACCAAACCAACAAACAAACAAAAAAATCCCACACCCAAAGGCATAATGATTTGTCTCTGAATAATTCATACTAGGAGGTGTTTATAGAGCACCAGGCTGGGACACTACCGTTAACCACAGTATGTGAGGAGTGTTCTGAAAAATTGCCTGAGAGGGATGTGATTTTGTTCCTAATTCTGCTGCAGTCTTGTTCTGCGGTGGTTCATCTGCCACTTGGGGAACTTTGCACAGAACATAAATTATTACAGCATTGGGGCTTCTCTTAAATTAGATCATAAAAATACGTCCTAGTGCTAACCATTTAAAAAAAAAAAAAAAAAAAGAAAAGCTTTGCAGTCTTCCCTCATTCACAGCATGGACCTCTGCTTGGTTAGAAGGGAAAAACAGGCTCAGTTAGCCAGGAAGAGTACTCGGAACTGGCAGTCCTTGGCAGCTAGAGCCATTTGGAAAATTTCTGTGACTGCTACTTAGGGACCTTTCTTCTAGAAGGAAAAATATGTGAGAGCTAATCCACGGAAGATAATAAACTGCTGAGCAACCAGTACTTTTCTGAGTGCTGAAGTCTCGAGCAGGATCTGTAAACCAGTTGCTGTATATTTTAGGTAACTTCAAAGTTACTGGGCTTTTCCCCTCGGTGGGGTTTTATGTGTATTTGTATCCCCTGAGGAACAACACTTTGGACTAGTTGACTGGCTGCTCATCATTGATTAAGGCTGATCACTCCAAGGATTTCAATTAGCCTTGAGCTTCATGAGCACCTCTGTTACACTTAGTCACCCATAATCTGCCAAGTTATAAATAGCTTTTGGAGGAGCCCTTTCAAAAGTGATTTCCATGTTTTTGAACATACAGATATGTTTATCAGCCCATGGCTAATCTGATTCTCCCACAACTGGTAGCTGGCATACTGTTGGTGCTGTGGGCATCAAATGTTCTCTTCTCAATTAACAAATTAGTTCACTGATTCCTTTTGCCATCTCCTTTAATTAGTTCTCTCATCTTTCCACTAGTCCCCCTGCTCCCTCTACCCCCCACTTATCAGATTAATGTCTCTTACTGTCCTTATTTCTAACAAGAGTTCCTTCTGTTAGCAAATTGAGAAACTCAACCTCTGGACCCAAATCCTGGCACTTCATATAGGTTTCTTTTGTAATTTTTTTTAGAAAATAATCTTCTGGATTCAGAAGGTGATACTGGAAAGGTTCATATTATATCCCCCACTATACCTGGCAGTCAGGAATGTAATTTCTTGGTTTACTTTAATATGACTGTATTAAAATGTCTTTGTTAAGCTTCCAGAGAATTTTATAAACAGATTTTTTTTTGGCGACCTTTTTTGTAAGAAGTTTAATGCTACCCCAACAGCTTTTAAAGAGAGAGAGATGAGAGACTCTCATTAGCCACAATTTTGCACAACAGTTAATGTCAGATCAGTATTTGCTGGTCACAAAATCAATCTTCCTTTTATCATTAACTGAATGTTATTTTTATTAGTGATTCACCACAAACAAAGATCATCCATATTTGTAGCTGTAGTTCATTCTAGACTCACCGTCAGCATTTTGCCAGACTGTTTGTTTTGTCTGCTTTAGTTTATTTAATGTATCACTTAGATGGAGCAAATAAACCTTTGCTCTGTGTTTCCAACTCATTAGTGTTCAATTCATTGTAATATATATTAATAAATGTTGTACTTGCATTTTATCTTGTAAAATAAGGAATTATGATTATGAAAACATAAAATTTCATTTTCATTCAATTGTCTACATATAAATAGGAATAACTTTGGCTACTTTTTTGTTGTGCTGCTGGCAAATGGGTTTAGATCTGACTAAATGCTCTAGTTGCCGGTTTCATACAATGCATAGGGAACTTAGTATGCAGACACAGCCATGCTGGGCATCAGTTAATAACTTAATTGACAGTTTCAGCCAGAACAAAGGCAATGTTTTTCCTGAGAAACAACATGGGAAGAGCATGGAAGAAATACATTTTAGGAAGCAAGGAAAGATGACATGAAAAGAAAAGATTATTAGGCAGAGAAGAAAGCATTGAACTATGAGTGTTTACAAATAACACTCTAGACAGGAACCAACGTTTGGTTCATCCAGGCTCTGTTAACTCTGGTACCTTCTGCCTACACTATTTCTACAGATGCTCTCTGAACAACCATTCTTAGACCTATTTTTCCAGGCTGCTTGAGAATGTATGGCAGCACCTTGAGAGGGCAGTGGTCCCTTATGCATCAAACTTTTGTGGTATCTTTCTACTCCCATGGAAATGTCAGAGTGATGTGCACACTATGCTATGGTTTACAGGTCATTTGCATCAATTGAAATTGGATTCAACTGAAGACAGCAATGATATACTAACAACTGGTAGTACTAATCAGTTCCTCCCAGATAAAAGGAGTGTGGGAACTGCTGATGAAATATATTTGTAGTCCAGCAGTGCTTATTCCAGGACTATTTCACAAACATTAATGGGAAAATTTCCTTGAGTCATCCACTAGTTCAATATTTAACTAGACTTCAAGGGCTCTCTACCATGCTTATTGGATGTAAGACTGTCATGTGGCTACAGCTTTGCACTGAAAGCTGTTACACACAACAAGAAATCAAAAAGTGGAATTTTTTGGGTACAATAAAGGCTGACAAATAAGAAGGTAAAATTAAAAAGGCACAGCATGTATCTTGATGAGCAGAGCTGTTACTTGCCTACCTTGTATGCCAAGGAACTTCCCTAGTGCTTATATTTCCAGAAACATTCAAGCCCTTTGCTGATTTGTAATAACATGGGCTGTGGAGCATGCACTGTTGTGGAATTCTTATGACTACTCACAGCTCAGGCTTCTTTTCACACCTCAGTGTCTGAAGAGTTAGGGGTCTGTCAGAGTAGGTTGATGGGAGACCATTGGGTTTTTTGTCCGGGAATCCAAAGACACTCACTGACAGACTGAAGGGTTTGTGGTATCTCTGTGCTATATCATGAGCCTGGGGTCTGTCTCTGTTGTGGCTTACAGAAGAGTCAGCACAGTCAAGGCTTTGAGTCCTGCTAGGAGCTACCCCTTAGTATTGATCCTTCTCTTCTGACATGTCTCATAAAAGCGAAGTGATGGGAGTTCTGGTTGTTCAGTCTCACAGGTTTTCATGAGCTTGTGAATTGGCTGTGCACAAATACACATCCTCAGCACTCTAGAATTTCAGTTTTCTGCCCCTGAATGAAGGAAACTTCTAGTGATTACTTTTATTCCCTGGCTTTCTACGTGAATTCATAACCAGCAGTTCTGTTCTTTCAGTGCTTATCAGTGCTCTATATTGAAAAACAGTATTTATGGATCTGCTACTCACTGAATTTTTGGGAGATCTACTTCTTACAATGATCTTCCTTTTACTGGATGATCAACTACATTGAGGGAAAAAAAAAAAGTGCGCACCCAGTAAATATGTGTTAATTGTTCATACTCCTATAATTGGGTTTTTTTGCCTAAGTCAGCATCCCCAGCCAACATTTCAGCTAGGAGTGAACTCTCTGAAAAGAGAATCACACTTTAGTATTTCTGTCTTCAGTTAGAGAATATCTACTTTACTTAGCATATCTACTAGCAGGATAAGGAGGCAAGAACTTGGTTTTTTGTGGGTTTTTTTTTTTTGGTTGGTTGGTTGGGTTTTTGTTTGTTTGTTTTTTGTTTATTTGGGTTTTTTTTTTTTAAGAAAAAAGGCCACCTATTTCTGGGGGAAAAAAAAAAAAAAGGGTCTTATACAGAAGCCTTTGCAATATTACCATTTTCCAATGACTTTACCTTGTCAGGGCCCTAGTCTTTGTTTCTTCCTCCCCAAGTTACTACTCCAAACATCCTTGTAATTTGGGGAAACATGAGGTCATTATTTTCAAATATGTGTCACTTTAACTTCCTGAAATAATAATCTATAGCATGAAATAACTTATTTTAAAGGGCTAAATAAATTAAATATTATACTAACAATTACAAGAATGTATTTTGATAAGAGTGGTAAGACTGCAAAACCAAGTGGTGAAAAAAATGGAAAGAGACAGAATTTCAGGTTATTCTGTCAATATTATCTTAGGAGCAGAGAATATCCTGTCGGCTTTCTGATCATTATATAGTTAAATTTAACCTTTATGCTTGAAAATGAAAAATACTATTAAAGCTTTGCTTTTGCCCTCTTCTTCCCAAGTACTAGCAAGTTAACACTGGAGGAGCAAGAATTATGACTATAATATCTTTACTTTCAAAGGCTCTCTATTTTACAATGTTAATGGTTTTGTAGTAAATGGTTCTTAGGTAGTCCTGTCCTGTGTGTCTCCTCCCCTCCCTCTCTCCCTCCAAAAAAAATTGCAAACACAAAAAATATTCACAGCTAACCAAGTTTCATGATTTTACTACTACTGCCAATTTTGTCAGTGGAACATGAATTCCATGCATTGGAGCTATCTATGAGAAGATATGTACACATTTCACAATTTGCAAAGATGCTTTGTGAGAACTTTCATGAAATCTTGACTAAGTGTTGAGCTATAATTAAACCAAGTATGTTTATTTGATCTAGTGTTTATTGAAAAAAATACTGAAATATTTCTGAAATGCAGATTGGTGGGAATGGCACATATAGGCCTTACACTGTAACTTATTCAGATCCTTTAAGCTTTTTATGAGCCATTTTGCTCATCACATACATGTACATGCTCAATGTACAATACTTGTTATACAGGATTTAATGCTTTGATTAATTCCTATTAGCAATAGAACTCTTTGGGATGAAACAACACTTTTCATGCATTATGTCATCTTCTACAGTCCCTAACCCAGTGCAGAAGATGTTTTCAAAATGTCTTAGAACAATATTAGGTTGGAAATGAACACAGATACACAAAATATTTCCAAAAGTTAAATCAATCATAGATTTTTCAGGTTAATGAAAACTAACTAGGATTGTCTGTATGGAAAAGAGAATTCAAAGTGTATCTGTTTTCCTTTGAGTGAGTCACATATCATGAGCCAGTTTACATAATATAAGCATATAATTAAAGAATTACATTCCAACAGAGAAAAAGCTCATAGATACACAGGTGATCCAGCCAAGGTAACCTGAGGTGACTTAATTTCAATTCATCAGTCTCATAAATGATAAAACTGTCTGCAGATAAATCTGTTAAGGGTGCATGTGTGCAATCTGGCATATTACTAACACTGCCTAACCCTCTGTTGTTTCTTTGATGTTTAGTGATTACAAGCGGTGACATTTGTCTTCTGATAAGTAGCAAGGGGTGTAACTTTGTGCAATTGCATATGTGTGAGTCAAAGGTTTAAAGAAGCTGAGATACTGAACTTTGCACATGGTTGCTGCTGTTCCCCAGCCTTGGAGTTGCAGTTTGGCAAAAGAATAACTGGGACATTGGCCTTTTTACAGAAGCAGCATGCGTCCGTGGCAGTAAATAATAATGATAGAAATAAACTTTTCCTTACCAGATTAAGAGAGTTTTCTGCTAGGCTTGATGCTTCAGCATGGATATTGACTGTATTTATATCACTAAATAAAACTGTCAGGGAGCAAAACTGAGCGCTGGGCTACCAAACACTGATGGTCCACATAGCTCAGCTGTTAGCAAACATAGTAATGGCTGTGCTGACTAGCCTTTGGCTAGCCTGTCTGTTCACTAAACCTATGTCAACTAGCCTAGGCACAGCTAAAGGCGTAGTATGCATCAAAACCACTCTCAATAGGCGGTGTGGATATAGCTACATTGCACTGCCTGACAACACTGCCCCTGCATCTTCAGACACTTATGCTCTTGTGCATTCAGCACATACCCTCGGTTTCCAGTTTCTTGTTATGAAAACAGCACTCTGGCAAGTTGCAAAACAATGCTCATTCATTCAGGCACTTTGAACTATTATTATTATTATTATTAACAACAACACTAATAAAAAAAAATATAATAAGATCAGTATACAGTGCTCTAAAGAACAGTATGGACTCATATGTGTTTCCATCTTTCTGTCACAGAGTTTGGCAGTTGCTGACTTCTCTGACACATGTCCTTGTGCAGCAGAGTGCTGAGAAGTCACTTCTGAAACAGGTAGTTGTACTACTCTTCCAGGCTCACTACTACTGAGTAAGAATGCTTCCTCCTACATAGGCCTCAGATGAGTACTGTGATAGTCCAAAGTTTTCAATACACAGAAGTAAGTAAATAAAAATAAAGGAGTATTAAGAGTACTCACAATGGTAGGTTTAAGTATCTGACTTCAACGCAATTTGTAGCATCTGACCTTAGTAACCTATGGTTCTTGCATATTGCCAATGGAGAGATACACTTCTATAAGGCAATCTGGATAGCCAATGTTAAAAACATAAATTTAAGAGGATTTGGCTACCTCATATTGCTGGCAGGCGGAAAAAAGATCATATTCGCAAGCATCTTCACAAAGACTGGAATCAAGTTCTTTACCTACAAATTAAAAATGGTAACAGGTATTTATTTGAAAGAGCTTATGAACTTCTGAAGATGGATGGGGTTCTGAGCAACCTGATCTAGTTGAAGATGTCCATGCTCATTGCAGGGGGCTTGGACTAGATAAGCTTTGAAGGTCCCTTGCAACCCAAATCATTCTATGATTCTGTGATTCTGTGATTTTGGTAGTGTTCTCAAACCCAAAGCTAGAAACAACAGCAGAATCATAGGCCAGGAGCTGGACAAAACATGCTTTTGGTGGGAGCAAAGCAAACACCAACATAGGATCTGGTGTTTGCAGAAGAACCACACAGTATATGCAGAGGTAAGATGCAGAGGCAACACATTAAAGAGAAAAGGCAAGAACTGAGTACCTGCCGACAAATCATACCAATGATGCTGAGGAGATCCTAATGCAAGCAAAAAGAATCCATCAACAGTAGGATCCCCCTTTTGATACTCTTAGTAAAGATGAGGACTTTAATGTTGCCCTCAATCCCTGAATTTCTTGTACAGGGTAATAATCAGACCTAGAGTACTATTGAGAGCCAATGGTTTCCTTGCAGGCTCTGAACTGTAATAGGTCAGAAGAAGTTCTCTGGTATGTTGCTTATGGCTGCAGGCCTTGGTTTTGACAACCCAAGTCAAGAATGGGCTGCAGGTTTCTTCCAAAATCACTCACTCGCACATTTTGAAAAGCTCTGTGCAGATGAGATTACAAAGCAGCCAAGTGGCATTGCCATTTCTGTGGGTTGACACGATTACGAAACCCTTGCTGTGTCCCTGGACCACAATGCTCGCTCTCTGTGAGCTGCAAAGGGAATCCATGTCAGGGTCCCACACAGAACTCGCTGAAGAACTGGTAACAGCCCCAGATGACACCAGGATGAGCAAGTTTCCAAAGAACAAGAGAACAGAAGCAGAGAGGCTTGTGCCTCTGCTCCTCCATGGACCTGGGCCCGTCCTATCTCCAGCCTCCACTCCTCCGCAGCCCACGGCGTGTGCAGCCCGTGTCTTGAGTCCCGTCGCCCAGGAACGTGGCGGGGCTGTGGCACTACCAGCCTGCAGGCTCTGTACCCACTTTCAAGGCTTCTGAGTGGACGAGATGGTAGGGCCCAGCGGACACGTGAGGAAGCTTTGGGTGCAGCTTTTTTGTGCCTTTCTGTTCTTTTATTGCATAGTAACTAGATGTAAGGGCCCAGGATCTCTTGGGAAGTAGGGTGAGCCCCAGCTGCCAGCCTGGTCATGGTTTAGCAGCCCTTGCAGCCACCCGGCCTTCCTCTCGGGGCTCAGCCGTCCCTCCTACGAGACCATTGGCTGCCCCGGCTGGAAGCCGAGGACCCGGGCACAGTCTCCTCGCGGTCCTCCTGCAGGTGTTCTCGCTCTCCGTGGCTGGAAACATGAGCACTGGGGGGGCTGCAGGGATGTCACTCAAAGAGACGGCACAGGAGCAGGATCAGGGCTGCCGTCCCTCTCTCCGGCAGCACGGGTGTCCTCCAGGCCCAGCTGACGTCGGACCTCCGCGCTGCACCGGCGCACGACGGTGTCGACGAGCTGCTGGACGAAGCTCCTCGTGCACCCGCCCAGGGAGGCCTGCAGCATCCAGATCAGACTCTCCTCATCCAGGCCGAAGTAGCGCAGGCTGGAGATGACGAGTCTCTGCGCTGCTGCTGCCTCCTGGGCACCCTCCAAGAGCTGCCCCAGCTCCTGATGCAGGGTGGTCATGGAAGATGGACGCCCAGGTGTAGGCATCTCTTGTCTTCTGCTTGGCATTGGTGTTTCACTTCAGTCACCGAGCAGTCGGCCGTGTCTATTGAATCCCAGCCCGCTATCCAGGCCATGGTGTTGTGGTCCCGGAGCCACCCTCTCAGTGTCACTGACGGGGGGGCGGCTTCTTGCGGGGCTGGAAGGGGTCCTCAGAGCTGCCGGCCCTCCTCTTCGGGGCTCGCCGCGGCCTCCCACGGGAGCGTTGGCTGCCCTGGCTGGAAGTGGAGGGCCCGGGCACAGCTTCCTCCCGGTCCTCCTGCAGCTGTTCTCGCTCCCCGTTTGTTGGATGGGGAGCGTTGCGGGGGCTGCTGGGGCCCCCTCGAAGAGTTGGGCTGGGGGCAGGAGGCTCCAGACCAGGATCAGGGCTGCTCTCCTGCTCCCCAGCAGCAGGGGTGTCCTCCAGGCCCAGCTGAACGTCGGACCTCCCCGCTGCACCGGCGCACGACCGGGTAGCAGAACTGGTGGAGGCACGGCAGGACGTAGCTGGCCTCCTCCCAGCTGTCCAGGCAGATTGGACAGCGGGTGTCCAGCTCCGCGGCCATGCTCTCCACGTGCGGCGGTGGGCTGTGGGGAGCTGGGGGTGTCACGCTGCTCCCTCTCGCTGGCGCTGCAGCAGCGGGTGTCACGCTAGAAAAGGAAGAGAGGCCACAGTCCATCGCTGGTCCGGGCAGGGCTGGGAGCAACGCCCAGGCCCCTCAAGAAGGAGAGCCTCCCGGCTCCCCAGGGGGAGCTTTCCCCTCTCAGCTCACCTCTGCTGCTGCGAACGCTCCGCCTGGGTGTCCCGGCTGCCCGAACGAGCCAGGGCCGGGCAAAAACCTCTGATGGCTCTGGGGTCGCGCACTGAGAGTTGCACTGAAGAACTCCCCGAACTCGACCTCAGCACCAGGAACCGCCTCGCAGAACACTCCAACCTCGCGTCCTCGCTCAGCTGGCGTGCGGGCAAAAACCGACGGGGTCAGGCTCGGCGCCCAGATACAAGCAGCCAGGGATGCGTGGTCACAATCCATCTCTCGGTGATGTCACCGTCCATCGCTCAGGGACATCACCGTCCTTCTCTCGGCCAAATCACCATGGGCCATCATCTCCCACGGTGCTCAAATGCATAAGTGGTGTCACTGCAAGGCCACTGTTCATTCCATGCGCCATCTCTTGCCTTCAGCTCAACAACTGTGTTTCACTCCGGTCGCCGACCCTCGCCCATGTCTCCCCAGGGTCCCGTCAGGTCACTACGGCCATGGCTGACGTCTCCAAGCACATGCGACCAGAGGGTTCACTCAACAACGCCTCCTGCCTCGCTGGGAGGCTGCAGCACAAAGTCCCACGGGCTCTCCCCGCACCCCAGCACTGCTGGCCATCCCTCTGCGCTCCCCTTCTTCCCTCCACAGAGGGTCACAGGCAGCACCTGGCTGACTCTCAGGGATCCTGTTCTACCCAGGGGGGATCAAAAAGCCCATGGCAGCCTTCAGCCCTGAGCCCTGGGTGTCCATTTGCTGAGGGCGGCTGCACCACACACGTCCTGTGGAGACATCGCAGGACACGCTCCCTTCTCCAGAAGGGTCTTTGTGTTGGGTTCCAGATGCCCCTTGGGCCGGGCTGGTCTGGATGGGGCCCAGCCTCCCCGGGTCAGAGTCTGCAGGGTGATGGGGGCACAGCACCAAACACATGGTTTACAGTCCATAGCCACTTTGTGCCATCCTTGAAGGTGTTTTCTTGTCTGAAAGAATCCTTTTTGTCCAGCAAATTGCAAAACAGGCCTTATCTTGTAGGTGCTCGTAGTCATGTCTTGCTTCCTGTTTTCCTCGATGGCGTGATATTGCCCGAGTAAATTCTGTTCTTCCTAGCAAAGTGCAAAACGCGCCTTACCTCACAGCTGTCCATAGTAGTCTGTAGCCACTTTTCGTGCCATTAAGTAGATGCAATTTTGGTCAATACGAGCCACACTTTACAACACACAGCTTAAGATTTCCATACATTCAGCTTACTAAGTAACATGAAGCAGACAGTATACTAAAAATCACCCGACCTTGTAATTCTAAGTGATTCATACACACGTACTTAAGCCGAATGCTTGATACAAAACTTAAATTGGGCCCATCCAGTGATCCGTTAGCAGTAAAAGAGCTTTGCCAAAGAGCCACACTTGCTTAGCAGAGAGAGCTCAAAACAGGCTGTCATCCGTGTGGAATAAAGTGGTTGGCTTAAAGTCAAATCACATACAGCGGGCAAGGTCTGCACAAGGCTCCTTGTGCCCGCAACGTATTGGTGTTCAGTGTGTCGTTCTGCTTCCTTGCGGGTTTCCTAGAAGGAGTTTGTGGCCCAGCTGCAGCTCAGGCCTTTAGCTTCTTTGGAGCCTGAACCAAACTGCTGCTGGTTTGGCTGAGTGAGTGCCTCTTTCACATAGGTGCGTTCTTAATATATATTAATTCTCCATATACATTAGAAATACTGGTAGACTAGTTAGGGCTTTTTGCCGGGGCTGGCTCAAGTAGCTGCAGAAGGTCCCAGCTTTCACTTGCTTCAGACGCATCATACCGAGCACCGTTAGACTCCTGGAACTGGACTTCTGCTTGTATTTACTTTTTAATTTCTGTGACTTCTGCCAACTGTTCTTGTTTCTCTCTGTTGTGTTTTCTCCTATGGCACTACCGAAGCTTTCTCAGATTTGAATCTACTAACGAACATTCTACAGAGAGCATCTTCAATGTGTCGAGGGTTAAGATTGCGGGGTAACAATAAAACCCTGGCAGATGTATTGTTAACCTCCTCTTCCCCGCGCTGCCCCCGTTTGCCCCTCCCTCTCCCCCCTTCCCACTAAGGACAGGCGATCGGGAGGAAAAGAAGGACGGAGGGAAGAGAGGTGGAAAAATTAAAAATGCTTTACTAATGCTACTAATAAGAATAGAGAAAATAATACAAAACATACAAAACCAATCTTGAAAGTCTCAGCAACTGCAGAGCCGGCACCCAAAGTCCTGGACTGGACCCTGCAGCCAACCGGAGCTGGATTCAGTCTCTCACTAGGCCTCAGTTCGCAGGTGTAGGCGTGGAAGATGGACGCCCAGGTGTAGGCATGTCTTGTCTTCTGCTTGGCATCGGTGTTTCACTCCAGTCACTGAGCAGTCAGCCGTGTCTCCCCAGGATATCTTGGGGACTGGCTTGGACCCCAGCCCACCATCCAGGCCATGGTGTTGTGGTCCCGGAGCCACCCTCCCAGCATCACTGCTGGTGGGGCGGCTTCTTGCGGGGCTGGGAGGAGTCTTCAGAGCTGCCGGCCCTCCTCTTCGGGGCTCGCCGGGGCCTCCCACGGGAGCGTTGGCTGCTCCGGCTGGAAGTGGAGGGCCCGGGCACAGCTTCCTCGCGGTCCTCCTGCATCTCTTCTCGCTCCCCGTGGGTTGGATGGGGAGCGTTGCGGGGGCTGCTGGGACTCCCCCGAAGAGCCGCGCTGGGGGCAGGAGGCTCCCCGTGGGAGGCAGCAGGGCCCGGAGCAGGATCAGGGCTGCTCTCCCGCTCTCCAGCAGCAGGGGTGCCCTCCAGGCCCAGCTGACGTCGGACCTCCCCGCTGCACCGGCGCACGACGGTGTCGATGAGCTGCTGGACAAAGCTCCTCGTGCGCCCGCCCAGGGAGGTCTGCAGCACCCGCACCAGAGACTCTTGGATGAGGCCGAAGCGGCGCAGGCTGGACAGGATGAGTCTCTCTGCTGCTGCTGCCTCCTGGGCATCCTCCAAGAGCTGCCCCAGCTCCTGGCGCAGCCAGGGCAGCAGGGGCTGGAGGACAGCGGGGTGGACACGAAAGATGGACGCCCAGGTGGAGGCATGGAAGCCGCCCACGGGAGCCCTGGGCAGCGGCCCCGCAGCCGGTGGCCGGGCCGCTGCAGGCTGATGGAGGCCGTGGGCGGCTGGCTGTCCGGGAGCCCCTGCTGTCACGCGGATGACGACCGATCGTATACGTGGTGGGATGACCCGCTCCTCATAGTCGTCGTCCGCCCGCACCGAGTGCAAGATGGAGGTCACCCTCCTCCTGCAGAGGGGGCACTCGGGCTTGGTCTCAGCCCACCGCACGATGCACGGGTAGCAGAACTGGTGGAGGCACGGCAGGACGTAGCTGGCCTCCTCCCAGCTGTCCAGGCAGATTGGACAGCGGGTGTCCAGCTCCGCGGCCATGCTCTCCACGTGCGGCAGTGGGCTGTGGGGAGCTGGGGATGTCACGCTGCTCCCTCTCGCTGGCGCTGCAGCAGCGGGTGTCACGCTAGAAAAGGAAGAGAGGCCACAGTCCATCGCTGGTCCGGGCAGGGCTGGGAGCAACGCCCAGGCCCCTCAAGAAGGAGAGCCTCCCGGCTCCCTAAGGGGAGCTTTCCCCTCTCAGCTCACCTCTGCTGCTGCGAACGCTCCGCCTGGGTGTCCCGGCTGCCCGAACGAGCCAGGGCCGGGCAAAAACCTCCGATGGCTCTGGGGTCGCGCACTGAGAGTTGCACTGAAGAACTCCCCGAACTCGACCTCAGCACCAGTAACCGCCTCGCGGAACACTCCAACCTCGCGTCCTCGCTCAGCTGGCGTGCGGGCAAAAACCGACGGGGTCAGGCTCGGCGCCCGGATACAAGCAGCCAGGGATGCGTGGTCACAATCCATCTCTCGGTGATGTCACCGTCCATCGCTCAGGGACATCACCGTCCTTCTCTTGGCCAAATCACCATGGGCCATCCTCTCCCACGGTGCTCAAATGCATAAGTGGTGTCACTGCAAGGCCACTGTTCATTCCATGCGCCATCTCTTGCCTTCAGCTCAACAACTGTGTTTCACTCCGGTCGCCGACCCTCGCCCATGTCTCCCCAGGGTCCTGTCAGGTCACTATGGCCATGGCTGAGGTCTCCAAGCACATGCGACCAGAGGATTCACTCAACAACGCCTCCTGCCTCGCTGGGAGGCTGCAGCACAAAGTCCCACGGGCTCTCCCCGCACCCCAGCACTGCTGGCCATCCCTCTGCGCTCCCCTTCTTCCCTCCACAGAGGGTCACAGGCAGCACCTGGCTGATTCTCAGGGATCCTGTTCTACCCAGGGAGTATCAAAGCCCATGGCAGCCTCCAGCCCCGAGCCCTGGGTGTCCATTTGCTGAGGGCGGCTGTACCACACACGTCCTGTGGCGACATTGCAGGACACGCTCCCTTCTCCAGAAGGGTCTTTGTGTTGGGTTCCTCTCTCTGATTGGGCAGAGTTAGAAATGAGGAAGAAATTTTTTACAATTAGCGTGGTAAATTGCTGGAACAGGTTGCCCAGATAGGTGCTAGGTTCCCCAACACTGAAGACATCCTAGGCTTTGCTCGATGGGGCTCTCGGAAACCTCATCAAGTTTAAGATGCCTCTGCTCTTTGCAGAGGTGTTGGACTAGATGATCTTTGAAGATCCCTTCTAACCCAAACTATTCTATGTGTCTATGATACTTTGAACTATATCAGTTGGAAGGGACCTGCAATGGTCATTTAGTCCAACAGCCCAACCAGTTCAGGGCTGATCAAAGACAAAAACATGTTATTAACAGCATTGTCCAAATGCCTTTCAAATAGTGACAGACTTGGGGCATCGACCACCTCTCCCAGAAACCTCTTCTGGCATTTCACCACCTTCTTGGCAAAAGAAAGTTTCTTGATGTCCTGTCTAAGCCTCTTTGGTGCAGATTTCAACCGCTCCCACGTGTTCTGTCACTGGATACGAGGGAGAATAGACCAGCATCTGCCCCTCCAAATTCCCTCCTCAGGAAGACGTAGAGAGCAATGTGGTCACTTCTTAGCCTCTTTTTCTCCCAACTAGACAAACTCAGTGTCCTCAGCTGCTCCTCAAGTATATAAGACATAGTACTCTTTGGTTACCACAGCTTTTTTAAAATGCTACTTTAGCAAGAAGGATGAGCAATGTGGGCTCATAAGGCAAAACACTACCCATGTGTCCAGTTGTAATACATATACAAAATTAATAAATGTAGGGTGCATAACATTTTTAATTGAATCAATGTGTTTGCTTTAATTTTCAGAAGTGCTGAAGGGCCAGATTTTATGGATATTTAATTTCTAAATCTATAAAGATTTTAGAAGTATTTATTTGTGTCCTCCAGCAGCTATAGTGAGCAACACTACACTGATGAAACTTTCATATCTGTTAATAACACTCTTCCGAAAGCAAGACTCAGGTGATTAAAGTCCTTTGGAGATACGTAGGTTACGGTATAATTATTCTCATGAATTATGGCTGAAGATAGTAAACAAAAGGTGGAGTGGAAGAGTGAGCTAGAAAATGAGTGAAGTATCTGCAGCAGTGATGCAAAGATCAGAAAGAAGGGCCTGTCTCAATATCTATTTTCGTTTATCATTTGAGCGTAGGAGTGCGCTGAGTCACTGAACTGGATGGGAAGTGGTAATACATCACAGAGGCATATAATTCCTGTATTGGATCTAGTTTTGTGTTCAGGCAATTATCACACCCCTGTTGAAACCTGAGGCACTTCCTAAGGTACATACTTTCTTATTGATCAAAGGCATTTATTGCAACTCACTTGATAGCATTTTCAAAGTTTTCTCTAGGTTATGTAGCCACTGGTGGTTTTGCTGGTGGAGTACCGAAGAATAGTGTTTTTCTTTAGATCTGCAAAGGTTGCCATAAGACTGTAAAATGCAAATTATGATGTATGGCAACAAGAATATTGTTCCCAAGGTAATATCTATGCAGGATTGCTGTGAGACAAATTCATTTGCATTTCAATAGTAATTTTATCTGTTATTTGATCTATTAAAACTCTTTGGAATTTTGTTCTACAAACAGCAATTTAGTAAACTGCTTTGTTTCTTTGAAGATTGCCATGCCAAATGTGGCAATGCTGAAGAGCATTGATTTCTTACTATTTGTTATACAAGTTTGAGACAAGCAACAATTTTGAAATCTTCAGAAGACAGAGCAACTCCCATGAATATCCTGTTGCCAACAAAAATTTTCAAGTCCAGCTGTATAAATCCAGGTTAACACAATTCTTACTTGCATTGGTTGCTGAATTCAAATCAGAGGTTTTACAAATGCACTGCTAATGAGCAGCTAGCCTGTGCAAAAGTGTTTAGACGAACATGTCCGTATCAGTCAGAAATATAGAATTAAAGGAAAACTTAGGTTTGAAGATTCCATGTAATTTAGCTTCTTGCTCATGTTGAAATTAGATCAAGTTGGTCAAGGCAGTCTCTTAGTCATCTATTCAGTGCTTAACCACCCTTATTGCAAAGGGTCAGGGGCAGGGGGTCCTTATATCTAGTCATAATTCCCTTTGCAGCAATTTCTGCCTCTTGCCTTCCTGCTGTGTACCTCTGAGGAGTCTGGCTTAGTCTTCTCTAAAACCCACCACTGAAGCTGAAGACAGCAATTAGATCCTCTCAAACCTTCTTTTCTCCAATGTGAATAAGCTCAAATCCTGCAGCCTGCCATACATTACATGCTTCATCCTTTTAACCATCTCTGTGGTCTTTTTCTGCACTTGCTCAAATTTGTCAATGTCTATCTAGTATGGGGGAGGAGGGGGCAAAACTGGATGAAACTCCAGTGAGTCTTAGAAGAGAGGAGGATAATCGCATCCCTCAATCTGCTGGATGCAGTTGCTAATGCAGCCCAATATGTGATTAGCTTTCATTGCCTCAAGGGCAGCTTTATGAACCATGTTTTTCTTGTGCACTGAGACTGCAAGGTGCTTTCCTGTAGAGCAGCTACCGGGCTGGTCATTCACCAGCCTGCACGGCGTTATTCCACACCAGGTGCAGAACTTTCCATTTTTCTTCCTTGAATTCAATGAGGTTTCTCCTAGACCACTCCTTCAGCTTGCCAAGCTCCATTTGAGCAGCAGTCCTGCTGTTCAGTGTCACCTTGCAAAAGCCAAAGGAAATTGTATGTGGTGCTCTTTCCCCCTCTGCAGGGTCAGTGATTTAATCTTAGAAGGTAAACAGGCTGGTCAGCCTGATTTGGCCATGGTAAATCCATGCTGTCTGTTACTAATCACCTTCTTGTCCTCCATGTCTTCCATGGAGATTTACTTCATAATTCTCCAAGGGGTTATGGTACAGCTGACAGCTCTAGTGCTTTTTCTGGACTTCTCTGAAAATGAATGTAATTTTTGCCTTTTTCCAGTCCCTGTGAACCATCCATTCTAATCTCCAAAGCTTTTCAAAGATGTTGGAGAGTGGCTTCATAATGGCATTGTGAGTTCTTCTGCTGAAACAATTTATATTTTTTTGCCATCACCTGTAGGCAGAATTGAAAGCTCTAAATTATGCATGAAAAAGTTGCACATGTATCTTATAGCACCTAAAAGAAGCAAGGTATGGAGATGAGAAGCAACACCATTGAAATGGGAAAAAGGTCATGATAGTTAAAGGATAGATTTTCAGTTTGGATCTGGAGACCACTCAACTCTACCTTCTTCATCACCCCTTCCAGCAGCAGCCTGAGACAAGCTGTCCTCCACACACAATAGCTACTCCACTTTGTTCCTTGTGCAAATAACTAACTCAGCCTCAGGGAGAAGCTGGCGTCAAGACTTTTGCAACTAAATCCGGAGCTGAGTTGCAGTTTTCCATGCCAAGTGGCAGGGACAGGTTGGGATGGCCAAAAGAGGAGCCTGGGAGGAAGATACAGCAGCAGCAGCTGCTGGGAAGGGACTTTCTCATCAGCAGTACTACCTGCCTCTCACACCTTTGTTCAAGAGCAGCATCAGCTCAACTTTCTGTGATGTGCAGCCACTGTCAGCAGCTGGAGAAATAAGGTGTGTTTAGGTGCTGAGATAGCTTTTTGCCACCAAACAGCTGTTTCCCATGCTTACATGGAAATGAGCACGGCAAGGTCAAAATGGCTTGAGTCAGAATGGTACATAGGAAGTCAGTCATAAGCTATCTTCATCAAACCAAAAAGGCTAAGGAAGAGTTTTCAAGGATTTTTGGAGAGGTTGAAACTGCTGTAGAAACTGCAGGATTGTGCAACTCTAGAGGTAAACCGCACAGATTGGAGCTAATGCTGGGTTACCTTTATAATCATGGAGAAGCATAGCTACTTCTCAAGTACAACCGTTTTCCTTCAAAGGTTCCAAAAGTATTAATAGTCACATGAATCAGTTTTCATAGGTAACTGTTTCAAGTAGTCTGCATGATGTGAAGCAGGAACCATTTCCATGTTTACACTTTCGAAAGTAAAATTGTGTGATTTTTTTATTGATTAAAAAAGCCAAGATTTTTATTATGGTCTTGATTAATTGCTTTGTAAAGGTACAGGTTCAGAACTGACTTAAGCTAAAGCTTTTTTATCAGCTGAGGGTGGGGCCACTTGAACATTGCTGCCAGTCCAAGGGAATGCAGAAACTTTCTCTTTTGGTGGAAGCACACTCAGATCCAATTGGGCAAGGTTTGCACGACATCGTGAATATTATATGTGTTGCAGCTTTTATAATTTTGTTTACTGATGTACTGATCAAATATATTTCATACTCCCTGAATAAAATTTCTGAATAGGCTTTTGGAATTCAGTGTGGAAAAGCGTAGAATTCGTAACTATGTTAGAGCTGTGCATGGAGTTCTGTGGGCTTCCTCACCTAGCCTCAGATGCTCTGCATCAACTTCTTAGACACTTTCAGTCATAATTTTTTCAGATAAACCAGTTATCATTCTCCACATGAAGTATGGAAAATGAGTAACTAAAATGATGGAACTTTCCCTAAGCTTTCTGTTTGTAATATTAAACAAACCTTGAATTAAATTATGGTATTTTTGGAAGATCATACCCAACATTGAAATGAGCAATCTTAAACACATAAGAAAGACATGAAGAGGAAATAAAAAAGCAAGAGATGCAGTACAAAAGCTGTGTTCATTTTTAATAATCTCTTTGCACTTTAGAACTTAAATATCTGATTTTTCTCCTCAGAGCAGGGTGTCTTTTAAACAAAATGGGGACAACAGCCAGTGCATCACAGTAGCTCATCAAAGTAACTGGGCTTTTCTTTCATATTACCTGCAGTCTGGATTATCTGGTTGTTTTGTTCTTCTCTTTTGAATGAGTAAGCAACTGTGGGCAAGAGAGACAATTTGTTTACAACATAATGCACAGCTTGAATATACGCACAGTACTCAATATTGTAAACAGAGACACAGCTTGCTTGAGGAATAGCAAAAAAATCTTACCAATCACTTGACTTTTTTGTATTCTGTGTTTTGCATAGCCATTGGACCATGGTCTTTTTTGAAAGCATATAAAGTATTGTATTTTTTCTGGCTTTTAACTTTGAGGGGAAACTTCCCAAATGCTTTTATAGCAAAATCAGGTACAATAAATACATATAAATTCAAGACTATTTGGGTCACCATTGCTTCCAGAAATAATTTTAAAATGCATCTTTACATCAAATTGTATAGAGAACCTAGCAGTAGAGACACACTGTGCTTTAGCCTGCTATAGTTCTAGAGAGAGACAACCAGATAGTATCAAGTCCTATTTGATCCTAACTACTGTAACCACCGTGACATCTATGTGGTTGAAAATATGGAAGCAATTGCACAGTCAACTAACAGTTTCTCTTCATTCAATTTAACTGTGAATATAAAATTACCATCTTTGTATATTTGGGTTGGAATGTACTTCTTCAGCCAAGCTGTGGCCATTGCAAAAATATGGTGGACGTTGTCTCAATCTTGAAAGGCTCAAAGGATTTTTAAGACAAAAACTTAAGTAAACCAAAGTGCAGAAAGGCAGTAGATCTTTTTCTTTGTAATATTTAACGAACTTAAAGTATTTTCATTTTAATGGTGTCAAGGCTTAACCCCAGCCAGCAACTAAGCACCACACAGCCCTTATCTCTTCCCTGATGGGCTGAGAATCAGAAGAGTAAAAGTGAGAAAACTCATGAGTTGGGATAAAGACAGTTTAATAGGTAAAGCAAAAGCCATGCATGCAAGCAAAGTAAAACAGATTCATTCACTACTTCCCAGGGGCAGGTAGGTGTTCAGCCATCTCCAGGAAAGCTGAGGTTTCTCTTGTGTAACAGTTACTTCAGAAGACATATGCTGTAACTCTGAACGTACCCCCTTCCCTCTTCTTCCCTCAGCCTTTATTGCTAAGCATGATGTCATATGCTATGGAATATCCCTTTGGTCAGTTGGGATCAGCTGTCCCAGCTGTGTCCCCTTCCAGTTTCTTGTACAGCCCCAGTCCCCTCACTGGTGGAGTGGTGTGAGGACCAGAAAAGGCTGTGACTCTGTATAAGCGCTGCTCAGCAGTAACTAAAACATCCCTGTATTATCATCTCTGTTTCCATCACAAATACAAAAGACAGCCCTGTACTGGCTACTGTGAAGAAAATTAAACCTATCCCAGCCAAAACCAGCATAAATGTGTAGTGGTTCAATTCCTACTTTACAGTTCTACATTGTCACCACTGAAAGCCAATATGTAGTTTAATTTGTAAGAAAGACTTTTGGTCATTTTATTTTCTCAGTCAAAGTCTGTGAATTGGGAAATGACAGTAAACCTTGAAAATCTCAAGAAAGCTATTCTGCTGAAGGAAAGAACAGCTAGCAGTCAGTTTGGTCTCTGTTGGATTCTTGGATTTTGTGTGCTGTCCCATTTAAATTTTCATGTCTATATCATTCTTTTTAATCAAGTTCAAGAACAGCTGTAGAGAATCAGACCAAAGCATCCTGGTCTCCACCAGGGGTAAGTTCTTAGTGTAAGAAATGTGGAAGCACAGACTGGTCTTTCTCTTACCATGTCTCCTGTCTTTCCACAGTCAGTGGGTTAGGAACTCACCAAGCTGGAGGCTACATGAGTAGGTGTAGGTGTTCTATATTACTTGAATTGGTCCAATACCTTTGGCTTCCTCAATAAGCTGCAAGGGTGAATTCCATCAGTTGACTCAGAGTAACTAAAATATATATCTCTAACTTATTTTAAACATTCTGATAACTTCAGATAAAATCTATATTTGTTTCTTCTATTTTAATAAATATTCCTCAATAACACAAACAATTTTAACTGATCTCTGTTGTCCCAGTGATGTCTTGTTAACCACCAACGTGATTAAGGTTTGAGTTAAGGTCTTAATAAATCTGCTTATTATGGAGCTCAGTTCTTATTCATGCTACCTCACCTAGCAGATAATCATGTAATATCCTTTAGCACAGGCTATGCTGTTGCAAAGGGATGATGCGTATCTGCAGCTGTTATCCAGATGGCTGCAAATGTTTTACTTATTCATGCCCTTACCATTTTTAGAACTCCTTTAAATTTTCAATGCAAATTCTTGATATTTTTCTTCCAGATTAACACTGGTCACCCAGTTTCCATGTCTCTGGTATTGTTTTGCATTTCCCAGGCCAACTGACTGTTTAAAGTCCTCTGTGTCCGGTGCTCCTGTGTTCTGCCACACCTAGCCCTGGTGGTCCTACTATATCAAGAGTCTACACAAATTCCATGCTCTTTGTTTGTATGGCTACAGTGCAGACCATTGGCCAGTCTCTATTAACGCTTTCTTCTGCTTTTCTTAGTTAGATGACTCTCAAATAATATGTTTACTTGGTCCATTTTCTTGCACTCAGAGCTGTAAAATTCTCCATTTCACAAATACATTGAAAAAAGTTCTTTGAGAATATTAAGCTCTTTTTTTCTTTGTTGCCTTAGTTTGCATAGTGTGGTATTGGAAAAATACACCTAAAAACAACCTGGGTTGTGGTTAATTATGACCTCTCTATTTATTTTTATGTGGGTGAATTTGTTTTCTTTTTGGCATCTGCTTCCAGACTAGTTTTTTATGTTACATAGGCAGGGAAAGGAAGTAGGTCCACCCCAAAAAATATTTCTGAAAGTTCAATGCATGGTTCATATTAAGTTGCATGCATTCAGAAGTATGGGACAAAGAAAGAAAATGCTAAGCATGATAAAATGAAGCAGTTAAAAATGTGAATGTAGGCCAACTTGTACCATGCAAAAGAAGAAAAAAGTTAAAATATAGGGAACTGATAGAGTAGTAGCAATACAAAGAATGTTTAAACCTTACCTATAAAACTTATGCACTCAATAAGGTGGTACCTGCAGCTGTTTTTATTAATAGTGAACAACCCTTAAACATTCACACATGCAGACCTCTTTCTGTGAAGGCAGTAGAATCACTCATAGAATGTCCTGAGTTGGAAGGGACCTATAACGATCATGAAGTCCAACTCATGTCCCTGCACAGGACAACCCCAAAATACACACTATATGTCTGAGGGCATTGTCCAGCCCTACATTTGGGTTATCTAAATTCAGTTCCACAAGCACCTCTGGTTCAGGATTTAGCCAAACCCTAGGCATGTAAATCCAATCATGCAGTCAAAACCCCTGACTAACCAACTGGACATTTAAGATGAAAAGACTTCTGTTCTTATACTAATAATATATATTTTTTTATATAACATATATTTTGCATATATTATACTAATATATTATGTCAACTAGAATTCTACTGTCACTTGTGCCAAGAACTGCTGGTAAGGTGGCAGGACTAAGCAGCACAGTGTCCATTCTGTGCAAAATCACAGAGTCAGAGAATGCCCTGAGTTGGAAGGGACCCGTAAGGATCATTGAGTCCAACTCCTATCCCTGCATAGGAAAACCTCAAAGTTCAAACCATGTGTCTGAGGGCATTGTCCAATTGCTTCTGAATACTGTCAGGCTTGGGGCCGTGACACCTCCTTGGGGAGCCTGTTCCAGTGCTCCACCACCCCCTAGGGGAAGAACCTTTTCCTAATGTCGAACCTAAACCTGAACCTCCCCTGCCACATCTTCTTGCCATTCTCTTGGGTTCTGTCATTGGTCACCAGAGAGAAGAGATCAGCACCTGTCCCTTCTCTTCGCCTTGTGAGGAAACTGTAGACCACGATGAGGTCTCCCTTCAGTCTCCTCTTCTCCAGACCAAACAAACCAAGTGACTTTAGCTGCTCCTCATATGGCTTCCTCTCCAAACCCTTCACCAACTTCATAGCCCTCTTCTGGACACTCTCCAGTGAGGCTGCACCAGTGTCGAGCAGAGCGGGACGATCACCTCCCTGCCTGGCTAGCAAGGCTGTGCTTGATGGCACCCAGGACATGGATGGCCCTCTTGGCTGCCAGGACACACTGTTGGCTCATGTTCAACTTGCCATCAACCAGGACCCCCCAGAACCTGCAGATCTGCTTTCCAGTATCTCCTCTCCAGTCTGTATGTACATCCAGGGTTACTGTGTCCCAGGTGCCAAATACAGCAGTTGCCTTTGTTGAACTTCATGTACTTGGTGATTGCCCAGTTCTTCAATTTGTCTAGATCCCTCTGCAGGGCCTCTCTGCTCTCAAGAATGTCAACAGCTCCTCCCAGTTCTGTGTCATTGGCAAATTTACTTATTATTTCCTCAAATCCTGTGTCCAAGTCATTTATAAAGACATTGCAGAGTGCTGGTCCTAAGATGGATCCCTGCAGAACCCCACTAGTGACTGGTCACCAGCCCGACATAACCTCACTTACTAGAACCCTTTGAGCAGGACCTGTCAGCCAGTTGCTCACCCACTGTATTGTGTGTTTATCCAACTGTGTGCTGGACATCTTGTCCAGGAGGATACTGTGAGAGGTAGTATCAAAGGCTTTACTGAAATCCAAAAATATCACATTGACAGGCTTGCCTTGGTCAACTAGGTGGGTAAACTTGTCATAATTAAGATCACAGAATCATAGAATCAAACCCCAAAATCAAATAAAAAACACTTGCATCACACCTCAGAGATAATGTAGGTGATGATAACAAGCAAATTGTGTTGTTTCTTGTGTTAAATTCCATCTCTTTCTATGTGGTTTCCTGAGCCCCTCCAACAACCTCTTTTCAGGGTAGTGCCTGAAACATATTTAGAAATGAGCAGAGATCCCCGTTATCTTGTTACACAGTGCCTACATGTTATATAAAGTAGGAATATTTTCTTCAGAACTGGTGGACGTGCATGTGCTGAGTACCACTAAGCTTGTAATTAGGCTCCTCCAGGGCTCAATTGTGACAGCCTTGGAGGGATATGGGATAATGGACATGGGATAAATTCCTTGTCTAGGTTCCCATGGCTTTTCATAATCTGGATTTGGAGCTTTTGTGTCCTGTCCTTAACTTCTGTTAGGCCATCCAGTTTATAATGTATGCTCTGTGCCCGTGCAGCAGGTGTGCTGTTAATGCGGAAGGCAGGTTCTGCCTGCAGAGAAGGATCATGGGAGTTTTCCATCTTGAAAGGTAGAGTTCTGTGTTGTTTGGAACAGTGACTACTGCAAACATGAGGCTCTGCTCCTAGGTATGTCACAGTTGTGCAATGTTTTAGTGCCATACCTGTGTTTCAATGCAGAGTCTTTGTGCTTAGTAAGTACAATAGCAAATAAGCACTTTAGCTGCTCATCACTTCTCTCCCAAGAGGACTGGCCACCATATCTCAGATGTGTTGAAGAACTTTCTGTGAGGCAGTTTATTTCACAAACACAGTAAAACAGATTCACCATTATTTTATGTATAGATCTGGGGCTAGATACAAAAAGATTAACTGTTACAATACTTGGCTTTTCTACAGTTAACTTGGATCCAGAAGTCCAGTGTAATGGAGATCCATGCAAGCGCTCTGCATACATCTTTGTTCAGCTTTTTTCATGTGTTATAGTTAGACAGCTATCACTTTGCCATCTGCATTAAGGATGTGGAGTTCAGAATCTTCTCCCGAAGACAGAAGTTTAAACCCCCTCTTTTCCCAATAGAACAGGAATCACTTTCTTCAAATGTGGAGAGTGTTGGTTTCCCCTCTATTGAAGGTTTAGAGACCCTCCAAAAGTGTCTGGAGAAATGCTCAGATTAAATTCCATTTTCCCAATGACCACAACAAGCTACTGGAAGGTAAGGGCTTTTCTGTTGTATGCCTACTGATGTCCAGGATTTGCTGCATAAATCAAAATTTTCTACTTATCTTTTAGAGGGCTGCCAACCCTTCATCTGAATCATCTGACCTTATTATCCAGATCTGAGAGGAACACAGTGTGGGCCAGCTGAAGGCTACCCAGCTACTGAAGTAGTAGACCAGCATTTCCAGTACAGGCATTCATGTGTTTTTCTGCTGAAAGAATAAATTAAAAAGGCTGGTGGCAGTCTAATTAGAGTGCTGACTTTGGGTCCTCATGTTGTTGTTCACTATATGACTTGTGTGGGAAAGCCCATCTCCTGATGAGGATGCTGCATGTGCTGTGTGGATAAGTAGGACTATTAATCTGTTTTGACAGGAAGAGGTATGAGTGATATGAGATTTAGCTTTTTCAAACACTTATATGAGTGTGCTATTTTAAAACAATTTCTATTGGGAGTATAATTGGGTTCACGAATTGAATTTTCAGCTACCACAGGCAGGCAGCAGATGTTAGTGCTAATATCTGTTCTCTAGAAAATCCCATCTGAAGAATGACCTATTATTGCCGAGTCAAGATTGCTGAAGAAATCTGCATTTACATCAGGTAGGAAAATGCTGCTTTCAGCTCATTTTTTTTCAGAATGGTGGAAAAAGCAACACAGAAAAACAACTCAAACAGGTTTTCTTTTTCCTTCTGATTTGAAGTTAATTATTCCTGCAGGTGTTGTGATATTTATGTCCTTTTTATTGTTGCCTAGAATAGTACAGTAAAAAATGGTGTTTATGGATGGAAGGCATCTTCTTTTCCACTGTGGTACTGTGCAAGAAGTGCTGAGGAGCTGTTGTCGGCATCTGAGTAAAATAAAAAAATAATTTTTAAAAAGTATTGATGTTGTTTGCTTCCCAGTGGCATTCATAATGCTGTGTTATGCAGTACAGATTTCCCTTTCCCTACCTGCAGAAATGGTCTCTCCAGAGCTCCTTAAATTATCATTCAGTCTTATTAACTGAGACGGTTCTTGTGTTGTTAGCCTGCATGCTAATGTTGACATATGGTGTTGCTGTTCTACATTTTCATTTGAAAGGTTGTCAGAAGAGTAAAAGACTATTAGTGTATTGATTATGCTGCTACTTTCTTAATCATGTTCTGAAATTAGTTTCAAGTGTTCTGGTGTCTTTGTATTTCCAAGTTTTTATGTTGTTTTTGTCCTTAAATGTTAATCTGTGTGCTTTACTTATATATACTTCTCGGTTGGGCCAGATATATTTCTCATTTATGTATGCATAAATCATAAGAAACCTTTTTATGTATAGGAAATCCCTTTGTATTTGTCAGCATAGCTGAAATTGAAATGGATGTCACTGGTGTACACACAATAGTATAGATGAAATTGTATGTCAGTTTATTTGGTCACAATTCTGCACATCCATGGCAATAGCTTTTTGTCCCATTAGGAGTAACTTGAGCTAAGGATAGGAAGGCAAGAACCTCTTGCCTTCCAAGTGTAATACATTTGAGGAGATGTTAGGGTGACTGCCTAAAGAAATGAAGAGAATTAACCAGAAGTCATTGAGAATTTTTCTTTTGAATCTCAGAGCCTATAAATACCTTTATTATTGTGTTAAACTGCCATCTTCAGTGCTTCACTTTTGCCCCTTTACTTTCAAATTACTTGCTCCACACAACCACCATTTCTTTCTCATGTGTTACTAGCACAAGTAAACCTGTTTCAGTACAAAGAAATGAGCATACTCTGTCTGGGCAGAGAGAAAGCACAAAAATACTGGAATTTGAGAATTAACTTTGAATGGCAAATTCCCCTGCATTTTTCCCTTCTACCTCCTGACATGATGAAATATTTCCATACTGTTAACTGAAGATCATATATGAAAAACAGAGATCGGTGTTGGTTTAAGTTTTGTGTCTAATTTTTCTTTCTCAGGCACATGTGAATGCAACACTTCCGTTAAAAAGATTGAGATCTTCTAATGTTTGTATTTGGCTAATATAGGTATTAAAGAAATTAGGGTATGCTACTATAGGCCTTATTCTGCACCTCTGTTCATAGGAGTGAGATTTTGTACTTAGTTCATGTTGAGTTATAGAATCATAGAGTGACAGAATTTTATTTTTTTTTTTTGGAAGGGACCCTCAAGATCATCAAATCCAAGCATAACATAACTCTAGCACTAAACCATGTCCCTAAGAACCTCATCTATAAGTCTTTTAAATACTTCCAGGGATAGTGACTCCACTGCTTCCCTGGGCAGCCTGTTCCAATGCTTCACAACTTTTTCCATGACAAAATGTTTCCTACTACCCAGCCTAAACCTTCCCCGGCACAACCTGAGGCCATTTCCTCTTGTCCCATCACTTGCTACTTGGCAGAAGAAACCAAGCCCCTCCATGCTACAACCTCCTTTCAGGTAGTTGTAGACAGCGATAAGGTCTCCCCTCATTCTCGTTTTCTCCAGGCTAAACAGACCCAGCTCCCTCAGCCGCTCCTCATCAGGCAGTGCAGTTCTGGGTAGATGACAGCATCTTTCTAAATCAGAGGCAGACATTCTTTTTTTCTAGCAAGTTACTTTTTAACTGTAACACAAAAATAGCTTAGGAAACAATGTAAAAAGTAGGCTATTTGGTAAATACTGACCACATTTATTAGGACATTTATTAAACGTTTTTATTTCCTTGCATCCGAGTAGGTATCATTGTATCTCCAATAATAAGCTTTGACTAAATGAAAAGTCAATAATATTTTTTGTGTTCTTAGTCAAAAGATATTAACCAAGAACTGAAAATAAAATATGAGGGAATACAATGAAGGTGAAAAAAAAATCATGAATATCCACTAAATACTAATCTGTTCTTTCAACTTTAATGAGTAGACCCTGATTAATATTGTATGAAGAATGACTCTGCACCTGCACACCTAGTAAACTAAACTTTTTTGTGCATTTAAGGTCTTTGAATTATGTACCTTTATTTTATGAAGCACGTAGAGTGCCTTCTCTGAAAAAAAAGCTAGAATACAGTCATTGGGAATTCAGCATCAATAATACATATCTAACATCCTTCCTTAATGTAAACACTTCTCTTGGTTTACAATAACTGTAAGAAGCTGGTGAGATCCTTTACATAATCAAAAAATCAAAACAGGAAGTGTTTGTCATAACTAATCACATCTTTGTTGAAAACAAAGATGGGTTTTACTGTTCTTCACAGAAAGTTGATTTTTCTTTAGAGGAACAGACAGAAGGCTTCAAGGAGACACCAGACAAGGAGACATCACTGATTTTGCTTTGAAGAAAGAAAGAAAAAAAGAAGAGAGAGAGGGGAAAAGAGGAAGAAGCTGCATTTGAAATGCAAGTTAAGTGAAGAACATCTGAGAGAGCTTTTCTCTGTGCTGTGGTTTTCTCTTTTTAGGGAACAGGACTTCCACAGAGGTGATTGCCATCAGTTTCTCTTTCCAGCAGGAATAAACAATACTGAAAAATGTGATAGAGTTAACTTCAAAAGCAGTAGCTGTGCTGCTTGTATTTTTTTACCCTAACAAGTAAAGGTATCAATAAAATAGCTGAAGACCTTGTCTTAGCACTGATGAAGCATGAATGGAAATTTTCTTATGGACATTAGGAGAAACCTGCTATGTCTAATTCTGCAACACAGCACAGCACAGAAGCAGAGCCTGAAAATGCTCTGCATTCCAAGTTAATGGCTCTAATCTTTACTGGATAAATATCAAGAGCTGATTCCCTTGTATTTTGTTTACATTTCCTTGTGAATTTTTTTCTAATTCTTTTTTGGATGAAAAGAGGGAGTGGAAACAAGTGTCTCAGGGTGCACTTCCATTGATTGCTGAGTACTAAAGTTAAACCATGGGGATACAATTATTTACCTTAGGCTGTCATGAAGAAAATTCTTCTCTTATCACAGTTAAACACATAAGTTTTGTAAGCTAAACCTCATGTAAACAGTTTGTTCAGTGTCAAGTCTGGCTTTCTCAGTGGAGAGTGTTTTCAGTTAACCAGGTACCAAAATATACACAAATATGCTTTGTATTTAAGTCAAAGTCTAAAAACCTCAGGTAAAAACTGACAGGTGAGCAGTGTCGAGGTTTGATTGCAGGGTGACAAAAAAAATGTAGCAGATGTACTGTTAACCCTCTCTACCCCCACTTCCTTTGTCAACCCTTCCCTCTGCCCCCTTCCCACTAAGAAGAGGCGATCAGGAGGGAAAGAAGGACAGAGAGAAGAGAGCTGGAAAAATTTAAAATGTTTTACTAATGCTACTCATAAAAATAGAGGAAAATAGTACAAAATATACAAAACCAATTTTGAAAGTCCCAGCAACTGCTCCAGCAGAATGAAGGGCCAGCACCCGAAGTCTTGGACTGGACTCTGCAGACAACCGGAACTGGGTTCAGTCTGTCACTAGGCCTCAGTTTGCAGGGACGACTAGCAAGGTTCTCTCCTAATGTCAGCCATAAGGAAAAGGGACGAGATCCTCGTGATCTCCCACTTTTATATGAAGTATAACATGAATGGGATGGAATACTTCAGTTGGTCAGTTTCTGGTCATCTGTTTCTTGTTGCCCCTTTCATGAGATGTACATCCATCCTTATCAGTGACCTCGCATTCCATTGCTATGTCTACCAAAACATGTACCTAGCTTTTCTGGAAGATGCAGCTAGTATGAAGACTTTAGCTGACAAGCCAATTCACTAAAAGAGAAACTTGTTTTTAACAAAACCAGGACAAGCAGCTACTGAAGAATCGGATTAATGTGCTAACAGGAACTGCTAATAGCAGGAAACAAAAGTATTTTTGTCCACATGCCTGAAGATGCAATGTTGTGCTGACTGCCACAGCCTTTCACAGGAAGGATTCAGAGAGCTCTCGACAACCTGTTAATTAGTTCATGTTTCTGGAAGACAAAGGTGAGTTGAGGTTGTATCAGGCATTATTCCATTTAAATGCCTTTCAACATACACATCTCCTAGACAAATAAGAATGACATTTTTCTATGTAGAGATTGATTAGGTGTGATTTGAAAACCTGTACAAATATAATCCTCGGCAAGGAGGAGAAACAAAGTACATGCTTGATATTTTCAAAGTAGTGGAAGGCATCAAGCTGCCTAGTATCATCAAAACTGACAAAAAATTGTATGACAGTAATATCCTTCATATTCTAACAATTACTAATCTTGGAAATTTAAGCACTGAAGATTGCAGGACATCATAGAATCACAGAATGATTTGAGTTGGAAGGGACCTTAAAAATCATTTAGTTCCAACCTCTCCTGCCATGGGCAGGGACACCTTCCACTAGACCAGGTTGCTCAAAGCCCCATCCAGCCTGGCCTTGAACACTTCCAGGGATGGGGCACCCACAACTTCTCTGGGCAACCTGTTCCAGTGCCTCATTAGCCTCATGGTGAAGAATTTCTATCTTATGCATATTCTAAATCATCATGTGTATGTGGCAGAAATACAGGACTTTGATTTCTTAGTGTCCTTTTTTTCTTTTTTTTTCTTTTTTTTTTTTTTTTGATTTAAGTACCTACAGTGATGGCAAATAATTTTAATGCTTTCATTAATCCAACCATCAGTTCATTGTTTCTTTGTTCCTTTATGCCAGTTCAAACATCACATTTGCTATTTCCAGTTACTGCTGACATCCATTCCCAAAGATGTTAAAGACACACTTTAGATTGTTGTGTTTCTATTGCATATGTAGTCATTGGGCCTGATTCAGCAAGTATCTTTTTTATTACACTCACTTCAATAGTGAAGTCACGTTTCAAGAGTGGACTGTAGTGTTTCATGACATTACTTCAATTTTTTAGAATAGAACCATCCCCAGTGTTTAGGACACATCCTCACAGAATCACAGAACGTTAGGGATTGGAAGAGACCTCAAAAGATCATCTAGTCCAACCCCCCTGCCAGAGCAGGAACACCTAGATGAGGTTACACAGGAATGTGTCCAGGCAGGTTTTGAATGTCTCCAGAGAAGGAGACTCCACAACTCCCCTGGGCAGCCTGTTCCAGTACTCTGTTACCCTCACTGAGAAGAAGTCTCTTCTCAAATTGAAATGGAGACTCCTGTGTTTCAGTTTATACCCATGGCCTCTTGTCCTATCACTGGTTGTCACCGAGAAGAGCCCGGCTCCATCCTCGTGACAATCACCCTTTACATATTTATAAACATTGATGAGGTCACCCCTCAGTCTCCTCTTTTCCAAGTTAAAGAGACCCAGCTCCCTCAGCCTTTCCTCATAAGGGAGATGTTCCACTCCCTTAATCATCTTTATTGCCCTGCGCTGGACCCTCTCCAGCAGTTCCCTGTCCTTCTTGAACTGAGGGACCCAGAACTGGACACAATGTTACAGATGTGGTCTCACCAGGTCAGAGTAGAGGGGAAGAAGAACCTCTCTCGACCTACTAACCAATCCCCTTCTAATACACTCCAGGATGCCGTTGACTTTCTTGGCCACAGGGGCACAGTGCTGGCTCATGGTCATCCTGCTGTCCACCAGGACCCCCAGGTCCCTTTTCCCTACACTGCTCTCTAACAGGTCACTCCCCAGCTTAAATGGGAACCTGGGATTGTTCCTGCCCAGATGTAAGACTTTACACTTTCCCTTGTTGCATTTCATTAAATTTTTCCCTGCCCAACTCTCCAGCCTGCCCAGCTTCGCTGGATGGCAGCACAGCCTTCTGGCGTGTCAGCCACTCCTGCCAGGTTGGCATCATCAGCAAATTTTCTGACAGTGCACTCTATTCTCTCATCCAAGTTGTTGATGAATATATTGAATAGTACTGGGTCCAGTACCGACCCCTGAGGGACTCCACTAGATACAGGCCTCCAGCTAGACTCTGCATCACTGACCATGACTCTCTGGCTTCTTCAGCCAGTTCACAGTCCACCTCACTACCCTATCATCCAGTCCACACTTCCTCAGTTTAGCAGTGAGGATGCTGTGGGAGACTGTGTCAAGTGCTTTACTGAAATCAAGGTAGACCACATCCACTGCTTTACCATCATCTAGCCACCTGGTTGTGCCCTCATAAAAAGCAATGAGGTTGGTTGCCATTCCCCTTGCCATTGGTTGCCATTGGCAACCCCTTCCCCTTGGTGAAGCCATCTTGACTGTCCTTAATGACCCTCTTATCCTTGATATGTTTTGAGATGGCACCAAGGATAAGTTGTTCCATCACCTTTCCAGGGATGGAGGTGAGGCTGACCGGTCTATAGTTACCTGGGTCCTCCTTCTTGCCCTTTTTGAAGACTGGAGTGACATTTGCTTTCCTCTAGTCCTCAGGCACCTCTTCCATTTCCCAAGACTTGGTAAAGATGATGGAGAGTGGTCCAACCATGACCTCAGCCAGTTCCCTCAGCACCCACATGTGCATCCCATCTGGACCCATGGATTTATGGATGTCCAGATTGCTTAATTTCTCCCTAACCCAGTCCTCATCAACCAAGGCAAACTCCTCCATTGTCATGCCTTCCTCTAGGGCCTCAGGGGTACGGGGCTCCTCAGGACAGCCTCTGGCAGAGTAGAAAGAGACAAAGAAGACATTCAGTAACTCTGCCTTGTCTGTATCTTCTGTCACCAGGGCACCCACCTCATTCATCCGTGGGCCTGCATTGCTTCTGGTGTTAGTTTTATCTGCCATGTATTTGAAGAAACTCTCTTGTCCTTGACTCATCTTGCAAGGTTTAATTCTAAGGAGGCCTTAGCTTTCCTAGTTGCCTCCCTACATCCTCTGACAACAGCCTTCTATTTTTCCCAAGTGTTCAGCCCCTCCTTCCGTGATCTGTAAACTCTCCTCTTACACTTGAGCTTGCCCAACAGTTCCCTGCTTAACCACGCAGGTCTCCTGGCTCCTTTCCTTGACTTCCTTATCAGGATGCTCTGATCTTGAGCTTGGATAGCAATTACTCTCCTGTGCATACCTGTATGGGTATTGCCAGCGATTGCTCCTCTAGGATCTGCACAAGGCAGATGTGCTTCTGCTCCAGCTGTGGTGCGTAGACTTGTATTCTTGTAACTGTTTGGGCTGAATATGGAACAGGGATACTGAATGTTGTGTCACTAACTTTTTGCCTTCTCTTTCTTGTCACGTAATGGTCTCAGTAGTATGCTGCAATATGGTAACCTGTCTTCCTTGTATTATATTGTGTTATATTACTGCCTGGGTACCATTTATTCATTCTAACTTCAAAATAGACATGTTTTGATCATAAAAAATTGGAACTCATGGGCATTCATGGCGTTCACAGTTACGCTTTTGAGTAAATGATCTATCACTTACTTTGTCAGATCAGGATGTTTGTCAGTGGTTCAAACATACCTGTAATATGTCCAAAGGAGGCACTATGATCTTCTGCCCAGGGTTTGGGACTGGAAAGAGAGCTGGGCTCCCTTTTAAAGTTTTCCCACACAACTTTTGACTGGTTATTTGAATGTTTGCTTTCAAATCTCTCAAGCCTTTACATGATTATGATAATCCTGTCACAAATCTTTGCAAACTACTTTGAGGCAAAAACACCACATAAATGGTATGTAGGCTCTTCCAGGTGCTGCCTCACTCATTTTTTCTTCTCATTTGTCTTATTTACTGACTTTCTGACATCGTTGTGACTGGAAATCTGCTTACGTTGCCAAAGTTGTTTAGTAAGGATGACTAGGGAGTAAAAGTGCATTCAAAGTTACGTGGAATGCCACAAGAAGGCATTTCAACTAAATTACTCTCTCCCATAAAAAGAGCATAGTTATAGGTTTTAAGAGCAGAGGCCAAGTCTTATAATAGTTTGGCCTGACCTGCTGTAAAACAAGGGCTTATAAATCAAAAATTTGTTTATCACAAGGACATATATCAAATCGGTGACTGAAACTAAATTGTTCAACTAACAAAGAATCCACCATGCACACAGGCTGATTGTTGCAGCACTTGAAAATAATCATGTCTTCCAGTGTCAGCTTCTAATTGTTGAATTCTATTATGCCTTTTGTGCTTGATGAAAGAAATATCTGGTACTAGAACTCTCCTTATGTATATACTTACAGACCACTTCATCTTGTCCAGATGGTATTAAGGAATGGATCTCAGGATCTTTCTTAGACTTATTTTCTGAACAATTTCCAGTTCAACATCTCTTTTTCAGTTGTGGAACATAAACTGATTGTAGTCTTTCAGGAAAAGACCTGTTATTGAACCTATTCATACACAGCTAACAGACACGCACAGGTGTGACTATTGCACTGTTGTTGCATGATTTCTGGGGTAACTGGCAAGTGTACATACTGGCATGTACAAGCAGTGTCACCTGTCAGTGCCTATGGCCCACAGGGGCATCCTTGTTAAGATATAGAGATACAAGGAGGGGCAGGTCCTGAAAGCTCACTGCCCAAAATACATCCTTATTTCTCCTAACCAGTGCAATGCCAACCATGCTACACAGTTCAATGAGATAAATGTTAAATGTATTGGACACTGTTTTCAAATCATTAGTATGCAGAAAGGCTATAGGACAAATCAAATTTCTTTCCTAACCAAATTATACTGTATGAAGAAAAACAAAATCATTTCTATCTCAAGCATGAATGTATTAATGCTAATGGAAGCTCCAGGGCACCTTTTACCAATTTCATTACACACTACCTTGGAACACGGTAGTTCAATTAATCTCTGCAGTGCCATATTGCATTCTTAACTTCTTTTCAAACACATTTCATTGAAGGAATTGTGTTTGATCCACACGCTTGAGGTAGTTTAAACAGAAGTAGAACATGATAGGACTTCAAATGGCTAGAAGCAAACGGGCTTTATTTAAAACGCCAGCTTTCTAGTCCTCTTTTAATACAATTCTGTCAAAGATTCCTCTGGTAAGTATGAATATACCTAAAAGATCATTAATGTCCCCAAATGTGGTAACTTTATACTTTCCATTACAGTGGTCCACTCCATATCAATTATTATTTTGCCTTAATCAGCCTTGCATAGATACAAAACTCGTGGAAGCAGCACATATGCAGCATTTGAAAATGGCACAAAAGAAGAAAATGTCTTAAAAGTGACAATAGAATATTTTAAGTCATGATTCTGACAAAGAAACATGGGGTTCATCATGTCCTATATATACACAGCCCATTAAATGCCATTCTTAACCAAGAATTCCCAGTCTTATAGTCCCTTTTTTCTTGCTCTTTAGGGCTTTGCTTTTGTTTTCTCTGCTATAATAGCTAGGTTCTAATCTACGCTGCTGTTTCCTCTGATTCTGTAACCATTTTGTTTCTTTTTTGGAAGTTAAATAACATATTAACTAATATCATAATCTAACATTTTGAAAGTGTGATTAAAAATTACAGTTGACCAGAGAGCGATGATTGTACTCTGAGGGATCCTTGCTGAGTGTTTTTATATTATACTCATGCAGAAATTTTATTAATGTCATCATCACAGTTTTGGTAGAGCCTTTGGGAAAACAAACTTACACCTGTAATCTGGAGTACCTCTACTCAGAATAATTTTTTCTCTGGTAAAATTGTGGATATTCTCAACCATCTTTTGCAGTTTAGTAGGGCTTGCTCCCTCGTATTTACCAGCAGTTTTCTGGTTCTATTATTATAGCTGGATAAAATAAAAAATTTCAACTGGTCTCACTATAACCTTAAACACTTTCAGGTTTTCTAGATACTGTAGATTTCTCCTAGCCATTTCTTTTTCATAGAATCACAGAAACATAGAATGCTTTGGCCTGGAAGGAACCTTCAAAGGTTATCAGTCCAACTCCCTGCAGTCAGGAGAGGCATCTTCAACTAGATCAGGTCACTCAGAGCCCCATTCAGCCTGGCCTTGAATGTCTCCAGGGATGGGACATCTACCACCTCTCTGGGCAACCAATGTTTCACCACCCTCATCATAAAAGATTTCTTCCTTATACCTAGTTTAGATCTACTAATATTTAAAACCATTACCCCTTGTCATATCACAACAGGTACTACTAAAATGTCTGTCTTCATCTTACTTACAAGCCCCCTTTAAGTAATGAAAAGTCACAATCAGGTCTTCTCAGAGCCTTCTTTTCAGGCCTAAACAACCCCAGCTCTCTCAGCCTGTCCACATAGCAGAGCTGTTCCAGCCCTCTGATCATTTTTGTGGCCTCCTCAGGCCCCTCTCCAACAGGTCTGTGTCTTTCCTGTGCTGAGGGCTCCAGAACTGGACACAGGACTCCAGGTGGGGTCTCACCAGAGCAGAGCAGAGGGGCAGAATCACCTCCCTCGACCTGCTGGACGCGCTGCTTTCCATGTAGACCAAGATACAATTTGTGTCCTGGGCTGCAAGTGCACATTGCTGGCTCATGTCCAGTCCTTCATCCACAAGTACCCCCAAGTCCTTCTCAGCAGGGCTGCTCTCAATCCCTTCATCCCCCAGCCTGTACTGATATAAGGGGTTGCCCCGACCCAGGCGCACAACCTTGCACTTTGCCTTGTTCAACTTCATGAGGTTCACATGGGCCCACTTCTTGAGCTTGTCCAGGTTCCTCTGGATGGCATCCTATCCCTCAGGTGTGTCAACTGCACCACTCAGCTTGGTGTCATCTGCAGTCTTGCTGAAGGTGCACTCGATCCCAATGTCTATGTCATTGATAAAGATATTAAACAGTACTGATCCCAGTACAGACCCCTGAGGGACACCACTTCTCACCACTGTCCATCCAGACATTGAGCCATTGACCACTACTCTTTAGGTTTAACCATCCAGCCAGTTCCTCATCCACTAAACAGTCCACCCATCAAATCCATATCTCTCCATTTTAGAGAGAAGGATGTTGTGGGGGACTGTGTCAAAGGTCTTACAGAAGTCTACATATATGACATCTGTTTCTCTTCCCCCACCCACCGATGTAGTCATTCCATCATAGAAGGCCACTAGGTTGGTTATACAGGACTTGACCTTGGTGAAGCTGTGCTGACTGTCTTGAATCACTTCCCTGTCCTCCATGCACCTTAGCATAGCTTCTGGGAGGATCTGCTCCATTATCTTCCCAGGCACAGAGGGGAGGCTGAGAGGCCAGTAGTTCCCAGGGTCCTCCTTCCTACCCTTTGTAAAAATTGGTGTTGTGTTTTCCTCTTTACAGTCACCAAGGACTTCACCTGACTGCCATGACTTCTCAAATATCATGGAAAGTGGCTTGGCAACTACATCAGCCAATTCCCTCAGGACTCTGGGACGCATCTCATCCAGTCCCACGTCCTTATGTATGTTCAGGTTCTTTGAGTGGTCACGAACCAGATCCTCACTTACAGCTGGAGGAGAGACTTTGCTCCTCAAGTCCCTGTCTCGCAGTTCATTTTCAACTTGAGGAGACTGGGAAGAGAGCTTGTCGGTGAAGACCGAGACAAAGAAGTTGTTGAGCAACACAGCCTTCTCTGCATCCCCTGTTACCAATTTACCAGCCTTGCTCATCAGGGGGATACGCTTCCTCTGACCTTTCTTTTCTGCCTAACATACCTGTAGAAGCTCTTCTTGTTATTTTTGTGTCCCTTCCCAAGTTTCATTCAAGTTGTGCCTTGGCCTTCCTGAGCCCATCTCTGCACAATTGGGCAGTGTCCCTACACTCTTCCCGGGACACCCGCCCCTGCTTCCACTGCCTGTGCATTTCCTTCTTGCCATTCAGCAAGTCTTGACTCAGTCATGCCAGCCTCTTGTCCTCCTTACCCAATTTCTTACACCTGGTGATTGAGAGCTCTTGAACTCAATGGAAAGTGTCCTTCAAGATCTGCCAGCTCTGTTCTGCTCCCTTGTCCCTGAGGGCACCTCCCCAGGGGATCCTGTTGACTAACTCCTTGAACAGCTGGAAGTTGACTCTCCTAAAATTCAAGGAAAAATTTTCTAACATCACAATTTCTGTAGCATCTTACCTGTGTTTGTTTGCAAGCTCTTCCACTACAGCATTCTTTATGATCAAATGCTGCAAACAAATTCTTAGGCTACTTATATAACTGCCTTTACAGTATTCTTTATTAACTTCAGAGTGCCTGTCAAATATTGGACTGTGTTCTTGTCTATACAGTGAGCACAAGACCACCTGTAGTGCTCTTGTTCTGTATAATATACGTGATCACCAAGATGGTTTCTATGGCACTCTCACTGTCAAAAGAAAAGGAGAGAATGAACAAGCCATAGGGGTTTCTTCCCTCTTTCCCTTTCTCCCTCTTTCCCATGGCATATCCAGCTAACACTTGGTTCTCAGTCTACAACCATGTCTGTACATAACTTATGAAATAATTTTGAAAGGGTCCATGTCTTTATTATAATTAGAGTTGAGTTGAACTTCTGACTGTTTTTTCTTTTGTAAATTGCTGCAGGTTTGTAGGACAGTTTCATTCGAGGACAGAAAACTGATTAAAGTGTATGGACTAAAGGGTAGGGCTTAATGATGACTTTTCAGGGTGGAAACAAATCAGCAGTGGAGGTTCACAGGACTGGTGAGGGACAGGTTTTATTCAACATTTTCATACAATGACCTGGAGAAACAAGTGCACAGTGAAATCCCAGTTGTCCTTAAACAGTCTGGATTTTATCCTTTCTGAATATTTTTTTTTTTCTTAAAAAAAAAAAAAAAAAAGCAATAGCAGGTGTAGCAGATGTTCTATCTTCTGTTGTTCTTTCAGGAATACCAGTCAAGACCAAGGTGAATTTCCTTGTCTTTTGTGGCTCTCCATCTTGTTGCTCTGTGAGGCAGTGCTAGAACCAAACTTTGGTTTTTCAGAAGGACTCAGAGCAAAGTTCATCACTGGATCATTCTCATTCTCATCATTAACTGACAATTAAAGAATGAAAGTGCAATTTAGTGCACTTTTCTTAAAGTGACTGCTGGTGGAAGCTTGCTTGATAGAAACCATTGTCAGGACAGGTTTGTTTGTGCTTCTGAGATGAGATTTGTGCATCACTGTGAAGAGAGGAGGAAGGTTTGTCTCTGGCTGTTTTGTAGAGAAGTTGTCAGCCTTCACACTGTGTAGTTTGATGGTTATCCATAGCAGCAATTTCTATTTGCTATTTTTGATTGATTGCCATGTCAGTGAGGTCTATCAATACCAAACATGAAGAACAACATTTCCCATGGTGGAAACTTCAACATTTAAAGTTCATTTCTCTTTTGGATTATACTATTTACTGTCATTCAGATGAGTTATTTACAGGAAAGGATGACACTGAGGTATGAAGTAAAAAAAATATTCCAACCAGATGAACTACAAATAAAGTAGGGTGGAATTATTTTTCAGTGTCAGGCAATTTCAACAACTCAGAGATAACTGTGCCTGTGTATTCTAAGTAAATGAAATAGAGCTGTGTAATTATTATTATAAAAAAGCTGCAGAGGCTGCTTTATTTTGCAAGCTGTCAGACACAATGCTGTAAAACTGTTGCAAGCTCCAGCTAAACCTTGCCATGCAAATGAGCTCACTGTCTCTCACCAGACAGTGAAAACTATTTGCCTGTAGAAGCTATTTAAAAAGATTAACTTGAATTCTCAAACAGGCAGCTGATGACACAGTATACCAACAAATCCTGAAGAGGAGGTAAAATTTCTTCCCCATTTTATTGCAACACATTGCACTGAATATTTTGGACTAAATGGTTTTCCAAGTTAAAAACCAGTGATTTTTCTTTTCCTTTTCCCCTTTTCCCCCTTTCCCCTCCCATTGAATGCTGTAAGGTGCTATTAATTTCTCCAGGAAAGTAGCTATTCACATCACGGAATAGAATGTCTTATCATGTACACTGGCGCAAAATGGATTAAGGAATGAATATTTAACAGTTTTCAGTACTTTCAAATCTGAACAAAATATTGGTTAGGTAGGGCTAGATTCCATAGTTTTTACACACATAAAGTACTATTGCTTTACTAATAGCTTTTTTGATGTTATGAACAACTTGTAAAAATTATCTGTTTACTCACAGCCCTGTACTGGTCTGAAGCCTTATCCTGACAAACATTTTAGAACATGAATAATCTCATCATAGTATGTGTGATTTTTAAGTACTTGATATTTTAAGTTTTGCTGGTCTGGGATGATACACAAAACCTTTGCTCCTCAGTTATTCTCTTGTTATTGTTACACATGTGCAAATCAGGGTGCAAACATTAATCCACTCTAGACAGACATGTTTCTTTACCCTAAGTAGATTTCCAATTCCATTTTATAAATACAGATTAAAAAAAGAAAATACAGTAAAAGAAAATGTGGGACTCAAAATTAGACCCTAGTGAACACACCTGAAAAGTCATTTCTGCAACCTGTAAATTCAAGGGCCAGTAGCACTTTGAAATAAATATGGCAACCTTGAGTTTCTAATGGTACTGGTTTATGTTTTCTGTTTACAAAAAGATTATTCTGGAACTGTTTATTTATGAAGTCATGGTTTCATTCAAAAATACATAGATATCTGTAAAGGGACCACAGCTTCCTTAGGAATGGGCAGACTCTGGACTTTGTGAACCCCAGAAGCAAGTAGGAAATAGATGCTCAGTTTCTTGTTTGATTAGTTATAAATTTATTTTGTTGCTGGTTTTGTGTTTTGGCACCTGGTATTTGTGTGTCAGACCACATGACCAATCATTCCAAAAGATTAAAGAAATAGAGTGGTCTAAAACCTTGAATGTGTTAAAATTGTTTAAATTGATGATGTGGGCTGTACTTTCATTTGTAACAGTTGGAAAACATTAAAGTCATTAACAGAAGCATAAATGATTAAACTGAATACCTTAAACTGCTTAGTTATCATGGGAAGTTTAAAAAAATAATTTAAAGTCTGAGCAGGGTTCATAAACACTATGATAATTCTTACAAATGGATTTTCAATCTCATCCACAGAATAGACTAGACAACCACATGTCGTGCTTTGAAGAAAATGGCCATTATTTGCAGAGAAATATTTTACTGTTTAGCTCCCATCTAACTACATACCAATCGTCACTTCAGAGAGGAAATCAGAGTGAGAAAGAAGAGTAATGATGAAGTTATAGGTCCCTTTAAAAAATGACCACACCAATCCAGTTCTGGCCGAATAAGAGGTTCAACAAATAAACCAGACTTGTCAGTCTTAAGTTTATTTTGGTGCAAATCCTTGTTAAAACATCGTTGAGGCTACTAATTTATCCCACGATGGAGTGGACTTGGCAAGTTTTTAATCCCATAACTAGGGCTGTACTTGTTGCATTGTCCTTCAGATAGCTATGCCCTAGCTGGACTACAAACCAGATGAAATAACAGTTTGTGTAACAATGAATTATGCCTCATTAATAAGCAAATATACATAAAAATATAGAAAAAGAGATGTAGGGAGAGGGATAAGGAGAAGGATTAGGCCCAGAAGAAAGTATCCTAAATGAATCCTTCTGGACAAGTTGTCCAGCTGTGGAATAAGTGGGTTCACAGTGTATTGAGTGAAGAACTGGCTGAATAGCAGAGTTCAAAGGGTTGTAGAGAATGGGGCTACCTCTGCTGGTGACTGGTCACCAGAGGTGTTCCTCAGGGCTCTATTCTAGGGCCAGTGCTGTTCAATATATTTGTCAATGACCTGAGATGCAGTAGTTGAAGGCACCATTAGCAAGAGTGGGAGGTGCTGTTGAATCTCTTGAGGGATAAGAGGGCTTGCAGAGGGATCTGGGTATATTGGACCACTGGGCAGTCATTAATGGGGTGAAAATTAACAAGTCAAAATGCTGCATATTCCACTTAGGATGGATTAAAATTGGGCACAAGTATAGGTTGGTAGACGAGTGTCTGAAGAGAGGTCTGGGTGTCCTAGTTGACAGCAGCTCAACATGATCAGCAATGTGTGCCCTGGCAGGCAAGAGGACAAACCACATCCTGGAGTTTTTCAAACATGGTATGACCAGCCAGTCTGGAGAGAGGATTGTCCCACTGCATTCAGTGTTGGCGTGGCCTCAACTTGAGCACTGTGAGCAGCCCTGGGCCCCACAACTGAAGGAGGATGTGAAGGTCCTTGAATGCATCCTGACAAGGGCAACAAAGCTGGTGAAAAGGTAGAAGGAATGAACATCACAATTCAAAGTCACAATTCTTCCCTTTCCTGTTTGCCACTGCCACTTCTGTTTTCAGAAGACCTTGCTCTTCTGTAGGCTCAGTAGATTGTCTGTCACAATCCTCCCATGTCCACTTAGCTGCAAAGTGGCTCCTACGGAAGAAGAGATTATAAACCAGTAGTACAGATAAATCTTGTCTCAAACCTGAAGCTCCCTGCATTTTTGGGGCAGATCACCAATTTTAGAATTACTTCTTCTTAGAGAGGAAGCACAAGAGATGCTGCCACTGACAGTGACTGTCAGAGCAAACAGCACAGGAGAAGAGGGGGACAGAAGATCTCTACAGTACAACCACTGATGATGAGGACACAGTGTCTGCAATACACGTTTCAGTTTTACTTCAGACAACCTGCAGTCTTCTCACATGGCCAGAACAACTTTTAGCAGCTGGTATAGATCGTCCAGGTCACCGTTGTCTGAAAGGAAATAAGGTTGGATGCCATTAGTTCTCCCCATGTTTTGAGACAAAGCACAGTAAGTAGTGACCATTACAAGTGCACTCCTGACCCAATGCAAAATACTTCTGATGGCTGTGTGATGGTTGTGGTCAACATCTTGCATGATGTACTGCTTAGAAATCCCTAAAGAGACTCAAATTTATTTCACTCCAAACTGCATCACGACGGTTCCCAGCAACTAAAAGTCCTCAGACCAACCAGTTGACTGCTCTGCAGTACTATTGTTTTACACAATCTGTCGTGATGGAAAAAATAGTAGCAATGGGCTGTTGTTGCTATCAGAGAATCAGTATAAAATAAATCCAGGAGGAAACAGACTAAAGCATTTGAAGGTGCTAACAGCATATGCATCATATATTTAAATATATTTTGCACATTTCTCTTACCCACAAAGTTTAGCCAAACTTGCTGAGTACTTAAAGTTTGGATCACCTGCTGAACCTGCCATCAAAGCCCACCCATTACTACAACTTCTAAATATAATCTTCTGTTCTTTAGATCTCTTCTTTATATGCCCAACTTGAACTGCTAAATCAAAGGTTTTTCCAAGGAACCATGATTCCTGAGACCCACTATATACAGGTTGATGACTGAAATGTACCACTGCACCAGAAAATAAGTTTTGATGTGTGACTGTTGACTGCATAGCTAAAGAGTGTGTAGGAATTCTTATTTATTTTTTTTTACTGATGCAGTAACAGTGATTATATATGTAAATTAGCTTGCTTCCTTTTATGCCATCAACACAAGAATAGATTAAATGGAGTACTAAACTTATGTTTTCTATTTAAATATCTTTGGCTTTTTAATGGCTGTACTTTATATTATTAATTATCATTTCTGAAATATTAAGAAAGCAACTGAGAGTAGTATTAAATGCTAAGCATGCTTTATAAACGTTGTAATGCTTTAATAATAACCCTCTAAACAGACTCAAACTCTACAGTTTTTTCCCTCTCTTACAAAATGAAGGTCAGAAACAAATTGCACAAAAATCTTAGCATAGACAGAGTAAAGAAGTGCTACAGTTTTTATAGAAGGTAATCTCATGTTTCAGGGCTCAGCATAGAAACAAAATAAAACATATGTATATATTATTGTGACAAATAACAAGTAGAACTTATTATTATTGGCTAGAATATTTATAGAACTTGTAGAATTGCAATCTACAAGTCTAAGGGTGCAGGATTTCTAGTAATATTTGGTTTTCTTAGGTAAGATGAAATGTTGCAAAAGGTAACCTGGTAATGCATCATTTTAGCAGTGCTTTTAAGCTATGACTATGAGGATAGTAATTTTAAAAAAACTCTAGATTATTTTAATTCTAAACACTGAAGATTTCTTTTTTTCCTAGGACATGACTAAGTGCTTTGAGCTCTGAGGAAATTGCCAAATGCTTTCCAGCTCTCTGGTCTTAGTGATGTGACATGCCAGCAGGGTGAATACTGGCAGAACTACTGCAGAAAGATGAGGTATGTGGACTTTTCAAAGCCATTCCCTATAGTAACATCTTGGCAAGATTTAGTTTAACAAACCAGAAGTAGAAGGTTGTGATCTTCCAATTCTAATTATTTCCACTATATATTAATACAAGGCAACTTTAAAATCAATATTTCCAAAGTTTTATTATCACTTAATCTGAGATATTTTTGTGTATGTAATATAGATGCAGTTAATATCCTATATTCTTTACAAAAACAGAATAAATGAGTATCAGTGTTTAGGCATAGGTCTGACTAGATAGTTTTGGAAAGATTCATATTCTTTCTTAAACTAGTCAACCTAGTTTCTAAATACTAATTGTAACAATTAAAAGAAATCCAAGTAATTTTAATATAATTGAAGTCTGATTCAGAATCTAATCATTGTGTGGAGATGTGGAAGAAAGGAAGGGATATAGCTATTTTTTCAGTGCTGTCTTTAAGTGTAGCTGTTACAGATGAAACAACAGATCTGACCTTTCTCATTGGCAGCAGTTTCTGAACGGTCCTTCCAGACTGACAGCATCAGCAGGAGAGAGGGATGGAAACATCCAAGGAAATTCAGGTGATGAGATCATGTGTACTGCAAATGTTAGAATCTTTATGGGTACATGATGTTTGTGTTCACAAACATATTTTTTATTTATTAGTGTATTCTTATATTTTTAAATAATTTTTTTCCTATAAGCCTGATTTTTAAGGTGCTTTGCTGAAAAACAAATTTACATGTATATCTGTATTTTAGTGAAGCAATGAAATTCATATCTATTAGACTAAATGTTGAATTTAGCTTCCTCTTTCAAAATAAGTGAACAGCAGTCAAACAAAATAATTAGGTTTCTAATAGTGCCGAAAAAGGAATCTGCTTCATTGACTGGCAAGTGAATGCAAGTCTTTCTCAAAAGAAACAGAAGAGTTTGCAAAAAATGACAGAGTTGAAGATTTCCCTTCAGGGGCCACATTCAAGAGTCTGTACCTTACCTGTGCTTCTGCTATCAGTAGGAGAGGCACAACGAGAAGCAGAACTCCACACAGAGGAATTGAAAGAACCAGCTGTTCTACATGTTGATGTATTTTTCTTCATTACATCTGGAAGACAGAACCTTGCTGTTCCTGGTTTGTAACCTTGACATTCCTCTGTTTGCCTCCAGGTGACGTCTGCAATTACCAAGATAGCAAAGGTAAAAAGAAGTTCTCTCTCTCCAGCATGGCACAGTTAGACAGACTTTGACAGAAAATAGGTGAGCAGATTTTGTGGCCAAGTTAGTATGTTGATGTAAATCTAGTTTGTCTGTAAAAAAGTATTATCAAGCATGACCATAGTGCACCACTGAGGAGATCAATTGCCATCTCATTTGCAGTATTCTTTCTTGAAAACACACAGAATTTCACAAAAGTTTGGCTGTAAAACTGCCAAATAAGCCTTCTCAGAAAAGAATTGTTTCACTAAAGAGTGTTCCCTTTCACCTTTCAACCTAGTGTAAAGAATCAATTTTGTATACATTGATATAATAGAAACTTAACTTTGAAGCCAGTAGAGATTACTTTGATATCAAAATCCTTTGTAGATGCTGCTTCAAAACTACTCTATTGTGATTTTATCATGACTGGACAGATAAATTTCCTGTACATTGTAAGTACATTAAACTATAGTTGGTATAGAGAAGTGGTAGAAACCCAGTGTCATCAAATAAAAACATGGAAAAAACTTCTCTGTGGTACTGGGAACTTCATTCTTCAGTGTCATTCAGAAATACTTTTTTTCCTATTTTTTTATCCCTTTTCTCATCTAATCCAAATTAAGGCATACTTTTTTACTTTAAAAAAGTATTTAGCAGTGATTTAGGGCTAAATTGTGTATTAGCTATTGTGTTTTATAGATGTGGCTCTTTCTGTAAGTTTTATACTGTCACTTTTTTCCACTGTTCCTCGTGAATACATTGTTTGTGTTAATTGTCAGTGTATTCTATCACAGATTTAAATTACAACACCTAATGCAAAACTCACATGGTAAAAGCTCTTGGTGACTCCAGCAGGTTTTAGCCTGGGCTATATCTGTTGAATAAGAGGTTGTGGTCCAAGTGCCTGGCTTCAAGAATGCAATTGATCCACGTCCTACTTTTCACAAACTGGGCAATATCTGGATTTTGGACTGTGTTCTGCCATGACTGTTACAATCTCTCTTAACTTCTTTTAGGGAGTCCAAATGGTAACCATATTGCTATCTAAACAGAGATTATAATAGCAAGAGTCCTTCCACTAAAATTTTACTTAAGAATGTTTTTCTAGACTCACTTCTTACTGCCATTCTACTCTTTAAGCCTTTCCCTAGTGTTTTTCAGGTGTATCTTAAATCTGAGCCCATAGTTTATTTCGTTCTGGTTTGATTCTTTGATGTTGCTCAGTACAGGGCTAGCTGGCTGTGGGTGAGAAATGAAGATCAAATTAATCCCAGCATACATGTGCACACTGCTCATCTGCCTTTCAAGGATGAGGCATTTCTTAATAGTCAGTTACTAAGAGCTGTGACATTTTTGCAAACTTTGATTTGGCATTTGTGAATATGGCTATTTTCACTTCACCCAGTTGTCAAGCTCTACTGTTGTGACACAGCAGAAGTATCATTTTTCATATGAATTGCATTAATTGAAGAAGAGACCAAACCTGCACTTGATTTCCTTACTGAGATAAAAGAACATTTTGGCTTAGTACAGAAAGGCAGGGGAAAATAACTAAAATTGATTATCTTGTTTATCGCTGACTCAATTTGTTCGTTCCCTTGGTAACCGACATCAAAGTAGATGAAGTTACTAGTAGCCTGAAGGAGATCAACACATAAGATTTCTCTTTCTATCAGCCACATTAGGCATCTTTTGATTGTCAGAAGCATGGAGAGAAATGTGTAACCTTACTGGGGGGATTAGATTGCTATCACTCCAAATGTAGTTAGTCCAACCTAATTATTTTTTGAAATATTTGTATCATATAATGTCAAGAAATTATGAGAATATTGCACTGTACTACTGTATAATTTTCATTTATTGTTTTGTTTTCTGATCCAGAAAATGAGTGAAGTTTAGTCAGCATTTCATGTGAAAAAGGTCTAAGAAAAAACCCTCTTTAGAGCTTCAGTGGGATGTGATAGTCTTTATATATTACTTCTACACTCTGTTAGGTATTTGTTATAAAGTTACTGCATTTGAGTTTTGCTGTGATTTAATCTTTGTCGCCAAAAGTGCTTGGAAATCCTATGAAACTCAGAAATGGTGATTTACAAGAACAGGAAGCTTTTCATACACTACGTAGTTCACAAATCCATTGGACAAGAGGAAACACTAGACATAATCCCTATAGGTTTCCAGCAAAGATCTGGATATTCCACAGTCTTGGTGGCCTGCTTGGATGTAGCTCTCTGTCTTCAATGTATTTTTATTTTTGGATACATGCTTTTAAGCCTACAGAAGGAGTGGCTAGGAGATTATATTGCTTGTTCTGCTTATGTGATGCTGTTCAAGAGCTGTGCTTCCACTTTTCCTCAGAAACTTGTGTTCTCAAGTGCTATGCTTTACTGCTGGAGATTTCCTCTTTCGCCTCAGTTCAGTATCTCATTTGGATTCTTACTTTTGATTTCTGATCAGACTGATCCACGAGAATCTGACAGCTGGGATCTCCAGCTTTTCATGTCAGTATCCACATTTCTCCTTCTTCCTTGAAGATAGCTTTTATGACAAGGCGAACAACGACAAAGACTTTCAGACCCGTTTTCAGACCCTTTTGGACAATTAGAGCATGAAAACCAGAGAACTGAGGAGCCAGACCCTGGCTCTCTGTGGCTCTGTCTGTACTTTGGGATCTGGGAAACCTTCCCAGTTTCCAGACCTGGACATTTGCCTTGAGCACGTTGACTCCCCGTAGGACAAAAACTGTCTGTGTAGTTTTCCATCCACACATGCACATATATGTACGCTCTGTTTCTAAGGAGAAAATATGGGCACGTAGGCCAACAGGGAGACCTAATGTGTTCTGACAGAATACCTCATCTGAATTGTCAGGGGCTGCCAAAAATCCCACTTAGGATACAATCTAGCCATATTTGGACAGACTTTTTTTTTTTGTTGTTAAGTGAAGGCATCTATCTCCTCACTGAGTCACTATGAGCAATAGACCATATAAACGTGCAAAAAAACTTCAGACATTTTACAGAGCACAGAATAATTATATCTGAGAGGTTTCTGTATGGCCTTGCTTCAGAAAATTTTAGAGCATTTCCAGTTAATATAGGTCAAGAGAACAGGATTCTTACATACTGAATGGAAAGCATTCAGTTGCCCATAAGAAACATATGCATTGCTGGCAGTAACACAGCAGCAACTGCAGTCACCTTTGGCAGGCTCAAATTTTTCTTGCTGTTTAGAAACATTTTCTCTCCTAATCTGTTTCCCTCTGCTGTTGAATATGGGTCTAAGAGTTTGTAGACCTCATAGTGGACTTCCCTGTCTACAGGTTTTAAATCTGCTACCTAAGAAGCTGCTTCCAGCTAACAAAATTAGAATTAAAAAAAGAAAAAAAATCAAAATGTTAAGTCCAGTTTTCTGGTTTGGTCCTTTTTTTTTCGACGTTTAAACTAATAAATTGCCTTGGAGCTTTTCTCTACATGTAATACTGAGTGCTTACATATTAACAGCTACACACAGAGTAATCTTTTAAAATAGGGTTTTCTTTAATTGACCCATGTGCTGGCAACAAATCCTAAGCCACTCAATTGTAAATTGTCACAGATGTGCAGTGTGCTTTCTCCTGCTGAAATCTTGTTTGCTTGTTTTTCTGCCATCGGGTATACATCTAGAACAAAGTAAATTCTTAGACTTAATAAGGAAGAAAGTAAAAGACCCTGAAAGACTATTTTGTTTTCTGGTTTGAACTCAACCAGAGAGATCAGCAGCACTGAGTTGTGTTCCCAGACAGAGCTCATACAGAAAACAGTCAGAGAGAAGCTTTGAAGTGAGGTGAGACACAGACACTAGAACTGTCCCATCGGGTGTAATGTCTTAGCAGACTGTGCAGAAGATCAAAAAGGGGAAGGCCTTCTTGGCGCTGGCATATTAGATCTTTTTACCTGTTTTCCCTCTAAGCTTTCTTCTGTGAGTGTAGAGGAATAAAGAAAACAGAACGTAGAAAGGAAGTGATACAGTACTTTTTAAGGTCACTTTTCTCTGTTTTAAGTAACCTTTTTCCTTCCCTCTGATGCTGACTGAAACAGACTAAGCGGTAGTGTGGATGAAGTTTATGCAGTCACAGCACTGCTAATTGAGATTTTTGCTAGTGTCATCAACAAATTAGCAGCAGAAGTGGTTCATACCATAGAGACAATGATAGATTTGTGACAAGAAACTGAGGACATAGTGCTGCTACCTTCTTGAATATCACAGAAAAAAATTCTGCCCACTTCCCTGGGACAAAATTTTACCTTCATTTCTCTAATGCCAATTTTAAAGTTATTTTTTTTCTTGCCCACATCTGGCAGTGAAATCTTATCACCAACACTTTCCCCTGGCATTCCCTGCTGCATATAGGATATTGAGCTTCCCAGCTACTACTCTTTCCAGACCAGGAAAATAAAACAGATTTGCCTTCATGGGTTCATTGGTTTTATTTGACCTGATCCAAAGCACGATGAAGTCAATGAACCGTTCTTTCACTAGTAGAATAAGATAATTCCTTGTATCCAAGAATAAATTGTACCTGAAAAACCTCTGCTGAGCAAGAAAAGGCCATCCTGTGTAGTCAAGCAAGATTCAGAGAATTCAAATTAATTCCTTTATTTGTTTCTAGGAATAATTGTGTGAGCTTCTAGTTCTAAGCTCTGAGAATATATCTAATTAGTACTGCAACAGAAAATGTAGAAATTTAGCTTCATATGTGTATTCATATTTCAATATATGTTGACCAGCATTCCAGGAGATGCCTGAGGTTTGCTACGTCACTAGCACTCCAAATCCAGAATGGTGACGTTGTGCAGCCTCTGAATTTCAGTTCATCAGCAATTAAATAATGAATTTTTTCCTATACTTTTTTTTCATTAGTTCAATTGTAGAAATTATTTCTTTACTTACAGATAATTAAATAGTTCTACTGATTATTTGTTCTTTCAATGGTCTCTATCTGGATTGCTTAATACCTATCTGGTTTACGAGAAGTTCATTTGAATGTGGTGGTTTTTGCTTTTTTTTTCAAATTTGTATAATTTTGGCATTACTTGAAAAGAAGATCCCGATATCTTCCTAGCTAGTTTCCTAGGACAAAGAAGCTTAGTCAGATTACTGTGAAACATGTTTCTACCACTTTTAGGATTTTACTACATAGGAGTTTAAAAGGGAAATAATTATGTGATTGTCAAGACAATGGTTTAAACTGTGGCTAAGCAGAGGTTTGCTTTTACTGCTCAGGAATAATAAGTAGTTTCACTAGATTTAAAAATCAGATTTTAAACTATCGAAGTTTCAAGATAGAATAATCATCTGTCTTTTCCTATTTCTTCTCCTAGCTTTTCACAGTGTGACTTCTGCTTCTGAACAAGTTGCTAAATGCAAAGTAATACACTGAGAGAACTGTGGTTTTGCTTCACTGCAAAAACTGGCAGTGACTGCTTTCTCTTCTGAAGATGTATATCCCTGCTTCCCCAGCCTATGCATTTTGGTTTTGTGTTTTAGTTTGGCTAACAGTTCTTGACTTAGCCAAGCTGGCCTCCTGCTTCTCCTCCTCAACTTCTTGCACATTCGGATTGAGACCTTAATCTTTTAAAACACACATTTATACTTGTGTACTTTCTTGAAAAAGGATGGTTTCTGCTTTTCTACTGACTTCATGAGCTTTGCTGCTGTCATGATTTGACCCCAGCCAGCAACTCAGCACCACAGAGCCACTCACTCACTACTGACCAGTGAAATGAGGGAGAGAAACAGAAGAGCAAAAGTGAGAAAGTTCATGGGTTGAGATAAAAACAGTTTAATAGGTAAAGCAAAAGCTGTGCATGCAAACAAACTAAACCAAGGAATTTATTCACTACTTCCCATTGGCAGGCAGGTGTTCAGCCATCCCTAGGACTACAGGGCTCCATCACACATAACAGTTACTTGGGAAGATAAACATCGTAATTCCAAACATACCCTGCTTCTTTCTTCTTCTTGTAAGATGTATACTCAGTACTATGTCATATAGTATGGAATACTCTTGTCGACAATTGGGGTCAGTTGTCCCAGTTGTGTCCCCTCCCAACTTCTCATGCACTAGGCACAGTGTGAGAAACTGGAAAGTCCTTGACTACTTAGCAATGACTAAAACATCAGTGTAATATCAACATTATTCTCATTCTAAATCCCAAACACAGCACTATACCAGCTACTAGGAAGAAACCAGAACAGGTGCCTTCAAGTTATTAAAAGATTTTTATTTCCAAGTATGTTTGCTTCCTACAGAAAAGGCTTCAGGCTTGGTGTCATAAACACCTGGAATATTTCTTTGATGATAGCCATGCTTTCAAACAGGAAGAAAAAAATCTGTTATATTCTGTAGCTGTCACTTTTCACTTAATTTTTCCAGCATGAATGGACACGTGTATACAGCCTGCATTAATAACGTATTTCAATAATACTAGCTACCTGGGCCATTTTCTTTGAAAGATTCTGTCAAGCCATTCTAAAAAGGGATGGTTCACATTTTATATTGTCTTCTTTTCAAAATTTTCTTACTGTTACCTCACTTTCCCTGATCATTTTGGTTTCCAGCCACATGTTTGTATTGCTATATATCACATGCAAAATAAGTTAATTTTTTGTCAGGAACTCTTAGTCCTTCCTAATTTTCTATCAGCTGTTCAAGCACTTTCTACAGGGATCAGACATTCTACAGACCAGATTAATGTCTTCTGGTCAGTTCAGATCCTTACCACATGAATGCTGGAATTGACTTTATTAGTTCTGCAACAGACCTTCATCGACATGGTAACAGCAGGCATGGTGCCTCCTACATGAATTGAGGTGAGGCTGAGAAACAAGTACATAATGTATTTAAAAGGATCAGGTAGAGGTTGTACAAAGAGGTACAGTGTATAAATACTTGCCGAGGAACTTCAGGAACAGTCCATATAGTCAGATGAACACACGCAGGATTATGTGGACTTCTGAAGCATTATAAACTCTTGGGTTACTAAATGATAAATACTGATCATTAAGAAATAGTGTGACACATTTGTATAAATATTTCAGATTAATTTTCAAAATTTAAGGAAGCATAGAATTTTCATCTAAAAAATGTATGTTTATACATCAGTCCACTTGCAGTTCAAGGTTAAACACTTGTTTGCACCCTGGGAAATCTATATATTTCCATAAACATCAATGTATTTTAGCACGAGACTTAGCCCACTCCTCAGTAGGCTGACATTTATTCTGCCATCCCTATTTAAATTGTATTTTAGATTATAATAGAAATGGCTGACATCCAGAAGTTTAATGAGTGTTGGAAGTGAGTAAGCCCAGATATTTCTTCAAAGAATGAAACATTTCCCAGCAGAAAGATATGTCAGTTCAGGTTTCTTGACTGACTCCACCTGCAGCATACAAACCTTGTTCAAGTTAATATTTTACCAAGTAAAATGTTTTTGTCAGGCCTGTCATCAAGTGGTATTAATTACTTGAGAGAGAAGACCCAGAGTCCTCTCATCATGTTTCAGGGTGAAGCTCAGACGAGTGATAATTCTATACCAAGAGCAGGATTTGGCACTGAGTAGGGGTAACTTGTATCATGTCTGTAGCTCATAAAGGTCATCTGCTATTAAAAGGATGTCTTTGCAGCTGCAGATCTCCATAAATTTATTTGCATATTTATTTTAATGGGGACAAGCTACTAAAGTAGCTTTCATCTAAAGAAACAGTAGCCACAATAAAAGTGATTCTTTTAGTTTACTCTCAGTTTGTACTTGTTTGAATGCCGAGGGATAAATTATTGAAGAAGTTTAAGATTAAACAGATTTCTGTTGTAACGTTATTAGTTTTTCAATTAGATGAAATTTCTAGTAAGAACCATCCCATCAACAAAGAGGCTGGATTTGGAGCCTTAACACAAGAAGTTCTCACTTAGCACAAACAAGGTAACCTTAAATGAACTGGTATTTGCAAAGTATTATAAAGGTCAGAGTCTACTCTAACTGGCAATGTTTTTATCAGCTATCTGATTATTCTTTTACTCTTTTGTTTGCTAAGGTGTCGTGTCAATGTCGTATACCTCTGCCACAGTAGCTGAAGCAGAGGAACATTCTGTACTAACAAATAGTGATTTCTGAGCTGCAAACAGAGCCATAATGTTTGAGGAGAAAACAAAACATACAGACAGAAAAAATCTTCTATGTAGCTTCAGGTAGGACTTCATAAATGATACTCATAATTTCTCACTTGCAAAACTCATAATATATGACCATATACCAAGTTGTCTGCTATAGAAAAAAAGAGTCAAGCTTAAGCCTGTTTCTGTAGTAATGAAAGGAGCTAGGTTTCAAGAAAAATAAACATGAGAGAGTTTCCTAGGCACAAATAAGTGTTATTTCAATAATGCACTAAACAATTACTTCTATACCTGAGGGCAGCTTTTGCTGAAATTTTTAGTGTTAGTTGCTGGTGATAATGGTAAATTATGCTGTTAGATCTAAGTCCTCAGCTTAAAAAATCATCTCTGCTCTCTGTGGTAGTTCTGCTCTGTTCTTTTCCTTTTTATTTTCTTAGTGTTATAGAACTAAGACAAGCAGCAGTATCAATGACAGTGAATTATTTATAGGGAGCCTTGTTTAATTTGAGCAGCATTCAGATCAAGGCGTGGTGGTATGACAACAGCTGTAGAAGGGTGTTGGAACACTTTGTTAAGCTATCTCACTCAGCCCTGTTTCCTCTGACACAATCCAAAAGATAGAAAACCCCATCATCCCCATCCCAAGAGTCAGGATTTGGACTATAAACATGCAGATGCATGATAAATTATCATGTGACATCTGCTGGAAAGCACATTCAGTTGTGTTCTCTAGCTTCTTGTCAACATTTTTCATTGAGGGATAAGCACGCTTAAGGTACTTACTGTTTATCATGAGATGAAAGTATCACTTACAATAAAACAATTTATCACAGGTAATTTGCCTCTATGTTGGAAATTTATGTGTTAAATCTTAAAGACATTTCTTTCTGTACCACAGTGAGAGATAAGAAGTGACCCTTTATGAAAAAAACATCTCCTGTATATGAATACAAATTTATTCAGGGAATAGAGAGACAGATCTCAAGTGCATAGCAAATTCAAGATTACTTTAGGTACACTATATGGAAGGCGCAAAAGAAAGATAGGTTCCCTCTTTTTAATTTATTCTGTCCCAACTGTGTCCCCTCTCAGCTTCTTGTGCACCCTCAACCCCCTCACTGCTGGGGTGGTGTGAGGAGCAGAAAAGGCTATGACTGTGTAAACACTGCTCAGCAGTAACTGAAACATCCCTGTATTATCAATACTGTTTCCAGCACAAACCCAAACCATAACCCCACACTAGCTACTATGAAGAAAACTAACTTTATCCCAGCCAAAGCCAGCATACGTACATATGTGACAAATAAGACATCCATCTCGCTTGTCCAGTGTGACATAGATGCCAGAACATAAAGTTGCATTTGCTGTTCTCCAAAGCTATGAAATTCTACACCAAACCTGTCATATTGTTGTGTCTCTGTTCATGTTTTTATTAACTGTTTGGAAAACAGAATGTGTCAAATAAAGGAAAACATACATGGAGTAAAATATGCATTATACAAGTAGAAGTGCAACATTTAAGATGTTGGAAGACTTTGCCACTAAAATCTAGGTAATCACTCCTTCCATCCCTACTACTGTGAAGACTTGTTTTTATTTATTATGGTCTCACTGTATACTAGTTAAGCATGGTTGATTTTGTTGTTTAGAGACAAATGTTATAGTCTCTATTTCAGAAGCTCCGGCCTTTTAAAGAGATAATCTTTACCATAAATGCAGGCTACAAATCTTTCCCTACCTATATCAGCCCCAGCTAAACAAGCAAAAATCTTCATAATCATCTGGAACCTTTTTTTTTACCTCCTTTATCAACTAGTTTAGTAAAATATTATTTTTCCTTACAAGCATTATCTTACATGTGCTGCAAGTCCACCCTGGCTGTAACAACTATTTTCAGACTAGGAACAGTTTATTACGTGCTTTTTGGCTTTGTTATAGGAAAGATGTTTTCTGGATTATTTCTCTTCAGCTGTTCTGATAAGAGGCAAAAAAGTTTTGAAGACAACATTGGAAAGGAGGGCACCATTATTACGCTTTCTGTTGAGCTGATGGAAATCTAAGTTACCACCCATGATTTCATTTAAGTGTCTTTGAAATTTTACTGATAAGTAGCTTTGATGGAGCAATCTGCTTTTGAGATGAAAGACCCTGACAGGAACGCAAGTTAACAAGATGTTCTAGTATATTAAAGCCAGCCTTTGAGATCTAGTATATAAGCCCAAGGCAAAACCATTAAAGTAGAAAAAGCAGAAGAAACACAAGGTCACACAATCAGAAAAAAAAAAAAAAAATTCTGAAATGTATAGTTGGGAAACACCGAAAAAGTCTGAAAATCTTATTTACACCTGAATATCTTCACAGAATCATGACTGAAGACAGCAGAGAGATACAGAAAAAAAGTCTGGACAGAGTCTGTTGTGCTGTGTGAAGATAAATGTTTGGATAGGAAGGAGCAAGAAGGGATCAGGTACTCTCACCTGTGAGTCTTTAAGCTCAGAGCACAAAAGCAAGATCATGTTATGAAAGCACTAGTTCGGTGCTTTATACTCCTCACATACCCTTGCCATCCAAGATGCAGCCTTAAGAAAGAAATTTTGGGAAGCTAGTCAGAGGCTAAAGTTGGTCATGCTGCTGTAGAAGCAACCAAAGCAGAGACATGTAAATCCTGATCTTTTTACCTGTTTTGACAGGACCTTGTAGTATTTTGGTTTTATTTCTTTGTTTCTTGTGCAAGTATATTTGAACTACCTTTAAAATTTCCAGCTGAGGCACTGCCAGCAATGCAGCTGAGGTAGCATGGCTGGAAAGCTGTAGTTACTGAACATTTGCCCAAAAAGGCAAGCAAATGGCTGGATTTGGAGGTGTTAAATTTCACCTTGCCATGGTTTCACTGCTTGAGTAGCAGAGTACTTATTCATAGCTGTCCTGGGTATGTTCAGTCACAGCTGTGAAGTTGCTCCTCTTTTCTCCTGTCCAAATCTCCTGCTTGATATTTGCATAAAACCTATGAATGCTGGGATGAGCTGGCAGTGGAACACCACATCTCACTCTGTCGCTGTGTGTCTATTTCAGATAACACTTTTTGATTGCCCTTCTTCATCCCAGAAGTTCTTTGGGCCTCCACTTGAAGTGTGTTTGTTCCTCTACTAGGAAATCCATCTCCAATAAATGCAGCTTTTAATAACCAGGTAATACCGCAATCTGTGTTGCAGAGAAAGCCATTTTATGTAATTTACCCTATTCCAGTATGATCCTGTGTAAATGCTTCCACAAATGGGGGCTAGGGTTAAGACTGCAGTGGTTTGAAGAGTGCCCTGTGAAAAAGCACCATGGCTGCTCATGGTTCAAATGTCATCTCTCTTCCTTTTACTAGGATTGCATTTTACCCATGTGTCATTATGTATGTCTGCAAGTAAAAATAAAAATTTGCAGCATGATTCCTAAAAGCTAAATTTGTACCGCCTCCTGGATTCTTTCATGGTCTCTTTTTGTTTCTGGCCAGCTTGCCAGTTCCATCATTCTACCTAACAAAAAAGAAAGTTCAGAAATGGAAATTGTTGCCACTGCTGCTGCTAACATCGAAGGGCCAGCCTCTAAGAGAGGCTGGTTGTCCTTCATTTCCACATATTCTTAGCTCTTATTTGCTGCTACATTTACAAGAATGTCACAGTTAACAGATTCCTGCTGTGGAAAAGACCAGATGTTTAAATAAGCAATATTTGCCAACATGAATCTCAGTCTGTTTTCATTCCATATGTTGTAACAAATAGATATGTGGATTATAAAGAATTATGTGCTACATTCCTATATTTTACTAGAACTTACAAATTGCTCTTCTCAAGGTCACTTGGAGCTTTTGCACTATCTGAGTAAGAGTAACATCAGGACATAGCTAATGATGTTGTTTGCAAAAGGTCAAAGGAGCAGTAGACAAGAAAAAGAGAAATGACAGCAGAGAACTAGTTATGCCTTCTTTATAGTGTTTGAAAAATGCAGTCACACAATATCACCTCCATCTTATCTCATTCACCCCACAAAAAGGGCTTTAACATCTCTATAGTTTACATATAAGCACATCCAACCTTTTAGCTTTAGCTTTTCACATCTTCAAATGAGATCAAAGAAACTCACATTTGAATATGAGGAGAATTTTAAACAGATAAAATTTTGCATGTTGAAAGGGGTCTACTAAACAGGAGATTTCCAATGACCTATACTGTTCTGATTTTCTTCCAAATTTATTATTTTCTCAATCCAAACTGTGGGTCTAGTTCACTACTATTGTACTCAAAATGGGATACTTCCTGTCCGTGTGTTTGCAGAATGTCATTAAAAAAAAAAACAAACAGAGGCTGCTAAATGTATGGTTGAATGAGGAAGTCAATTACTTAAAAGATGTTCTACACATTTAAGTAATAGGGGGGCATGAGTCTTTCTTCATCTAACTCAATAGCCTGCACCTGTTTCTGTTTTAGCTCCTTGAACTTCTTTGTTATATTAAGAAGGATTAGGGGAGAGGAATAATCACAGATGTTGACTTGACTGTTAGAGGGCACTGTAAATCCTTTTCTTCTTACTGTAGTATTAGAAATTCAGGGGCGTGGTTGTTTCATTTTTTTTCGGCACATCAGCGTTATACGTACATTACAAAACCACCAGTGAAGTAATTAAAGTGATGGCTTTTTTTTTTTTCTTTCCCCCTCCAAGTGAAATGGTACTTCTTACAGAACACCTGGAAAGTTGTCTTGCCTAATGAAGTACCATTGATAAAAATAGTCTTGGTATGATACAGCTTGGTAAATTAATCAGTCATGGTCTCCCTCATATTAAATGAATGCTTGTCAATGTGACTGTGCATCAAGTTAGTCTGTGTTCTAATTTCAATTTCCAGCAGAGTGTTTTAGTTCAGAACATAGAATGTTTGAGTTTGAAAGTGTTAACACAAAATGTCAAAAAATGTTAAAGAAGCTTTTTGAAAATTACCTTTTCCCACAAAATATTTTGGTTTAGATGAATCAACATTTCCAATGAAAACATGTTTCAACAACAGCAACAACAAAATTTCCAACCAGCCGTATTCAACTAGTAGTGCCAATACCAAGCACTTAAAAAGTCATCTATTGAACCTCAGAAAGTCTTCAGAAGTTCAGTACATCTGGGATTCATTTCATGTTCTTTTTGGTGCACGTGGGTCACATTGTTAGGCTTCCTTCCATTATCATAAGGATTATGAACTTAATATCACAAAAGTGAATCCTGAGAGTCTCACCTTATGAAATGTAATATTACAAGTCTTCTGATAACATCTGCATAATGTGTTGGTAATGCATATATGCAGCTTAGTGATGAGAAAAACTCTCCAGCCTTCACCAGCGTTGCTCTGTGCTCACCCCAGGCCATGGGCAGTGAGAAGCTGGGCTGCAGGTGAACCAGGAGAGACCTGGAGGTCATACCTAGTCTGGGACTAAAATCAGTGGAAGGTTCATAGGGCAGGAAGATGCAGAAGACCACAGTGCATACAGGAGTTGAACTGTTGAGAAGACCCCAGGGTGGTATAGCTGACTTGGAACTTGGTGGGGAGAGTTCATTTTAAGCAGGACGGAAGACAAAAAGCTTGAAGCAAGCTTTCTCTTTCTATTCTAGCCTGCAAATGGCTAGAATAACCTCTAGTCATTTTCCTAATATTTATATCAGTAATATCTAAGAATAATTTTGCAAGTTTTGGTGGATTTACTAATGGTATGAGACAGAGAGAAATTGAGAGAAAAACAGTACTCCAGGGAAGTTTCAATTTGAACAACCAACAAAAGTACTAATTGTAATCTCCAAACCTCATTTTTTCCAGATGTCTTATTCTTCCAAGAAGGTTTGTGTGGTTTGTTTTGTTACATTTTATTTGACCTGTGATTTTTAAGTTAGGAAGTAGGCAGTACAGCATCTTTTGTTTACGTTATGCATAATTTTTTTTACTCACAGGCATGACTAATATTCTACAATTGTTTTTAAGATGACTGTCCTGTGGACAAGTTATGATTGTATAAGCATATACAAATATTTTTTTGCCTTGGTAAATCCCTGAATATACTAATCATTTTAAAGGAGAAATAATGTCACCTGCCAGCTTCTGTCTTTTACCTATGATATGGACATAATTTTTTTCTGTTGGCTGATCATACTTGTCATGGAAGAGTATTGCCAATACTGGGGAGGTTGTTTAGAGAATGATAGAAGTGTATGAATAAACTTATCTCTCTACATTGTAAAAGGACTAGTAGGTAGTTGGAGCTGTGTAGAGTTTTACCATCAAGACATAAACACCATAGAGCAGCAAAGGGTAATGGGATCCTCTCTCTGAAGCCTGAATTAATGGCAAGCAGATTCTACCAGAAAACAAGAGTTCTGTAAATTAGTAAAATATCTGCCATCTGACAGAGTGATTTAGTAGGGAACACTTGAGTATATTTGCAGACACATTCTGACCCTAACCTTCACATCTTCACAGCTAGAATTTTCTAAGCTGCCTGCGTTATGCGTGACCTCCGTGAGGTTACAGCTGCTTTCTCTTGCTGGCTCCTGCTGGCTCGTGTGGGTGACAAGGAACCCATAGAGCATAAAACTTGGTAATTTTGTACTTAAAAACAACAACAACAACAACAACAACAACAACAAACAACAAAAAAAAACCCACCAAACTTCTGGCTTAAAACATTACTAGATAATAAAACTCTGGCCCACAGAACAATTTGCTGAATAAAGAATAGGATACCAGTTGGTTTAGTATGTGAAAAATAATCTTGCTTTTCTCATTGTATTATTTCTATTCATATCTAAGAATACCATTTGAGTCATGGGCTTTGTTTTTGATGGCTGCTGTTCAAAAATACCTTGAGAGGACTTTCTCAACTTTCCAGCTGTGGGTGCAAATAGCAGCTGTGAGGGAGCACACGGAGGATACCACCTAGATGGTCACCCAGGCTGGTCAATGAGGTATTTGCTATCATTAGCAGCATGTTCTGTATACGGCTGCAGCTGGTTTTTCCAGCTCATTAGTTCCATGTTAGTTCCATGTCAGTTCATTAGTCCGGCCTTTTGCCATTTGGTTTTTGGTCTTTTGTCTTTTTGCTCTCTTGCTGGAATTGGCTGTTCAGGAGTGGGGCACTCTCTTTTCTGGGACTGGCTGTTGAGTGCAGTCATGCCCAAGCATGAGCCGTTGTCTGGATTTCCACTCTTCCATGACCAGCTGCATGAGACCTGCATTCGTGAGCAACTGCCTTGTGCATCACTTATTTTATATTTATGTATTGGTAGTAGTAGTAGCAGTATATTATTACTATTACTATTATATTTCTGTTTGTTGTCTTATTAAATTGTTCTTATCTCAAGCCATAAGTTTCTCCCTTTCCTTTTGGTTCTCTCCCCCTTCCCACTGGTGGGAGGGAGGGTAAGTGAGCAGCTACAGTGGTCCTAGTTACTGACTGGGGTTAAACCACAACAGATGTCAATATGACTTACTCTACCAAAGGTACATATTTCAGCTGGGAGAGTCATGGGTCGTTCTCCATTTCCCATTGAAAACATGCATCATTTATATGAAAAGTGGTTGAAGAAAATTCATAAGCAGAGCTTGAAGCAAGGATCTGGGCTGAATCACTGCATTTGGACTGGCCTAGAACCAACTTCCAGCAGGGCTCAACAGCTAATAGCTATTTGTATATTGCCAGCTAAGAAGGCACTTGGGAATGCCAACAAGTGTACCTTAGATACATGACATTTGAATGTCAAAGCTGTGCAGCCTAAAATTTTAGGCACTTTAATGATTCACTAGCAGGAAAGTGGGAGTCTGAAGGTATTTTATGTATTTTGTGCTTGGATGCCTAAATATTCATGAAAAATTTTCATCCTCTAAAATAGAGAAATGGCTCTTACACTGTAGAACTTCATTTTGCAGTGGCATTACCCTTCCACCTGATAGAAAAATAAATGGAAGTCAAAATCAACAATCTTTCTACTTCAGTTTTCATTGTTTACGAATTCTATACAACTGCTATGAAGCTATACCTTCCTCAGAGCAGCACTGAGACCTGTTATGCTTTCATTCAGTGCTTTAATAGTCCAAAACATTTAAATCCACTTAACCTCATTTAAAATCTTGGAAACATCTTAGTAATCATGCTGCATTTTGCTGACTGCTTCAGATCCCTATGGGTGGAATAAAACTGAACACAATCTTCTGTTGTCTTTTTAACCACAATAATGAGCATTTTCAGTGTATACAGCCAAAAGGGCTATGATGTTTTGCAAGATTATGACTAGGTTACTTCACTGTTGCTATCATTTTACACTTCAGAAGTGCTGATTTCAACTTTGTGGCTCTACAGCAAAACTTTGTGAAAGAATTCAACATCAACAAACACAGGAATATTTAATTTCCCTGGTGACTTCCATGGTGCTGAGTTCTCCTGCAATTTCCAATTTATGGAGTTGCCTGAATAGGAACTGAGCTCCTCTAGTAATCAGGCCTGGGTTTAAATAACAAATTCTTGAAAATGTGGGCTTCAGAGCATTGTAATGCCTGGCTCCCATACCTGGTTATTTCTCTGAAACATTGTCTAATTTGGTATCAGCTGACATACTGAAATGCAGCAGGCTGCTTGAGAGGAAAGGTGAAAATCTCCCAGCAAAATATTGCCTACCTAGAATTGCCTTTCTTGAGTTCATTTTCCTATATTTGGATGGAACTTCAGAATTATACAATCTTCCAAGAGATGTCAACAGCTGCCTTACTTTACTTTTTTCCTTTCCTATTTATTTACTTATATGTTTTTAGTCCTAATAACAACTGCTTGCAGTTTTGTTGCACCGTATTTTCATTGAAAGCCAAATGTTGCATACTTAGCACTCCATTAAAAGCTAAATGCTCTGCAGATACATTCCCCTTTTAATAACTGTTACTGAAGTATAACCTGGGTTCCCAGGAAAATTCATTTGTCAAATTTGCTAGCGAGTAGCTAGAGAGCTGGTGGTTCCTGAGGGGCTTCCATAAACTATGGCTTCATACCCAGCACCTCAGAGCCAAGGGTAACTGCATTTCCAACTGCTTATCACACACAGGCATCTGACAGCCCCAGCTCAATTAGGAATGCAACAAACCTTTGTTTCACCCCCTAGGGTGAAATCAGTGTGCTCATCTCGCTCCTTGAAATGCCCGTACACCAATGCACACAGCATGGGGAATAAGCAGGACGAGTTTGAAATCTGTGTTTCTAGAAACCAGGTGCCTGAGGGGCAGTCAACATGACTTCACCAAGGGGAAGTCATGCTTGACCAACCTCGTAGCCTTTTATGAGGACATAACGAAGTGGCTAGATGATGGCAAAGCAGTGGATATAGTCTACGTCAATTTCGGTAAATAATTCGACACAGTCTCCCACAGCATCCTCACAGCTAAACTGAGGGAGTGCGGTCTGGACGATCAGGTAGTGAGGTGGACTGTGAACTGGCTGAAGGAAAGAAGCCAGAGAGTCGTGGTCAATTGGGCGGAGTCTAGTTGGAGTATGGGACCCAGTACTATTCTATATATTCATCAACAACTTGGATGGGGGAATAGAGTGCACTGTCAGCAAATTTGCTGATGACACCAAGCTGGGAGGAGTGGCTGACACACCAGAAGGCTGTGCTGCCATCCAGAGAGACCTGGACGGGCTGGAGAGTTGGGCATCTGTAAGGAAAAAAAAAAAAAAAAAAAAAAAAAGAGTGAAAGAGTGTTTATCCTGGTTCTTTTCTTCATTGTGATAGAATCCAAAAGAAAAGTTATCTGAACCACACCACTTCCTGGAGAACACTGTTGATAAAAGGAAACGACTAACCCAGAAATCTGGTCAGAGAATTGTTGGATAGCATGATGCAAGCTAGAGAGGGTCAAAGATGTAAAATTTGTTCCCAGGCATCCAGGAGAGAAAAAAAAGGTTCTGGTATTCAGTTCACCCTTTAACTGTGTTATACTATAACTGTGAAGTCAGGATCATCCCTACTAGAGATTTACGAATCAGCTTTTGATTTTGAAAGAATACCTCATTGCCTTTCCTGAAAGACTGGAAAAGCAAACAAACAAACAAAGACTTTAGATTAAGTGACTAGCACAAAGAAATAAAAATGAACATTCGAACAACTAAATGGATGAGCACAAGGTATTAAGTGGGGATGATTAACTCATGTTGTTTCAAACTAGTCATACAGAGAATGAGTGATGAGGTTAACACTTCCTGAAAATCAACAAAATAGTCCATCTTATCCTAGCAACACTAAGTAATTTTCTGGATGTACTGTAGTATCTCAGTAGATCTGGTAACTGCTATGCTGGATGTTGTTTTCATACATAAATCATATGTATGTGCAGTATTTCCGCCTTTTTCTTTTGCAAAAAGATGCACATACCATTTTGTGCAAGGTTCCTAGCATGCTTTTCTCCTAAAACCAAATACATCCTAGGCAAAACTTTGAATATTTGTTTATACTTTATTTAGCCTGTATTGTTTACTTGCTTCTGTGTGTAAATATTTGGGGTCTTCTATTTAAATTTTCACTTTGTGTGACCACCTTTGATGCTCTGCATGCCGGAACTCAGGATGAAAAGTGTTTTCTAAGTTATTCTCCTTCATTATTTATTTCTGCCTTCTTTAGCATAGTAGATGACATACAGAAGGTGAAATATTGAATAAAGGGGGAAATAAGAGTTATGGTGCTGATAGCTGGGATTTTGTCAGGCCAGGAATGCTTCTTCAACATCATACTAAATTAATACTAGAGGTAATTAAATAATCTGGGCTTTCCTTTTATGACATTTCCTTCCTAACTCCAAATTTTACAGAAATAGCATTTCCCCAAATACATCTGCCTTTCTCATTCTGCTTCTGGTTCTGGTTTTCATATCCTCTTTAAAACCTTTTTATTCTCCTAAACTGTTTTTTCTTTTCTCAGTTTTAACCCACTATTGATGATTAAAACAAAATTTTTGAGAAACAAAGTTCAGGCTGTCTACCTTACAGCTCACTTTTTAGTTATCTGTGATTTATTCAAAGTGTGTAGTCAAAAGGAATCCAGTCATCACAGTGCAGAGCACAGCAGGTATCTGGTCTCAGACATGCACTCCACGTCTCTGTGTTTGGCTTTTTATTCTCTGTAAACAACATGTAAAAAGAATAAGATGCTTGCAAAAAACATCCAAAAGAACCAGCACACTGGGTGAGTAGTCACCAGATGAAGTCAGGATAAAAAAAAAAGAGAGTTCATTAAATTTTACACTTTCTGGGCCATAGACACTTTACTCTGATCTTTGTGGAGGAGTTTCATCCACCAAGAATTTGTGGCCTGAGCCCTCCTCCACTCTTACTGTGTCCACTCTTTTGCTAAATGGGGAAGAAACAGTCCTTGTTTTTATAGAAATAGGTATGATGATACTTGCTTGATCCAACACCACATTGTCATTTCTGCTTCTGGACTTCAAGCCGTACTGGAGTTGAACGGATTATAAGAGTTTTGGTTTCTGTCTTGAAGCTGTAGAGTAGTCTTTCCTGTCCATGTGCCACAGAGCATTTAATAGAGATAATTAAATATTAATTAGAACAAGAATGGAATTCCAGGTCTCCCTCCTACCAGGAAAAGGCTCTAGCTACTACATCATCAAGTAATGGAAAGCCTTGCCATTCCCAATGAATATTTAATAACTGCACACAAAGTTAAATAGTTCTGAGAGGACCCAATGGACTTCTATTCCAGCACCTGAAACCTGGGGTTTTCTTTCAGGAGGTAAAATGTGTATTTGGATCCATTCTGGAAGACATGGAATGAAGTTCAAATCTCCTGTCTTCTGGATGTTGGTCCAATCTTTGAGCAAAGGGTTTATTTGACCCCTTTTTTGCCTGGAATCTAGTCTGATAGGCACAAGTTACTGAACTTTGGGAAAATCAAGGTGCAAAATACTTTCTTCCAAGAATCATAGCTAGGACTAATTCTGTGTAAAGTTTTAAGACAATGAACAGAAAATGAGGTATTTCCAGGCATGTTCTAGGGAGCTTAATGTTCAGCTGAGACATCAGCTAAGTCAAGAAGTATCTTCTGATTGTCCTGCCTCCCAAGTGGTGGTGTGCAGAGATTGTGAGGAATGTAATTTCAGTAACCTCCAAGCAGAAAAACTGAACAGTAGGAGATAAACTGAATATCTCGTGCTCCTCTTGGATTTATTATTGTAGTGTCCTTGCAAACTGCAAGATGACACTCATTCGTGTCAATAGTAGATGTCTAATATCAGTACCAAGACAAACAAAATAAAATTGTTTTTATCAATTACTTGTTTTTGAGCTAATGTAAACCTTATTTAAATCACTGCAGTGGCCTCATAACATCTGTTCCACTCTGAGAATACCAAGTGCTTCACTGATATTTCTTTCTACACTGTGTTTTTACTTGTATAATATTTGTATCATTTGCTTACAGCTGAAATCTTTCATCATTTTTAAAGTTCATATTTTTATTGGGTTGAGAAATACTTAGTGTTTAAGGTCAAGGATTCCTCATTTCTGACCTGTGGAGATGGTTCATGTTTGTACTCTGCCATTTAGTCATTTGTGTAGATTCAATAAATCTGAGATTAGTAGAATACAAATACTAGCTAGGGGTGAAGGCTGTGTGTGTGTGTGTGTTTCCTTTCTGGATTTATTTGTTTGCTTGTTACAAAATCAGGAACAACTAAGAGTGTCATTCTATACATAAACATCCAGTTGTCTCAAAACATAGAATCCCAAAACAATATTGAAGACTATCTGTAGGTAAACTGAGTCTCTAAAATATTGAGCATCTGCAGATTCTTCAATGGGAATCCAGAACATGTAGCAGAATCTAACCAATTCTGAGCCTCTCCCTCCTTATAACCAGGTAAGAACAACTGGCATGATAACAACTGCCTATACATGTTTCGAAGCTGTGAAGAACAAGGCCAAGAGTTATTGAAGTTAATCACAATTTTGCCATTGACTTAAAGGATATCTGGATTTCATCTCAAGGAAGGTTAATCATTAAATCAGTATACATGTTTTAACAAGAATAATTTAGTAAAGTAAAAAACAATGTAGATTATCAAGAAAAAATATTCAGAACCTCTAAGGTCTGTTGTGGCAATGACTATTTAAACAATTACAATATTCCCATTGCCGAGAGAGAAATAACTCTGCAGGCAAAGAGGAAACCAAATAATATTATTAATGAGAGATGCACTTAATGAGAGCTAATTATTGCCCTATGAAATGCTGTAGTACAGCATTTCATACTGTATAGAGATTGCAAGGACTGTCATTTCAGTTACCTCCAAACAGAAAAGCTAACTACTAGGAGATAAACAGGATAGCTCTTGCCTCCCTTAGATTTATTATTGCAGTGTCCTCACAACTGTAGTACAGCATTTCATTGCAGTTACATAAATAATAACAAGTCTTTCAATCTACAAAGCACCTTCTGGAGATTATTCAGTGGTGATCCACAGACATACCCTGTTTCCACTACATCACAAAATACAAAGATGAACAGGCAGACACACAGTAGGAATTGCAACTAAATAGTACTTGATGATACAAATTATCAAGGCTGTATTTTGGACCAAAACCACAACTCCTGTTTTTCTTAGAAGGACAGGAACTTTCACAAAAAATACTGTTTACTGCATATTAAAAGCAAATCTACTGAAATGCTAAACAGTTAAATCGGATCAAAGGTAGCTCCAATCCAGGAGCTCTCGGGATAGGTGTGAACGGGGCAGGAACCTTCCTGTCCAGGCTCCGGAGCAATTGCAGATCTGTTTTATAGTTGCTAATATGCAATACCTTACTTAGCTGGGAGAGTGTTAAAGTCCTTCTGTAGCTCTGTTACTCAATTAGGTGGCTGTGAAGAAAGGTATAAAAGCTATTTTGTTGTTTGTCTGGGTTAAAAAAAGAAAAATGAACAAGCAAACAAACAAAATGACAGCTTGATTGCTTCTACTGAAACCACTGTACTATCTAGCAGAATACAGAGCACACACTGACATAACCAGAAGCAAACTAAATGTAAGTGCAAAAGATTTAGAACACCTTGGAAGGATAGACAAGGTGACTGACTTTTTCATAAAACTCATTCACACTTGAAAAATTGTATTGCTGATTTTGTTATCTGTTTTTTCATATGTTATAATTTGATTGTATAGATGATAACAGCCTAGGTGTGATCTGCAACGTTGTGGGTTTAATGAAGAACAAAGAAATGAAGGATGGGTTCTTTTAAAAACCTACATATATTAATGAGAATAAGCATGGAAATAAAACATGAGACTTCAAGTAACAATTGTAGAGATGCCTTTACAGACTGCTTATGGGTTTTTTTTCTGTAAGCATCTGGAACTTATCACTACCTTTTTACATGGAAACATTTTTAAAGTAGAAAATACAAGTGGTTGTGAGCAATGTTTAGATACTGCTTGAGCTTCAACAGCAAACACTGCAGCAAGATACAGTGTTCATTGATCACTAGAGAGTTAGTTATTCAGTAAGGACTTCTTTTAGCAACACCAAACTTATGCATGAAAGAATGCAGCTTCCCCAGTGCCTCTCATAGGCCTGTTCAGCAAATCAAGAAATGTGAAAGTACATTTTTCCCTAGTAAAAAAAAAAAGTACCAATAAAAGCTATTCTTTACATTTTATTGTTAAAATTTATATTTCAAATCTTAGACTCAGCCTACTACTAGAACTTGTTTTTATGTCAAGTGAAATTCCACATCACAGTAGTATAGGATCCTAACAAATACATCAAAATCCAAGTATTATTGATTGTTTGAAAAATGTAGTGCTTTTGTCTAAGGAAGAATAAAACCAATATATGTCTGTAAGACTGACTTTATAGTATGCTATGGAGGAAAATTTTAAGACTGGATAATCAAAGTCAGGGAAGTAATTATAAGACAGTACAAAAAGCAACTGGAGTATATCATTCCAGATAGTGTTACGGTCTTTCTTATGTAACTTTCTAGGCAAACCAAATACAATAAAGTTTGGAAGGCTTTTACCTCCCGAGTGGGTGGCTGTCGATCACAACACAAGTAATTCCTTGCCAAAAAGCGCACAAGGATTCACTGGTGGTATTGCAAACCTGAAAGCTTGTATATTCTCATTAGCAAGTCAGATAGCTGAGGGGAATATAAGGTATATTTCAGCCCATGATGAAGGCTAAACAGCTTGTGCTGCCTTTCAGCCCTCAGGCCAAAGAAATGGGAGATAGGAAACATGGTGGTATTCAGGGTTGTTTGCAATAGGAAGCAGAAGAAGGAAGGGAAACAAGATTTCAGGAGGGAGGAGGTAAGGGATATCGTGGCAGATTTGGAAGTGGTAATAGAGTAACATAATATGTTGTTTTCTAAAAACCAGGTGGATGTACTACGCAGTGAGGTATGTGATCTGATAATACCAGTATTTGGGATTTATGATGTCCCACCTTTTTTTCATCACGGTATTGTGATTTTATTTACCCTCTAATTTTTTTCTCTATTGGGTGTTTGCCTCATCCTTATTAGATATCCTGGAACCCTTCTGTTTGGTTTTGGTCCTCTTCATGAGGCTGAAGAACTGTATTTTTTTAGCCTTTAATGTTACCTTCTCCTATTTGTTGTTTAGTTATGGTTTTATGCTTGTCACCATAAAGTGAGCTTTACTTGTCTCTGTTCCAGTTTCCATGGCCTTTCTTCAGGCATGCCTGTAGCAAGATACCATTTTGTATTCCTTATTGTTTTAATCCTGTTCATCTGTTTGCCTTTCACCGCAAGGTGATCTGTTTTCCTCCCACGAATTCAGTGAGTGTGTGGAGCTGCATCCTCCTCTTGGTCTTTGTAGTCCATAACAAGTGCTGACAGACTCCTGCAGTGTGAGATAGTCCTCTCCATTTCTTGCCTCTTTTATTGGATGCTAGCCATCCTTCTGTTTTGGTTTGGTTTTGGTTAGGTTTATTTTCTGCCTAAAATGTAGTTCCATTTACTGCATTCATCTCTTATTTTGATCCTTGCATGTGTAAATCTCAGAGTTTTTTTCTGTCCTGCAAAATAATTTTCTCTTTTTCAATACATTGATGTGATAACTTTGTTCACCCTCCATGTACTTCAGTATATAATGTACAACATAGATGGCTTTGCAAATTCTAAAAGCTTTATAGATATCGAATCTTGATATCCCAATACACTTTCTCTGAGGCTTTGGGTTTGGAGTTTTTGTTTTGATTTTCAGTTTTGGTTGTTTGTTTGTTTTGATTTTCAGTTTTGGTTGTTTGTTTGTTTTGTTTTTAGTTTTATCTCCATTTTTGGAAATGGTACATACATGCAAAGACATTTTACATCCTAAATCCTTTGGCAACATCTTTATGAATCTAGCATTCATTTCTTTACCGTTTGTCCATTTGGGGTATTCGGAATGTAAACCCTGCAGGTAAGGACTGCTCTCTCCACTGGTGTATTCCTGGAGTACCAGCTGCATTGAGATCCCAGTCTCAGGGGTCATATAATCAAACAGTCATGTTTGCATACCAGGAGATACGCTTTCCCTAGCAGAAGTTGTGTGTATTTGACATACATCAAATATTGGATGAGTGATTATTTCAGGAGAAAGATATTCCTAAGCCATACAAAACAACAGGGGACCTAAAAATACATATTAAAGCACAATCCTTTCATTTTCAGATTTCCACTCGCTGGTCAATAGTATAGATCAAAACAGGTAAAATATGAAGCATCTTCAAAGTACTAGTTATGGGTTTGAGTGCTTATTGTTTTATTACTTGCAGATCAAAATGGGCTGCCACATTAAGATGGAAAATACAGAAACACTAAGACTGATCTTCCTGCAATTTGGCATATGTTGGGTAAAGATCAGAGAGAACATTTGTTTTATTGTTGAAATGGCTGTGCAGGAGATGCAGATGCAGGCTATCAATAATCTTGGGTTTATACCTTTTAACTGAAATATTGCAGAACTGTTACAAGCATGTAGTAAAAATTCTGTAACTTGAATACAAAAGGTACTGAAAGAGGCTACTACCTGTCCTTCCTTTCATAGTGTAATTACAGCTGTTTTCAACCAAGCTATAACATGATAAGGAGTAAAAATTCAGTGTCAGTAATATAATTGGGTATCATATATCAATGTTTCTTAGCAACAACCCACTAATGTTCAGTGAAGGCCATGCTTGAAGTAATATCAGTGGAGAATATTTTCAATGAATGGTTATGCTTCAGGTTTTTCCTTCTTCGAAAACATGTTGATCTTAAAAATCCTTGCTGCTATAGGTTGAAAACATGAATCACAGGGTTGATTTCTTTTGTTTTGAACAATCTGCATACAATTCAACAGCAACAGTGTTCATTAAACCAAAGCCACCTTCAAAACCACCTTCAAAAGCATTTCAAAATGCTTCTGTTGTCTTTGTGATAAAGATAGGCAATCTGTCCTGCCAGGAAGGCAGTCTGTCAGCCCCTTACGCCTCTCCAAAGTCACAGTCTTGTTATGGACACAGTGTTGAATGGAATGTATATGTGTATAAATGATCATGCAAAGGAAAAAAAATGTGTTTTCCACATGTTCAAGATACATTGTCTAAGATGTGTTCACAGCCCTTCTCTCTTCAAGTTCAATCCATTTCTGAAACTAGGTAAACTTTTAACATTTCAGTATCCTGAGGGGAATGAATTCAGTGAAATGATAAAAAAAAAAAAAAAAGAAAAAGCCAAGGAACAGGGAATATCAGAGATTACTCTTACTACCCTGATATTCTATGTTAATATTTTTATAACCTTGTAATTTTTTATTCATTCCCCAAAAGACAAAAGCTGTGTGTGAATTAACATTATTTTAACAGCTACTTGGATCAGGATTAAATTCTCCTCTGCTGTTCATAGATGTGGATTCACGGAGATCTGTATTACCTGAAACTCTCCCAACTCCATGGTCAGAACTTTGGAGAAGACCCATCTTCCAGAAAAAGTTCATGCCTGATGTAGTTTGCTTTTGAGGAAGATCACTTCAGCTTTTCATTTTTCTTTCTGATCCAAGCATTAGGGAGATAAAATATCTTGCTCCTTTCAAAATATTAACATTTTGTGATAGGGAGCATGCATAAGTATAATATAAAGTGACTGAGCTTTTATCAAAGAATGAGCTCTCCCTTGTCAGAGTAAATGCTTAATGTATGCATATACCATTAACATCCAAAGGATTTTTGCAGTGTGTGACAAATTGAAGACAGCATAGTGACAGCTGACATACATTAACCATAAAGCCAGTAGGTATCCCTGGAACTGGAGATCTCTGTCCATGTTCATTCAAATAAGCTGTTTACTTCACTACCCGAGACTCAGCATCTCAGATTTCTCCAGAGTGTGGAAATGTTAAACTTGGCAGGGTGACAATTCTACCTCAGCAGACCACTGAAGGCTTTATCTGAAGTAGAAAACTAACCAAAACAAACAGTTTCTTTCTGTTGAGCGCCCTTTCCAAATAACATATTTTTGAACTGGGCCTCTGGGCCAGTCTCTTTGCATTGACTGCACCCCTGCACACAAGAGATAAAACCCTTATGTCATTCAGAGAGCATTCAAACACTGATTACAAACCTGATGGGCTTCACAAATCCTGAGAGAGAAATTACCTCTTTTTCTAAGCCCTCAAAACAAAATAGAAGCCACCAAAGAATGTGCCCCCTGAGATTAAATAATCGCTTTGTGTCACACTGTGTAACCAGCCCCCCTCCAAGGCCATGCAGGGGGCATGTTGACATAGGTGGATGCAGATAGGACATATCTCTCTCACCCCCACTCTGGCCAGGCGGACACAGACCAGGTCTGGTCAGGAACCCTTGAACTCCTGTAAACATGCCACTGAGTCCAAGGTAATACGCTTTATCCCTCTCAAGACTTTTAGTTTAAGTCCAAGAGAGGTCTTAGCATTGCTATACCACTTCTGAATGGGAGCCAGCTTCCATCTGTTTGGCTCCAAGTAGGCAGAGGACAGATGGACGGCTCTGCAGCTGCTACTGGAGATACACCATGGGCCTTTCCCAGCCCTGCAGAGTTAAGGTAGGAGGACAAAGATTTCTACAGAGGTTCAGGCTACAAAGCCTGAACCTAGTGGTGGTCAGCACTGGAAGCTGTGGAGCAAAGCATGAGAAATCCGAAACTGGCATTTCTGGAGCAATGGACCTATCAGAAAACTTTCTTCCCCCATCTTAACGGTCTTGGCCAGTGAGATGGGAGGGACTATGTTCCCTGCGGCTTAGCCAGCGAAACCACCACGTCCAATCTGACCTGCTGTCTGGGCTGAGGCTGCAGCACATGTGGTGACTGACTGTATCTTTCTCTCTTTTCTCCCATTCCTATGTGCTCTTTCTCCTTCTGCATTGCAGATAGTGAGAGAAGAGAAAGGGGCCAGGGGGACAAAGTTTTAACAAATCTACATAATGCAAAGTATCTCCACAGATGAAAATATACTTCTGATCTTTAAAAGCCATCTAAAAGAACAGAGGAAGCTGAACCAGCAGGCCTTCAAGTTCTTTCCATGGCAATTCTGCAATATGCCTAGCAATCTCATATTTAATTTTTTTAATCCCTTTTTTTCCCTTTTTCACTTAAAGTTTTCTTATGTGAAAATAATTTTAGATTTATGTTTGTGCATAACAGTTTACACTAGGATTAGCAGAAAATATATATATATAAATGTGGCGTGGTATGTGTGGTATTACTTGGAAAAAACAAATTAAATGTATAACATTTGAAATAGCATTAGCCTGCTAGGTAAACAACACAAGCAAGCTCTTAGTTATCTCCTAATTGCATTCTGCTTTACACAGAGCCAACTGGGGGTCAAAGAGGTGGTGTGATGATGTTACATTTAAGGGAAGAAATCTAGCTTTTTTTTCTGCTAATCGCATCATGTTAAAATGATTTTCTTTAAATCATCTTCTGGAGATCCTATCCGTGTTATTTCCAAGACCCAACTGATTTTGAACTATCCCAGTATCACACTGGGCATCTTGTTGCTTGAGCTGTGGTCCACAGTGGAGCTGCACAGGTGTGATGTGCTTGATATAAGGTAAATCCAGTTCTTCCAGGGTGGGTCAGTGTTGAAACACGAGGTGTGTTCAGGAATGCTATGAATTTCTTGGCTCAGTCAAAGCTACAGCTCTGTGTAAATATCCTGGCTGCAGTACTGTATATTCAGACAGTTTTAAACTATCACTGATAGGGTATTTAAAGTTCATCTTAAGTATACAGAAGCTGCAGTCTGTCTACGCACTGAAAACAGGAGTGCCTGGGCTTCATGATGGTTACAGTGTGTTTGTTCAGTCTAATATTTCAAGTATAATTTTTTAGGTCTTTTTAGACATAAATATCCCATTTTGGAAACTGGTTTCTTAAATATTAATAATCTGGCTTGGTTAATGTATTGATCTCTCTTTCCATGTCAGAAAGAAAACTTTCAGAAGTAGAAAGGCAAAAGGGAGATTTTGCTTGGGTGAATCTGAAAAGGAATATTTTCTGATTTTTTACAAAATAAACCCCCAAAATTTTCATTTTGAATCAACATCAAATTACTAAAAATCTATATCCACAAACATAATGATTCATTTACTCTCCTGTCTACTGAGCCCTTTTTTATAAAAAATTCTGTGTTTTTCTCCTTTTTTTAAAAAAAATGTAACAGCTTATAGACATATTATAAGATTTCGAGTTAAAAAAAAAATTAAAAGGCTGGTTTAGACATGTTGAAATCAGATATTTCATTTGCAGCAATTTCAAAATTTACCCCATGTTTCTTTTTCTAATCGAAATTGTTTATTGAAAAATCTCATTTTCATGTATATTTTACATCTATTTTGATGAATTTGGTGTAAAAAAATATTAAATTTACTTACCTTTAGTTCTAAACAAAAGCTGCTCTGTCTAGGAACTGGAATTATATTTGATGGGATATTGTTTAAGTCACATTTATCTCAGAGCTTACTATTTTTTAAAAGATTTGAAAAGTCTGAAATACTCAGGATTACTCATTCCTGCAGAGTTGCATTTGATCCAAGCTCTATTTATGGTTTCTTAGGTTATACAATCTAATATCTTTGAAAGACATCTGTCATAAGACCAAAAGTGAAGTCTTCAGGAGCTTTTTACACATTACACAAGTAAATTAAAAATTATGCAGGATCATATTCATGCCTTTGTAATCATGAAATCCTTTGAAAACTTCATAAAATCTACCCTCTTTAATTCTGAATTCAGTGATACATATTGTTCTTTTTATGCTTTTGTCTACAGTGAGGCTAAAGTGCTGAAAGGAAATCTGTATAGCTCATGTAGTCTCAACACTGCGGTTTGTACCACTCCTGATGGAATTCCCAAAAACCTCTAGTATGCATTTTACTGGTATTTAGGAATCCGGCCTTAAAACTTTGTCACAAATCCTAGGAACTGGAATGTGTTTTTACTATGCCAGAATCTGAGAGACACTCAGCTATTAATCCTCACATTACCACACAGTTTTCTTTAGCTGTGGTTTGGAATGGCTGTAGAGAATTCACCCGGAGCTCACTAACTACCCGAACAGCAAGGTGGTTACATCAGATGATGATGTTCAGGTTATTTTCTGAAGCAATAATCAGATTCTTGAGTGGCTAGAATGAGAGCTGAAACACTTATGTTTCATTTGGTTCTTGCCTCATAAAACAGAAATAATAACCAGGTTAATTTTTCATTATTTTTAACAATTTTCTTTAAAATTATGAAACAGAGTTTATCTGAACTACAAGCCTAAATAATGCTATGCTATTAGAAGACCACTAGCATTCAGCCAGCTGATATCACATTTGTCATTAAGTGGTGATATTATTGCATTTCTAATTAAAATTGCTAAATCATCAGATGTCCTTGTTTGTTGTTCTTCAGTTGCTGTTAGCAAGTTAGAAAAACTGGTCTCTAGTAAATTGTCGGTTCTGACTGCCCTATGGTGCTTGGTTTCAGAAAGCTCAGACATCCCAGACTGTAAGGTTCATCCTTAGTGCCCATCAGCAGCCAATGTGACAGAGAAGCATTGCGATTATAGGATCCCAGAGTAGAAGGCAGTCCCTGCCCTGAAGAGCTCATATCATAAGCAGATGAAGGGAAGAACAGTGAGTCAGTGATTGATCCAAAGTCATGTAAACAACTACTGAAAAAGTCAGGAGTAGACGTCTAGTTTTCTATTTGTCATATTAAGCATTTTTAAGTATTTTTAACTGAATTTTAAAGTATTTTTAACTGAATACTGCTACTCAAAATAATTTCTTCTGAAACAGGAGTATGAGACAAATTGAGAGGTCATAGCTCTTAGCCTTCTATCAAGTGCTTTGTTAGAGCTCTTATTCATGCTTGACATACTTAATTGTAAAATCCAGATATCATCAAAAAATAAATGTATGCAATGGAATGTGATGAGACACAAAAGGTATTAGCAACTTCATCAATGTATGAACTTTTGATTCTAAAATAAAATTGAATATTTTCTTGCACTTTGGAGAAGAAAGGTAGTATAGAATTGAGATATATCACTTTTCAATTAGGAAGAAATGGTATTTTTGTGTCACTGATTACTAAATAATTTCTCTGCCTAAGTCTGGTACTTGGTGTTTCAGTTTCTAATGCCATTCTCTTATCTTTGTCTACATATACAATGCCAGAACAAATGCCTGCTCTCAGTTCCTTCTGCATTATGTAGCTGTTGGTGTCCGTGTAATTTCTCTTCTCTCTTGCTAATATAAACTAGCCATTTATTACATTGCTAAGAACAAAGAATTGAGAACAAAAACTGATAAAGTGGACCACAAGGATCTGTAAGTCTGTAACTCTAATTGCAACGAATCAAGAGATAAGAAAGAGTCCAGGAACAATATAATGGGAGAATTAGAGAAAAGAGTGGAATAGATTGAACAGAGAAATAGATGTTCATGTCATCTCTTCACAAGAACATTTCTAACTACTTGCAGTGTTCAAGAAAGTACTTTAACTGTGGCAGAATATTTCAAAGATGTAGTAATAGTCATGCATAAATGAAAGGTTTTTATCACAAGTTTTGTGGTTTTGGTTACGGTAATCTGCAGCTGACGAGTGCCAGACAAAGGTGTCCACAGTATTGTTGGCTAGCTTTTCGTATAAATAACAATTTTATTAAGTTTTATATGTATTAGTCAATCTAATTTAAATACATCACCATTTCCTAATTTTAGAGGAAACAATTACCTTTAAAATTTGCCTGAATATTCAGGAAATAATGTTATACTAGCTTGTGCTTAATCTTTGAAATGACAGATTTGGTAAGAGTATATTTGCATATTTAATTATCTACATAATTAATTGATTTGAAGTGTTTGTGAATTTCAACAAACGTATGCTGGCCTGTACAACACATGTACTCCACTAGCAAGTCTGTCACTCTGACCTGAAGATACGTTTTCGTCTACCTACTAATGGAGAGATTCAGAGAAAACAGTGGGCAGAATCTCGATGACACTTTTATATGTGATTGATTCAAATATAGGCTTTATACAGATTTTATAATGCCCCTGAGTTTGCAGGTATTTGAGTCTTCTGAGGGACAGACTGTGATTTTGTTCATTGAGAAAAAATAGTTTCATGGAACTTAGTGTGAAAGGTTCTTTGGAATAAATATTACATCCACAATTGCTAAAGTTTGTTTTCTTCATGAATACTACTGGAGCAAGTGTAATAAGACCTGAAACTTCACTTAATTTTAACAGATATAATCTCAGCATAGTGAAAAATATCACTTTAAAATACTTGAAAATGATAGAATCATAGAATGTCTTGAGGTGGAAGAGACCCACAAGGATCATTGAGTCCAACTACTGTCCCTCCATAGAACAACCCCATAGTTCACACTGTGTGCCTGAGGGTGTTGTCCAGTCTCTTCTTGAACACTGTCAGGCTTGGGGCTGTGACACTTCCCTGGGGAGCCTGTTCCAGTGCTCCAGCACCCTCTGGGGAAAGAACCTTTTCCTAACATCCAACATAAACCTCCCCTGGCACATCTTCCTGCCATTCCCTCAGGTTCTGCCGTTGGTCACTAAAGAGGAGAGTTCGACACCTACCCTTCCTTTATTCCCTCTTGCAGAAATCTTCATGGAAATGTATCTTTTTTCATGAAATTTTAAATTTGCAACTGTGGGTTACCATGTGTTCTTGGACCAATAGGTTATTGATGAATTGCCACAGCCAGAACAGCACAATGGGCAACACTGAGCATCTCACAAAACTTGTTTCCCGCAGGTGCTGCAGAGACCATAGTTGAGAAGGAGGCAAGTGAGGGCTGTCTGAGCCCCAGGGTGACAGCCAAGCTGTTGGGAGGTGTGGACTACCTTTGGACCATCCTCCCTCCCAGCAAACCCTCTGAGCCAGGTCCTGTGTGGGGCTGGCCATGCCGTGACTGGGGAGACGGTCACCTCCAAGCACCTTTGCAGCACCATTTTCTGAGTGGGTTTCCAGCCCATGGGACAAGACAGTGACAACTCACTGCACCTGACCTGTAGGGCTGACAAGCCAAACCGTGGCTGCACAAGCAGCAGTCCCTGTTCCCTGCCCTCCATGAGGTGACTTGACCTCTTCCTATGTGTTAACACCAACTCAGGTTCAAAACTTCGAGGAACGTGGCACCTTATGAGCTTCATGTAGTCTCTTTCTGCGACCCTTCCTAAATCTTCCAGGAAAAAGAACAGAATGTTAAGTCAAAAAAACAATCTGTCTACCTATCCCAGTTCTGATGTCTTATGTGCATATAAGCCAAGCATAGTGCCTCACCCTTGTACCCCTGCCTGGACGTGGCTAACAACAGCTGAGGAGCTTGCTACCATTGTTGACAAACTACAATGTGAGACACACTCTTAAGGGTCAAAAAGAGGTGACACACACATGACTTGAAGTTTGTAGTATCATATTTTTTTAATTACTAATTCTCCTTTGCTTATAATTGTCTATATAATGTCCTTTATCATTACATGTGAATGTAGTTAATAGGCTACAAGGAGTACATTTAAACATCACTGCATTACTGCCACAAGAGCACCTCTCATCTGAGTGTCACAGTCACCTCCTCAACACATGAAACTGGAAGAAGTGAATATCTGATATCCCTCCGTGTGCCCCAACAAGGACCAATTCCTTTTCCATTTCACGCTGACCCGTATGAGTTGCAAGGCAATCACATCCAAGGTCCTTGGCTCTACTGATTAATTTAAATGCTAACCTGGCATTTTTATTGTTCTTAGGTATTTTTCTACTGTTCTGTTAGTCCTCAAGCCAGACACATTCTGGTTTTGAGCTTTTACAGTAATAAATTGATTACAGTTTATATGGTCTTTCCGTTGCATGGAGACAAATGCCTTTAAAACACACCTGGAGACATTTTCTTCACTTATGGCTCCCTCACTGAGCTCCTCTCTCAGTCGTGTTTAAGGATAGCCAGAAGCAGTTTGCATGACCAAAGAATTTAGGATGATGTTTCGTTGTGGCTTCTCCTCTCCAGCACCCTTGGGACTTGCTCTAGCTTTACTCTGATCCTGTGGGGAGACACAATAAGATGCTTGAGGTTTCTCCGTGATGCTTTCTTAAGCTTACACAGTCACGCATGATCAAGTGTAGGAGTCCCAGTGTTTCAGAACAAACTTGCTAGGTGATTTTGCTACCTTTGAAAATCACTCCCCAGTGTTAAACAGGTTAGAGCATTTAATATTGGGGGGCTTCAACTTGTTTAGGTACATGCTTGGGCACATGGTGAGAAGGAGATGAAGCAGTAATGTTAATTATTATGCTGGGGAAAGTTTGGGGTTACCTCAAAGTTCCAAGAAGGAAATTCAAATTATCATGTGTCTATGTTTCCCAACAGGAGTTGATGGCTTTCTCCAGTTGTCACATTGCTGGAACATGTGTTCTAGGGCAAATACTCTCTTAGATTTTATGTGTGAAATGTGATTTGTTCCATGGTAATCCTTTAAATGTACATTTAAAAACACAAGGCACGGGGCTTATCTCATAACTACATAGCTTCTACAATTTTAAATCTAAGACACAGGTATGTCAGCAATATGAATTAAAGTTTTCTTGCTTATTTTTTCTAATGCAAAAGTCTCTCCAGCTGCAGTTGAAGCTTTTGCTCAGGACAGTGACTTAGTTTATATGTATTTGTGTGCAATGTTGTAATCAGCTTAAATATTACCTGGTCTCATAACAAGCAATGCTTGTCATCCTTCTGATGTCTCCTTCTCCAATGAATATGCAAACCTTAATGTTGCAGTCTCAGATAACTGGAGTAATTTGCTCCATTGTCACTGTGTAGCTCGTAGCTGAAAAGCGGTATGCAAGAAAAAAGATTCAAGGATCCAGTATGCCTTTTCTCTCTATGAAAGCTATAGCACATACATATTCATACAGTATTATGTCCCCTAAAATAACTTTGAAAATCTATTTGAACTTTATTCCTAACATATACAGATATGAACATATATATTATACAAACACAAACAGATATGAATGTTTCAAACTTTTGGAAAGATACTATCCACAAACTGAAGTTCTTTGTGTTCTGGGAGAGTTCGTGACAGATTCAAAATATGTTTAGAAAATACATTATCACGTGTACTTAATAAACCCCACCTTTTTCTGATGTGAAGTGTGGATATCTAGCACCTGTGAAGGCCCTCAAGATGAATTTTGAAAATAGAACAATTACAGAGAAATGCATTTCATTCTACAGTTTCATCAGCATTTATTGTTCCTAAAAAGAGTTGTTCAGAAAATATGTTGGTGCTCATTTTATAGTGCTGGCTATATGATTGATTGATGAGGCACTTCTTTTGGAGTCTATGAAAGGGTTTATACTCCCCATCACGAAGTAGTTACATCAGCCCCATTCCACATACGTGGCTGCAAGGCAGCTACTCTGCCTTCAAGAGGGAGGTCCATGCGCCATATCAAAGGCCAGATACCAAAATAGCACAAATGTACTTTGTCAGTCCATTAGCCATGTTAGTGCTTCATGAAGCCTCCAGCTTGCCAGGGAGTTGAACTCTCACCCTTTGTTAACAACCAAAAGGCTGCCTGTCAGATGGGGGAGTCCCCAGGTACAAATTCATATGTAGGGCTGAGTCCTAGGTTTTATTGTCCCTTATTTCTTGTATCTGTTTCTACTGAGTTCTATTACAACACTAACTGCAACTTGACTTTTACTTTTTCTCTACTGAGATTTTAGAGAATACGCAATTTCCAGCAAGAGGAAAACAAAATCTTGTGCCTAATCTCATTTGCAGTAGTAATTGGCCTATGAGCAGTTCTCCTGTTGATCATGCAATGAGTCAGACCCTCGTAAGCATTGCACAGCAGTGACCATATCACACTCAACAGTGAGTCAAGCACATGTATCTCCAAAAGAGTCACAAAGTCACTGCACCACACATTACAGTGAATTCTGTCTTCCAATATTATATGCAATTGCCACTGATTTTAGCACAGAAAAGAGAGATTTCGGAGTAGCCTGTGCTTATAAAATACTTCTGTATGCAAAAAATTACCTGAAATTACCTATAGTATGTCTTATTTCTGAAACACGTCAGCTGTCTACTGCACAAAGCTACACTATGCACAGTGTAGGTTACTCAGAGAAGATAGTGGTAGTGATTATCATCCCTTCCTTATGGGCTTGTTTTACTGTTTGTGGCCATTTAAGCTGCTAGACAAGAAGACTGTTCTGCAATATTGTTGTCATCAAGATGGTATTGTTAATGTGCATTGTTAATACATTAATAAAATCCTAGCAATGCCATTGGCTAGCAGTATACCAAATATTTTGAGCTGCTACCAGCTTGAAAATTTCCTTATTTCAATAATATGTCAAAATAGCAATTTGTCAGAAGTCAAGTATTTTGTCATGTAGCAGGAGTAAAGAATTGACAAGCCTGAGTTTAAATAACGGGCTGTGGCAATAATTTCTATTGATTGCAAGAACCCTTTAGGATCCTTCTTTTAATTAGCACTGCAGTTGTTTCACTGCCTCGAGAATTGTTATGATGATATTTATGGCTGCAATTGAATGGAAAGCATTTATACTGGAGAAAGACACACGTGCCATGGCTTATCTTGCACTATTGTTTTTTATTGTGAATACAAGCACCACTCAAGGATCTGCAAACTCTTATGAGAAAAATGTGCTCCTGTGTCAAAAAGCCCAGTCATCCAGAAGGGTGCAGTTTGGTGCCACTGATATGCCAGCATGTTGCCTCTGAAGTTGTCTAAAAATGTTTTTTAGGAAAAAACAAAAATAAAAACAAAAACAAAACAAAACCACAGAAACAACAAAAAACAAGTCCTTTAACTTGTGTGTGCTACAAAAAAACCTCAAACCAACAAAATGAAAAATTTTTCATCACACATCATGGTCAGTGATGTTGCTTTGATAACTGTAACAGTGTTATAACTGCCATACAGGCAAGCTGAATTTCTGTCTTAATTTTGGATAACTGGCAAAAAGTTTTAAATTTAGTCTTGGAACCATAAGTACTTTTTATTTTCTTCTTTTTTTGTCTTTTTTATTTTTCTTTTTTAGTTCAGCTTTGTCTTGAAATTCTCTTTTCCTGTTTCACATTCTCATTGTATGTTGTTCAGAATTATTGTACACTTGAAACTAGATCTGAGACTAATACTTTCCATGGGTACAAGCACATAGTTTCTGTATATTTGTGTCTTTTCCAGGAGGAAAATGTTATTAAGAAAATAGAAACAAATTAATGAGTATTTTATATTCAGTTATTACTCTAAATAATACCAATAAATTTCTATAAAAATTAAAATAGCATAAAATGTTTAATATGTTATATAGTGCATATTAGATATCTTACATCCTGTATATAAATTAAGTAGCAATACAATTAATAATTAATTGAAATGGCTATATTAGTTAATACTTACTATGTGGATTAGGCAGTTAGCGTTATCTTTGCAGCTTTTGGGGGTAAGAGATTTCATGTAAGGGTCCAGCTCTCTTATTTCTTGATAATATTGATTATTTTATCTGGATTTACTAGTCCGAATTTTTAAAAGTTGGAATGAACAGAAGTAACCAACATTAAATCTGTCTGTATGCCCACTGCTTGCAGTATGGTGATACAGAATGGGATGTGGCAAAGCATAAGCACCATTGTTACTCAGCTGAACAACTCACTTCCATGCTCAGAGGAAGCCACTTGGAGCTTCTCCTCAAGCGAAAGAAAGCAAGCTACCTGTTCTCTAGGAAAAGGTACTTCTATGTTGTGAATGGAAAGTTCCATTCCCCTCACTCACCAAGTGAATTTGCCTTGCTTATTACATGCAATCTGAAACTCGTATCCACAATGAAGTTAGTTCTTTTACTTTAGGTTTATCTCTGCTGCTTGTTACCACAGGATCTGAATAACCTACAAACACAGGTTAGTTGGCCTTTCCAGCTCCCAGACACGGTATTTGAAACTTCATAAATATTTACCCTGGTATTTACAGAAGCAACCTCTACACTAAATGCTTTATTACCTCATTATTATTGCCTTATTATTATCACCTCGTTATTATTACCATTATTACTTCACCTGAGATGTTGAAGACCTGTCCTGTGGCTACCAGTCACTCACAGGTTCTGCTGGCTTCAGCTGTGCTGTCTTGTCAGCATCTAAGAAATCAGACTCTGGCTGTCTCAGGCTAGGGACTCAAAAAACAGGGACTGTATCATTAGTGGTCCAGTGTGGTTGTTTTCTTAGTATAAAATGAAAATCCACAAAGCTGCAGTCTGGAATCAACTGCCACCACAGTCTGCACTAATCCTCACTTTACTAAGTTTACAGCTATCTGTTTGAATTCTTACTGTTAGCCTCATCCTTTGAAATAATACACATGGTTCATTCTTTTATATATGCGTATGCTTCACTGTGAAAACAGTAGGACAGTCCTTTCCAAAGTACAGGATGTGCCAGTCAAGCTGAATTCTTTACATATGTGCTCCAGTAAATGCCAGTATGATACTCTCCTCATGTGTAACACCAAAAAGACTCCCAGGAAACTCCAGAAAGTGGCTATAATTAACATCTATTTACATATTACGTGAATAAGTCAACAAACATATTTTAATAATTTTTTTCTACCATAAACTAATGTGAAGAATCAGAAAAAATGGATTTTATATTAATGATTAGATTGCAACTAGAACATGAAAGAAAATACCACTTCCATAGAAAAATGCACTTGATTATAAAAAGATTATAAATGTTTGACTGTAAAGGAGACTGTTTTCTCATGGGACAGGTCGGGAACTTTATTTTTCACATCCTTTTTCCTTTGAAGATTCCTGAAATTATTATTTTTATTTTCTATCTTTGACAACAATAGTATTTTAGGGTTTTTTTTTTTTTGCTGGGTTAGGGGGTTTTGGTTTGTTTTTTTTTTTTTACTTAAGTGATTTTTTATTAATACTCTGTCCACTCTCACATTTGTTTTCTTTCCTTTTTTTTCATGTTAGCTGGAATACTCTTCTAGAATCTGTGCTTCTAACAACAGTCAACTATTAGTTAAATGGAGTGCACATTATTCATGTGACATATGGAAAGACTATTCAGGTGTGGCAGAAGCACAGTTCCACTATCCCTCGTACCAGTTCACCTCCAGGACCAGTGTCATCACCGTCATGCAGCAAAAAATCCGAACTGGAAAGCCCTGGGAGAATCATTCTGATTTCTGGCAAGCCCGTTCAAGTACCTCCCAGTCTCATTTTGAAGCCTAGGAGTGCTGGGGAGTATAGTGTGCAAATACACCCCACCTTGCCCCTCCCCACTCAACCCTCCTGAGTCCCAGATGCTTATTAAGTTCAATGCAATCTCATTTGAATGCCTGGAGCTGGTTTGGCTTAGTAGTGTGTTGATTCCCACAAATCTAGGAAGCTGGGAGAGCAATGCAAGTGCACTTCATGGGATGGCAGCCCAGGTATGCCACAGCTGATGCTGAACCTGATCCCAAGGGACAGGATTGATTCCTCTAGAGAACATCAACTTCCTTGTCCTTTTTCATCTGAAGATTCATTCCATGCTCCTGTTTATTGTACCTGAGTGTTAGCACTTTCAGGCTTCTAGGAGGAAATGCTGCCTTGAAGGCAGGACCTGGGCCCACACTAACTCTTGCATTTGCACTGTGTTGTGCTACACCAGAGGCAACAAGCCCACCCAGAGCACCAGAGATAGTACAGAGCTGCACTGTAGTTGCTGTGTGCAAGACAGGCAAGGTCAAGGTGAATTATGGTTAAACGAGAGCTAGTAAACCTATTTGTCTCCTGGTGGAGACACTGGTGATACTTTGTACCACATTCCCTCTGAGTAGCTGTACAACCTTCATGCAGGGCACTGCTGCACTACTTTCTCTTTCATTTGTAGGTTGCTCTCTAGAAGGTAAGGCTACATAATCTTAATGTAAGTAACATAATTTACCTGCTAAGAATCACCATTCAAAGATGCCTACACTCCTCTGCAGTCTTCTGTAGAGAATTCAGGCTCTTGGATGTAGGTGTTGTATATCAAACAATCAAAGTAGTTGAAAGCATATTATATGTCTGTCTAGCGAAAGGGGATTCAAGTCTTACCATGACTGAGTATTCTATTACCCAGACAACTATCTGAGAAATAATTATCAGATAGCTAATGTTAGAAAAAGGTGGAATGTCGAAAGAAAATTTCAACTCACTGTTCTCCTTCCTAAAACTGTTCCTCAGTTGAAATCAAGAGAGGTAAAACTACTTCATAGCTACCGAAGTACTCAATGTGGGCAGGGACCTGTTGGACAGAAGACAGCTCTCCTGTTGGACAGAAGACAGCTCTCTCGGCATCCATTAACAAAGAGGGAAGTGAACAACCACACCAAACAGCTACATGCCAGATGTACAATAACTTAAAACACTTTTATTAGAGAAATAGCAAATTATGAAGTTGAACTAACTGCAACTCATGTCTAGAAACTTATAGAAACAAAATCTTTGACAAGTATACCCACAGACAAATGTTACTCATAACTAGAGTGGCATCCAGCAATGGTAGGGTGAAAGAGCCTGAGGAAAAAAAAAAATCATGGTCCATACTGTCCTTTTTGAAGTAAAGAGCAAGTTTGTATTCTCTGTGAGAATGAAGCACTGAAGTAGGCCCCTAGAGAGCCTAAAGTACGTGAGAGCAAAAGCAAAGGCTCACTGCCCGTTGTCCTGAAGGCAGGAGATGTTTCTGTTCTTGCAATGCTGTGTTTCTCTTGTAGGGTAGGAGACATATTCTGAAATTGAAGATGGGAGTACCAGGAACCCAAAACCTGAGAAGATAGTTTGATCTATAGAAGTAGGGATTTCAGGGAATGAGGAGGTTTTGTGAATGAGGGGCGGCTTGGAAGTAGGGGGAACCAGATCAAAGGAAAATGCGAAGTCTGAAGGTCATGGTGTTGAAGGCAGGAGACACATGGATGGATAAGAGGACCAAGAGTGGGGATGAACAGTGACAACAGGTACTATAAGTTTAGGCTAACTAGAGCAGGTGCAGTTTGAAGAAGAAACATTTGAAGAGTGCGCAGACAGATTGAGATTAGGATTAGATGATGAAAGAATGACACAGAAATAGTGTTTTTCTCTTACCAGGCCTTTTACTGTCAAGGAGAAATTTGTTTTATTTTCCTCTTGATAGTAAGATAGCAGGACTGATGTGCCTGCTGACCTTCCTCTGGTGGGAAAAAAAAAATAATAATTGAACCCTTTAAAACTTTCATTAAGGATCACCTCCAAATAGAATCTCTCTGGCAGCTGGTTGCAAGCAGACTACTTAACAGACTTTTTTAAGCACCATTTGAAAGTTGCTTATCAGAGAGTTATGAGATATTATTATATTAATCCACTAGTCAATTACTGAAAATTAATTTCACTGACTTGTATGAATGCCTGCTGAGACAGGATTAGTCTGATTTTTTTTTTCCCTATGGTTTCAATATATATTATGTCTGAGTCTGACTTGGCATGAAATTTTATCTTCTCCATAGCGTGGTTTGGGTTTTTTTTGTTTAGTGTTTTGGTTTTGTTTTATTGTGGTTGGTTGGTTGTGTTTGTTGTTGGATTTGGTTTTGGTTTTCCACTAAAGGCCCTTGGGATAGATGCCTTAAAATAAGCTAAACAATTTCTGTAGTATTTTTAACCAGTTATACAGGCTTTTCCTGTATGTGCCATCCAATAAAATCCCAAGTGCCAAACATTGCAACAGCCAGTCAAGTGCTCTCTCTTGCATAAAACTCTCTGTCTCTTCCAGATGAGAACTTAATAGGCTTACTTAGTGAATTTATTAAAACAAAGGTAGTTGTGTTTTGTGCTCTGAGCTTTACGGTTCATCTGAGTAGCAGTGTCCAACATGGACACCTGTAAAGGAGATATGTTACCATACTACTGTATTTTTGATTGATGGTATTTGCAATAGGAAATGCCTAGAATCTCTGACAACTGACAAAAAAGATCAGTTTGCACCATCTTGACCTTAAGATCTAAAATAAATCAGTTTTGCTACCTCTTTTTAGTTAAGAAAGAGTAGTACGGTCCAGTTATGAGACTGATGCTAGTGCTGCCTTGGAAATGACCACAGTGATGGTTTTCAACAGTGACCTGGCACCACGAGGTTGGTGTCCCTCTGCTGAGTTCTCAGACTGGAGGCCAGGAATGTTGGTCTTGCCTCTGTTCTCTCAAATTCTACCTCAGAATGGGAAAAAAAGCAACAAAATCTTGAAAATTACTTTTGTACCCCAAACCAGTTTATGGCCTATTTTCAGTGTGGTACAATTTGAATGGCAGATATTGTGTCTTTTTGATTATACACATTAAGCAATTGGTTTCCAAGGTGCACCAGAGGTTGCCTGTGGTTTTAACCTATAGTCCTTAGCTGCTAATTTAGGGTCAGTTTGTCTTTACAGGTTTTATCTGTATATTTATTTGTCCATTTCTAGTTGGTCATTGACTTGTGATAGTGCAGTGGAAATAACTGTCCCTCATCACCAAGTGCTTCTTGTTTGCTTGGAGGCCAACCGATTATAAGAAAACAACCCAGCAAAATCTCAGGTCTCCCTCTTCGTCTTTTCTCAAAGGATTGTCCCTTACTTTCTTTTGGAACAAGCTGTACTTTCTTTGCCTTTGACCAACACATGCAAAGGAAAAGTAGTTTTTCTTCAGAGTACAAAATACGCCAGCTATCTCTTGAAACCAAACATTTTTTTTTTTTCTCCTGAAAGAGAAGATCAATATACTAATAGGAAAAATTACCAAACACCTTCAGTAATACCTTGGGCTGCAGATTACTCATGTCCAATTCCTTGAATCACTAATTACTTCCTCTGTGGTTTTCAGTGAGAAATTCGGGACAGGATCTAACTCATGTTTACATGTTCTAGTTTCTGCAGTTATCAACAGCCCCTCCACATGCAGTGGTGATAGACTCATCCCCTGGAGGCCTCAGATCCCATCTACAAGCAGGGCTAAAGCACTTTGCTGAGTCAGAACTGTATTCTGAGGATAAATGCATTGAAGAATGTAAGGTATTTGCACTTTGACACTACAGCTGTCTCAGTGCTGGAGACAGACCATGTTACGGAGGCCTTGCAACAGTAATGGTCAGCAAATTTACTATGTCACGGTAACTGTACAATAGAAAATGGAGTTTGACTTGTCCTGTGCTTCTAAAATTTCCTCAGGCATTTGTGATGACTGAAGATATGGAGGCTGTAAGGACAGCAATTACTTTCTTCAGTCACAGAAGAACTGGGAGTATATTTGTCCTCAGAGATGAACAGAGCTCTGAAATGGAGATGAATTCAAGGAGAACACTAAAAGGGAAAATGAATGGTGCTACCAACTGCCCACAGGTACTAATGAGGGTTTATAGCAATAAGTAAGCTGAGTAGGAAGAAAGCATTACTTTAGAGCAAACAACAGCTCTTCACTACAAAGACAAGCAGAGCCCAGCATAACAGCCTGGCTCTCAGAGGAATCTGGAGGGAATTAAGTCTTTGAAGATTTCCTAAGAAATAAGTGCTCAAAGCTCACAGTCTGATTTAATCAAGGCAAGTCACCCATCAACACCTCCTCCACCTCCCAAGTGCTTTGTACCTCACAGCATCTCTCTGGTCACAGAAGAAAATTGTTTTTTCTATAATTTTGTTAACGATGAGTGATCTTATGCCGAAATTACCATCGGAAAGCCATTTATGCCTCACTCTTATGCTGGTGTAGGCTTTTTTTGGTGGGTTGTGGGTTCTGTTTTTCTTGTTTCTTTTCCTTCAAGCTGAGGACAAGATCTGTGTTATGGACCGTCTTGTTCATTTCCATTTCCCATTCTGCTTCACTTCCTGAACCTTGATCCAGGGCTTCTCCTCACCATGGGGAGATTCAGAGACCTGTCTGTTCAGGAAGGATGGGCTGCGCTGCACCAGCAGAGAAACAGGGCTCTGAATGACAGTATCCTACAGTGAAACTCCATACTTCTCCTGGAGCCCAGACACTGACAAATTGTGTACAATTTCAAATTGGGTCCACCTTTTTAAAACACCCTGTATAATGTGTCATAGCAAAATGCTGTTAGTGGTGATATGAGGCATGAATATGATGGGACAAACTTCCTGGGTTAACTAACCCTTGGGATAGGAGGAAGGATCAACTGAATCACCCAAGCTGACAGAGCCAAATGCAAATACGAAGTTTGACATTAAATAGTCCCTCCTTCTGAGGTCTTCTACTTCATCACTGTATTCACTAGTCCCTCACAGTAACTCTCAGATGTGTTGTAGGACCATCATGTACAATAATGTCTGGTAGGGGAAAACAGGGAGACAATCAACAAGTGGCTAGCTGGAGGGATAAGGCTCTTGTTTAAATGACCTTCAGTTGCCTTGGTCACAAGGCAGAGTCCAGCAGAGCTGCACTCGTGCTGCTCCCAGTCTCTGCCCAGACCGTAATCAGGGGTCATGCCACAAACCCTGCTGACCTAGGAACTCTGCTGGTATTTATCACTCCAGCAAACACTACACTTGCCAGTCCAATGAATTATGTATCTCTGGGGTGAAGTTGCAACACACAAGACTCATTATCTCATTGTGAAATTAGCAGAATGTTATGGAATAGAAGAGATTATCAGAAAAGGATACACAGGACCAACAACCCTTTGTCCCTGCAGGCAGGATTATCAGGTCATGGCATTACTTTAGCAAGTCTCGCTGCTGCCAATGCTTACAAGTACATAAGTGGTCTAAATTTTTCTTTTTTGTTTAACCAGTTTTGAGCCCCTGATTTGCTTGAGCCCTAGTAGTAGGGCCAATTCTTGATGCTTACAAAATAGAGTAAGGAAAACAATGAGTACCATAATGGTCACAGCAGCACTTCATTTCTGTTCTTCCAAGCTTCATTTCACTACCAATACAAATATATTGGGTTTTGCCTTTGAAGTAGAAGAGGGGAGCCTTGTCCTTCTCAAGGATGAAGTTTGGTTTATTAATGAAAACTCTGCATTAACAGATGGAAGTCAGCTGTTCTGTGCTCTTGGCCTGGCTCCTGTAAATGGCCAAAACACAGATAAATAAACAGCGAACATTTGAAGAAATAAGGGAAACATTTCTCCCAATAGCTCAAGACACTAAAAAAACGTGTTGTTAGGCTAGATTATGGGGAGAAGAGTGGCTGGATACTTTGAAAGAGAGTTGAAATGTAGTTAAAGATACATCAGCATATCAAAATTAACTTTCAAGTCTAACATCAATGGGGAATTCCATCATGTCTGCAGATAGTGACGTATTTAGGGGAGGGGAGAAGAGGTAGTAACCATGACCTGAGCTGGCAACATTCAGAGGCAGAAGAAACAAAACTCTGCTCTAGAGAAGATAAATGAGACCTTACTATTAAAAAACGAGAAGAACGAGAATGATCCTACTGAATTTGTACTTTGGAGTGTAGTGAATCAACACCGAGGGATAAATGATGAGTGGTGTATGTCTGAAAGATACAAAGGATCTAGGAAATACAGAAGAAAAGTGATCATCCTTATTGAGAGGCAAATTGACCCTCTTCTCTTTGAGCAACACGAAAATGATCCAAGTTATTATAGCTGGAGAAAGAACTAAGTGATTTAGTGCATCTACTCTGGTGTTATCAGTAAGAGTCAAGTCATTCTCATCTGTTGTAATCAAATGTAATTAGGTGAAAAATGAGCAAGTGTGTATACTTCAGGCTAGCTTGCCAGCATTGGATTTTGATTTAAACTTGATTCTGCAGTTTTATCAGCTTCACATGCCTTGAAAGAGGCTGTTTCAGTTTGTGACCCAGGATGCTCCACAGCTGTTTATCATTCCCATTTTAGCAAAAGAACAAGGTCTGTGAATAAAACCGCAAGAGAAAACAAGCAGCAAATCTGTAACTAATAGCATTCATTACTTCATTCTACTATTAATGAAAGCACAGTTGAGCAGCAATATTTGGGTTTTTGTTTAGTTTCATAACAAATGTTCCCATTAAAATCAACTTTTACTTCTGTAACAGTAATTGTGGCCTTCATTTTGCTGGAAAAAGGAGTGTGATGATTACCACCCAAAGGGTATACATGGGGATTAGACTCCGCTATATACAATATTGTGTATATTTGTAAACTTAGCTTTTCTGTTTGAAGTAGGCTGTGGAAAGGGCCTCAGATGTTGGGAAGCAAGTAGCCCTGTAATTATTTATCTCATTAAGTAAATGTCTTGGTGTTATATCTTCAAGCAGTGGCCACTGCTTGAAGTTTGGGTTCTGCTTGAGTTCGGGTGCTCCATTTCTTATTGCAACTTCTGTTGGCAGCAAAGCTCTCGTGAGTATGTGAATGGTCAGGCCCTGTGATGTGGCCATTATTTGAGACAGGCAGAAAAAAAAAAATAGCAGAGTTCAGAGCAGTATCCTTTCCTAGCATTAAGGATTCACTGATTTTTATTTTAATGGTGTAGATGAAAGAGTCAGTTCAGAATAGCATTAAATCTTTGTTTCTGACAAATATCTTCACTGTCTTCTTTCCTCTAACATACTTATTAAAATGGATCTTTCAATCATATGTCTCTAAGAAACTTGCAAAACAAAATAACTTAAGAATGGTGAAAGGAAGGTACTTCCCCCCACCATGCAATAGGAAAGGAGTTAACTGACTTGTGATAATAGAAAAGCCTATGAGTCCAAAGTATTGCAATCATGAGTGCAGAGAGAAATCATCAGATCAGTGACCAGATAAAAGACTCTTTCTCCAACAAATCTCTGAAATTTATAGTTCAGTTACAAGAGTGGGCTGGAAATGACAATAAGGAGCCTCAGTCTTCTAGAAAACATTAAGTTGAGCCGAAGCAAAGCTGTGTACCTGAAAATGGGGAATGAGAGAGATGGAATCTGAGAATTCTGGCAAAGGTTTAGAAAGAATAATACTATAATCATTAATGTTTTCCTTTTACATGGATCATACTCCAAAAGGTAAGGTTTGATGTAGGATGCAGCAGCTATAAGAAGCAATTGAGACAATTAGGACAGCTGCTCTACTATTTTCAATTCCAAGTGTGTACTTCTTAACTGTGATCCCCAAAAGCTGTGCCTGTGTGGCAGGCAGGGGGTCTGTGGCTGGAGATCACCAGCCAGGAGGAAAACTCTCAGAAGTTCACACAAAGCACTAGTTAAAAGATGAGGGCATTGGCTCAAAGCAAGATTTTGATGGGTTACATAGACTGAAAACTGGTAGATGTTTGGATAGAGTATAACAAAACCCCACTTGTTTTTACCCTACTGAGTTTTAAATTATGGAAATTAATTAGAGACAGTCCAAGGAGGCAGATGACTATGGTTACTTCTGTACTACGAAATGAAACAGAACTGGTCACAGACGGGCAATGTCCACTCTACATAGTTTCAGCCACGGGTTTCCTTTGGGCCCCCATCCAGCACTCGTATAGTATAATGATTATTTCTCTGTGGTGGCTAAAATTGCGTGAAGGCTCAGGTTTCAGTCTGCCACATCAGTGTTTCCACAGTGTGAAACTGAGGGCATGCATTGCCTACCCCTGATGTGTACCATGCTGCATACCTGGGGATTCAGACACTGCTGGGACACCACTGGAGGTCTGTGTAACAGAGAGCAGCCAGCCCCAGTGGTTGAGGCATATCCATACTGTCTTCTAGAAGACATGCCCAGCAAGTGTTATCTTTCTGGCATTATTTAGGACTTGTTGACTTGGGTCAAAACCATGCCAAGGAGTATGTTAAGTGATGTGGGTGCTATATATGGCCCAGTGAATGAGCTCATTGCCTGGTCCTGTTTTATTTAGCAATGTAGTGAAAATATTTTCATTAAAATAGGGAAGATATGATTCAGTACAAGATGAAAAATGGAGGGCAGAACTGATGCCTAGATGTGGCTTTGCCAGTGATGCTCAGGGGAATCAGGGTGCATGTACTCCTGTCAGGAGCTCCAAATGCACTACCTATCCTGCTCCTCATGTAGAACAGCTTCTCTTCTTCCCCAGTGGTGGTGGCCTCCCTTCCTCCAGCAACCACCACTTCCATTCAGCACTTCAGTGACTGTGGCTTGCTCTAAAGGAAGGACTGGCAGAAAAATGTATTGGGCAAGGGATGGGTATCATTAATAAGACAAAAAAAGCAATTCACTGAACTGGCTCTTCACTGCTGAAGAGCCTCAGCAGAACCTAAGGCAGGGTTGAATTTCTGGGAGCCTCCCAGAAATCAGGTACTTCGCTCACACGAGGTTCAGCAGACAGACCACACTGTCTCTGTGACTGGGATTTCAGATTTTGTGATTCTAGGGCAGCCAAATGCAATATATGGGAGAAAAGCACCTGAGTTTCTCCATACCAGCCAAAACCGCAGGCTTGGGACCTTGGGCAGCAAAACTAAGGTGACGATATACATGCGGGCAGTTTTTGAATGACATTCTCAGAAATCCAGTTCACTGGAAATTTCAAAATGTTTGGGTCTTGGTATGAATCAAAACAAAGCAAACAAAAAGGAGCAAAAAATAAAAGTATTTCCATTGAACTGAAAGTTTTCCTTTTTTGTCAGTGCAGCAGCAGCATTATTAGAGAAACAAAGTATTATACAAAGCACAATTGGGAGTCTCCATTCCTACTAGAATCAACCATTGTGGCTGCCTTCTCTCTGAGAGTGGACTAAAGTAGTTTGATAATAGCAAAGTGAAATCCGAGAGGCAATAAAGTAACTACCAACATACCTGGGGAAAGCACTGGGGAAAAGGTGAGTAATTTCCAGTAAAGAAGAATTTTGACACACAAAGAAAAGTATTTTTGCAGGCCATGAATATATTTTAAGCTGAAATGAGACAAATACCACACCCATTAGAGAAGCTGAGTCTTGATGCCCCAAACTCAACTCCTTGTTGCTTAACATGGAGTTTGAGAGAGTTTGAGATGCTTATTGACACAATAACTGGAAATGGTGGACTATACCCTTGCATCAAAACTTCAGGGAAGATGCTGAAGAACATTATCCTTCCCCCTCCGCTCATGTAAGCAAGCAGTTGGGAGTTAGTGATGTGTACTTTTATCTCATGTCACCGAGCTGTCAGAATGTATGTAGGATATATACCTGATCCTACAAGTTGAGGGTGTTTGCATTTCACTTTTCAGCAGTTATTCAAACCTTTCTGTCTGTTTCTGGTTTTGCTGTCTCTTGTAAATGTCATCAAAATTGTCAGATTTGGAGAAGAAAATAAATATGGGTCAGTCCCAATATATTAATAGATTTGCATGCACAACAATATTTTGTTGGAACCACTGAAATATGTATATACCAGAAGACAGTAACCTTACTGTCATTATTCTTGTTGAGCCTACTGCAACCCATTCTACCCAGCTGTATGTTACTCTGAATTTCTCCACTGCAAATAAGTTGATGAGGCTTGGAGGTCACAGTCCACTCAGCTACAAAATCTCAGCATTGACATTCCACTTCTATAGAGTGTCACCAAGAGCATCTGTGCTCCACGAATAAAAGCAGCTGTACTTCTCATGTGATATGTTTCCAGAATAATAAACCTCCCTTATGTTTCCCTGCCCTTGGGAGAGTTAATGGCTTGTTTCATACTTCAAAATAAACTTCAAGAACCCAACAGGAATATCCCAGTGGCTCTCCTGTGCAGGGGCTTTGGCCAGGTGTGGATTCATTGGTGAGTGAGAGCAGAGGCAAACAGACCTTCAGCCCTCGGTGTGCAATGGAGACCCATCCTCAGCTGCTGGCCTCCATCATGTCAGGGCTACATCTATCTCAAGGGTAACAGCTGAACACTACTTCGAAGTTATAAAAGAAAAAGGTTGACTGCATGAAAGTGTTCTTGTTGATTTCTTGTATTTTCTCATACTTTTAATTTCACTTGTCATAATTTTCTCTACTCTGAACATTTTTTAAAAATTAAATTTGTTCAGATATTATTTATGCACTTAAAATGACCACATACATACAGAGGGACACGTTATATGCAAAATTAAACCTAAGTGTGTCATTCTTTTCCTCTTTTTTTCTCTTTGAAGATTTTTGTAATATTGAGGATTTTTGTAATATTGACCAGGTAAGCAGTAAGAACAGAGAGACCAAACAGCCAAACAAGGAAAAGAGGTCTTTTATCAAACTTCTGTGCCAGTCCCATGTATCTCTTTTCTGTGTTGGTGAAACTAAATTGTGCTTTTATTTGTCATTGTTGACTTGAGCCCAGTGTTCCTTAGATATCATCCCTGAAGTCATATGAAAACGTAATGCTTAAACAGCTTCACGCAATGGCAGTGACATTCACCTACTGTGGTTTTTATTTTTAATCAGCAAAGTTATAGCCCAGAAGTGGAGCAGTAGCAGATGGTTCATTTCCAGTTCCCTCTGATTGTACTTGATAACATTTCAACCATCCTGATACTTGTAAACAACTGCTTAGATATCCAGCCAGCTGAAAACTCTGACACAGGCCACATCTAGAAATAGCTTGTGCAGAAATAATCCCAGAAAGTATTTGACACAGCCAAGAAGAGGGCCCTGTAACATTCAGAGACTTGTACTACTTGCCTGCATGCTCTTTAGCAAGAACACTACTGACCTTCACCCCAGCGATCATGCTCATGACTATATTATACATACGCTATATTATACACCCATTATATGACATGTTTATGTGCACTTCCTCTAGTAAGAAGCTATCACAAAATCACTGTTTCCCATTTTCATAAATTCAACCTTTTTCTGTCTTCGAAGTAGTGTTCAGCTGTTACCCTTGGGGCAGACATACTCATGGCCCCCAGCCTGACAGTATTCAAGAAGCATTTGGACAACACCCTCAGACATATGGTATGAATTTTGGGGTTGTCACATGCAGGGACAGGAGTTGGACTCAATGATTCTTGTGAGTCTCTTCCAACTCAGGACATTCTCTGATGCTATGATTACAAGAAGAGTAAGGAAATGTATAACATGACCAGAACAATTACCTTGTTGGCAAAATATAGACTTATGGGTATGATAACTCATATGATATGACTACCTAATAGAAAAGGATATAACTCTGCAGTGATCCTGAACTCCAGACAGGAGAGGAGGTTGGACTCATTGAAAGCCTCTGGGTGACAGTGAAAGAAGAGGAGGACATGACTGCTACTGTTGTTAGACCAAGCCACCTCAATGGAGAATATATGCTGTGGAAGCTTTTTTTTATTAATAACATGACTAACCATTCAATGCACAGGACCAGAGAGCCACAGGAGAGTTCAACTGTCCCAAGAATAGTCAGAAGAGGAAAACATCAGGACAAAGATTGATTAGTCAGCTCTAAACTGTAAAGCAACAGTCACCATTTCTGGTGACAGAAGCAGGGCTCTTCTGAAGGTGGTTCTAACCAGTGAAGTGCAATTGTTTGAGAATTAGGACATTGAAAGGCAACTTGGAGATAGTGAATATGAAATTAAAGAGTTTGCAATCCTAAGAGAGAAAATAGAAGAAAATGAGAAAATAATAGACTTGAACCAGGCAAACTTCCACCAACTTAAGTTAACAATAAAGTCAAAGGAAAACGTAAGTTGTTATGGCAGAAAACATTAGCTAACCCTATCAGAACAGAAAAGTACCAAGATTAGTTTAGGTAAACCAGAAGCTTTTAATTGATATTGGGCTCAGAAAGTTCCACCTGGAACATGGAAATTAGATCAAATTTTAAAACATATAAAATAACTGCACATATGCATAGAACCTAGCCAGAAAAATAGGGCACAAAACCAATATACAGTGAGAAAACACAAAAGGTAATGTGCATTAATAATAAGGAGAAGCAAGGAAAATGTTGATTGTTTTTCCTGTCAGTTTGGAGGAAAAGGGAGGAAAGGTGATGACATAACTGATGATCCCAAGAAGATCAGAGTATTTAAGACCTTTTTTGCATGTCAGCTGGAGGCACATGACTAGCATAATTAACATTCATGACAAAGGGTAAAGAACTCAATCTAAAACAGGGAAGAAATAGGGCTGTGAAATGTTCTTGAGTCAGCCAGACCTGATAGACTATAGCCGGAGATATTTTAAGAATGAGGTGAATTAGTCAGATTAGCTCTTATTTAAGAATTAATGAAAGATGCCTAAGAGATATAACATTGGGAAAGGACAAATAAGACCAGAAACTGTCTTTGTTATGACTTTATTCGATATTTTTCTTAACAATCTGGGTAACAGTCTTATTAAACTTGCAAATGAGATTAAGTTGGAAAGAAGTGCAAACATAAATGTATTGGAAGACATTTGAATTCAGGATTATCTTGTGAAATCACAGCAGTAGAATGAAAAATGGATTATATGCAACAGGGATTATAAACTCCATTTAAGTGGGAATAAGCAAATAATTAAGAAGAAAAAAATACAGCGCAGGGAATTAATTTTTAAGAATTAATTTTTCAGAGAAGCACCAGGAGGTAATAGGTCACAAATTCAAGATGTATCAAAAATAACAATCTATTGTAAATGCAAGATGCAAGCCTTTCTTTCTTTGAAACTACTAGAACCTCGAGTAGAGGACTTGGTCCCTTTGGGGCACAATACTTCAGGAAAGACATGAGCCAACTGGTGAAAGCCAAAAACAGTGCAAGTAATTAGAGATAAAGAGAATGTGAACTATGATGAAAGGTTTTAAAAACAGAGGTTATTTGGCCTAAGAAAGGGAAAGACTGAAGAGTACATGGCAATTATTTTCAAACACAGAACAGAATAATCTGCCTACTATTTCTGCTGTGGATAGAAGAATTCAGAAAAGTAAATTGTACCAAGAATAAAGGTTAGGCATTAAGGAAAATACTCTAGTAAGCTTTTTTTTTTTTAGCATTTATGATACGAGTAGAGGGTTCTTTACTGCTGAGACGTGTTAGAAAAGTTAGGCAAGAAAATACCAAGAACTAGGTAGGGACAGCTTATCATGTTCTGGTATACATGAACAAACTACATCAAGAATAGGTAATCTGTAGGTTTCAGCTGCATTTGGCTCCTCAGTAGTTCAAATGTGGTTACTATGTCAAAACTATGGCCTGTCAAGCATGTCAGGAACGTGATGAGCAGGTGGTCTGTGCTTGAGCTATTGTTCAACCTGAGTCTCCACCTATGAAAAAATAGTAGTCATCAGGTCCTGTTTCAAGTGAAGTCACCTATTTTCCTGGATCCCAGCTTTACATTCAGCTTGTTCCCGACCCCATGATGGAGCTCTGGAGTGCTGTAGGAACACTGTTGTTCAGAGGACTCCTGCTTCTTGGCCTCTCTCCAAGGCATATGGTGTGCATCATATGGCTTCCATTCAAGATAAAATATTATTGTGCAGCTCTGCTAATCAGAAAAGCTGGACACTCCCTGAACTGGATGACTCTTGAGGTCATTTTTCTGTCAGCTGACTTTTGCCCTCACTGCCTTCAAGTAGACATGAACACTGACCATCATCAACGTATGAGCATGCAGGATGAAATGAGTTTGAGATAATCTAGAGCAGCAACTTCACGCAGGCAGTGGTTGATGGCCAAAGACATTAGATCATATGGATGGACAGCCAAACTTTTTTTCATGAATGGAAAGTCAAGGGGAGAACACCAGGGAGGGGAGGACTTGTTGAGCAAGGACAAAAGGATCCAGAGACCTGCATTTTGACTGCAAGGTCATTATGGGTTAGTTCAGATTTCTAAAGGTAAAACTACCAGTGTAATCCCATCAACAAGAAAAGCTCTATAACAGGGAGACCTGGGAACTACAGACTAGTGGGTCTGATTTTTACATCTGATTATATGGATAACACAGAATAGAGCGGAGAAGCACATGAATGAACATGGTCCTTTGGGAGAGTCAAGATGCTGTCTCACATCACCTTTTGAACCCCCATGTATATAACAATATTCTGCTTTGAAAGATGGTCCTCTGTACATCACTGAATGACACTAACAAAGTAATATTAAGTCAAGATTTTCCTCTACTGACATTACATTTTTCTCAAAATGGTCAGTTCATGTTAAAAAAAAAATAAAAATAATAATGTACCTGTAGGATGCAGGACAGCCTGTGTAGTGCTGGAAGCAGGCCAGAACACTAAATTTTACATACCTTGCCTTGCAAAAAAGGGCATTGACTATACTGGCTAAAGCAAAACCTTCACTTGTACTTTCCTTCATCTTCCTTCTTCAGAAACAAATCAAGCAAAATACCTCCATTGTCATTTTTCTTTTCCAAGAGAACCAGAAAGGCAATGCATTAATTACACAGTCTGATACGCTTGTCTTTTATATTAGCTGTAGATAGACATGGTGGACACCTTAGAAACAACAGAGAGAGCAAGAAATGGCAGGCTGTGGCAGGGTGTTCCTTCATTTTCCTTTCTCCCTTTGCCCCTGCCTTTCTGTCTTGCATACGTGTTTATACTGATTCCTTGAGTTCCTTAAAGAAAATTCTCTGTTTCCACAGATATTTGTTGGTTAGGTACTTATTCTGCTTTCACGTAAAGTATTTAAGGGAGTTTTGCTCTGTAGCTTTAAAGGAAGTAACCCAGACAACCCACAACCTAAATTTTTCCACATATTCAGAGGCTGAGAGCAGAGCTGCTATTAAACATTTTTTTTATTATTATTTTTGCATACAGCAAGTACTGTGTATTCCCAGCTCTTGGTACAATTCTGAACATGGTTGGAATATGCGTTTTATTAGTGGTTTCTTTTCATGGCAAAAAAATCATGTGCTGTAACAAAATAACCTAAATGGTACTTTTTTCTGTAATTCAATTTATGACGGAAATTTAAATTGAGTGTGCTCTTCTTTCAGTTATTGTCATATCTTAGATGAATAGAGACCATTAAGAAGATAAAGTGAGGTAAGAGAAAGCATCAACCTACCTACTGCACAGATTTTGGACTTGCTAATATCCTATGAACAGAAACTTTGATGAAATCACAATATGTGTTAAAAGAGTGATTTACTCCCTATAGAAGTTATCACCTAAGTTTCACATGGAACCAGTGGACTTTCTAAAATATCCTTAAGCGTTCTGAACTCACAACATAATGAGGGAAACATACATTTACCTGAACAACTCTTTCCAAAAGATTAACATGTTCCTTTTAAAGCCTCCATTTTTTTTGTTACCATCTAAATAAAATCAGTGGAGATTAATTGGAGAAAGATGTTATCTTATTGAAAAAATATGGATTTGTATTCCTTGTGCCTGGAGGACAGTAACAAGAGGAGTACCACAGGATCAATACTTGCATATGTCCTGTCTAACATCTGTATCAATGACCTGGAGGAGGTAACATGCACTCTCATCAAGTTTGCAGTCAACACCAAGCTGGATGGACCAGTCAATACGCTCAAGGGCAGGGCTGCCTTCCAGCAAGACTGGAGGAATGAGTTGATGGGAATCATGTGAAATTCTGCCAGGACAAACACAAAATCCTGCCTGTGGAAGAAAGAAGTCCATGCAGTGAAACAAGCTTAGAACTGACTGCGTGAGGAGCAGTCCTGCTGAGAAGGACATGATGGACTTGATAGACAGTAAGCTGCCCTGTGCCCCAGCAGCAGTGAAGGCAAAAAGCATCATGGGCTGCATGAATTGGGTCATAGCTAGGACATCAAGAGAAATTATTATCTCCTTCACTTGGCAGTCATGAAACAGCATATTGCCTACTGCACCCAGTTTTTCACCCCTCCCCACAATACAGACTTTGCCAAACGGGAGTGCACCCAATGGAAAGCCACCAGGATGCTCAGGGGATGGAGCATCAGCCCTGTGAGGGGAGCCTGAGGGATAGGGCTGCTTCAGTCTGGAGAAGAGAAGGCTTTGGGGGCACCACAGAGCATCTTTCCCCTTGCTATTATAGAAGCTGGTCACTGAGAAGACAGAGCCAAGCTCTCCACAGCAGTACATGGTGGCAGGAAAGACAATGAGCATAAGTTGAAATAAGAAGTTCAGACTGGAGAAGAAAGGACACCTTTTCCCCCGTGAGGATAGAGCAGCAGTGGAAGAGGTTGCCCCAAGATGTTGTGCGGTCTACACCCTGGAATTTTTTGAAACCCAACTGAGCAAAGCCCTGAGCAACAAAGTTTCACCCTGCATTGAACAGGAGGTTGGAGTAGGGAGCTCCTGAGGTCCCTCCCAAGCTGAATTTTGCTGTAATTCTATGCTTATGTTAAACACAAAACAAAGAAAATAGGTAAAGACAGCAATTTAAGCTGCAGGTAAGAATACAGAATATGAACATCTTGATTTAATTTTAATCTCCTGCAGTTTTCCATGCAGTTTTGAAAAATAAAACCTGGGTTTTTGTAATTTAATAGAAGTAGTTCCTCACTCAAGAGAAACAAATTCATACACGCTTAAAATGCAAACTGTATGGAATTTCAAACTACTTGGACTAGACCTCAGAGTCTCAGAGCTCGTCTAAAAGCTCATCAGGTAGAACATTATCAATTAAGAGTACATTTTGCAATATTGTATTGGCTCAGCAACAAAAAAGTTACTTTATTTCCTTCCTTATTCTGCTGATAAACATTGCATTATACACTAACATAAGGAGAGAGCAAAACTGGATTCAGCCGTCATTTCTTCTTCTGTGCCTGGTTCCAGAGCATCATGGTCAGAAAGAGAGGACTTTTGATACGCTGCTTGCAATGGACTGAAGTAGGAACCACATGTACAGAGGGAAGAGTACATACATTAGCTGATGTTGGTATTATTGGTTATTAAGTCAGAACAAACAGTCAGAATTCAGGTATCTTTACTGAGTCTATGAAAGTCAGATTTGCTTTTCCAGGCCTTTTAAGGGGATTGGAGGGAATCTGGAAGAGTGATAATGCAGTGGAAGTGAAAAAGGGAAGTGCATAGGCATACATGAAATCATACATGGTTCGAAAGGCAGATGTATAAAGAACATAATCAATTCCTATACTGTTGCTGAGCAAAATTTAAGATTCATATGTCATAAGATATCAAACTCAGATATTCTGAAGCTAGTTTCTGTTGATGATTAAAATACTGCCACAGACTAGCATCACAGAATAAGTGTATTATAGTATTCCCTCAAATTCTCCAATTAAACTGAGTATACTAAATATATATCTATATATATAGAGAGAGAGAGAGAGACTTTTAATAAGAGAGAAATCAAAAGATCACTGCACACTGCATATTTATTATGCTATTTATTTGTATTAGGGCAATGAAAAAAAAAATCAAAATCTTTATCTTACAGACACACAACACACCCACTCATGCTTTTGCAACTCTAAGGCTAGCTGCAGACAGTGTGGAGACTCAAAACCTAATGCAGGGGTGAAGCCTTAAAATAAAATAAAATCAATAACTTTTAAAAATCAATTTCTCTTGTTTTCCAAATTCAGATAATCTATTTCACAAACTTTCAGCCCTCTCCTACCTCTGTACTGATGACCTTCACCCTTCCAAAGCTCTCCTTGCTATCCTGAGCCAGGACACCAGGGCAGCACCTACCTACAGTCTTCCGAGTCTCCTGTCTTCCCCACCCCACCCAGACTCCCACAAGTTTTCTGACTGAAAGTTACTTTGGCTGCTTTTGCCTAAATATGACCTTCTCGGCAGAGAACTGGTTTTGACATTAATCCTCATGAAACTACACCAGCTGGCATGTGAAGAACTAAGAAACACCATGTAGCATACACAAAGTCCAGGGAGGTATAAATCTGGGCTATACAGTAAATCTCCTGATTATTATTATATACACTTATTTATACATGTAAGAGGGAACAGTAAATATTTTTCCCTGGTTTATCTATGTGGCATTTTGGATGTTCAGTTCTCACTGCTACTTGGCCAAACCAAACCAGGTTGTAACAATATCAGATGTCATGATGTTACAGGAATGTTGGATTAAACAAACGCCCTAAACATCTCTGGAGCTGGAATACAAGTCTTGCTCTCCTAACACAGTGCTCCAGCCACAGAACTACAGTCAGGATCAGGTCTGTGAATGCAATTTCTAACCCAATGAGTTACTACTCATGCTTTGCCATAGCTTCAATAGCAGAAGGTAGGAATGGGAGGTGTGAGGAACAACCGCTGGTTTGGCAGCATAGGCACTCCTGGGAGATGTGGAGATGAATTCCTAAACCCATAGTAAGAACTGAAACTTAATGTGCTTTGCATGTGTGTTAACAGAAATGCTATGGTATTGCTCAATACTGTTGAAAGAATATAGAGGGGTTTTTTTTTGTTTTTGTTTTTGGTTTTTTTTGTTTTTGTTTGTTTGTTTGTTTGTTTTTTGGTTTAGTTTGGTTTGGTTTGGTTTGGTTTGGTTTGGTTTGGTTTGGTTTGGTTTGGTTTTTTTATGAGGAAAAGGCAGGAGAGGGTTCTGGTATAGGAATAAGAAAGATGTATCTGTGTGTCCTCACTTTAAAATCTCAGTGACACTTCCGGCAGGTAGTTATTGACATGTCATATTTCAATTCCCTAAAGCCAATCAAAAATTAATGAGGTCACATCTGATGATCTGTCTTGCACCAGCTACATGCTTTTACCCCCCACCCAGCTTTGGTCTGGCACTCATGGGAGTGGGCAGAGAGCCAGCCTGGAGTGACAGCCAGGCTGAGGACTGACCACTTGCTGTTCACAGGTCAGTCTTTGAGGCACACCAGCTCCCTGAAGCCAAGCAGCACCCAGTCACACAGCTCCTGATGCAAGAACAAGGGAAGGGCAGCAGCAACCTCAGCAGCAAAAGGTGGCAGGAACTGCATAGTACCTTACCACTGTAACTCAACAGCTTCAATGTGGTGGCACCAGCATTTGTGTTCATTGAAACACAGCAAGGAACTCAGGTGAGCTACAGCTCTTTTCTATCTGGGTTAATTTTGTAGGGGGCTCTGCATCGCGGCTTACCAAAATAGTTTACCAAATTATTGCAAAACTCTTGCAATGCTGGCTTGTGTGGCTCTGGTCCCACCTCTGTTATACAAGGAAGCCAGATGCTGAGCCAGCATGGGGGTAGGGGACCGAGGGCTGCTGCAAGGGCCTTAAAGATCATAATGTCACTGTTGAAGTCTCCTTTGCTCATGTGGGTCTGTCTCTGGTACTTTGTCAATGTAAATAATGCCTAAATAAAGTGATGGCATTATGCTCATTTTGACTGTTTTCTTTCCTAAGGTATTTTTCAAAAGATAAATCTGTAGTACTGTAAAAAAAAAGTTCAAGCAGTTGTTCTCTTTTCCTTTAGCTCATGTCTACGCTCACTTCACTTAGGTCTTCGTGTGCTCTGACACACACCAGCTCCGGAAAGGTGCCCATCATTGCACTTTCAGCCCTTCAAACCCACTTCGTTGCTACTTGGCAGCCACCCATGTTGCACATTGACACCCAGTTCTCCCTAAAATCGCATTCACCGCCTTCCTGAGAACAAGCCCGGGCGCCAGCCCTGCCCTTACCGGCACACGCCGGGGCACGAAGCCTGGGCTCCCGCCTCCCACCAGCGATGTCCGCGGGGCCGGGGTAACTCCTCGGCGCAGCTCCCTCGCACCGCAGAGCGGAGCTGGCTTCCTGGGGGGCAGCTCTCCCCCCGGCAGAGCGATGCGCTGCAGTAGCCGCCGCCTTCCCCTAGACGGAGCTCGGCGGCACAGTCAAAGTGACAGGCACCGGCCGGGCTTCGGGGCGGCCGGGCAGCCAGCCGCGCTCCCGGGGACGCGCCGCCCCGCCCCGCCCCGCCAGACATGTTCTCCCGGACCACCGCCTGCCCCCATCCCTGACCCCCGCTCCCCGCGGCCGGCGGACAGCCAGCTGCAGCGGGGCGCGGCGGCCATGGGAAGAGGAGGAGGAGGACGAGGACGAGGAGGACGAGGAGGAAGTGGCGGCGGCCGCTGAACGCCCAGCGCCCCGGCGGGCAGGGCGGGCGCGGAGAGGGCTGTGGGGCGGTAGCGAACGACGTGAGTGCGAGTGGTGCTGGTGCTGGTGCCGGTGCCGGTACCGGTGGTGGTGCCGCCGCCGCCGCCGCCGGCGGGGGGAGCGGAGGTGGGGAGGGTGTGCGGGGAGGGGCGGCGGGCTGCGCTCCCCGCCGTCCCCCGCCCCGGCCTGACCGCCCCGCCCCTCGGGAGGGGTGCGGGCTCAGCCCCGCGCCCCGTCGCCCTCGGTCGGCACCGTCGGTAGTTGCCGCCTCAGAAGTTGGGGCTGGCCCCGGGTGGAGGGAGCGCGATGCCCGGCGGTGCCGCCGCCGCGGCGGCCGCTCGCTGAGGCGCTCCCATGGTGCCGGCACCCGCCGCGGGGGCTGCGCCCGCCGCCGCCCGCCGAAACTTGGGGGAAGTTTCTGAGCGAGTCGGTGAGTACCGGGTGGCGGCTCCGCGCCTCTCCCCGCCGGCCACGTCCTGCATGCGGCGGGCCCGGCGCGGTTTCCTCGCCCCCAGCCCTGGCGGTGGCGAGCCGGGGTCCGGCTCCTCTCGGGCTTCGCCTGCGAATGGCGGGGGTTTGTGAGCAGCCCCCGCGGCCCCGGTCGGTGTCGGAGCCCTCCGGGAGCCGGGGCACCCAGCGTGTCCCGCTGACGGGGCAGCGCGGCCCCGGGCCGCGGGCGTCAGCTCCCGCCGTGGCCGCGGAGCCGCTGGGACGGCTGGCGTGGGGGCCAAGAGTTTTGTGACTCTGCTTGCTGTGGTTGATGGAGGAGTATGACAGGGAAGGGAAACATGGCTGTGGAGGTCTGGAGAAATAATATTCTTCAGATGAACCTTGTTTTCTGTGTGGACTTGGATTTAAAAAGCAGAGCAAGAGCGATATGTGAGCTGTCAGCGTCTCAGCCTTTCCTGCTGTAATGGACCTAGTTGGAGTGTCTCTTTTGTGTGGTTTATTCGAGTTTATAAAATCCTCCTACCCCTTTTAAATTCTTTTTTACACTATCGATAATTTATTGCATTTGCTAGTGTGTGGTCCGCTGTTGAGTATTGCACGGGGTAAAAAAAACTGAAGAGAATAAGTTTAAAAACAAATACTGCAAATACTCTTAACAGAAGTATACAAAACAGTGTATTATTGCAAGAATAACTAGTGTTTTCTCACAGCAACATCTTCAGTGATACTTGTTGCAGACTCTCATGGGGCTAATTCTAGAGATCAAGTGTGTGGATGTGCTTTAGTTACTCATCTTTTCAGTAGTGTATGTGAGGTTTAGAATCTAGTGTATTACTAACTTACTCTATTCTTTCACAGCTTCACTTTCCTCCTCGTGTAGCAACTACAAAAGACACACACCTGGTCAGCTTTCTGTTCATGGTTAAATCAGAAATAAGAATGAAACAATTAAAAAACTGTAGCCAAGTGCTTGAGTTGGATCCCCTTTTACAAATGCTTCAAGCAAGTGTTTACTAGTGAGAAAAACTGAAGTTATTTACCAGGTAAAGAGATACTTAACTTAAATCTGAAAGACTCTTAGGTATAGGATAGACTTGGCTGCTCACATCAGTGATGAAAATGTAGTTTGGAATAGCATCAATATAAGGAGATTTGCTAAGATGTATTTAAATACCAGCATTTATTTAGAAGATGCTATTTTAAATATAGAGATTAGAGTAGATTGCAATTGAGATGTTTTGTGGTGCAGAGTGATAAATGTAAGTATTACTGGAGGTTATTCAAACAGCTTGAAGTGTTTAAATAGGAATGTGGTGTCTTTCATCTCCACCACATCTCAGTCTTGCATTACTAGAATTGCTACTTGCCGTGTTAATTCAGGTCATCAGCATGTTTTAATACTTATAAGGGACTGACAAATAAGACAGCTTGAAATGGTTCTGCGGAGTTGTTTCTAGAATTGTCAGTAAAAGGTAGTGGTACTTTTATTAATGATTTGAAAATAACTGCTAAAACTTGCTCTAATGTATAGAGAAGTCATAGACAGCCCCTGAATATTTTGGAGTCAAATTCTCCAAGTACGGTCAAGCATTATTTTTATTACCATGGGCTTTTTCATTGTCTCCTGCTGTTGATGTATCTGCACAGCACAGTGCACCACCATGCTCATATATAAACTTGAGGGCTCTGTATAGGTGTTATTTTCTGTAAGACCATGCAGCGCAGCAGCTCCCACAGAGCCCTGGGGTGTCTGTGCCACGCTGAGATGTATGGAGCTCAATTCTGTATGTTTTTCCTGACTGAGGTAGTATGCACTACTGCGTGTGACCTATTGCGCCGGTTTCCGCTAGCAAAAAACTAAAATAAATTTTGGATGGCAATTGCCCTGTTTCTGGGGTTCATACCTTTCTTTTCCAGGCTGGGCAAGAATAATATACATGTTGGTCCTTTCTGGCTGTATAACTTCCGCTCACAGAGTCTTTTTCCCTTGATCATACATACATTTCTGTTAATGTGTATATAAAATAGGGGTAGGCCTTGCTCCTATCAAATGAAGCTTTCTTTTGCCGCAGAAATTGGTTTTTATCAAAGCTGGTATTTCTCTTGTGCTATTAAGGGGAACATCAAGCTGAATAAATATAACATTGTCTATCTTATTTAAAATACCAAATTTCTATGGACAAAATAGAAGCTGTGAATGTTTGTTATTGAGAAAGCAGCATGGGCAAAGATACTTTGATTATTTTTTTTTTTTTCTGATTAAAAAAAAAAAGTTTTATTCAGACGCAGCAGCACTTGCATCCAGCCCAGCTGAAGCTCTTGCAATTTCACATAGGTGTTGAAACATTTTCAAATCATTGCAAATAAATAAATATTATACGAATGACAAGAAGAGGGGATAAAATGGGTGCAGAAAGGCAAGGATACCAGCAGTGCAATAATGAGTCTACGAAATTCACATGGGAGTCCCTAAATGACGTGTTTGCTAAAGGGTTGGATTCCTTTTAACTAAAAAGGTCTTCCTTATTTTTTCACTACATATTAATCAGATGGAAAGACGAATCTTTGGCGCAGTGGAGCAGGGATGGTGATTCTGGGAGGAAGGTGGTGTGAGGAAACAGGCAGAGGGGCGGTGGGGCTGCCACCAGAGTCGTGGTGAAGGGCTGACGCAACGCGATACTGGCTCGGCAGAGTAGATTTATGGCAGGACTTGAAGGAACAGTTTGTGCTCAAATTGTGTATCACAAGATACATCTTTCTGAATCCTGAGGGTTTTTTTGTGTGGTGGGTGTTTATTTACAGCGTTTTAATTTGTGAGAGATGTAATAAGCATCCTCTTACCAAAGAGCTGGTTCTCAATGTATGAGAAACAATTTTTTCTAATAAACTGTAAAGGCTATTTCCTCACAGAACTGGATGTTTTCCATATCACATTTACTGCAGACTGTGAAATGAAAATGCGTTAAAGTGTCATATTTTATTGACCTTTAGAAATCAAGTATTCTTTGAAGTGGAAGTCATCACTAGAAACTGTTGTTGTAAATAAGTTAATATAAACTTCAGAAATGCTTCACATTATCACGGTGTTTTGCAATAGGATGGGACTTAATGTGTTACCTAATGTTACTGTTTGCTGAGCATTTCGGAGGTACAGTGTTGTAGGGATGTAAAAGATGGCTAAAATTATTATTACTGAAGGAACAACTACTGGAAAATATGCTTGTTCAGTGTTCTGCTCAGAGCAGTAATGGTCATTGATGTGTGAGATACTTATATTAAATGTGTGAATGCATGTGCACAGGCACTAGTTCGGAGTAGCCTTTCAGGTGTAAGGTTGTCCCACTTCATTTATTGTCCATGTAGTCAGTAGCAGGAAGATTATAGCAGTAGTCAAGCATTTATGAGCTTTAAAACTCCAGCTGTCGTGCGATTGATACTTGTCATACTGAACATATTTATGTTAGTCTTTTTACTTTCCAAAAATCCACCAACTACAATGCTGCCGTCCATATCTTCTAAATCAGTTTTATGAATTTGAGTTATTAAAGATACTTGTGTTTGTAGCTAAACAGTCTGCAACGTAGCTTTTCATCCAGCTGTATGTTCAGACTAGTGGTTATGTTGTGTGGAAGGGATCCACTGCGTGGGATTGTGATCATAGGGGGAAGGTGATACAGAGCTGCATGGAGAACACTAGAGATGTGGTAGAGACAACGAACTCTGTGTGGGGAACTCAGGTGGTAGGATATGGAGCTCTGCAAAATTTAGGAGAAAATTTTAACCACTTTGCATTAGAGACTAAACACAGAACTCATTCTTCTGGCATGGAAGGAGTTATGCTTTCCCATCTCTCCTTTTCTGTAGCCATTTAGAGAGACACAGGTTTAGGATATCGTACTGCTAGACCTGCTAGATCTGTGCATCCCCACACATTACCATGTAGGGTAGGTGTGTAATGTGGGAAACTGAACTCAGAATGTGCAAAGAGAAGGTGATTCACAAGCTTTACACTCCTTGAGGCGGAAGATTTCTGTTGCTAATCACTTAATGAGCTTAATGCTTCTAATCTGAGAGCAAAGATGATATATGAAGGCGTAAGCAGGAATTGTAAGTTGTGTTTGGGTACCTTTCACAGCATCTGGACATCAAGCCTGGTGAGCTGTGCTTACACTGGGGCTTAGGTCTTCCATGTTGAGTCCCCATATACTAGAGCCATGCTTGCTGCAGTGAGTTGGTTTCCAGCAGGCAGTGGGAAATCCTGCGCTATTTTCCTGGATCTGTGTGCAGTTTTTGACCTATCCACATATGTAACTGAAGCACATGCAGACAAAACTCTTCAGACTTGACTTGTGCTTGTTCCAAGCAGTTCCAGCCTGCTGGTCCAGTATGTGCAGATGAGCTGTTTTTGTTCGTGTCTGCAACGCTGATTGATAGGATCAGAAGAGAGTGTGCAAGACAGCACGTCAAGCTTTTGAGCATGATTTTTGACCTTTGGAGAGCAGCGGTGAGTCTTCAGGTCTGCTGGTGCTGCATGGTGGTAACAAACGCTGCACAGGAGAGACGCTTGTTACGTGATACGGTCGCTGCTGGCCCCTGTACGCCGGCCAGTTCTGGTGCAGGACAGCGTGTGCGGCACGGAGGGACTGCAGCCTCCCTTCTGCCTCCTGGCCAGGAAGGCTATTTTTGTGGAACCATATGATTAGCTCTGGTATCTTCCATCTTCCAGCACTAAGGTGTGTTTAACAAGTGTGACTGCATCAGTACAGAAACAGTTTCAGAAAAAGCACTTGCTTTTGTAAGGCAGCCTGCGCCTAATTACTGCTGGTTCTTAGTTAAGTATTTTGCTTGAATAGCTAATTTCCCTGAAATAATAGGTAGCATTGAGACTATTAATTTATTTTGCTGAGTCCACGCCTGCAATGACATGTAATTTATCCACCACAAGGCACGCACAAGTGTGTTAACTGCAGTGGATACTGCTTGATCTTTCTTAAGGCTTTGGCTGACCACAGGGACACCAGCTGGTGACATTAAGGAAAGATGGCATTCACCTGTTTAAGTGGTGTGAGAGGCCTGCCTAACTTGCGATGGAACAAGGAGGAGAGCAAGAGTATTTGCATGAAGATACTTTAAACATCATTGATTTTTTTTTTTTTTTTTCAGGCTTATTTTGTGTAACTGTATAGAACCTGTATCTGACATATGAGGGAGATAAGCAATACACTGTGCACTTGTATCTTTGATACAGCTTGTGACATAGATGAATGCACATAATGCCATGACGGAAAAAGTAATGCTGTTTGCTGTTGTGCCCATGCATTTGTTGTAGCCTGTTCTGTTACTTTTTTTCCAATTATAAAAAAAATTAATATTTTGTTAAAGTAACCAAAATATTGTGAAAATCATTGTAAGTTCCTTTTCCTCTCCCGTTTTTCTACTGGAGGCTGAGTGTTCTCTTTGTGAGAGCTCAAGGGAGCTTTATGGATCCAGTGGGAATAAAAAGTCTGCCCATCAAAAAGAAGCAGCACAGGTTTTAGGAAAAGAGACTCTCCTCCTGACTTTCGTGCTGTGCATTGATTGTTCACATTGACACTAAACAGCATAAGAAAAACCTTCATACAGAAGTTTCTGCAGTCATACTCCTGTTTTGAATGCTAAGGTGTGAATTTCAGATATAATTAATTTTTGAAGACTTGTGGCTTATCATTTTAACGTTATTTCAGGCCTAAGGAACCTGAAAGCCTGGTTAATCAGAGGAGATCTCAGAGTAGAAGAGGGAAGAAGTTTTACACAGTGGGTGAACATGTTCTACAGGTGTTTCAGTTTGCTAAGATATGCAGAAAATGGAAGGAGGTTGTATGGTGTGAGGGGTCAAAAGCCAGGGACTGCATAGAAACTGTGGATAATTTCTGAAACAAAACTGAATAGGTGTAAGTAGAAAGCCTAGGACATGAAATCCCAGGGAGTTGTTGGATAATATTGGAAGGACTGAAGTTAGAGCCTGAATTACTTGGTTGTACTATATTAAGATGAAAACTGGACATTACATGACCAAATAATTTAAAAGGCATGTTTAAGCGTAACAGTTTGCTTCAGAATGTTTGAGATGGCTCTACTGAAACACAGTTTAAAAAAAAACCCTCAAGATTATTTAAAAATTCAACTGTAACTAATTTTGCCAGAAGTTTGCATTGCTGTGCTTTCCAAATGATGTGTTGGTTACAGTATTTTGTAGGAGCCTGTTGGTGCAGCAGCTCTTAACAAAACACAGGGAATGGAAAGATGGTATTTTTGCATCAAGCAACTGATGTCTTTCACCAGCTCATTTTTTATGGGAGTAGTTGGTACACATACTGTTTGTTTATATTGCAGACTTCATTTTATTTACCAATGCTGAAGTGTGAAAAAATGTAAGGTGTCAATAAAAATGACAGGTACCGTTTGTTGTTGGGGCTGAAATAGAAGAGGTGTCTCTCACTGGTTATTAGTTTGTCTGGATTTTTTAAACTGAATTTAAAAGGTTCTTGCCAAGAAGCCTGACCCAAGAAGATGCTGTGGCTTGGTAATCCTGTTCATATGAAGCAAAAGTGTGCTGTCATGGGCTAAAGAATCATCCTTCCCACCTCCTACATATGAGACACCTGCACTGACCGGGTATCTTGAAAACTGCCACTAGAAGCACATTCATTCCTGTTCAGATGGACAGATGTTGCAGATCAGCGACATTCGCTGTGACTTAGAAATTTCTTATGTTTCTATTACCATATGTATAAACGTGATTTATGTTGTCTTTTTTTATAGGTGCTGTAGGTTGGAACCTTGTACAACCCACCAAAGTGACATTCATTAGAAGGATAGTCTTATTCTGTGGGAAAATTACATGAGCTAGGCTTGCAGAGAAGGGAAACAATAAAAGACACATAGGGGAGGGAGAAACACTTTTAAACTCTGCTGTGTCAGTGTCAATATTGGACATGAGGTAGAAGGTGGCAGCAGACTGCTTGCAGAGACTTCTGTAGGAGGTTTTCTGATTTTCTTCTGTTTATAAGCAGTTTATTAGATAACTGACAAAGCCAGATACTGGAATGCTGATTACTGGACATGTAGTCAAGTTTCAGCACATCTTTAACAGATCGATCTGTAAAGGAGAAAAATGCATCCAGATTATTTAACTGTGTGTTTCATTGTTTATACAATCCATGTTGAGCTTCATGTTATCATTATATTTAATAGATGAAGCAAAATTACTTTCTTCAGTTTTTTCTAGTTCTTCTGACTGAAAGTTGGCTTTTCAGTTTTGGGTGGGATTCTCTGAATTGCATGGCTTAGACAAAGTAGGGAAGGACTGAGAGGAGGCTTTTTCACAGGATGAATGAGCCATCTTTATCTCTTGCTATATCATTGTGCTTTGGCAGGATTTCTCTGGTGGGCAGCAGCAAAACCACATGTTTGTGGTGTTGCTTCATATCCTAGTTGAGTGCTGTTTTTCAGACACTCTGTTTGCTTCCTACCTTAACAATACAGATAGGTGCTTTTAAAAAACATTATTAAAATTCCTGGTCAGAAGCAGCACCGTTGTTCACAAGCTGTGGCTTGTGGAGCAATTCCAGATGAGGCAGGTGGAAGCCAGCTTGGGGAAGGTGCTGAGCTGTGCTCAGCCAAATAAGGTGGCAGCTGGGGCTTCAATGGCCCGTTCAGCAGCAGGTGTACCATCCACCCTCCCTCCCGTCTCTCCAGATTTATGCTAATGTATGTGAATTCAGCAATCAGTTTCCTGTGATACCAGTATGGGAGAAGCAGCTGATGATAAAGCCCATGTTAAGAGAGTAGCGGTGCAGAAGGTGGTGGAGGTGTGGCAGCGGTGGAGGTGGGAACTTGCTAAAGGAGAACAGCAGGAAGCCTGAACAAGCAGCTGTGTTTGTTATGGCAAGTACTGGACAGAAATAAGACGTCTTCTGGAGTGAGATGAATGTTAATCTGCATTTTGTTCTATTGGTGCAGTTTGTAGCGCAGCTGGCTGTCAGTCATTTGTAGGTGCTATAATCACACAAACAATACTGAAGGAATTCAGATGTTTGAAAAGCAACAACAGAAAAGCATGAAAAGCACATTGAACAGGCTGTCATTGATTCTTTACCTTGCATAATCTTTATGGGATGCATTAAGGGACTAAGATGTGAAAAGCGCACAGTATTCCTATCACTGTAAATCAAGAGTGGAGGGTAGGTACTTCTAAGTGAACAGCACAGACTTTTTTGGATGTTCTATATTATAGATAGCCCTGGCTTTGGGCCTTGACTTTTGACCCCTGCTGCTTTTACCTTTTATTCTTTTGTCTTTGTCTTAGCAGAGCACTTTGGTTAGTACAGAAAAGGACCGATGCCTTTTATTATATTGTTTTATTATTTGAAACAGTAAAACCAAAGAGAACACTCGTACTCCCTCAACTTTTTCTTTGCAGGCCTGTGCGTCTCTGGTGGTTGAGGAATGATGCTTTCAAAACGGTCCTGGTAACTCATTTCTGAGGAGTGACATGAGATCTTTCTGGGCTTATAGCTAGGGAACTTTCTGCAGGTAGCATTACAAACTTGAGATGTATTTTATGTAGTGTTAGTATTTCTGGCCATTGTTTGGCTCAAAGACCTACACATGGATATTAAATGCTGGCTGCTGCTCTTCTCCTTGTTACCAGCAAGTCGCGGTGTAGAACACAGTCATTTAATAAATTTAAACAAATGTTGAAATGGTAAGGAAGTGCCACATGGACCATTAGGAATAACTATAATGCGATCAGGAAGACCTACAACAGTATTGTTTCATCTTCAGCTATTAATACAGTTGGGCACTGAGAAGTTGTGAAGGAAATTCAAAACAATCTTTCCAAGTTTTGCCAAGATTACTCAGAGGAATCACTTGTTGCCAGATGCTGATGAGAGAGAAGAGCAGCCACCACTGGGGGGATTAGTTTTCTGAAATTACTCCAAGTCAATTTTCAGTCCAGTTGTCCTATGGGTTTATTAATACTCTTTGGACTACCCGAGAGTTTGAATGACAAGCAAGCAGGCAGAAATTGTATTCATGAGGAAAAGTGTTTTTCACCTATCCTGTTAGCTCTGGGAATGCATACAATGTCTTTTATTTGGGAGTTTCATGTAGCTGTGGAAAAGGGATTGTAGCATAGATTGTAGGGTTGGAGTGAAAGATTGGTTTGCATTTTCGAAACAATAGCTCCTGGAAGAGAGCTGCAGCTCCTGGCTCGGAGCGGGGCCATGTCCCTGGCCATGACTGCAGGGCAGGCTCTGCCGTGAGCTCGGGAGGACCTCGGCTAGACATGAACCTACAGAGCCCGTGTTCACAGCACTGGTTTGCAAACCATGGTGGCACCGTTACAGTGGTTCTGGTATTTTCTTTTACTCTTTTTTTCCTTAGAACAGGGGAATACTCAGTGAGTGCTTGACTGTTGTTTTGAATGTATTATGCTCTTAGTTTTCATGCAGTATTGGAATTAGTAATAAGCCAGGTCCTGCTTCTGTTTCACGGATAACGTGTCCAACCTAAGAGTCCAGGGAACCTGCAAACAGACTATTCTTTTTCTTTGAGACATCCTCTTTGGCGGCAGCATGAGCTGAAAGGTCTACATCAATTAAAGATTCATGGCTAAGTATGAAGTCAGGCTATTAAGGTTATCTGACTACTAATCAGACCCCCTTGAGAAGTTCATTAATAAAGAAGTGAAAATCCAGCACTGTGCGGACTAAATATATGTAATTGCTTCAATGGTAAGTGCTGCTGGGAGGAATCTAGCATCCTTTCTGGAGTCTGGTTTGTTCATTATTGTGTGACCCAGTTGGCAGCAAGCCGGTCTTGTGAGGCACAGGACGATAATATTCTGCACAGCTACTTTGCTAAGTAATTGAAATACAGTGCCAAAATTTTTTGGGACCGATATGTATTGGACAGTCCATTTCTGGCAAGCTGCATAATTAAAAGAACAACTTTTTTCTATTGTAAAACTTCCCTGCATTGTTTATCAGCAAGCTGAGCCTGAGGAACGCTGCTTCTGATAAGATTCAAGGGAGTTTCTAGTCGAGGTGTCAATAAGCACCTGCTATCCTTCACTAGCAAATCTACTTATTCTGAAGTTTTCTGTGCTGTACTAGAAATCTAGGCATTTGCTCAAAATTCAGTATACTTTCAGAAAATTCAGATTGTGGTGTCACATTTATTTAAAAGTTCTTTTCATAAATCCAGAAGCAGCTTAACTAAACACCACTGCTGGGTATCCTCTTAGATAATATTTATTTCGAACTCTGGTGTCTGCCACATGATGACCTGTCTGCTGGAAACAAGCATTCTTCACCAGTCTCAGGATGACTAGAAGCCCTTTCTTTAGCAAAACTAGGAAATCTGGCAGTTCCTGGGTGCAAACCAGTCTCTCCAAGGGTGCTGAGGGGAGCTGACAGAGGTGATCACTAAGCCACTTTGTACTATCTATCAGCAGTCTTGGCTAACTGGGTAGGTCCCAGTTGACTGGAAGGTGGCTAACGTGACACTCATCTATGAAAAGAGCCAGAAGGAGGATCCAAGGAACTACAGACCCGTCAGTCTGACCTCAGTGCCAGGGGAGACCAGATTATCCTGAGTGACAGCACATGGCACATACAAGACAACCAAGTGATCAGGCCCAGGCAGCATGGGTTTATGAAAGGCAGGTCCTGGTGGACCAACCTGATCTCCTTCTACGACAAGGTGACCCATCTAGTAGGTGAGGGAAGGCTTTGACACCATATTCCACAGCATTCTGCTGGAGAAACTGGCAGCTCATGGCCTGGATGGGTGTGCTCTGCAATGGATAAAGAACTGGCTGGAGGGCTGGGCCCAACCAGTTGTGGCGAATGGAATAAAATCCAGTTGGTGGCTGGTCACGAGTGGCGTTTCCCAGGGCTCAGGATCAGGGGCCAGTTCTGTTTTATCTCTTTATCAACGATCTGGATGAGGAGAATGAGTGCACCCTTAGTAAGTCTGCAGATGGCACCGAGTTGATCTGCTCAGGGGCAGGAAGGCCATACAGAGGGATCTGGACAGGCCGCATCATTGGGCTGAGGCCAATTGTATGAGGTTCAACAAGGCCAAGTGCCAGGTCCTGCACTTGGGTCACAACAACCCCAGGCAGCACTATAGGCTTGGGGGAGAGGGATCTGAGGGTCTTGATTGACAGTGTTTGAACAAGAGCCATCCGTGTGCCCAAGTGGCCAAAAAGCCCAACAGCATCTTGTCTTGTGTCAGGAATTGTCTTGGCCAGCAGGACCAGAGAAGTGATTGTGCCACTGTACTTGATGCTGGTGAGGCCACATCTCAAAACCTGTGTTCAGTTTTGGGCCCCTCACCATAAGAAGGACATTGAGGTGCTGGAGAGAGTGCAGAGGAGGGTGATGAAGCTGCTGAGGGGCCTGGAGCACCAGTCTGATGAGGAGCAGCTGAGGGAAGTGGGGCTGTTCAGCCTGGAGAAAAGGAGGCTGAGGGGAGACCTTATCACTGTCTACAGCTACCTGAAAGGAGGCTGTAGTGTGGAGGATGTTGGTCTCTTCTGCCAAGTAGCAAGTGATAGGACAAGAGGAAATGGCCTCAAGGTGTGCCAGGGAGGTTTAGATTGGATTTCAGGAAAAAATTCTTCACAGAAGGGGTTGTCAGGCATTGGAACAGGCTGCCCAGGGAAGCGGTGGAGTCACCATCTCTGGAGGTGTTTAAAAGGCTTTTAGATGAGATTCTTAGGGACATGGGTTAGTGCTAGATTTAGGTTATGGTTGGACTCTGTGATATAGAGGGTCTCTTCCAGCCAAAGTGATTCTATGATTCTTTGTGGAGACTTACCTGCAGGCCCTCTGATATGCTGGTTCTTCCTCTGCAAAGTTAATGTAGGCACCTGGCGTGGTTAGTCGTATCTTCATTCCTTCCTTTGGACTTCTCTGTTGCCTCAACTCTGCCTGAAAAGTAGATTGGCACATGTTCTGTTATTTTTCAAATTAGTCATGCCAGCTATGCATAGAAGAGCTGAAGCAAAACTATTCCATATCCATCGTTAACTGTTTTATTTTCCAGACTAAAAACTGAATACTTGCAGCTCACATGTCATTATATGCCTGTCATTCCTAATTGGTTCCTGGTGTGTTCCTGGATGTTTTGTAGATGGGAAAATATATTTGATTTTTTTTTTTTTTTTTTAACACACAGCTGAAATGCCTTCATAACAAGGGTAACACAAAAAAAAAAAGTAAACTATGAGATGGAAAACTTTAGGGAGAACTAAACACGTGGACATATTAACTTGTTCCTTCGAAAAGAGTAACTTGCTTTGTGTCTTATTATCAGCAAGCATTTTGTCCTGAAGGAATGAGTCTTTTATATTTCATGAGTGGAAATTAGTCGTCAGGCCTATTTGGTTATTTTCAGAGCATTTAAGTGTGTGATTTTTCCCTGCAGGTATTCAATATGCGGCATGTTTTACCAAAGGAAAATGTGGTGTTTGCACACCAGGTTTTATATACACAGTTCATAAATGCACATAGAAACAGATTTACAGTTCTGACACTCGAGGTATGCTACCAGCAAGTACAATAACTCTCCTGAGGTTAGTGGTAAATCGAAACTGCATCAGTGAAAAACAAAAGCAAAGGAAAAACAAGCAAACAAAAAACCACTACTTTCCCAGCTGACATTCCTTTTACTTCTTGGGATTTTATTGTCTCTTGACCGTCAGTTGACCACTTGACTATCCTGACAATGTGCTGGAGTATCAGAAGGCTGTTATCTCCCAAAAGGGATGCGGTTCTTGAATCTGGAAGTAAATCTGCAGTCACTGCAATTAAGAGTGACACATCTTTGTAGAGCATGGGTCAATACACAGGCTGCTTAGGATAGATTCAGATGTGAAATACATCCAAAAGCTGTGGTCAGAAATAAAAAGGCAAATATATTCCATGTAAGATTGCTTAATTAGGGAGGCTCTCATTTCTCTGCCTCAGGGGCCGTGGTGTGCGCCATGGTGTAGGGTGCCCTGGCTGCATCCCTGGTCAGGAGCGGGTTTTCACTGGGCCGATGCACCTTGTCCTGCAGCTGCCTGGCAGCAGGAGAGATTGGGAGCCCAGGAAGGGCTAGTCATCTCCTCTTGGCAGCAGCCCATGGCTGGATTGGTTTTGGCCAGACACGGATCTGCTCCCTTACGAGGTGCTGCCCAGCTTGTTGCAAGGCTGAAGACAGAGGCGGCCTTGGGGCAGCTGGAGCCCCAGGCAAGAGGGGGGGCGTTTGGGTCTGCTCTCCATCACCTGAAAGCTAGATCACATTCATCTTCTGACCCAAAGGCTCATGTATCCAAAGGTAAGGGTTCTGAGAGCTCTACAGCCAGGGCCTTACAGTCTGAGACAAACCCTAGTCAGGAAGGGGTGGGTAGGATTTAACGGTGGCAGCAGATAGGAAACATGACCTAATGGTGGCTGGTCTGTCAGGGCGATAGCGTGAGTTTGTTAAAGTTGCTGAAGAGTGCTCACATGATGTAATATTAAGTATCTGCACTAGATACCTGAATTATTTGCCTTCTGCAAAGACTCTACTGGCTATGATAAGCCTAAGACCTTAATTCAGCCACCTCAGTTTAATGCCTGCTCTTCAGTGGTATGTCCAGAATTTCCCTGGTATGTGCCATCTGCTGTGATAAATAGGAGCAAAGACTCTTGCCTCAGGTGACAATAATTTGTTACTAATATAGTGTCACAGCCATAGTTTGCAATTCAGTCATCTCTGCTAGACAAATATGAAGATACCAGCCCTGGAGAACTGGCAAGTAGCATTCAGGAATGGCAGGATAATTTATGGTGCTGAACAAAACAAATACAGTCACAGGCGGCTGCGCTGTGTACTGATTACTTGTGCTTTTAATGTGTTTTTTTTGTTGGCCATATGCCTGCTGAAATCTGACACTCCCCAATATTAGTAGCCTCTTTGTGCCTTGCTGAAATAGGTGTAGGAAAATATTTTTCCAAAATCTGGGGGTTTAAGGGAATTTTGGGTACAGCCCAATGAGTTATGACAGTGAAGGAATACTTCAATATTTAAAGATAATCAGTCTTTTCTCTACAATGAAGTAGATAAGCTTTCATTTATAAACTTGCCTCTGACTGGTTAAAATAAAATTGTAATTTTTCTGGAAAAACAAACATAACACTACTGATGATGATACCGTGGTAGGCACTGAGTGTGCACCCCTCCCTGTCCTAGGAGAGTTTGTAGGAGGCATAGGAAAGCTGTCACCCCTGGTGTGGATGTGACATCGGAGCCCTGAGCACCACCAAGAGAGTTCTACAAGGTCTGCAGCACTACAGGGTTGCTTTGCTTTTCTTGATTACCTAGCTGGAAAGTTATTAAAGAAAACCTTCTTTGCCATGGTGATGCAAAACTACTGTCTAAGCTGTTACTTATTACTTACATTGGTCAGTGGTAGAATATGATACTTTGACATCTAATCTTGTAATAAAGAAATGAGAAAACTGTCTTGGATCATGGGAAATCCCTGTGTAATCACTTTTTTGCTGGGTGGGGGAGTGGGCTTTGATGGTTGGTTTTTGTTTAAACACTGCCTAAAATAAATGTGCGTTAGAAGAAGCTTCAGACTGAAAAATGGTTTAGTGAAATACACAAAATCTGCCTTTATTTCCAGGTTAGGGGTGGGCATAACAAGTTTTGCTGTGGATCTGGACAGATCCTACTGCTCTGTTAGTGTGACATTGGTGCTCTGCTGCCGGCACTGTCCTCTGTCAGAGCAAATGCTCAAAGTCCTGTTTGGTTTGTGGTCAGTAAAATCCTGGCAGTGTTATTTTCATGGATTAAGGAGATAACTGGGGTGGCCAAACTAAGCTCCTGACAGTATAGTTTCCCCTTTGTCCATAACTGCTACTTATAAACTTTGCCCATGTGGCTCCTGAGCTGGCAGGCTGGTTTTCTTCAGCAAGAGGGCGAGCCCTTCGAAGAGCTTTTGCTCTCCCTGAGGTTTATTGCAAAATGGAAATGTTCCCTTTGTCTCTGGCATGAACTCAGGTTTGTAAACTTTGTTAACCAAAGAAATACTGAGTTCATATTCCAAAGTACTTGGAATCTGGTTGTTGACTTTTGGGTACACAGGGCTGTTGCTCTCACTCAGCACAGTTCTGCTCTTAAGCTTCCGAATGATCCCTGTACACATTTTCTTGTTTATTCCCTTTTCTGTCAGAGAGCTTGTTCCTGGAAAATCGAACGTGAGCACAGTTTCCAAATTGTGCTGAGGGTGATTGTTCTCTTTTGCGGTGAGAGCACTTGGTGGGACAGATAGTGGACATTTTGAACGTTACTGATTTTTTTTTTTTAGCTCTACAGATGGGAATATTTGAGTTACCAGAGACGATGAATGGATGGGGTGCATACCTAGAGAGGGAGATTGGCAGGTAGGATGTGAGTGTGGGGTTCAGCGTGGAGTTTCTGCTGGTAGGGCAAGTGGGAAGGGGTGGTAGCTGGGAGGGGCTGTGGCAGGCAGTACTTGCCAGTAGTCATCTCCTGACCTTCACCCACTCTCCTTGGAACAGCTTACCCCCCATCTTCCAGGCTGTCTCCTTCCCTTCGACATCACAGCTTCTTTCTTCCTTTAAAGTTGACCTTGGCTGTGCGTGTGCCGAAAGGTGAGCTCCCATTGAACAGCCTGCTGCTTTGTGTTGGCTGGAGTCCCAGGCCAGGTGCTGCATTATCTTAATCTTTTAATTGTTATTTTTCTTGGCTTTGAGGGGATGGGAAGGACATAGGGCAATGCCAGATTATAAGGACTGGTTTACAGAGGCTTTGAAGGTGGAGCTGCTCAGTGTTGAGGAATAATGTGTTTTCTTTGTACACCATTAATCAATTTGCATTCCATTTTCACTGTGACAGCTCAGATATAATTACTGTGCACTGTGGGCTACTTAGATGAGCACTGTATATTCAAGTGAACTTTTTAACCTGCTAAATGAATCACGTGGAGAAAGTTAATGCTATTTATATTTAATTAAACATGTGCAAACCAGGCAGGAGGGAAGAGCATACACAAAAGCAATGTTATCCTTTATGTTCAAGCTCATCAAGGGAAGCCTGGTATCTTTGAGAGGTGATTAGTATGAGCTTCTGCTACAGCTAGTTGACTGTAATAAAGGGGTTGATTTTTAAAAAGGACACTGTCATCTTGAATATAGTGAAGTTAGGTGATGTCAAAAAGTGCCTTATTGGGGCTAAAGCCTGCCTTTTCTGGTTGGTTCTGCTGCTTGTTTCTTGATAATGTCACTTTCAGGGGGCTACAATGAGGGGCCTGAAAAGAAGTGAATGTATATGGCAAGGTTCTTTCTTGCCATTTTACTCCCTGTATACTTACCTTCCATGTCTCTTTAGCACCTTGCCGAAGTTTTGATCTTACATATGGTGCTATAAAATGCCTGAAAGCGTTTCATTTTTAAAGAGGTGCAGTATGCCTCTCTTGCTTTTAGTGGAAGTTTATAGCCTTCTCTGTTGCCTACAGAATTTTGCAAATGTGAATCCTAAAGGCTGGAGCCCCAGAAGAAATAAGAAAGCTCATTTTCAAGCACAGTTTTAAGCCAGCCTCCTGAGTGTTGAATGCCTGTGGTAAGCTTGGCAAGTCAAATACCTTCTTAATACAGCTCTGTTCACTGTCCTTGGTGTACAAATGCCTCAGCTACTTAAAGAGAGAAGAAACAGGATCTTTCTCAACCTAGGAGCAAACTGTTTTAGAGATACACATGTTGTACATTAGTTGCTCTCTCCATGTGGACACTACTGTGGTGCCCATCCTGCAGTGAGATTTCTCAGCACAAACTACTGTTAAAATCACGGGTGCAGGTGGGGAAGGTGTGCATCTCTCTGAAAAGGGCTTGTTTCACGTCTGGGCAGTGCTGGCGTGTTTTAGTGTGGAAATATTGGACAGCCTGTTTCAAGTACAGGGAAAGGACAGGAAGTTCTTAGTAGTAAAACTACGGTATGGGACTGAGTCATACTTGTTTATACATAAAAAACAAGTTTTCATGTTAAAATAAGCAGCAGTTATGTTTGCTTGCTCGAATTCTCTCAGTTAAATTGTTACTTCAGGATAAAGTTTGTGCTCCTTATTAATAAGACGTCACCAAAACCTTACCAAAGTACAGGAATTTCAGAGCATTTCAGAGTTAAGCTGCTTTTTAAAGTGAAGAAATCATTGTGTCTCTGTTGTTTTTACTGTTTCTTTAAGCAACAGTCAGACCATCCAACTTTCAATACTATTTAACATTGGGAGAGGTACGAACACAGAGCTGGAAAACAGTTTTGCCCTTTGCAGTTTCTAGGTGCTTCAGAGTTGTGAAAAATGGTCTCTGTTAAAAAGAGAGACAACTGTGTTTAACTGATAGCAGTGGAGGGGTTTTTTTCTTCTTTAATTGTAGTACCCAAGATGTTTTCCACCTCAAGGAGACTGATATATAATCGTCTGCATGTTTTTTCCATGCCTTAATGCAAATGCCAACAGTGTTCCAGGGCCATCTCACGGGGAATGGTGCCATTTATCTCCTTGTCACCTGTGTTATAGCACCCAGAAGCAAATGCTTCATGTCCCAATTACCCTAAATAGGAGTTTGTATCCTTACTGTGCAGACCATCAGCATTGGTAGCTCGTAGGCTCCTTTTGTGGGTTTGAGTGATGTTTCTGTAACTCGTGTGCTTTGTAATCATCAAAATATCACAAGACAGCCTTTGAGAAAGTGCAGCTGACTTAACTGCATTTCTGATGTTTGTATCTACTGGAAGAGGGATTTGAAAAAGGGAGGACAAGGAGTTATTGAGAAAGAGAAAAATGACTCTTGAGAAGTATTTGTCCTGTTTTCTTTCCCATGTTTGGCTATTGCCATTCTAAACTGTGGAATGATCAATGCCTGTCTGAATAGGATTGAGGATGTGAGAGAGCTCTCAGAAGGTGAAATATTTTGCAATTTTTAAACCTCCTTCCTTTGCTACATTTAAAATTGTAAGTTTTAAAACATGCTAAAAGTTGACAAAGTTTAGTAACTGTGGAGGATGTTTGTCTTGCTTACACTGATACCTTATTTAAGATACTCTGTCTTTTTTAAGGATGGAAAAAACAATGAACAAGCAGTGTTTCGTCTCATTGCTGAAACTGCTGACATGAATTTTTATATTCCACACTAGATGGGGAAGATGAACTCCCTGGGAATACTGGAGTTGCTCTGCATTAGGAAATGTGTGCGCTGCACTTAATGAAGGAGCACTTAGCTTTGCTAACATCGCTCTGGAGCAATACGAAGGTTCTTTTAACACAAGTGAATTCCCAGAACTCTTGCTTTGTAAATAAGATCTGTTCCCAGCAAGTCCTAATTGATAATGGCAGTTAATGTAATACCTGCCGACTAGGCCTGGCCTTTACTAAAAGAGTTCTTTGAAACTTATTTATTGATTGCTGCAGTCAGTTTGGTTTAAAAAAAGAGAAATAACCCAAACAACCAACATTAATTTGGCCTCAGTTTTCTGATTTCTTTTTTTATTTAATTCATGGAATGAGTGAGATTAAAGTCTCAAAACCCTTGTCTTCCTTTTAATTTGTGAAGCAAGCGGTGTTTTTGATTTTACATGTGGTCATGGCTCCAGGAATTACAGTTACATGGCTATTAAATAAATGTAATTTTCTGTCCAAAAATAGACACACAGAATTTGTCTAACTCTCTGTATCATCAGTTCTCTGTAAAATAATTATAGTTTGTTTACCTGTGCAGAATTCGGGCTTAGTTGGAAGGCTGAGATGGCGTTCTCCTCTTGTTATTCTCAGAGTCATTAGTACTTTATATTTGCCCAGTGCTGTACAGACATCAAGTAATGAACCCTTGTCCCATGGTACAGACCTTTGCCAGCTCTACTGCTGTCTACAGAAGGGATTGGAGTTTTGCTTTGATCCTTCCTAGCTTTAGTATTCCCTTAGAAGTCAGAGGTTTGGTTTGATTGCTGTTCTCAGAGAATGGATAATGTTAGACATAAATCATCCAGCGATATCATTCACCTTGTGTTTTTCTGTTCCCTGTCTCCCTTTGCTTAAATTTCTGTGGTTGGACTCTTAGCACTGAATTACTTAATGGTTGGAAAGTAATCAGCTTTTGAAGTGATGCTTCTTTTTGTTTTTCCTTTGTGTATTTTTACTTCAAAAGTGATATAGTTATCAATTTACGTGACTTGCACTAGGCACTGTACAAATGTTCTGTGCAACTTAAGACTTGTTGCAAATGACCTGAAATATGGTAGTGCCTGAAAGAATGTGTGGGGAAACATTTTTTAATTCTTAGTAAATATTTAATCAATAAATAATTATTTTTCTCTCTTGATTGCCAAGTATTGTTTGCTTTGTGCTTCTGATTGCATTTTAGTCTCATTTTTAGAATGTATGGCACAGTTTTATCTAGTACTACACCAACAAGGGAGACAAATACACTGTGGAAAAATAGAAAAAATAGCTGTGCAATTTAGCAGGAGATCTTAGGTGGGGTAACTTAAGTTTAAGTAACTGTTTTAGTGAACTAGATTCAGATTTTATTGTGTCCCTTTAAAAAGGAGCCATTAGTGCTGCCTTGCAGGCTCATTTGTGCCCTTATTCATTCTGCACATGCACAATTGTACTCTAAATCTTTTGTAACAAATTTATCAGTGATTTGGAATAATCTGTCAGTCCTGGATCTGAAATGGACACAGGATTAGAGTGGTTCAAGTTTGTAGTTCAACACACACTTTGAAAATGACTAATCCAACCAATGGAGAGATGTTGTGATTCTAAGTGTTCTGAGGGACAAGGAGTGCAATAAAATAATTCAGCCAGCAGCAGGTCCATTAAAAATTAAACATCAGTATAGTTTTGTCCTGCCATATATAGTCATAAAACCAGCAGAACAAATTACACAACATACTTTTATTTTACCATTACTCTTTACAAATAATAGCCGTTATTAAGCATTTCTTTCCCAGTTGTTTTTACAGGCTAATATATTAGTCTGCAATATATTTAGTGAGAAATGTGATTAATAAAAAATCCCCTCCTTTGTGGATGAGTACATCAAATGTAATAGAAAATGATAAATGTTCTGCAGTTCTTTTGAACATCCTGTAGTACGATAAACAGAGTTTTGAATTGTGGGTTTTATAGGCTGTTAAAAGGCCTGTAGGGCTTTTTTCATTCTCAAAATTTTGCGTTTTGCATGTTGTGCTGTTGTTCCCACTGTGCCCTCTCACAGACCTCCACAGTTTTGGTCTTTGTTAATAGTTTCTGTTTGTTAATGAGACTGCATCTCTGCTGAAAATGTCTTGCCAACCATTGACAGACTGACAGAATTCAAAACTTATAGAGAAACTTGAATTTTTTTATTTTTTTAAATAAAGTCTCAGATTGACTACAGTGGCCTTCATTTTACAAATTTGAAGTTAAGCAGATTAAATAGGAAAATCTACAGATTTCTGGTGACTGCTTGAGAGTGAGTAGTTGAACTTGAGGGTTCTTGATTTCCTAGTACTATAAGAAGGCATCAAAAGAAAACTAGCTTTTTGTGTATACTGCAGATGTCAATGTTGAATTTATTTAGAGTCAGTGTTCCGTGGATTCAATAAATAAGTTGGGTTTTGGTTGTTTTGTTGTTTTGGTTGTTTACACACACTCCCCCCTCCCCCCTTCATTGATGTATAATTTGGCTTCTAAAATATTTTTCTCTTGCCTAAACCTGGAGGTGAGCAGCAGCTGAGCAGGGTTACATAAGGTATGCTGCAGAAGTGTCTGGGTGGCTGCTTGGTATATCTTGCTCATGTACTTAATATTAGAGTTCGATTAATGAGGGGAGCTATTAGAACAGAAGGAGTTGGCTTCTGTTATAGCATGTTGTAATTGTCTAGGCATTTTCACCTAATATTTATTTTCACCCTGTTTTTATAGTTCATTAAACACTGTTCCTTGTTCCCATCTACACTCTTGATCAAATGAAGAATTCTAAGTTTATAAAATCTTGCCTAGATTCCTTTTATAGCAATCTTCAGTATCCTGCACTCCAAACATATTTTTCTATAATGCTGAGGCATAGCTCAGTGTGCTTTTAAAAAGTATTTCCATTTACATAGGACTTAAAAAGAATGTGATTATGATTCAAGAAGTTCCTTTTTTTAGTAACCTAGAAACTTTAATAACTACCTGCAGCTTCGTGAGTAAGATGTTATACAACATTTCCATAATCACACAAAACTGCTGTTTTTAATGGCTTTGCAATATAGACGTCACCCAAGGATTTTTTTTTTTTTTTCTCTTGTGCTTATTATATTGTATAATTGGTTTCTGGTGGTATCCAACCAATAGGAAATGTCTCACAGAAACATAATTAATCTGTAAATGTTACAATTCAGTCTCAACAAAGTCTGCTCGCACAGACCCTCATGTTTAACAATGAGACACTTGGAATCATGTGCATGCTTTGCTGCTGTGCCGTAGTTTTGGCACTTGATGCAGTAACATGTTTACATCAGAATACCTAGCGCTTGCATTGCTTCAACTGTAGATTGCCGGTGTTAAATCTAGAGTTATAGATCATAACTGAATTGAACAGTTTATGAACACATAGCTTCCTCAGAAGATTTGTGGTGATCCAACTTCTATTAAAAATAAACTAGCATCCAGGCTTCATTGGGAAAATCTCCATGCTTGGCTTGAATGGTCCAGAATTTCAGTACATGAGCCTTTGGATATATAATTGCTTTTATGTGCATGTATCAGATATCACGACTCCTGATAGAATATGCCTCCATAGCATTTACATGAAAAAGGAATGTTGAACTTCACAGGATACTTTGTAAAACATCATGGCTGCATTAAGTGTGAGCTGTATTCAGCAGCATGAGTTTGCAGGGGGAAAATACCTGAGATCAATCATGTTTTTGGAGCAGACCTATCAAAACTCCTTGGAAAACTGTGCAAAAACCTTACTGGGATTCACATCTGTATGCTCTGTGTGTAGGCCACTTGCTGTCGGAGCTGGTACGCGCTTGATGCCACCTCTGGCACCTGATGCAAGTGCCACCTCCACGTACTGCCCAGGGCTGCCAGCACCTGTTCCCCAGCGCAGTCCAGAAAGAGCAGAGATCACTGTGCCCTGGTGCAGATGGTGCAACTACTGAATTTTGCTCCAAAGCAATTTGGAGGATGGAGCAATAATAAAGAAATCATGCAGTTCTTGTTGAAGCTATTCTGTTACCACATGCCCAGTCTCTATACATGATGATGGATCTCTGCCTTGCACTAAGCAAGTTCATGTTGCACAGAAGGTAAATATGATACTAAAGTTTTGAGTGTATTCATATTGAAGACTCACTCTTAAAGAGCAACTTTCACTTTAAATAGAAAGAGCTTTTTGTCTGTTTAGCTTTGTTGAATTGTAAATTAACATATGATTTTCTGTAAACAGCATTTTGTGTCTAAAGCTGGTAACAGGCAGGTTATTCACTTTCAAATCAGGGTGGCCTAAATGGAAAGGACTATTGAAATAAAAGAAACTGATTTGCATTATATAATGTTGAAGTACTAGGATTTTTTGACGGAATAGAATACTCCTGAAAATAATTGTGGTTGATGTTAAACCAAAGAATAATAATTTGTGTCTATCTGGAACTCTTTTCATATGCTTTTCGGAATACCTGAAATAAATGACCTTGCCAAAGAGGTTCTTCAGTATTTGGGCTAGTAATAATAAGCCCAAGAACTGCAAGTGTTGCAGTGTAGCTCTAGAAAACCTCTGATAATTCTGTGGGCATGAATGCTTTGTCTCCAGAAGCTTAAAAACCTTTATTATTTGTCAGGCTTTTCAAAGCTTCACCTAAGTTCTACAATGCATAACAATTGTGGGGTGTTCTCCTCTTTAATATTATATACTCTTATTTTTAACTGAACACTGTCTAAAGTGGTTGTGGATCTCTGATATTCTCAGTCAGCATAAGTCTGTGACAGATATAAAAGAACAAGAAAAGACCAACGCAGTTGACACACTTCATACCCTGATCCTGTTCATCTTAAACTAATGGGAATTAAGACCTCTGCTTTATCTTAAGCTGCGGTGGCTGGTAGCTTAAGCGTTCCACTTTTTTCATAACTGGAAAAATGAATGCCACTTCCAAAATAAGGAGACAGTGGTTAATTCTTTCAGCAATGAGTAATAGGCTTTTTCAGCCTCACTGGAAGTTCAGTACAGTGATATGATTGCTTAAACTTCCATTAATGCTGAAACATAATGTAGTGTTCATGCTCATTTGTGTTATCTAATTTGCTTCCAATGCATAATTTTCTACCTGTGCCTTTGCTGACAAGTCCTACAAGATGCTATGCCTGCGCAGAAGAGTTTGGATTAATAGTGCTATATAACTAGAGATGTTTTTTCATGGCCATGTGGATTGACTCTTTTTTTTTTCCTTTTTTTATTTCTTTTTTTTTTCTTGTTTTCTTGGGTTTTGTTTTTTGTTTTGTGGTGTTTGGGTTTTTTTTTTCCTTTTTCTCTTTTCCTTTTCCTTGTTCTCGTTCTTTTCTGAGTCTGGAATTGTGGCAATACAGTAAGAGTCCCCTCAAAGCATGGGCTAGAGAACCACAACCTTAAGGTCCTTGTGTTATGCTTTTGATGTGTTTAAAGTTATGGCTGCAGTGTGTTAAGCACCGTATGTTCAGCATCAGGAGTAACAAACTCCAGCACACACCATTCAGGCTGGACAGACCACACACAGGAGAGGAGTGAGGTGCAGGTGAGTGGAGCAATAGTTCAGTGTGACACAAGAGGCCCCGGCAGATTCAGTCCATAGGTGAGCCAGTATCCACGGGAGAGAGCAGTCAGTGTGCTGCCCTGCTGTAGGCAAAGGAACATTTTGGGTTTGAAATGTATTTCTGATAATATGCTCATCATTCCTGGTATTCAGATAAATGTTGTCAATAACCATGCTATATTGTTATGTGTTGTTTATTTTTTTAATGTGGAACTCTTTTAGTCTGTAATTTATCAGATTGTTTTAAATATATATTATTGCATGCCAATTCTGATGGATTCCTAAGTCAGAACTTGTACTTCTGTGGATATAGTAGATTCTTTAAGCAGTTAAACTGATTTACAATAAGGGAAAGAAAAGTCACATGTACCCATGCCAAGTAACCATCTTCATGTTATTTTTCCTAAACCAGGAGTGTAAAGGGTATGTTTATCTTTTGTTAAGAAAAGGCAAAACTCAACATCATTTTCTGAATTGTGGGAGTATTGTTGCTCTTTTCCCATATTGCCTTGGCTTATTTAAATTTGACATTAATGTAAACTACTTAAGTATTTATATATTTGAACATTAGCGAAAATAAAGGAAATTCACTTGAATTCTTCAGTCTTCATTTGAAGACTCTTGTAGCAAAGCTAGCTAGGTTTGTGTGATATTGCATGTCTCCATTACAAATTCAACTGGGTAGGGATCTAGTCACAACACATTTGCACTCTAGTATAAACCAAACAGTTTCAGGCTTCTTGTACAGTTAAAGCAAAATTCCGTATCTTTCAATACTCTGAAAGATAGCAGTATTCTTTAAATGAGTACTGTGTTTGCAATAGTGGTGATTCAGGTAACTATTCGATATTTGTAGTAGAGCAGGGCCCTGTGCTCACATCACCATGGGCACTGGGGAGGAAGCTGGGGAGGCTGCTACTCACTGCCTGTTGGTAACTTCACATGACAGTGAGGTAACTGCCCTTCCGTGCTCATAGTTCATTTAATTTGAAGGCAAGTTTTTAAGAAATACAGTTGCTGCTGCATTTAAGTTGTAGCTAACAGTGATACTGTTGCAAAGTCTTCATTTTACTGCAGTTGCATGAGAATTGGTGGTCTGGACTGTCCCCTTAACACTTTAGGGAGCTGTAACTTGGGAGCAAGAAAAGCAAACTGTAAGCATCACTGCATGAAATCTGAAGCTCAGAGTAAACAAGCAGCAAATATACCCCCGAGGAGTTTGGTGCCTCTCCAGGGTCAGAACTGCAGTAAAATAAACCTGATTGTGAAGGCAGGATTTGATCAGTGAGGAAGGATCTACATAAAACATTTGGCTCAGTTTTCACCTACAGCTGCGCAGGACAGTCTGTAGTCTGATGTCTGCTGGTGTTGTCATTCCATTTTAGGGTTCCCGTTGTGTGGATGGGAAAGGATCTCTGAAGCATCAACTTTCTTCATTGGAATTGTTAAATTTCTGGGTCATTAAACATCCACATTCCTTAGTAAAAGTGCCAGGTGAGCCCGCTTTTAAAAAAAAAAAAAAAAAAAAATTCTTATTTTACAGAGTAAATACTGCTAGGCAGCCCACTTGGTGTGATTCATCTTTTTTTCCCTTCAAGGTGATATAAAGAAAGCTTTCTTCTGCATCCCTCTTGCTGTGTGTAATACCACAGTGCACAGGAGTGAAGTGATGTTTATCATGATGTTCTATATACTTCACAGCTGCATGTCAGTCATGTGGAATTAACTTATAAATGTTGTTGACAAATCTCTCCACAAAAGTGAACATAAGATAAGTGTAAGAAAAGAATGACCTTTTACAGTTCTGTCTTAGTCAGTGCACATGCTTACAAAGGGATCTTGCCGTAATTCACAAGACTAACCAAGAAAGAAGCAGATAGCTGGCTTGTGTTAGCTTTGGCAGTAGGTGTCTTTGTAGCTTCAAGTATTAATTAAAGTTTTAAGGACCTGAGGGATTACTTAAACATCCGTGCAATTATCTTGATGTTCAGGAATTTTAGATGTTTATTTTTAAAGGCCCTCCTTCCTTCATTTATTTTCTAGACTGGAACGGGAAATTAGGAATTATATTCAGAATATTGTTCCTGTTGCTACTCCCTGATGAATTTCTCCATCTGCTAATATTACTGTTTAGGAAGTGATAACATATGCGTGTAACAAGTTAATTGTAAAAGCCCAAAATGGATAATTTGATTGTGCTACTAAAACAATAGTTGTCAAGCACTCTGGTCTGTGGTTGCCAGCTTTAAATTATCATAATTGTTGTAAATCATATGAGGGGAATGTGGGAAACAGAGCTTTCAGCTTTTCATTACAAATCCCCCATTTTCTGTCCAGTGATCCAAGGGAGAACAACATGCAGCCATCTGTCTAATAGACTGTGGTGCTTTACAGACCATTACTCTCAGCACTCCATGGGAGTAAGAGTGGGAAGAAGGAACACGCCTGAATATTACAGTATCTTTGGGATCGTAGTGCTTCTTACTACACAGATTGGTAGCTAAGAACTGAGCCCACATCACTGTATAGCTGCTGCATAAGGGGACTGACAGTTTTCCATGTTAGGAACTCGTAGGTTACTCGTAGGTTACTCATGTGCATAATTAGCTAGTCAACATGGGAAATGACAAGAACACTTTATATGTGCTGCTCTTTGTTGTAGGAGGGATGTTTCTCCTTTTTACCTTTAAATAGTAGCACCTAACTCCAGCATACCTCAGCTAATACATGCTGTGCCCTTGTGTAAGTACACATGTGTGCAATCATCAGTGGGCAGAACAGGACCCCAGAACTCCCTATATAAATACTTAAAAGTCTTAAAAACTTCAATTTTCAAACTTTGTTTTGTGTCTTCATACATTGTCCATGGTGTTGTCATCCATGGGACTAAGATACACGCTCTTCCCTGGAAACCTTGTTCCTGTTGTAGATACTCTGGTCTGACTGTACAGTGACTTTTGGGAGCTCACACTGCTTCTTGGGTCTCGTTTCTTCTTGGGCTGTAACAAAGTGGAATCAGAAGGTAATTAGTTCTTGATTAATGAGTTCTGAGCTAAGAAAAGGGAATAATATAGTTGGTTAGTGACTGCATTGCTGACTCAATGTATAGCCTTGTTACATTGTTTACCCTATCTAAAAATGAGGGAAACTTGTATGAGTAATGCCAGAATCACTATTCCTGTGGCTGAAGCACAAGGTATTTGGGTCAGTGTCTCTTGCCAGTTTTAAGTCGTTCCTAATGTTTAACTCAACCCTGATCCTTCCTGTGGCACTTGTGCTACTTGAGCACATAATATGGCCACAGTGTGTGTGTGTGAGGGTCAGGATTTCTGAGATGCCAGTGTCTACATCTGTTGCAAATATGTGAAATGTTCTTGGGTCCCTACTCTCTTGTTTCTGCTTACTGCACTTCACTGACACTACATTATATTGTACTCACTCTTTTTTTCTTAAAAGAAAGGTTGAAGATTTTAAAGAAGAAAATCCATATTAAAATAGTACCTATAGAAGTTTACGTCTGCCTAAGTACATGGCATGGAAATGTGTTCATTGCAGGAGAAAAATACAACAGTCATTTTTAGAGTGAATACAACTTATTATGAAAACAAGGCAGCTGCAATTTTATATTCATAAATACATGCTTAGAAGCAGCTTCCAAAGAAACTACAGTTCAGTAAACAGTACAGTAACTGATATGTTTTGATTAATCAGAAGCCAGTATAATTTTGTTCTTAGTGTGGAAGTATAGTATCATTTAAAAGCATTAACTGTTTGTGCTTAATCAAAGTATTCACAGTGGTGGTGAAATCCCTTCCAGTTGCCCTGACTTACTGTTATTTTGGCATCAGAAGTAACAAAGGAACTTTCAATAAAGAATTCTTCGTTTCAGAGACAGACTTTTCAGGTTGATCATATTTCTAATATGATGCCAACCATATTTGCCGTAGTGTTCTTTTGTGTTGGTGTGGTAATAAAAAAAAATAAAGGCATATTTGGTTCAGCTGTGTGATATCTTTTGCTAGAATGAGATGGGTGGCTTATGGACTCTCACTTGAAGACTTTCTGCTTTGTGTCATTTCAAAAGCTGTTCAAGTAATTTATTTATAAGTCTAGCATGAATTTTCTTTAGGAAATTACTTCTGAATTGCTTGAAACATCTAAAAAAGGAGATGTCATTAATTAATTTTTCTTCAGCCTTTAAGTGTTATCTTTCACTTGTTGTGAAAAAGATTTAGTTCAAATTTTAAATATAAAAAATGTCTTTAAACAAAACATTGCATTTTTTTTGTATAGCACTTGTGTGGGTGCTAAGTTCGGACAGAAGAAAAAAAAAGTTTTTTGCAGGCATTTTTGCATCTCAGTTCTGTGAAATTCAATTTGAATTTACAGTTATTTTGAAGTTCAACAAGAGAAATTAATTTGGAGTAAGCTGTAGGAGAAGTATTCTCAGCCAGAGGATTTTGCATATCAGTGAAGCTGGTGTTTCTGAGAAGTAAGGGAGGAGGAGGGAACGCTGAATGGAGAAACGAGAAGCTCGATCGATGCAGTCACAGCAAACAAGATTTCGGGAGTGCAGTCAGAAGAGTGAGCAAAGGAGACTGAGGATGGTATCCAGATTCTGAGTTTTATCCCAAAATAGATCTTGAGAAACGTTGTTGAGGTGTAAAAGAACTGTCCTTCAGAGTTGGGGGCCCAAACTGGGGGGATGAGACCTCCAACAGGTGAGAGCACTGTGTTTTATGAGTTTGAGGTACAAACTGTAGAAAGACTTATAATAATTCTGGGCTGAGAGGACAGAGGATTTTGTAAGATGGGAAGTATTTAGCACTTCTGTAATGGGAAAGGAGTGGCAGAAGATAGTGGAAAGACAGTAGAAAGCCTAAAGAAGAAGAGAGGACTGGAAGGACAGAGAGCAAGAGGAGGGAGCTAAAGGAGTTGGAGTAGACAAGAAAAAAATTTACATCCATTTAATACTTGAGAGAAATCTTCAAATGTTTCAGCATTAATCTACTCCCTTCTCCCTTCCTCAAAAATAAAAGCGAGCAGAGGAGAAGAGTCTTACATGGATTCTGGCTGGTGACCAAGTTAATCTAGTGTTCTGCCTGATGTCCCTGAAGCACTTTTGGGAGGGCTAGAAAAGAAGTTGGGCCTCTTGTGGTCTGTCCTGACAAAGGAGGTGTCCTTGCTTTCTGGCAGAGCTGCACCACCCGTCCTGTTGGAATGGTGCCATCCTTCAGTCACCATCCCCATGGGAGAGCTGGGCTACTGATTGGAACAGACTGCGATACCCTGCGAGTTTTGTTACTCTATTTTGGATCTTTCTTGCTTCTTTTGAAATTTTTGCCTCAGACTATCTATTGTGCATGGTGATTGAGATGTGCAGATTTTGGTGCACAACGTTCAGCCTTCTCACCAACATTTTGACCCTACCAGGGTTTTTGTCTTCCCTCTCACCCTGCCTGTGTAGTCGTCCTTGTTCCTTTAAACTGAATGTGACTATAATGTTTTATTAATCTCCTAATTTATCTCCATGTTTCATTTCCAGCCTCTTCCCAGACTGTTTTAGACCTCCAGTTTTATTTTTTCAGAAGCATAGTGAGTATCATTTGAGCTCTTTCTCGCAGTGTCGCCACTGACTCCATCTGTGCCCATTCAAGTATGTCCTTTTTCATGCTGTACTTCCCTATTGACAGGTGTAGTTCTTGGAAATTTGATAGGTCTCTACCCACCAAGTTCTATTTATTCGGCAGCTGAAAGATGTTTAGGGGACATTCATCAAGAGTAAGAACTCCTTTTGAAAGGCCTGAGGGGCATGACATTTAACTTTACCTACCAATCTTGACATGTCCTGTAATCATTGTGGCAGGTAGAACAAATTGAAGGAGACTGTCTGTGGTATGCTTAGGAAAAAAGAGGATGTGCTGTTAGCCTGTTGCTTGAAAATTGCTTGCCTATGTAAATTATCTAAGGAATTTGTTTCTCTGTTGGAAATAAATTCTTATGATTTCTCCTGATGGTCCTCATTTCAGCCATGGTTACAGGAATGGATTGCTTCTGACAGGAAAAACTAGCACAGGAAAACTCATTCTGCTTCAGTGTTCTGGGAACTGGCTTTTGCAGGTGGGTAGGTATAGCTGATTTGATCTCTCTGCCAGGCTCTGGATAGCAGATTGATACTCAGAAACAGGAGATTAATGACAAGGTAACTACAGCTTGCTTTGGTGTATCTGAGTCTGACTTCATGATAAATTTCATACAGAATTCATGAGCTGTTTGGAGAAGAGCACTCACTGCAGTGACCAGCACTCTGAGCTTCCCGCACCACTATTGCAACCTGAGTTGCTGGAGACAGTTTCTTTTTTTAGTTTGCTGAGTAATCAGCTACCAAAATAAGATATATTTCATAAAAGGGTCAAACCACTGAGCACTTAAAAGTTACAGGTCATAAAATTATCAAAACATACTGATATGAACACGTGGTCTGAGGACTTAGTGCTACTCTAGGAGGAAATGATGTGCTATGCAGATTGCATAAATCTTAGTTTATCTACGCTTTTTTTTTTTTTTCCCAAATCTGTGACCAAGTGCTGAAATGATAATTTTTTCTTATCTTTTTAACTGCTGTTGTGTGTTTTCAGTCTGACAATGATATATTGTATAACTGGTGCTGCCCTGGCAATCTAACTGCTGTCCACTGTTCTGATTCATTATTTTTGGCAAGGCAAGGTAGCAGGCACCAGCGTTATAGAGTACAAGTTGAACTGAAATTTTTAGAAATATGTTTTTTTTTCTCTTAAGCAATGTTTCCTTTCAATATAGCTTAATTTTTGTTTATTGGTATAGCTCACTTGTTTTCATTCTGAGTTGGGTATTTTATTTTTTAAAAATGTATTCAGGTTTTATTTCCACAAACTCAACTTTATGTTCCTTTATGTCTGCTACGGAACTGCTTACAGAAACAACGACTTGTCAGTAATCTTTTCAAATACTCAGAGTGTAACAAAATGAAACCCTTGATCCCTTAGTCTAGATTCTTAAACACTGACAAGATAAATTAGAGCTTCATTAAATTAATGATTCAATAATTAAAAAGAAGGATTCAGAGGAAAGAATAGATGAAGTATAAATTAACTCTGCATTAAACTTATCATTAAGTGGAAGAACAATGAATCATAAATTGCATCTGTATAAATGCACATGCTTTCTATGGGGAGACAGTAATTATTATGCCCAGGAGCATTCTCTGTAGCATCTCCCACTCATTACTGTCAGCATCAGTTATTCCATTATGATGAAAACTTCTGAAATGACCTGAGGTTGAAAGGAAATGAAAAACTCAGATCTCTCTTTGCTTTAGGTATTTTTCCTGTTGTAAGTAGTTTGGAGGCATTGGTAACTTGCAGCTCTCTTTCATACAGAAGCAATTAAATTTACAAACACATTGGTAAACGTATCTTAGAAATGCAAGAAAACTGCAAATCGCTTTACTTTTTAATGATGTAACTTACCACCAAGTTCTAAGTGTTTCATAAGGAAATTATTAGAGGTTATCTGATTTGGCATACAGTCATATCTTCAGGGATCCCTTGTGATATCTGCATGCTGAAATGGGAAGAGGAAAGTGTTAAGTGAGTTTATCTGATTCTCTTTAGCAATTACTCAGCATTTCTTTCATGTACGATATAACCAAACATGAGAGAATTGCTGAGAAATACTTACATTACATAAGTGTATATATGTAAATACGTAAGTACATTTATATTCCTAATATAGTCTCTTATTGGCTACAGGCTGGAAGCTGTCTGATTCCTGCCATCATTGGTGCTCCTGCCAACCCCTGGAAATAGGCCTCTTTGAATTCCTGAGTCTGATTTAAGATTGTTGATTTAATATTTTTAGAAGAGAAAACAAGCCTAAATCAGCAGCGTAATAATTGGCTGAAAATGTGAATTGCACAAGATACATGTTCTCGCTTGGTGCCACAGGGAAAACATCCTCTGAAGGAATTCTCCACCCCACCCCCCAAAAAAATCCCTGCCACGGATACTTTCTGTTCCCTAGTTAGCCACATGTAAACAAACCTTAATTTTTGATACTGATGCTCTTATAATTGGGCTCTGTTTTGCATCAGGTGGGCTGCATGTTTTGCACCTCGCCTGAGATATGTCAAAAGACTTCAGGCTAAAGAGGCAGTGTGGATGGAAAATATACATGAAAATCAGAAGCAGGATTTAAGAGAAAATTAATGACAGCCATGACAGGAACTCGCAACATGAAACAGATGTGTGATACAAACACATATCGTATGCATAAATCCTGTAATTTAAATGTATGCATATATGCAAGGACATGCAGTCTTAGGGAAGATGGATGGAGGGGTGTGGAGTACATGCTCAGATTCCCCAGGTGCTTTATTGTGACAGACTTGTGGGAGGTAGTCCTTAGCAGTGTTCCTTTTTTTTTTATTGATTTGTAAAAAGTACAAAAGTGACTATACAGTATCATTGCTGTATGATGTCCAAGGTTTGTGACGTGAGAAATCTCTTCCGAGTCTCTATTTCCATGGATGCTATAGGCGAGTAATGTCATATACAGTCTTCATTAAGATAAGGAGCTGCATTTGAGATCTCTCCAGATGAAATATTTGATTCTGAAATAAATTATAGAGTGCCTTCAGCTGAGAACTTCAAAATATATATTTTTTTTTTCTGATCTAGTAAGTTTTTTCTTGAAGATCATTCTTCAGATTCAGATTTTAGAAACTAGAAATGTTTGAAAGCGTAAAGGAAAGGAAGACTGGAACCAACAAGAAATAAGCAATTCTTAAGCTATTTGTTGAGTTTGGAAAACCACTGTTAAAAGTCATAGTGTATATTACTCCTTTGGCTTTGTTTAACAGAGAGCTCTCTAATATTAGGGCTTTTTGTTATCCAAAACTGTGGAGGAGAGCTGGAAGATATATTTAGTGTATGAAAATACACAGAGTATGCATGTGGCTTGCAAATAATTCAGCCAGAAAACAGAAGGCCACAAATAAAAAAAAAGCCACAAATAAAATTTAAATCTCAGTGACTCTTTTTGCCTCTTTATCTGAGACCGCATTAGTGATTGTTGGTGAACAAAAATAAGATCAATATTTGATACTAATAAAATGTTTATTTTAAAAATTATTAAATTCACTCATATTCCACTAGTGTTTGAAACCACTGTTATCTCAGTATATTGCAGGAACAGCTGATGAGACTTGTATGCCCCAGACAAGGAGCAGCCCACAGCTGGGGGTCAAGAGCGTGTGGAAGGACTGCATTTTAGTGCTTCAGCCCTACATGTCTACACACCTCCCAGTTGCATTTTTCACTCCTGGTTGACATCAGCATCTCCCTTCTTAACAAATTTCTGTAAATCCCTTTCTTTAATGCGTAACTGATTCACGTGCATTCCTTGCTGATAGCACCAGTCATGCTGACCTTGGAGCTCTGTGCTCAGAAGTGCAGGCTTTAGGCATTGCTCTGCATAGCCAAGCGTTGTCCAGGTTCCCTGTTACGGCAGGAAGGCTGAGGAAGTGCAGCTCAGGACTGTGAAGCCTAGAACCATCTAACTTCAAAGTAATGGAGAGAGAGGAGAAGATCAGTCTGTTTGGCGATATAATCTGGGGGACTCATGCAGAGTTGTATTTACTTCTTGTATTGGGGAAATCTAACCCCTGATGAATGAAAAGTGAACCTATGCAGTGATAAATGCTGGCTTTTTGGAGAAATGGCGACAGACCTTTCAGTGAGCACTCAGTGAGGCAGGAAATGGAGTAGCTGTTTTGGGATATAACAACAAACTGGGCTTTTTGTATTTGCTGTTGAGTGAACAGAAGGTTGAAGAAAGTGGCAGCCATCTTAGTTCACAAGTAATGCTTTGTTTGCATGTGAGTCTTTTGTGGAACTTGTAAAGGCAGTCATTTAAAAATTAAGATCTTTAATAATGCTTAGAATAGCAGCTGTAATGCTTAATGGCCAATTAAAGTTAAACATAGCGTAACAGAAATGGAGATTAGGTACATTTGCTGCCAACCCCCATGTCTCAGTCCTTTGTCCTCAAGAGCACTGACCTAAGGTGTAAATTACACCATTTCCAAAAATGAGGAGGAAATGAGAGCCATTGATGTTTTATCTTTGCCCAAGTTTCATACTACGGCACAAATAAGCCTAAAATAAAATTTGTATCTCTGAATTTTAAGCCCTGTGCTTTAAAGCACTAAACTGTTCACCCACTGTGCTGGTTAGTCATGAGCTTTTTTCATCCAGCAAATTTTGGCTTTGTGTTTTTGTATTAACAATTTGCCAAATTGTCCCATATGCTATGTTTTTTTTCTTAGAGAAGTGAGGGTTTGGGCAACATGCATTTAATACGTAATTTTCTTAATATTCTGTATTTCCTTTTGGGAAGAAGTTTTCTTCTACCTTCTTGCAGTCCTAGTTCCTTGAGCCATTTATCCTTGCAATAGCTTTAGTCTTTAGTTAAAATTAACACCTTCGTTTTCTCATATCCTTTTATATTATATTTGCATATTTAGAAATGTTTGATCAAAAAGGGGTGGGAGGTGGTGAGAGGAGAAGGAATCATATTCAAAAACCAGGATTCTACTTCTGCAGAAAATCATTTAGGGCTGGCTGATCATGAGTCAACAATGCCATTCTCTTAAAAAAGGACAGATATAGTAGGATGTATAAAGGTGAAAGAGACCTACCTGAGGCTTAGCTTTGATAAAGCCTCAGATAGACTGCTATTTCAGACTTGGGCTAACTAGAGAGAGTCTAGAGGAAAGCTTTGAGAATGATCAGCGATCTAGAAAACATAGATGAAAAATCAGTTTTGTTTAATCTAGGGAGGAGGAGAAGTATAACAGTCTTCAAGTAGGTAAAAGACTACGAAAAAGGGCTAGGGAGTAACCTTATTCTTCATTCTTGGGGGAGGGAGGAGAAGCAGAGGAATTGAATTGCATCAGGAGAGACTTGAGGTACATATTTGAATAACCTTTCTAGTGGTTAGGGTAGTCATGCATTGGGATAGATTGCCTGGGCAGGCTGCAAAATCCTTGCAGGTCTTCATTGGTCTTTAGAAAAATCCAGTAGGCAGAGACGAGAGTCAAGCGTTAATAAATTGATGTGGCTCTGAAGACTGGGAGTGAAGCAGATAATGTCTGACAGTCCTGCCCTGCCATATTTTCTGTAGTTCTGTTACACAGGTTGCCAGATACTTGTACCCAGTAATGTGTTTTTCTTGAAAAGTGATGGAGATTTGCTTTTTTTATTTAACCTCTAGTAAATTCCAGTTTTCACTTTATTTCAGCCTTATAAAATATTTCTTTTCCTTGTTTCTATTCTTGATTCTACAGTATATCTTCATTAAAGAGTGATCTAGTGTTTCTAGCTTCTTCCACATGTGGGTTATTATCGAGTACAACTGAGTAATCCATTACATATTTTTCTCAAATAAATCAGGGCTATTATCTTGATATAAAAGGATGCCCCATGACTTCAAATAACATATTTAGGTCCTTGGTCTTTTGAAGTTTGTTAGCTTCTTAAGTGTGGACATGAGAATTGGCTACAATAATCCAGTAATACGTATTTCTTCTCAGTTTATACTTTGTATTTCCCTGTTAATTTATCAAGAAAATTTCCCTTTTAAGTTACTGATATGTCTGCAACAGTTTCAGCTAGTAGAGTTCTGGATTTCCAGTTGCCTAGATCTCAGAATACTTTACATAAACATTGACTAAACTGTTCTTCATAACATTCCTCTAGCTCAAGTAGATAATTAACTGTAGCTGACAATATGACATGTTTCAGTCATGGAAGACAGACTGAATTCTGTTCTGGATACCACAGGAGCTATATTGTATGTCAAGGGAAATTTCTACCAACTTGGAAAGTTCGGACATGTTGTCTGTTTGCATCCTTTACAATGCTGATGGTTTCTTTCACAACTGAAAGAGGTGTATTAGTTCCTATATTTGGCTTTAGACTGCTAAGTAGACCTCCAGATCAATCCTGTCCACAGATATACTTGTAAGCATAATGCAGTGGGAAACATAAATTCACCTTTCATCCCTATGGACAGTGCCAAAGCAAATAGCAGTTGTTACTCAGCCTAGTGCTACTAAGATGATGTTCCAGTTATTGTTATGTCAAAGAGGCAAAGGTTGCCATATGTGTAAGAACAGAAATGTTGTTTACTGAAGTATTTAAAACATGAAGGGCAAGATTGATTGTTGGACTCCTAAGGATGTGAAAGGGTTGAAAAGTGGGGAAAAGAAGGCTCTAATTTGGAACACGGATCTGAGCCCTTGTCCAGGGAATGCTGGTGAGGCAAGAGGCCCTCTTGGCTGCTGGGGCATGCCATTGACTCATTTAACTTGCCATCAAATGGATGGAATGACTTGATTGGAGAAATCTCAAAGATGCGTGTGAAGAGCCCATTTTTGCTTCTGTTCAAGACATATATTTTCAAAATGCGATGAGGAGAAAGTAATTTGGGGCTATCTGAAAGTGCTGCACATCACAACTGACGCAAACTGGAGAGACCAGTAGAAGACTTCCTATATACAATCAGAATAATATACAGGCAAATTCTGTTTTATCTTCCTTTGAGCTCAGTTATGGAAGAGTTGTGTAACTTGAAATGGAAAGAAGCAAATACAGCAATGTGCCATTTTTGCTGGAATTGAGTTAATTTTCTTCATAGTAGTTAGAATCTTTTAGTGGCTAGCACAGGCTTTTGTTTGGGATTTAGTATGAGAATGATGTGATAACACCCTTAACTTCCCATACTTTTGCTGGGACAGAGTTAATTTTTTTCTTTTTAGTAGCTAGGCCATGTTTTGGAGTTAATATGAAAAGAACCTGAGGACTCACTGATGTTTTGGCTGTTGCCAAGGAGACCATGGACTTTTTCAACTTTCCAGTTGCAGGTGCACATAGAAACTGGGAGGGAGCATAACAGGACAGCACCAAGACTGACACTCAGGCTGGCCAATGAGATATTCCCTACTATTAGTATCCATATGTAGCTCAAGCTGGCTTTTCAGTTTCAGCTTTTTCCTCTTTGGGACCAGCTGTTCAAGACCAGAGTGCTCTCTTCCGTGCCTGGTTGTTCAGCACAATTATATTTGAGCATGAACTGCTGTCCGGCTCTTTACTCTTCCAAGATCAGCTGTACAGGACCAGAGTGTGGTATTGGTTTGTATATATGTTATGATTATTATTATTATTTTCTCTTCTTTTGCCATCCTGTTAAACTTTTTTTTTATCCCAACCCACAAGTTTCTCCGTCCTCTTTGGATTCTCTCCTCCACGCTGGGGGGAATGAGCAAGTGGCTGCATGGTCCTAGTTGCCAGCTAGGGTTAAACTGTGGCAAGGAAAAATACAATAAAGAGAAAATAGGATGCCTTAGGCCAAAACTTACAAGCACAAACACTCTGGAAATAGTATATCACACATGACAGAGATCCTCTTATGCATCTGTTGGTAGCCCAGCATAAGGGAGGGGCAGGATTTCTGAACCATCTGTTAGGATTTATGAATCCAGGCCCTGTATATGCTTGGAAAAAATCCATCCTTCCTCAATGGCCCATGCAATCATAGGCTATCTATAGCTTACTCTCTTTTTTTTTTTTTTTTCCTTCCAAAGCATGTCACTTATCCTCTGTTTTTTGCCTGCTTCTAGCAACTTTTCAATATAATATCTAAACATTCACAGTCATGGAATCACAGGATCTCTGAGGTTGGAAGGGATCCCTGGCGATCGTCTAGGCCAACGAGCCTACTCAGAGTGGAGTTTCATTAACGCAGTTTCCCTGAGCCATGTCCAATTGGGTTTTGAATATATCCAGAAATGGAGGCTCCACAACTTCTCTGAGCAACATGTTCCACTTTTTGAGCACCTTTATAGTCAAAAGGTCATTAGTGAAGATATTAAGCAGTATTAACCCTTGGGCTGCTTCATTAGTGACTCCTCAGCTGGCTTTTGTGCCACTGATTGAAACCCTTTGAGCCTGGCATTTCAGCCAATTTTCAGTCCACTTCACCGTCCACGTATCTGGTTTGTACTTCATCAGTTTGTCAATGAAGATTCTACATGAGACAGTGTCAAAAGCCCTCCTAAATGTTTTTCCAGCACTGATTCCTTCTTAAGTGCTCTTTTGAAGACCAGAAGATCTTCTGGCACAATTGGGTCCAACTCATCTCTGGTTTATTATTTTGTTGAGGGGTTAGCATGGGGCACACCGAGGAGATATAATGGGCACAGACCCTCACATACCATCATCTTTTTCTTAGTTTTGGAAGCCAACTAGTGCTGGATGGGCTGTAGCTTAACTCAGTGTTGCGATCCTTTCATTTGCCATGTGGGTTAGAGTAAACAAAAGTGTTTTCAAGAAAAATATGTGTCTCTGAAGAAACTTCATCTGTATAGTTCATTCACACAAGTCTATGTTCTCCTTTTTTTTGAAGTTGTAGTTTTTCCAAGAATCACTGAAAATGTGGCTACTTGCCATTTAAACATGTAACTTGTTACCCAATGTGCAGTACGGCCTCTTTTTCACACATAACAAAGTGTTATAGCCAAGTGCAAATATAACTGTCTTCATGCTCGTGTGACTTGTTCTGAACTGCAATATTGCAAATAAACAGTGTCACTGCATGCAGTCTCTGTGCTATCACCACTTGCTCCCAAGAGTGAAACAGAATGTTCTGAGTGCAATTAGGTAATCAGAAGTTAGGACATTCCCCTTTTGTTGCTCAGAGGTCTTTTTTACTGTTGAGTAGGATTTCAAAATATTTTGGAAAGGCTACTGTAATAATTTTAACTTTTCTATTGTTGTAGGATTCTGATTTTGTCACATGGACATCATTTCCATTTACTAATAAGCTACCAAGTGTTTTGAAACAGGAAATGGTCAGTAATTCTTGGTAGCTCACTTCAGTCAACAGCTGCCTTAGACTTTACAGCTTTGTTCTAGTCTAAGCCATCCCTTTATTTTTGGAAAAAGAGAGTTGTGGCTCACTGGTCAGTTATTGTCTCTGAAATTAAGAGTTATTTTGAAAATCAGCAATTAAATCAATGTAAGACTCTTTGCAGAGTTATATATAAATGAGACAATCAGTCAGATTCTCAGCCTGATAAAATATGAGTAGGCTCTTTCTGAAAAGTGAGATATTGGAGCCTGACTGTTCATATTATGGAGTAAATTAGGTAAAGGCTTGCCATGTATGGACCTATCTAGTCCTCTCATTTCATGATGTGAACCAGGAAAGAGCCCTGCTTATGGATTTCACTTTGGTTATCCACACACAGGATGACTTATTTTAACCTTGATTGCTGTTACATATTATTCTTGGTTTTGCATAGAAAATTCCTTTTATTATTTTCAAATGTCTGTTTAATTTTTCTCTCTGTTCAGTTCAGAGATTTTGGTCTTTAGTAGTTGTATTGTTTTTAATATAAATATGTAGGTGACACTTAGCTGATTATACATTGCACTGAAGAAGTATTCCTGAGAAATTATTGAATTTTTGCTCACAGTCTATCCCATTTCGCTTTCAATTGTTTGTTGTTCTGGGATCTATGTGTACATTGAAATGCTACCCATAAAAGGAAAAGAAATCTGTGGGTACAAATCAAGATTCCTGCTGCTCTTTCTTAAGCCAGTGCTAATATTCAGTCAAGGAAAACTCTCTTTTAAAATATTATTATCTTCTTTTCCTTAGGTTGAGCAGTGTGGCCCCTAGGTATTCAGCCTGCATGTATACAGCATTCCCTTAGATGTTATTTGTGGGATTTGCAGACTGCTTTCTTTTTCTGTTTATTTAAAGACTTTGATACTTCTTCTCATAGTCCCACCCGCTAGAAACCAAATTATCATGAATTATTCGATTAATGTGAGCACCATGTCTGACTTTTTAAAATACTTTTAAAATCTTCCATGTTGAATTAATATTATTTTTATTTAACTGCAGAAGTACTGCTAATTCAAAACTGTTACAGATGAAGCTGCTGTGCCATGTATCATGAAAGTGATAATACACTTAGGAGTTCTGAACATAACAAATTATGTACTTTTTAACAGCATGCCATCTTCCTGAGACTTACACACTGTCCTTTTAGACAAAAAGGAAATGTTACCTTATTTAAACTACCAGTTTATAAGTTACAACACTGTAACTGATTGTCTAAAAGAGTAGAAGTGAGACACTACTCATCCAAACCCTCTTCTTGGCAAATCAGAGTTTACTTCCCATCCAGCTGATTTCCACCAGGGATATGCACTTCAAAATGACTCTTGGTCAGTCACCCTGACCTCTTTCCATCGTTTAAATCTACATTTGTGCATTTTAATGTCAAGGTTGGTGGGGGATCCTGTGGCTGGTGAGCCCCCAGTGACACCAGAGGTGGCTGTTGGCACTGGGGTGCCCCTTTTGCAGGCCCGTGGCCTTTCCTCGGGTGGCCGTCCCCGGGGAGGGCAATGCCAGGATGCCCATTAGGATTTTGTTATGTTGTCTTCCCACCTTTGCTCTTCCAGAACTCACCTTTTGTCTCTGTTTCCCCTGATTTTGTGTAGGTGCTGGGATGGCTGGAGAAGGTCGCATTTTGCAGTTGAGCTGAGGGAGGCGTGAAGCATCATCCATCCCCTGCTGACATTTGAGGTAGTGTGATAATTTTTATCTTACCTGCAAGTGACTTTATGATTAATGTTGGCTAAGCAGAGTGATCAATAGTATCCTGTAGCACTCTGCGGATAATCCTCACAGATCCCATGATCCATTCCTACACAAGGTGATAATGATAATATGCAGTATACAGAATTCTGGTTGGGATATGATCATTGTATTCTGTTACCCTAAAAAATAGAGATATTTGAATTAAGGCCGTCAAATTCAATCCCAGTGTAAACTGATGGCTTCAAGCCCATTTCTGCCAATCTTTAGTGGCCAGAATTTCAGGAAAAGGGCATGTTAACTGGTAGAAGTGCTTAAAAGCATATTTTTCTTGTCAGAGAAAAATTGTTCTACTGTATTTTAATGAGCAATTTTTCATAATGTTATTTAAAGTATTAATTGACTTTTTAAATGCACATATTGAAACAAATGGAGGGAAAAAAAAATAAATCTGTGTTTTTCCAGGGAGAGAATTTGAAAATGCTATCATAGCATTGTAGATAACGTACATCTAGTTTGAAGGTATGTATTTTGTCTAATTCATATCTGGAGTATATTGCTGAAAGTTTAATCAGACTAAAGTTGGGTTAATTTGAATCAAACATCACTGAAATACACTGTAGTATAAGGGATTTGGACCCATGATTGCTCATGCTGTGGAACTAGAAAGCTGTTACCTAGCGTTAAATGACTGCATGAAACTTTACAGCTGCTGCAAACCGTAACAGTTCTATAAGACTTAAGTGGCTATTCCTGTCTAAGTGTACACAAATGTAATGTTATGAAATAGAAGAGAAAATCTAGAGACTTTTTGCTTTTTTGCAATGGAATAGGTGAGACTTGCCACCATATGTTCATATTTTCAGTGTTTCTAAACCTAAATGGTGGAATACTAGATAAATTCATCATACCATGAATCTCTGCGTGGGACACTTGCCTGAGGATATACCAATTCCACTAAGAAAATTAGAAGTTCAGGATAGTGAAAGGTTACTTGTAAAAATGTTTGTAACGTAGCTGTATCTTGGAGTCTTTAGGGACCTCCTCAACTAAAGCTGTCTTTGTTGTGGTTACTGTGCTGTCCCATACAGATTTAAGCATACCTGAAAAACAATTTACAAGTGGGTTCTCTCATTTTATAGCTGAAGCATGGCAAGCCAACCACATAGAAGGCTGCTCCTGTGCTGTTTTCCCCGCTGTCTGTGCCCAGTGAGCCGGTCAATCCCCAGCTAAGCTGCCCGTTCCCAGCTGCCCTGCGAGCAGCGGTGCCAGCAGCGTGCCCAGCACTGGGAGTGCGCAGTGTGGAGATGGGGTCTGGGCTCCAACATGGGCTCACTCAGGGGTTCCGCCAACCTTCTGTAACCTCATCGTGTTTCAGCTTCCTATTTGTAAATGAAGGCTAATGATTCTTAATTTCCACAAGAGGCCAGAGAGCCCCAGTCCTTAGGACATGCTGTCACTCATGCAGTGTTTGTCATATCTGATGTGACGTTGATGCTGTGTTACCAGGGGAGAGCTCAAACCCCTTGCATTTAGGTGTGACCTTGGGCTTGGAAATTGATTGTGGATCCATGGGTGGTAAAAATAATTTTTGTGGAACTTTCTCACTTAGTGTCTTCCAGTAACTAGACATAAAGAACATTTTGGCTCAGGGAATAGCAACTAAGGTACTCCAAGGATAACATGATCATAGGGGGCAGATATATCTTGAAAGTGACATGTCTGTAATGTGTAATACCTATGGCAAGTTAATTTTAAATTAAGAGCTGCAAGTGTGATAACTGTCCCCATGCAGCTCAATTAATAGTTCAGCCTTAATATATTTAGCTTTAAAAACATGTTTGGCAATACCAGCCTTAGACTCAGTCATCTGGAGGCAAGTTTACTGCTCAGCTCTTCAGTGAAACTGAGACTTTTAATGCATTATGCACAGTGGGAAATATTCATCTGCACATTTTCTAGACTGCAATTAATCAAGTGTTCTACTCTGAACGACGTTTTTGTTTATTCTAAATGAATATGTTGCATTCTTTCCTTAAAAGGCCAGGTTGGATGGGACTTTGAGCAACCCAGTCTAGTGGAAGGGTGTCCCTGCCCATGGCAAGGGGGTTGGAACTTGTCCTTTCCAACCCAAACCATTCCATGATTCTACAAATAATTAGACAGAGGCCTTGTTATTTCAAATCTGGGATACTGAGAGTGACCCATAGATGTGGTGAGGGTAATTTGTGCCTCATTGACATTTACAGTCCCAATGGAAGATAACACATGAGGCACAAATTTAAACAGATTTTGACAGTACTGGTAGTTCTGCTGAATACTCTGGAAAAAATTCTAATATCTGGCCAAAAGTAGCCGAGATGTTTGTAAAATAACTGCTGTAAAATATTCCAGTAACCATAATTTCTTTAGCTATTAACACTTATCCAACTACCAGGTCAGCCCACCTCTCTGTCCTTTAAGTAAAGCTCTGCTAAGTTGCTTCCTGTGGAATACAACATACAGAGTACAGAAATGGTTTGTGGTGCTGTGAGAGCCTGAGAAAAGCTGGGAGTATGGGAATAAAATTGTGATCTGTTCCTCCACAGTTTGGAAAAACTCACAGGCATGCAGGAGCTTCACCTTTTGAACAGCCTTTAAGGTCAGGGAAGGACTTGCCTGCACTGAAAATGTTAGTGTGTGGATGTTGTATTGACAATAAATGTGTTCATCAGCTTAGCAGGAACATGTTCTCATACTTTTCTCATTGGGCAGCTTGTTTGGTGATGTTGGGCTAACACAAATTATGTATCCACCATTTGTGAATTATGTCCACTAGGTAGTGACTGGGATCAGATCCAAATCCTTTGATCAGAGAATCATAGAATCAGAGAATGTCCTGAGTTGGAAGGGACCCACGAGGATCATTGAGTCCGACTCCTGTCCCTGCACAAGACAACCCCACAGTTCACACCATGTGTCTGAGGGTGTTGTCCAGTCTCTTCTTGAACACTGTCAGGCTTGGGGCCGTGACACCTCCCTGGGGAGCCTGTTCCAGTGCTCCACCACCCTCTGGGGGAAGAACCTTTTCCTGGTGTCAAGCCTGTAGAAAAACAACCTCCAAACCACTCTTTTTTTTTTTTTTTTTTTAGCTTTGTGGATGTTCTTCGTATTTTTGCTTTATCAGTTCATCATACAATTATACAATATGAAAGGTTTGCTTTTTAGCAGTTAATCATACAGTCATCAGTAGGACAATTTAATTTACTGGCAAATAAATCGAGTTAAATTCTGCTGCTGTTGGGTCATATGTTACTGCAGATTTGAAATAAAAGTTAAGATTCAGTTTGAACAAATCTGGCAAAGTGAGGTATTATGTCCTGGCAAAGGGTTACAGGCAGTCATATTTTATTAACTACTGTAAATAAAACAGAAAGGAAACTAGAAATGTAAACACCAAAATGTACTGCACAATTTACTTAATGGTCTTTTTTCTTTTAAAGACAATACTCTGCAGTCATTTGTTGCCACATTTATTCTGGCTCTTGCTCCTGAGTAAAGTATCTCATAAATTTGCTGCTTGAGAATTATTTGTGAAAAACAGATTTTCCAGACTAAATATACTACACTGAAACAGTGAGAAGAATCAGATTAGATAAATCTGTGGCAACCTATTCTTGCACACATGGCTCAGTATGCTTTAAAAATATGCTCCAGCAAATCAAGTCTTACACCATAGGTAGTACTGTAGAGTTTATTATGCATGACTAATATGTCCATATGATCCAATCTTTGCAGTAGTGTGTAGGAAGTAAATCTGGATTTTGGAAAGGGTAACTTCAACATCCCCACTTAGCAGCAGTGATCGTGCTGTTAATTCAGCAGCACCAGACTGTCTCATCCTGTCCAGCCCCTGTCCCCCTTCCCAGGGGAAGCAGCTCACAGAATCACAGAATGGTTGGCGTTGGAAGGGACCTCTGGAGATCACGTAGTCCAACCCTTTCACTGTGCTTTGCAAGCAACTCCTCTCCATCCATCTCTTTCCCTCAGGCACGCCATCACCCTCCTACTTCTGTCTTCATCAGAGGCTGAGGAATCAGAAAAAGGAAAGGAGAGGAGCAAGGGGCTGGAAAAGCCATTTCTCGTCTCCGGGCAGACGTGACACAGGCTGGATGACCTCACTTCATGGGCTAGATCTGATTTATGAACTATTTGCCATAAATAAAAACCTACTTTAAGAATCCAATTTTCGTTAAAGAAAGAAATGCTAGTCCTCTTTGTCAGATGTTTCTCTGTAAAGCTATACCACCATCTCTAGTAATTTGTGCTGCAGCTCCTAGTAACAGCTGCTTTTTACCATATCAGATGACTTTCAGCCATACCGGTAAATCAAATGTACTACTCCCATCAGGACAAATTCTTCTTGGAAAAAAATAGCTTTTGAGTTGCTTCAAATAAGCTAGTTACTTAAAAAAATCACTCACAGCATGATACAAGTTTCCTACTCTTTCTATAGTACAATACTTCAATGTTTCAGTCTAAAAATTGGTCTTTAGATCCTTTATCAAACATATATCTAAGTATACCTAGCAGTATCTGTAGCAAGATCTAGAACAAAGATCTGTATCAAAGGAATGTATGTATTTTAATTATTTTAGACTTAAAATTTAAAAAACTACTCTTTCCCCTAGCATGGAACAAAAGGACACAAGGAAATTAAATCACAGCTGCAAGTTCTAAATTGTCAGGACTTCTACACTGCAACCGTACAGCTGTTACGTACCTCCCTACCAGCTGAGATATTCAGGAGAAACCTGGCTGACCCATGGAACGTGCTTTTTCTATGAGTTTTGTATGTCTACCATAGAGCGTGTCTGACTGGAAGAAAGCCTGCTTTCCTGAGGACATAAAAACTCAATTCCAGGGCAGCCAAAACCAGATCCTTCTTAGCCAAGGAAGTAATTTATAGACCACTAGTAATCATACGATTAATTGTTCTCTGCAGCCCACAGAACAGCTGACATCTGGATTCACTTTCTAAGCCGTGAAAGGGCTACAGACTTTGAGGGGTTAGCGTGGTGGGGTTTATATGTGGTTAAATCACCCTGTATCAGTTTATATTCAGAGCTGAGAGTGTGGTTGGTAAGCTGTCGACAGTCTTCACAGACTATCGCTTTTAGACTCTCTGAAAACAGCAAGGGAAAAATACCTTCCTAGAGTGAACTATACCAAGCCGTTATTCTTTTTAGCGTATGAATCCAGTCACCTGTTATCAAGTCAGATCGCTGAAGAGCATATGCAACGAGTGAACTAAAAATCAGGACTAATTCATGCATCATGAAAATTAAAAACTCAAAGCTCCATCTGCTGTGATATTCCACAGTTTTAGCAATGTTGGGAAAATGGTAATCTATGCAGAAGTGATTTATCTAATGCTGCTGTACACTTTGTAGTAGAACCTAAGAGCAGTCAGTCTCATTGTGCTTACTGTGAATGGGGTTACTTATGCAGGATTCAAGTGTGATTGGTAAGTGTCTGACTCAACAGCATCATTCCTGTGGTTCTTGGCTTAAAAGGTGTCATCAACAGCTGTATTATAAAAATATATATCACAAGTTACTGGTTCAGTATAAAAGTTCTAGACATCCTGTTTTGATGGTATATAAAAATGCTAATGTGTTTTTAAGCCACTTTGGTAAGTGTAGACATAGCCTGGTTTTTTTGTTTTGTTTTGTTTTGGTTTTTTTTAATGTGAGATGCTTCATCAAAATATACTTTAAACTTAATAGCTGGGTATTTTAATTTCCAGATCTTACTAATGTAAGTGAAGAGAGAAGTTAACTGAATTTTTAAGATTTTATGAAAGGTTTGAACAGCTATTCGCTTTTCTTCACAAGTTATTGCTTACTTCATGAAAACATGTTTTGGCAACAGTGCATTTAAAAATACTAAGGAAGCTTCTCCCATTGCTGGTCTGATTCAGTATGTCTTTGAACTTCATGCTGATTTACACAATTAAGGATCTAACTCAAAATCTTTGTGTTTGGCCATACAAAGTGGTTTATACAGTTGTTGAATGCAGTATGCTACTTTTTGGTAGATGCCCACAGTTCATATATTCAGATTTGTATGGACTTAAACCACCGATCGGCAGAGAATAGGGCCAGGGGACAATGCTGGTATGATCTTACAGAGGACACAGGAAAGCAGTTGCAATCATATTGTCTCTCATTAACAGAGAACTTCTTAAACAAAGACTTTTTCTTGCAGTTATTTTGAAGAACTGTTGTGTTGAATAGATGTGCTCATATGCTAACTCTACATCGTTTTAGACAAGATTTAAAGTTAGCTTCAATCTGTGAACTACAGATGCAAATTAAATCAATATAAAGCGTATCTTAAACCGATATGAACTTCCAGATATAGGAAATAGCACCAATTTAAAATGCACTGTTTACTGTTATGTCTTCTCTCAAGTTGATTAATCTTTGTGTGTTGACCAAGTAATAATAAATGTGTGAGCATTTGGAGTCACGAGTGGGCATCCAGAAATGCTGTTCCAGGCCTATGTCTGTCATTTACCAGCTTTCACTTAATCTGCTATTTAACTTAATGACTTCCTAAATGGCATACAGGCTTTGTTACGTAGTCTTTAATCTGATTAGGAGCACATGAATAATTTAGCATGCAATTAAACCATGTAATTAATTTGTCCCATGGTAATGAACTGTTAAGTAGTTCCATTAGTCTAGGATAAATATCAGGGTCATGAACTTAAATATTCTAGCTTCTTGCAGATGTTTTTCCTGGAAGATTTTTTTTTAAAAAACTATAAAAATACTATGTAAAATGAAAATGCTGCTCACCCTGGTTTCTTGAAATTGCCCCTTGAGGTCTGAAAGGCAGGTTTAGTTTCAAGGTTATTAGAAAAAATTGAGGATGCTTTGTTCAAAAATGCTCGGCTATAACCAACCCTGTTTCACTAGAGGTCAGCAGGAACTTAATTGTTTCAAAATAGGGTTTTGTTATAGCTTTAGATATAGATAGATATAGATATATCTTGTTTTATGTTTTGTTCATAGAGATAAATTATCTCACTTTTCTTTGCAATTGTTTGTACAAATAACAAAGCAAAGATCTGAATTTTGTCTTCTGTATGAATGTTATCTAAGTATTAATAATAATATTTTTTATTAAAAAGCCTAGGAAAAATTACCATGGTAGTTGAGAAAAGTGTTTATAGCCTGAAAATATTACCACTCTCATAAAAAGGCCTCAGTGTTCTTCCTTAATGATACAAGTACATGTAAAGCCACGTGTTCAGCTCAGCAATTCACCCCGGCATGACAGCAGCTGAATGTTGCAATTTCTTTCAACTGAGTTGCACCCATTTTGCTGCTTTGTTGTATTTTGGGGGCTGAAAAGTGACCAAAGCAATTAAGTCTTTTTTCTCTCTGTGAAGTGGACAGGAACTGAAGACTATAACTTCAATTCTCTTTTAGCAATTGTCTTTTGGCAGAGGCGATCTACTAGTCTTACAGCTAAGAGCCTCCCTCTGTGTACTTAGTCCATCAGGTTACTGCTGCTAAAGTGTAACAGATTTTATTTTATACAAAGTTTTGGTATGCTGTATGCCACAGCCATCCTTGGACTTCATAGCCCAGTTCTTGGAGTATGCCTTTATGGCTGGATTAACCTGTAACAGGTTTCAGTACAAGCCCAGAGCAATGTCCAAACTCTGGATTCACTGAATGGCTCCTTAATCACATCCAAGAACAGATAACTGTTTGGCCTGCTACCAGTTTAAATGCTATTTAAATCAGAGTAATTTGCTGACACATCCAGCCATGGAAAAAATACATCAGCTCTGGTAAAATTATTGATGGTTTCTCTTACAATGGAGATATAAATAAATTTGTTGTTGAAATGAAGCTTTAATAGTTTCTATTCCAAAATCAAACGTTTGTTTAGGAAAAAAAAAATCTTTCTAATCCAAAGTAAGCAATTATTTTAACAGATTTAATTTTGAATTTTAATACTTAAAACTATTATAAACTATTTAGCTGATGCAGAGCTCTAATTAATAATACAAAATTGCCTCTGTTACATAGTTTTATTTTGTCATAATGATGTACATTTTAATAATCCTCACATTTGCATCAAGCCATACGTAATAAATGCAGCTTTATGCCAGAGTCCTTCATTCTTTTCCAGTGGTGCTGGTTTTTGTTGTTAGGTTTTTTGTTTGTTTGTTGTCTGGAATGTTCCTTTTATGAGTTTTTCTTTGGTTTTGTTATTTGTTCATTTTTAATTTGCAGTACCTAATTTCTGCTTCAATAGTATTATTCCTTGTTGTTTTCACGTCCCAGATAACTGCTCACAGTAGGTGAATGGTGTGTTATTCATATCAACTGTGACAACTTGTTATTCCTGCTTCTTAACATGGCTGAGTATATAGGCCTGACAAGAGTTCTGTAAAAACAGGCATTCAGCCAAGTGCTGCTGATGACTCAATCAAGCTGTAATACCAGCAAGCAAGGGAAGAAGTCTTTAGGTCCATGGCAGTTTTAGATTGTGTTGATTGGAAGGACTGTAACTCATTTCATCTGCAGAATGACGTCCTCATGGCATTCAGGGGAAGGAGCGCAAGCAAGCAAAGTGATTTCGGCTATGCATGATCAGCCAAACTCATGTTAATATCTTTACACAGGCACAGAGAAAAGATTTCTCCTTGGTATTACTGATCTTGCTATGAGGTAGCTTGTTAGGAATATCTACACTGTGAAAAATAAAGGCTGTTTCCCACACAAAAATTCTGCAGGGGTGTGTATGTGTCACAGAGGCACCCCAAAGTCAGTTTTAGGCAGGCAGCAATTTCCAAAACCAGACTTTATTCTAGCCAGAAAAGTGTAGCAAATAAACCAACTAGAAGCAGGGCTTATACAATTATTTAGCACTCTGACATCATAAAATACAGGTTCAGATATCCATTGAGGAGATTATTGGGGGTACAACAACGTAAGAATGATGAGGATTCACAAAGTCCATGCATACACTCACAAGAAGCAAAACCAGAGGCCTTTCACTCAAGGGTACCCAGAAGAAATAATCACTTTCCTGGGTTAGGTGAGGGCTCACACTTGCCTGGTTAGGCAAGAACTCATTCAAAGATACATCCAGTAAATAACCACTCACCTAAACAAGGAGGTGAGGTGCTCTCAGTCCCAGGAAGTCTCCTTAGCTGGTGTCCCAGTCTAAGGGGAGGGCTCTGGTTCACAGACCCACTGCTCCGAGATGACCACTCAAAGGGGGTCTTCCGCAGGAACCCTGTTTTACAGCCTGGTCAGATCTGGCTGTGGGCATTACAACATGGTCCACAAGCTTCTCAGCTTCTCTGGGCAGATCCTTTGACAAGGACCTTGTCAACTGACCAAGAGTCCCACCCCTCCTGCCCCCCCAGCTGGTGGAAGTGGAGTCACCCTGCCCCAAGATATGGGAGGATGTGACTGTCAGCACTTTGGTACTACCCTAGGTGTGTGTGTGGGGACAGGCACAGTGGGGCACAAAAGGTGCTAAGGAGCCATCTACTGCCCTGTTGAAGTCTCTGGATGTCAAAGGGATGTGCAGCTGCCACAGTAGGTACATATTTGGTAGCTGCATGAACCACGTTCACCTGGAAAGCCTGGAGTTCACATTCCCAACTCAGCTCTTGTTCTTACTTGGTGGGAGGTGTATTGGTGTGTGTTCATCTGTATTGCAAGCTCTTGTGTCATTGCCTTTTTGTGATCTGATGGAATGATGAAATGCAGCAATGTACAGGAAGGCTCCTCAGATTAATCCTCCACTCAATAATTTTGTGGTTCGACTTGCAGCAGAGAGGCCACCTTTGGTTCTGGACTAGCTGCATGCATGCTGCTTTGGCAAGCAGTGCTAAACTGAAGGAAATTATAGGGGAAAAGACTTTCTCATATTTGGAGCATGATGAGTTGATGGAGATGCCAAAAGCAGCAGTCTCTTCACAGGCACAGTTTAAAAAGTGTAATGTCCTCCTTCCTTCAGGTCCTTTCAGGTTCTGAAGATATCTAAACAGAAGATCTCACTTTAAAGAACAGCTTTGTTTATCAGCAAAACTCCTTATGGTTTACTCTGTGTTAACATTGTTACCTGGCCAGAGTAGATGCAAACTACTTAGTATGCTGTGACTAAACTATCTGTTTTCTCAGGGATTTTCTTAGCCTGGTTTCCCCTGTTTATGTTGACTATGTTCACGTCTCAATGGAGAGATGTAGTGTTTAAATTCACTTGTGATTGACCTTACTCCAACATCGCTATAGAAAAGGGCCAAGAATTTTTTTATCCTTTTTATAACTTCTGGCTCCCTTTCTGTACTGAAGCAATTAGCCTGAGCTGACCTCTAGCCAAATGTTCCTGTGGTCGAGTTTCAGCTGCCTTGAAGACAGTCAGCTGCTGGTTTTTTGTTGTTTTTGGTTTTGTTTTTTTTTTCTTTCTGGTTTTAGCTCTCTTCATTCTTGCAAACTGGTGGAGTTGGGTAGGATAGAGACTATTATTCCTTAGAATAGGGTATTTTACAGACACTGCATTTTTTTTTTCCTGTTAAATAATAGGGACTCTATTATTGGCATTTGTCTTTCATACTCATACAGGGGTAGGTGTTGGGAGGCAGATTTTACTAGATTGTAAAAGGTCCGTTTTGTCCCAAAGCCAACAGAGTCTCTTGCTGTGTGAACACTGCAGCCTCTGAACAACTGTTCCTGCTGGCAGTGACTTGAAAGGGTGTTTTAGAAGAACATCAGTTAGTGGCTACAAGACAGATTTGCGAAAACTTTCTGCAAGGTGGTAGTTGTCTGATGGTGGGGCATATAGATAACCATGAGCCAGCACTGTGCCCTTGTGGCCAGGAAGGCCAATGACATCCTGGGTTGTATTTGAGGGGGGCTGGTTAGGTCCAGAGAGGTTCTCCTTCCCCTTTACTCTGCCCTGGAATATTGTGTCCAGTTCTGGGCCCCTCAGTTCAATACAGGGAACTGCTGGAGAGAGTCCAGCACAGGGCAACAAAGATGATGAAGGCAGTGGAGCATCTCCCTTATGAGGAAAGGCTGAGGGAGCTGGGTCTCTTTAGCTTGGAGGAGACTGAGGGGTCATCTCATTAATGTTTGTAAATATGTAAAGGGTGAGTGTCACGAGGATGGAGTCAGGCTCTTCTCGGTGACAACCAATGATAGGACAAGGGGTAATGGGTTCAAACTGGAACACAAAATGTTCCACTTAAATTTGAGAAGAAAATTCTTCTCAGTAAGGGTGACAGACACTGGAACAGGCTGCCCAGGGAGACTGTGGAGTCTCCTACTCTGGAGACATTAAAAACTCGCCTAGACGCGTTCCTGTGTAACCTCATCTAGGTGTTCCTGCTCTGGCAGGGGGATTGGACTGGATGATCTTTTGAGGTCCCTTCCAGTCCCTGACATTCTGTGATTCTGTGATATGGCGCTTCAGAAGACTCTTCTCTCAGAAATTTTATTCTGTACTGCCAAAAGCAGTACTATGATGGGGCTGCTCCTGCTTTGCACCAGACTTCTTCCCATGAGGCTGGAGCCATGGTGGTGTAGGTCTCCTTTGGCCTCCAGTACTTCAAGAAATGGTGGTCATACTTGAAGAGCTTTTGGTATATGTGCTGGATACAGAGAGGTCGTGTACTCCCTGGTGCCTCACACCCTTTGCAGAGTTCCTTTCACCCGAGAGAGACACTGAGTAAGACCCAAGGGGATCTGGGTTTGACCTCTGAGGAGGGTAACACAACTTGCCCTTTCTAGAGGCTGTTGTCAAAAAGGTAGAGCATCACCCAGGTATATTTTCTATATTTTCAAATGGGAGCAGTTGCCATTTTTGAGGTCAGTCCTGTCTACACTGGGCATATTCAGAGTATACCTGTTGGATTCTTCTCTCACATGCAATTTGCCTGGACAGATAACTCAGTGGAGGGTCCCATGTGGATTTAGGCAGAACAGAGAAACTCTATTGCTTTGTATCGCCAAGACAAAAGCAGCATCATTTAGCAGCAAAAGGTAAGGGATTAAACAGCTATTTTGATCACCTTTAGGGCTTATGAACACAAATGAATCCTGTGCCCTATTTCAGACAGGTAGATGTTTTAGTCGAGGTCTGTGGCTCAGCAGGAACTGTCCCAATAATTACATAATTGCTCTTAAACAAGTGGTAGCTGCTGCTGAAGGGCTGGCTGTGTCCTCCCCTCTGCCTTGCTGCTCCTGCTCTGCTCCCAGGATGAGTCTTTGTGGAGTCCTGATAAACAGGTCAGCAAACAGATTTGTTGCAGTAAATGTTTATGGTTTAATTTTAACTGGAACAATTTCCTGTTGGAGTTCATTCCGTGCAGGTATGTAAACAAGCCTGTCAGCACAAGAGCGGTCAGTACTGGAATGGAATTGTTTTCATCTGCAGCAGCAAGACCTTATTGAAGTTCAGCGTGATTGCTGACCTCTGGGATGTATTTCCATGCTCCTGGGTTGGTGCTCTGACTGTCAAACCACTCTTGCAGGGGGGAAGCTGTGGTGGCTGCCAGTCACAGCACAGAGATGGAGGGGACAGCCATGCTGGATGTAGGGACTGAGGGCTGCATGTGTGATTCTTGTCTCACCATGGGGTTGGTCAGTGCAGTTATGAAAAATGAAACATTGTCCACAGATGTGCTGTGAATGATGGACTCTGTTGATGACATTTGTTCTCGCAGGAGAGCTCCTGAGAGGGTTTGGGCTTTTCTTGTTGTTAGTCAGGAAGACATAGGAAAGTTTGGAAAAGAGTGGTAGGAAGATCAGCAGAGGCTGATGGACACGGGAGACCAGGGAAGTGTGAATATGGAGGCAGCATGAGATGTCTGGGTGTTGCAACAGGGAGAGACCAGGAGGGCTGTAAATAAAAGTGGCATTGTGCTCAAGCCTGTGAAAGAGAAAGGGAAACTTTAGGGAGAAAGTGGAAGATCTGAAGGGGAGGAGGGACTGTTTGACAGGGCAGAAATAGTTTAAGAGGAGAGGAACTGACAAATACAGAGAAGCACTTCTGTGGAAGATTTATTAATCAGAAACAGTAAGAGTTCTTTAAACAAGAATATAGATGGAGCAAGGGAACAATTGAACTGCTGAAAACGTAGCTGATCTTGGATGAACGTCGTGCTGTGCCAGTGTAGCTCCCCTCTGAGAGCAGGAGGATTGTTGGCCTGTGATTGATTTATGAACTTTTTCCCAGCCCTGTGCACTCCAGCAGCTGCAGCTTTTGCTGATCCTGGTCCTACTCCCCAGGCTGCATCACTCTCACTCTACCCCAAATCCTTGCTAAAGGGCCTCCCACCTCACCATACCCCTTCTTTCCTCTACATCCACTTGAGAATGGGGAAGTCGCCTTTGGAGACACCCATGTCTGCTTGGCCAGGGGAAAGCCCTGCCTGGTGCCTGGCAGGTCCCCAGAGCTCGCAGCTCTTCTCTCCGTGCAGCTGCCCTGTCCCCGCTCACACTGGCCATGGGGCGGGCGATGCAGCTGAGCATCCCCGCAGTGGTGTGGGTGTCACAAGAGCACCTCCTGCATGGCCTGTCCAGTTTGGGTTAAACTCTGCTAGCCTAGAGCGGTTGGAATAGATTCCTCCTGGACTGAGCCTGAAACTCGAGAATTATTGAGCAATTGTGTTAATGAGGATGTGAGAAATACTGTCTGATTTTCAGGTTTTGTACTATACAGTATGAAAGAGAAATCTGGAGTTAATAATAGTTTTGGCTTTTTCTGTAGTGTGATTCCATCTGTTTTCTTGGAGTATGAAAATTAAGGAGGGAATCATCTCTAAAATTCATTGTGACCGTAGTTTTACATACTGAGCATGCTTGTGTTCTGCAGTTTCTAACTACATTTAAACGCTGTTAGTTCTACCAGGAGAAGGGCTAGTTTTTGAAACCCAGATTTGACAACATCAGTTTCTAATCAGTAACACCCACTTAGAGATTGTTACTCATTACTGGGCTTGGTTGGTTGAACAGCGCTGATTTAATCTCCTGTGAGATAAAGAAAGAAAATGTCTAATTGAAAACACTCCCGTGTAGAATCAAGGTTTGTCATACCAATTTACAGTCAAATATGAAAGTAGAGCTATTACCGTCTCTCTTGGCTGCCTCACTGAACTGGGGTGTCAGCGTATCTTGGCAGTTTTGTGCTACAGAACAAGAAACTGATGCCTTATTATTGTTTCACCATTTGTTTTCATTTTGGTGTTGTAGCTTTGCTTTTGAAGGTCTACAGTAATCTCTGTGCTTCACTGGCATGGTTGTAAGAGGTCAGGTAGTAATCCATGGTATGCATGTTTTCCCCCTCCCTGTTGCATTTGGACATCGCACGAGCTTTTAGGGGCATGGTACAATTTTGTGCAGGAGGTTGCACTGCCTGCAGGTCCAGCGTAGCACAGCTTATGCCCTTCCTTACTTAATTTTTTCAGCTCTATATTAAATGAACTAGAAACTCATAAGCTAGTTCTCTTGTAAAAATAGTATTTACTCTCTGTCATAGACTCCAAGATAATACTGACTTTGAGGCAATAAACGATAAACTAAATACACTCACGGTTTAAATCCAATCAGAAATTCAGTAAAAATTTCTAATAGTTTAAATGTCATATCATATTAGTTAGTAATATTCGTTTAGAAAGAAACTCTCTTATTGTCTTTTATTTGTTACAGAATTAGAGGTATGGATCTTCGGCATCTGCTGCTTACTTTGGTGCTGGTCTGTGCAAATGACTCACTTTCTGCAAGTGATGGTAAGTTTTATGATACCTTTCTGTGCCTTTCAGTTTATACATATATATATATGTATATAGCTTCATATAAAGAGTATTTTCTATTATATTTGTCAGGGCTGTGTAAGTTTCTTGATGGCAGTAACCTGGGTACATAATGTAAAAAGCACATAAATAATTCTTGTCAAGAAGATGTGTGAGATTGAGACGCACTGCAGACTGAAGGTGAATTTCATAGGCAGCATTAGATGTGTAGTGTGTAAACAACCTGAATCCAGTATTGGTGTTAGATGTCTGGATTGTCTTTGCTTGAGCAGTGAAGCTATTAAATAATTGTATGGGGTTAAATTTTTATATAAACTGCTTTGTTTTTTCTTTAAGTCCATAGTTGTTTTCCTTTCCATCCCTATTTGCCTCGATTTTTCAAACTTCTAAATTAAATGCAAGTAGTCACTCCAGCTGAGCTTTTCTGATGCTTTTTCTTCTTGCATGCAGCAGTGAATTAAAACCATTTCTGTATCACTTGGAGGTTTGCCCTGACTCTATCTTGTCCTCTGGGACTGGTCTTTTACCCATTTAGAACAAAAAATTCCCGTTGCCTCCAGTGGGAATTTTACATTGTGTCAGACTGATCTGCTTACGCTGGTTATGATCTTCTGTAAACAAATACAACTCAATCTGGTCTGGTCTGTTTTGTTTTGGCCTTTGGAGAGAGCACTAGCAGCTTTCCGTAATTACCAATTTTAGATGTGTGTCAGTGCTTCTCCCAGAGCTGCAGAGCAGTAGGGTGGTTCCTTAGAGCAGGTGCCCCTCCTGACCACCAAGCCAAAATCAGTGTTAGCAAAGAAATTCATAAAGAGCAGTTTGCTGATTTGATTTATTAAAAAAAGGGTTTGGATAGGGAAAACACAAGTTTCTGTTTATTTACTTCTATGTGTGTGGCTCAGACATTTGTCCTCTGTGCTATCAGTCACCAGTTCGTCTGTAAGACTCTCCTCCCTTGCGAATTAAAGTATTTTCTTTAACATTTACCAAATTTGGTTTGAGTTCCTAGTGTATCTGACATTGAAGACAATAAATGAATCAAGTTTTCACTTTTGATCCCTACTCCCATTTTCTACTTGCAGCAGTACTTTCATTCTGCTACTTACATGTCCCATGGATGGCGAGTGTCCTTATTTAACAAGTGTGTAAGGAAGTGTGGAGCAGTGACATGTTTATTTTCATATTAAAATTGGGCTGAAACAGCTTGAGGCCTTTATTTATTGTGTTTCAAATCCTTCTCTGTTATCTGATTTCATTAAAAGAAGAGAAATTTTCTGATAGGCATTTGTAGAATAAAGCTATATACTCATTTTTTTCCCCTGTTGTGTACCAGCCTCTTTAGTTAGACCTATGAACTGAAACAAAATCTGAAAATTCTTCCTCAGTTCTGCTGAAATGTGGAAAATCAATATTTCACAGTGAAATATGATACATGTACCAGCATCTATTCATTGCCTCTTACAGAATGGTCAGTAGAACAAAAATGAATGTGTCCTGACTTGATCCTTCCCCCCCAGTGTTTTTATTTTACAGTACATTCATTCAATAGACCAAAATAATCCCTGCCCAGCTGCAGTCTGCTGGACCAATTTATTTCTCTCTCGAGGTTTGAGAGCACATGAGGATTTTTTGATGCTTGGCAGATGAGGTGTGGTCCAGATGTCCTAAGTCTGGTAACAAACTGTGTTACCAGTGAAACTTAACCACAGCATCACCTCTTGTCTGGTGACCTTGTCTGTACTGATGAAATAGTAACTTCCATTAGCTTACCTTAAGATTCAAAAAATCAACATTTTAATTGTGTTACTGTGCTTAAATCCAAGACACGGGGTTAAATATGTATGTCCTAATTTGCTGAAGTATTACAGAATTGTGTGTGTGAAAGTAACAGAGCTTTGTTGTCCTGAGGATACATTTCTAACCACTAAGCTGCTGCTGAGGCCGTAGCATGTTTATTTTGAGTAAGGGAAATGCTGAGCTGAGAAAGTCAGACAAGGAAGAATAAGTCAAACAGCAACATGTGAGATAACAGCGTGAGAGAACATCCATTTGCAATCCTGCATTATTTAAGACAGACTATCAGATCTAATCTGTTCATTAGCTGGTTTGTTCTTTTTTTTCCCCCCATGTGAATGTGCCTGTACCTGCAAAAGTTCTTGTGGGCATCCAGACTTTCTCCCAAGTCATTATGAAGTGATAAATCCTGACAATCTGACAGAGCTCTGCCTAGCACAGTCTTGCTAAAGCCTTCCTATAAACTTAATTAGATGTGCTCCATACCTGTACCATATCTGACATGTTGCCTGAGGGACTGGATCTGTGGTGTCACAGTTCCCTAACAAAATCCTCTTCAATAATTGCATTTTTTATGGCAGCACATTAAGAAATTACACATACATGCTAATCTTGCACCAAAGCACATTGCTGAGGCAGTGTAATATTGACTTGTACACAGAAGAGCTGCACACTTTTATATCTTGAAAGTAAATAAAGCTTTTGTTCAGCCTTTCAAGTGCCTGTGCTTTGAGGTGGCTCCGTGCAGTGGGTCCAGACCCACCCTTGGCACACAGTGAAATCCCATACGTGTTTCCTTCTGGCAGGAGAGGGTGTGGGGCCAGCAGCCACTCAGGGAACTGCACAGCACTTGAGACCAGATATTGGACATACAGTCACCCATTTGCTGTCTCCAGGCTGATGTCAAGTTCTGCTGTAAGGTTAGCTAGTTTTTGTGCTCTTCTTTTTGAAAGAGCTTGGCTTGCCAGCTCCTTGAACAAGGCTGTGGCTAGTGTGAAGTGACAGAGGTACCGCCATCTCTGACATGGGGACACTAAATGTGACTAAGTGTGTCTGGTGCCCAAGGTATTGACATGTAATTCAGAGCTGAGCAGGTCTGAGACTTGCAGCCTCCTACCAGCTGGACACTGACCCGCATACTGTCCATGCTCTCGAGGTACCACATGATGGTACAGGCAGAACATAGGCAATGGCAGAAAGAAATTGTAGACAACACAATAATGGGAAGATAATTTCTAATAGGTGTGTAATTACCATACATAATTGGGGTTTGTACCTTAGGGATTGGAAGACATAGGGCCCATTTTCACAGCTAATGAAGACATTTTTGTCCAGTCAACAGAACTTAGGCTCTTAGGAGTTTTGGTTGCTTCGAAGATAGCGAGCTGTGTGATTTTGAAAATTTAGTTTAATTTAGTTATTTAGATACATGAACAAGAAAGAGTGCTAGTTCCTGAGTAGATCACCTACTTCAGTGCAATAAAAATCATGGTTCAAGAAAAAATAAGAGCTTATATTCATGTACGTATTCACATCTTGAGTTTGAGGTATTTACAATCATGTAACTGTGGTGTTTCAAATACACATCTAGCATACACCTACGTACTTTATTTTACTATACCTGATTACATCAGAAGTGGTTGAGGTGAGTTGCTCCAGACACAGGATACAAAATGTTCAGGAAGCAAAATAACTTCTGTCTGCTTGTTCCTTCTCTACAACAAGGTCATATAAGGACATAGAGTAATAAACTGGGAATTAGTCTCAGTTAATAAAACAATACATAAGCTCAAGCAGTTCCAAAGCTAATTTCTTCTCAGTGAAAAGAAGTGGGAAATGTCTTTTATCATTTTTGATACTAGATCAAAGTTTGTTCCTGACTATTACAGCTATGCTAATTCATCCTCTGAAGCAGGTTTAGAGAGGCATCCATATTTAATGATAGCACTTTAAAAATATTTTTGAGTGAACTGGTTTTGCACAGTGATAATTTTTAAAGCTACAAGCCTGAACTTATTGTTCTTTTCATTTAATCTGATTTTAGAAATGTATTTTTTACCACAACTTTTTAAAATTATTGTATGAAGCTGTTATGCTCAAATGCTCAATTTTCCTCACTTTTATGTAAGAAGTAGGATTAATTATTTTCACTTTTGAGACATATAAAATGTATTTTGAACATCCATCAAGATGTCCTTTTGTGATGTTGGTGTCTACTCACTTACTGTACCTGACTGCTTTGTGTGCCTTATGTATACAAATTAAACCTTGTAAGTATAGGTGTCCACTGAGTAGCAAAATTATAGAGCTGGAGATTGACTCTGTAGTCCATGCATAGGGCTTTTTTGTCATTATAGACACCCCTGAGCACCCAAGACATCTGCGTGGGACTTGCAGAGATGATACAGGACCTGCAGGACATCTGCATCATTCTGGAATGGCCAGAAGCTTAAAGAGCTCTATAAAAAGCTTAAGGACAGGCAATCTGTTTTCAGGCAATGAAATGAACTCCACCAGCTGTTCTTTGTTCTAGGGACTGTATTCACTAGCTCTCCATTGACTATTAGGAGTTTGGACACCTAAGGATGAGATTCATCCATGCATGAATCATATGGATATCGTCTAGGTAGCCAAAAAATCTGCATGAGTCTTGTGGATAGGGCATATGGCCTGTAAGAGATCTCTGCCTTTTGAAGCTGATTCTGGAAGGCAGGCAGTATACCCTAGGCAGTCTGAGGTAGCTACAGATGTTTAGGCAACTGAATTTTGCCCTACCTTACATAAAGAGAGCAAAATATAGGTGTCTTCATTTTGAACTGAGCCTCACCCTTATAGCTGCCCTGCTTGGGCATGCATAATTCTGCATGCTTTCTTCTGTTTGTGTCATACCTGCCCAGCCACATCCTCCTGGTCTTCTATTGCCAGCCATGGCGAGGGGTCTTGCTACCGGATTGACAGGGTAACAGCTGGGTTCTTGCTGTCACCATGAAGTTAAGTAACAGATGGGTGTTGTCTAAAGGCATGGATTTGACTTTTGTGATGCACAGAGAAATTCTTAGTCTGAGCAGGAAGGTGCCTTTGAATTGCAACATATTCTCTGCTGAGAAATGGAAATTTGTGCCATCATTTATGGAGTCAGGAGGTATCAGGGACTTCATTGCTTGGCTTGAAATATTCAGAAAAAAAGGTCAATAGCTGTGTGGAGTCTTGGCTGAAAACATGTTTCATGACTTAGACATACTCAAATGTTATTGATTGCAGTTAGTGCGATGACAAGCCATTTCTCCTATGTGGAGGGTATTCTTTTATTTTTAATTACTTTTTTTCATTTATTTCAGTCAGAAAGACTAGATATATTTGCATATATAACAATCCTAATCTTGATAGGAAATCGCAGAAGATAATGAGAAAGGGCAAAATCTTTTCTTGGCCTGTGCTCCAAACTCTCTTACCTCCTCTTGGTAAATCATAGAATCATAGAATAGTTTGGTATTGGAAGGGACTTTCAAAAGTCGTTTGGTCCAACTCCCCTGCAAATAGTAGTGCCATAATATAGTTGACAATAATGTGCTGATTATGGTAATTTTATTCTTCTGACTGGTGTGTCTTTGCTAAGGTTTTCTCTGTGTTACCTACTCTCTCAATTATATGCAGCTGTTTTAGTACAGAGCACAAGACAAAGCGGAGTCATCAGTAAAACCTGAAAAATGCAGAACTGCAATCAGTGTAGTGTGTCCTGGTTTGTGTGGACAGGGACAGAACTGTTTGGAACAAAGACATAAAGCTTTTACCTGTAGACAAAGCTTTTAGAATAGTTGCCTTGTTTCCAGAGATTTAAGTAACTCTGAGAAAGAAGGATCTTCCATTATGTAGTAGAAATCGCTATGGAGCCATTCCAGGAGCCAGCATCAGAAAGCTTGGCAGAGGGAAGCGTAAGTTTATACCCCTTTGGTCTAGCTGAGCCATTTTGGCTGGAGGGAAGATTCATTTTGGCAGAGGGCAAGGTAGTATTTCCATCATCACTTTCCATTGCGATTACGCAGAGCTTAGGCTAGCAGAAAAATCCAAGGGAAGATTTTGAGTCTGTGCACTTTGGAGTTACCTTTACTGCCCTTGCTTCCTAGCCAGTGGTATATATTTTAGATAAGTGTCTTGTCTGAGACAGTATGACAGTATATATGCTTTTATATGAAGAAAAGATTTTACCTTGTACTTCTGTGTTGGGAGCATACATCGTATTTTAACAAGAAGGGATTTGGGATTTCTAAGAGCAGAAATTAATTGCTGGAAATGGAGACAGGCCTATCTTTTTTTAAGAAAACACAGAAAATACAAATACTGTGGTGAAATTTTCAGGTATGATAGCCTTAAATTGTGCCTCTAGAAATCCATATTTGTGTAACTGAGTGGATCCCGTGGTTGAAATGCTAGCATGAGTTGCCAGAGCCTTGCCGCCTTTGTCCTTTTTTTCCAAAACACATCTGTGACTACAGCATGTACTGAAGACTTTCAGGATTTTGGATATCTGCACACACAAGCCTGCCAAAAACACTTCATGAACAATCAGCTTCAGTCAGACACCCTGCAAAATAACGTTCATGCCACAGTTATCCCATCCCGTTATCTTTGTTATCTTTAACATTCTTGCTATCCTGTATATTTTCCTCATTGCTCTTCAGTTGTCATCGTATTTTCTTCTCTTTTGAACACAAACTCCCCAATTTGCCGTCCTTTTACTACTGGATTTTGAGGTCATTTGCAAAAATTAGCCACGTATCTGTAGTTAGTGCCAGGTGTAGTCAGAATGAGAGGTCAGTCAGCTTCAGGGTTTATAATACCGATATACACCTCTGCTCTCTCAGGCAGACCTACAGACTGCAGCCAAGCTGCTAACACACACACACATACACACTTGTCCTCCTGGGAACCAGAATTGTTCCTCAATCAGGGGTGAGCTGCACCTAAACTGCTGGCTGACGGTGGCCACTTGAGGCTTGCTTTTGCAAGAGAACCTATCAGGCTAGTTTGAAATACAAACTTTTGCCCACACGTGCAATTGAGTCTGTGTATGAAATGAAGAAGATCAGATGATGGTCGTGATGAAAAAATGTGTGCTGCAGTTTGTTACTGTTATCTAAGGAGCTAACACGAGAGAAAACTCCTGGTTACCATTTTTGCTTTAACTGCAGTTTTGGTACTTTAAATGTAGTTGTATATTTCATGTGAATTATTTAAACAGTTTGTACTGCACTAGCCAAACAACTCACTTAATAAACTGACTGTGCATCAGGGGAAGGAAAAGTAGCTCAAGCAAATAAACACTAATCCATATTATAAAAGCAAATCACATGAATTATAATGAATCATTCCATGCAATGGAGCACATGCAGAGCAAATTGTTTTCAGTACCACCTATCTGTACAGAAAAAAAAACACTGTTACTGCACATTCATAGCATACAATGAAATGAAAGGGTGACATTTTTTCATGAATTAAAATAATGAAACACCTATCATTGTGCAGCAGTTTGCACTGTCTGATTTAAAATACAAGGGATTTTTAAAACCAAGAGGCTCTCTGCAGCATCTGCCTTTTCTTTTGTGCTGTGCTCTTCAAAAGTGACAGTTAGGATTAGATTGAAAACAGAATAAAAATACGACTGGGAATTGGAGGCCTGGTTCCTACCAGTGTGAATGCGGGAACATTGTTTGCAATGCTCCGGCATGCATAGGTGCTCTTTTCAGCTGTTCATAGGGATCAGAAGTAAAAAAAAAAACCAAACATTTCAGAGTACAAGCTCACAAGGTGCCATCTTTGAATCACACAGAGTGACTCCAAAACCCTTGTGCTGGTCACCACCCTCAGCAGAACCAGCTGATTCTTGGAGTTGCAGCAGCACGTGCAGCATAGTTGGGTACTTTGGGACCTGGAGCCACCATCTGGAGGATGCTTTGGTCCAGCAGAACTTGTGGTCCGGTGGGCTCTGTCTACCAGTTACTTGTTTCCAACCTTGGCGGCCCTCCCAGTCTTCCCTGTTACACCCTGTAGCAGAGTGCTGGTACCCAGGTGATAATCCGCTTCCCAGGAGGATGCAAGTGGGAATGGGAATGACAGAGTGCTGGGGAGCTCAGCCATTGTGTGGCTCTCCAAGGCAAGGCTCTGGCAAGGTTCGCCTTGAGGAATGAAAATACCTGGCCTGGGCTATTGACCTTCACTCTCACTGGAAAGGTGCTTGGAATGAACTCTAGCTTCTAAATCTGGAAGTAGTCCTGGTATTTAACAAGACAGAGGTTTTTCTGTTTTGCTTTATTTTCCTGCCCACAATACAAGGATGCTGTAAAACTAAATAGTAACAGCAATGGTTAGTTTTCTGCAGAACTTCTAGAAAATTGTCACCCTGCTGGGAATTTTGAATTATTCTTGCATAACTCAGAGAAGATTTGGTTTTATTTCCTGAAGTACAGGAATTTTTAATAGGTAATTAAAAATCTTTTAGAAAGGGGTGTAGAATTGCCATAATGTAGGCTAATAGAGTTAGTATATCATCTAGTGATCTTTTCATCTATTTCGTTCTCCTTATGCTGGCCAAGGAGACTTTGCTGGGAGTTTCAAAGAATGCAACTGTTAAATATTAAGTGTAGTTGGGAATTTACTGCTTATGTCAGCCCTAGAACCAACAAAGTGGGATGTAGCAAACATGACAACAATTTTGAAAAAGGACTCATGGAAATTGCACATCAGAAAACTTGTCTTCTGGGCAAGGCAAGTTGAAAGAAATGTGAAAAATGCATAGATTAGTAAATCTATTGATAAATATTATATATTTAGGAGTCTATATAAGTCATGTTTCTTTCAAAAGGCACTTAGTGTCTGTCACCCTTAGCCGCTGACTCAAAAAAATATTTCAACAAGCACACAGAAATGGTCATTTGGTCCCTAGAATGTGGATTTTCAGAGGGCCTTTGATATAACGTAGCCAAGGTTCCATAAAACGTGCCACGGGATAAAATGGAAGGATTTCTGTGGATTAAAAAGTAATCAAAAGGAGATACAAAGGAATAAACAATCACCCCCCACAGCAGAAACTTCTGAGGGTATTTCCCTTCTGCAGTCCCTGCGAGCAGGAATTAAACAGTCAGGTACTTTTCTGCTTGGAAAGCTGTGCAGTGGGACAGGAGAGAAACCAGCACAGTCCTGCCAGTGCCAAGGGAGGGGAAGGGACAGACGGGATTGGGAGGAGCTCGGGGCCACTGGAGCTCTGGGCCACTGCGGCCACTGGAGCCCTATGTATGCGGGCACCCACCACGGCGCTGCCGAGGTGCTGGAGCATGGCCCGGCTGGGAAAATTCAGCAGACCCACAAGTTTCTCTTTTGTGGGCTATCCCTAGCTGTTATCCAGAACATATTCAGGGAAATGCACTGAAGGGAAATATGTTTATTCTGTATTTGGTCTGGGATTCTGTTTGTTTATTATTCCCTCAGCGATGTGTAGTCTTGGCTTTGAGCCTGACAAAGAAAATTTAGAAGCAAATTTGAAAACTCACTTAGATCAAGAGTTTACTCTTGAATCGCTATGTGCTAGAACCCTGTGGTTTTTACTTTGTAAAGACAAAATAACCAGAGCAGTTACATGCCTGGCTGGCAAACACCATGTGTGTCACGTTTCTTTTAAAAGAAGCTTAGTTTTTGCCACAAATGCCTACTGTAAAACAGGAAAAACTGTGTTAACAATTAGTAAATATTAAATCTTAAACAACAACATGTACAGAGTAAAATATTGTCATTGTACCCTTTGAATTATTGTTCTGTCTCTTCACCACTAAAGCACAAAACAAAGAATAATGTAATAATTCAGCTTTGGATAGGAAATGGCAAGTATTAGTTATTACCTACATTCACTTCCCTGTGAATGTTAACATAGTCTATTCATTATTTGCTGTTAATAGTTAATACTCAATAAAATTACTTCAATGAAAATGCTGATGTCAACTACAGTTACTGTTATACGGGATTTAATTCCAAACATCCATTTTAATCCAGTTGTAAATATGCTGGGTTGATCTTTGCTTGCAGTGAAGTGTTTTTCTAGAAGTTAAAAGTAATTATCAAAGGAATGGAAATTACTAGTCATTCATGGTTTTGCAAGGAAAACAGATGTATTTTGAAGTGCTTAGTGTCTAGTTTGAAGTTCTTAGTGTCTTTTTTAGAGGTCTTTCATTGCAGAAATGGTTGAAGGTGGAGGGTAATGCAGAAGTGTTTTCTGTCATAGGCTATGTGTTGATATTTGGCAGTCATCCAAGTTTGGAAGTATAAGTCACTGGTCTGATTATTCTACACAGCTTAATTAACTTATTTCATAGGACAAAGATTTTTTTAGTGGTTTATTAAAAAGGAGGTATAAAACATTGGTGAGCAATGTGGGGAAATGCTGGTGTATGTATATAAAAAGCATTTATTTTTTAGTGAACTGTTTCATTCTGCAGTGTATTCTTCAGTGGATTTGTAGGGAACATCTGGTCTTGAGGACTAGTTAGCTTTGAATGTAACTCCCTCAGCTGAGGAAATTTCCCTGTTGCCCAAGGATGCCTCCACTTGGTTCCAGAGCTCAGATCTTCGTGCTGTGAAAATCTATCTAGCCATCTCACGGGAAAAGCACTTGCATCTAGGGCAACTACACATGTAATGAAATGGATGTGAGATCAATAACTTATTATCTTTCCTTTCTGACTCAGTAGAATCTGCACAATAGGAAGCTGTAGAAGTTAATCAGAAAAACCCAAGGTATCCCTTGTTACTCTTGGCACATGCCTTTCAACACACAGAGGGCCTTTCAGAACTAAATCAAAGTCCTGGCTGGCTTGTGCCATGCTTTGCAGAGGTGGAAGGGAAGACTTCGCTCCCGAAAGGAAGCACTGAGAGCTCTTCAGAGTATCCAATTGTCATAGCTGAGACTTTCTAACCTTGCATTCCTGGCCAAGCCAGTTAAGTAGAGTTCCATCCTTGTCTACAAAAATACTTGCAATAATATTGCAGAGCTCTCCCAGCTGAGTCTTCATGTTAAGAGAGATAGCAAAGGCAAAACCAGTGGAATTTGATGGGGCTGCCAAAAATATCCTAACTGCTATTGTCTGCTTTCCTCAGACCATGAACACCATTCATTGTTTGAAGGAGGTTTTTCTCTTGGTTGCCTTTTCTTCCCTTCACAAGTCAATAAACATTTGTTTTTTACCAGGAGGAACATGCGTTACAGAATCTGGCACATTTTTATGTATTGCAATCTTGTGAATGTTTTGTTGAGATAAGTGAGTGACAGCTTCCAGTTGGTGTTCTGCAGGAGGTGAGGGCCTCTTTCCAGAAGTGCTGACCATCTCAAAAATAACTATGTTCTCCTTGCAGAGCTCCCAGTCTGACATGTTATCTTATCACCCCAGTACGGCAGGCTTGATATTCTGCTACACCAGTTTATCTAGCTAATAGACTTGAGTAGCAGTTCTAGTTACAGGAAAAACTGCACGGATTGCATCTATCAGGGACAGGGTTTGGTCTGTGTTGTCCAACTTCATAACAGAAGGCTTGGTTGTAAATTACTGTTAAATGTTCTTTTTCAGTGATAAGATCTTGTTGCCGCTGGAATTCAACATGGTTTTTTGTCCCATTTGTTAAGTCAAAAGTGCATTTTTTCCTAATAGAATGAGGCTCTGTTTTCCTCTTGCTTGGAGAAGCGTCAACTTTTAAAGTCTTCCTGTTTAATTTCATTATATCCCCTTGAAATCTCTTCAGAAATGTGTTATGACCATGACAATGCTTTGCACTTCCATGGATTTTACATCTCAGCAGCTTGCAAATATGTGTGAAATACAATTAAATCTCCAGTTCTCCAGTAATCCCAAGATACCTGTATATATGCACGGGCTAGAAACAGCATTATTTTTCCCAGAGTCTCTAAAAGAAATAGAATATTAGACTCGGCATGTGGCTTTTAACCCCCTTTAAGAAGTGAAGTGGGGAATTTTTTTTATTATTTTATTTTTTTTTTTTTTTTAAAAAAAAGGGCTTATATTGATAGGACTCCTGGATTTAAAAATAAATGGTCTCTGTTCTTCTACTTGCTTATGGTAATCCCATCATGCATTCGACTGCAGTTTATGAAAAGCTGCCATAATCTTCTAATAAATTACTTTTAGAAAGCCCTGAAGCTGTCATATCTCTCCTTCACCTAGAGGTAAGCTACCCTGACTTCTGTGCTGTTGGGCAAGTTCCACAGCATTTCTTGATTGTTAGCGTAATATACCACAGCTTTTAAATGCAGTGTGTTAGAAAGGCTTGTGAATTTTAGAAAAATGCCCAAGAAGAAATCCTCTTTGCTTTAAATCAGGGCAAGGCTTAGGTCATAGATAACGAATAAAAATGGTTCTCAACTCTGTATTTGCAATGGCTACAAGATGGTCACATCCCTAGGAGGAGCAAAGCTGGTGTACTGAAATCCTTGCAGCCCAAGGTATGGGACATGTCAGGAAGGCTCCAGCTGTGCTGGTATCTCAAGCATTTATTTCATTGCTAAGATGTGAGTGAGATTTGGTTTACTATTTAAGCCTCCTTTGTTTCGGTTTTTATTAGTAGGTGGCTCCCACACAATTGGTGTGAAATTACCATTTTCACTTTTTTATTGTTTCCGGGAGGAAGTGTGCCCTGATTACCTGAGTTGTCACTACCAGCAGTATCCATCATGGATCTCAGCAGAAAGGCAAAGGGGTGGCAATATCCTGAGCCCTTCAGATGAGGCTCAGGCGTGTTGACAGGGATGGGTGAGCTCCTAAAGCCACTTATTTGTCCTAAAGTAGGCAAAATCCCTGTGACTCCAGGAGGAGTAAAAGTTCTGTAATAACAACACTGGTCTGAAACAAGCTTTCTGCGTATGGCTGTGCCAGAGAGATTCCTCTGTGTCCTTGGCAAATTGATAAATATTTGTGTCCTGGCTCTCCAGCTGTAAAGTGAGGAGGCACTTTGAGGATAAACTCCTTAATCGGTTTGAGTTGCTCAGATATTATGGTGATGAAATTGCTGAGGTTGTGAAATGTCCTCTGTCAACAGCATTGCATTTATTGTGCACAGCGAAATGATAGGAAAACACATTTCTTCCTCCAGCACTCACAAAGCTGGCATTCTGCCCTCTCTGCTGAGGTGACTGTGTGTTTGTCAGGAGGTAGGGGACAGCACCAGCAAGCAGACAAAATGCTGAAGTTTCCTCCAGCACATACTTGTTTTCTGCATAAATCTGCATACTTGCAGAAACTGTGCTTTTCTTCCAACAGACAAGGACTTGTGCTAATGTGAGCCCATAACTAACTGTTGCCATGGGAGAATCCGAAATGGCCACCCACACTTTTATGTCTGAATGGAGCTTGTGTTCAGACACACTCTTCAATCTGTGTGTCAACATATGCACATAGCGTGTGTGTATGTTTCTTCCCTGGTGTAGCATGGTCAAGGTCAGATAAGAAAGGTGGCTTTTGGTGTTAAAGATTTTGCTGGTGTCAGCAGGACCTGGAACACTTTGTTTGTGTGGCTGCTCGAGTAGCTGAGATACCCAGAGTGCCCCTTGGCGCTGCTTCAATTCATTTCTGTGCTCAGAGCATATGAAAAATTCTCACTTTTCTTTCTTTAGTTGCTGCTCATGTGACCCTGCAGCCCTTCTCCCAACAGAATAATGTGATCCGAACATAAAAATGGAGGTGTTGGAGCTTTTCAAAGAAGTACATACTTTCATTTTGTTTTGAGTTGTGAGCCTATTTTCCCCCTTTCTACTATTCAGAAAAGGCCTTACTGTCTTGTGTGAAGCTTTCTAAAATACTTCTGTCACGAGACATATCTGTGATTTAGAAAATCTCAGTTCAGGTGACTAAAGTTGGGAGAGGCTGTAATGTGATGCAGGCGCACATGGTGGCAGGTGGTGACCAAGATGTCTCTGCTGGGACAGGAGAAGGGGGTCCTGTTGGTTCATGGTTTCTGCTGACCAGCAGGTGCTTGTTGAAGGTGCTTTTAGAAGCAGGTGCTTCTATCAGTTCTAGATACGTTCTTTGCCAGGTTAGACTTGACTTCTTTTTAAGCTGGTTAGTTTCTCTAAGTCTTTAGATGCTGTTGAAGCCAAGCTGCTTGCTAGCAAGCCACTTCAGAAAATTACTAGAGTCAAGGAATGTAATTGTTTCGCTATTTTGTGTCAGCAGAGCAAGGACTTTAAGGGCACCATTGTCCTTTCAGAGAGGATCTGTGCAAAGCACATTAAGACATATTGATGAAATGTTGTGGAAAAGGCTGCATTGTCACTGGCTGAGCTGCTTATTTGCTTTGGACTGTGAATTTGGCACCGTTGAGTGAGACGAAAGAAACACCAGCACTGGAGTACAGTGCTTGGCTTCCTCCCTGCCTTCAAAACAGTCTCACCTGCCAATTCCTTCTGTGTACCCAAATACTGACTGGATTCATATAAATGTCAGTTATAACACCGTTTAGGACAGCAAGCAAACACTTGCTCCATGCTGGCACTTCTGTGGTGTGCGTGAGCACCTTTAGCACCAGCAGGTCCTTTCCAAAATGAAAGACAGGCCACAGGTGTCACACAAGCATGGACCTTAGTGATCCCTAAACTGTGTGGATTTCTGTCTTTTATCAGGTTGTTCCCCTGCAGTACTCCCTTTTATGTTTTGAGAGGGTTATATTAGTCTAAAAAGATGGAGAATGTATGTATTATCAGTCTGATTATGATGTATGTACTAACGTAGACTTGGATTTTCAAGGAAGATAAGATGACTGCAGTAGTGGGGTTTTGAGAAGTGATAGACGTCTGATTATCATACTGTTTGTGTCCTTGTAGTTCCTTAAGTTACAGTTTTAATTTCAACTAGGACATTTTAGACCCAGCTAAAATCCTTTACCTATCATTGTGAAAGTAACAACTAACAATAATGAAAGTGAAAGTAGCAAATTAAACATCTCCTTATGTAGCTGTCTGTTGTGCATTACCTCACTTTCCTGGTTTGAGTAATTTACTAATGAAAAAAAGACACTATGAAAAGCATGTGAATATAAAACATTTTTAATGAAAGTTTTACTCCTTTTGAATGGTTTTAAAGAATTTTGAGAATTAGTTAAACCAAATTGCTTAAATGCAGGCAGAAGATGGTTCAACGTACGAAAGATTTTAATGATCCTAGAAAGCATCTTCGTGAAATATCAGTATTGCAGATTTCAGTTGCTTTTCCATCCTCAAGGTAGCCTCTCTAACTGTTATCTGTATTTTTGGTGAGTTACCTTAATATTTTGTGTGTGCTACATGGGCCACTTAAAGCATTTTTTGTAAATTTCTAAGTAGATAAATCACTGGTTTCAATTCCTTGAAATTGCATAGAAGTATTCAGATATTTGTCATATAATAGTTGTGACTGTAGAACTGTGGGCACAGTGGGAGTTTCTATTTGACTGCATTTTTCTTTCACTTTGTAAAATACCTTTACTGAAGAAGATGAATTCTTAGGAGCATTGATTACTTTAAAGCATGAAATGTAATACATAATAATATACTTTAGATGTCATATTTAATCCTTTTGCCCAACTTATATTTTGAAATACAAAAAAAAAAATTTGTAATAAAAGCATTTTTAAAATAACTGAGAAAATTTCACTTAATCATGTTTTCAGCAACAAAATTCTGCTATTTGAAGAGTTTGCCAAACGGTTGTTTTGATTTTTTTTGTTGTTGTAGCTTGTTCTGAATGTTTTTCTTATCTATTACTGTGAACTTTAATCGTGTTGAGCTGTGACATGAGCTTAGCCCAAAGGTTTCCTGTGTCCCAGCTTTTTAAGGTGCCTAACCTGTGTAAATACATTAGGGCAGTTCTAAAGCACTAAAAACAAGAGGAGATGGATGTGTGCGAAGTTCAAATGTGTTCTGGCTTTTATCATCAGGGTGAATCATGTGGCAATTTAGATGCTTAAAATAGTTTGTTGATCATAAAACACAGCAAAATACAGCAAATTAAATTCCTCTAAAGGAGACAGAAATATATATATTGGGCATCTCAGTTTGGTGTTGGGGTATTAGAAGGGGCTAGGTTTTTTTCCTTTGTTGTTGTTGTTGTTTTGTTTTAGTATTATTATTATTCTTCTGTGTACTTCAATGGTCTGTTTTGAAAGCTGTGGAAACTGAAATCCTTCTTCCATCCTCAAAAATGAAATAGTATGGGAAGTTTAAAATATATGCTCCTCAGGCAGGGCTAGATTGCAACCATTTCGCTGAACAGGTATCAGTTGCTGCTGAATCAGTTTCTCACCTCTTTCTGCTGTTTCTTGATATCTCCAGCTTAATTTCACATTGCATGCAGAATCAGTGAATAAAAGTGTTTCAAAAGTTTATAAAGCATGAACAATGACATTTCTTAGGCCAGATACAGAGTGATGTTCCTGTCTCTGGATGGACGCTTCCATGAAACAAGCACATGCCAAACCAGCAAAGCCACATGTGAGAGTACAACTGCTCAGGAAACTATTTAAAATTCAGTTTTCAAGTGTGATTGGTTTATTTTTTTTTTCATCTTGAGTCATCGTGAGTGTGCACATACAGAACGAGCTAGGAGCGGGAGTCAGAGAGGGGGGGTGGCTTTTCTGGGCCTCTGTGCCAGGACCTGTTCTGCATGTTCATAAACATCTCTGCAAAGGAGGCAAATGCTGAGGCTTGCAAAACAAGAAGTTCGCCAATGCTTCACTAAACTGTAAATGGCCAGCTGAAGGGCTGCAGAAAGTCCTTACAAGGCGAGTGTCTGGGTAATAAATCAGCACACGAAAATCAGTCTAGATAAATGTAGAACAATACTTTTAAAGCAAAACATAACCCTAGCGTGGCACGTAAATTCACAGGCTCCAAACATTTTGAGTCAGAGCTGGGATTTTGCTGTTGTGGCAGGCTGTCCCCCGAGAAGGTCAGCTCACTGCTCATGGCAGCTCTACTCGTCCCCACCCCAAAAACATGCAGTAGAGCTGGAAAAATGCAGAGGACAACAAGGATGAGCAAAGGTCCGAGACAGATTCTGTGGAGGTCCTCCTCTGTGTGGCCTTCCCCAAGCTTTTATTCCTCAGATGCCACTAAAATCAACGTCCTGAAGTGAAGGACCAACAGCTGCAACAATGAATGTGTCTCCTGTGTGCTGTCACAGACACAGCTGGGATGCTGGGCGCAGGTCCTGTCTGATGGCAGTGCAGAGGAACCATACCCCAGAGGGAAGAAGACTGCTGGTGTAGCTGATTTCACGCTGTCCCCCAGTGTGTGCAGAATAGCTAAAGCAATTCTGGCTAGGTCCAGTCCATTCTATACTAGTTACTGCAAACAATACAGGGTTTCTGGAGTAACATGGCCAAAAATAAAGTTAGTTGACATTAATATTATTACACAGCCAATTTCTAGAAGCAAGCAATAACAGAGTAAGAGTCTCAAAAGTCTTACTTTTTCAGGGACATTTCCTTCTTCTGATGACCTCCTGCTAGAAAAACCTTATGTCCCAGTAAAAGTTCAGTTATTGAGTAGGAGTAATCAGAATGTAGAGCAGAATCAGGGCAGCTCCTGTGTTGGTGCATCCTCCTGCATTCTGGTATTTGTGCTATTTCCACAGAAAATACTGGAAATAGTCAAGTCTCTAGTCAGCTTAAGGGAGTCCTTGGCTCCTTTTCTGCCGTTGGTATTTAATGAGGGCCATTCCAGGTAGAGTAAAAAAAAAAAAAAAAAAGGAGAGGAAAGAGGAAAAAAAGTGTCAGAAGAAAAACTTCAGAACATTTCAGAACAAGGATGGGCAGCACTCAGCATCTGTTCTGGTAGTTCCTTCTGCAGCCAGGTTCTACAGCTGAGGAGTCTTCATCCCTCCTCGGGAACTGCAGCCATGTCCAAGAACACAGGCTCTTGGCAGCGAGGTGGTGCCGTCTGATGTAGCTGGAGAACTGAAAATAACTTTTCTAAGGGAAAAACTTTAGATGTAAAATACTTTAGGCATGGCTGTCTAATGTTGTTAGTTTTTAGTGTATTTTGTATTTTTAGAGAACTGGCAGTTAAGGGTTGTATTTTGTGGTGTTCTTTTTCTTTCCTCTCAAAAATAAGCAGCAGTTTATCCACTAAAATAATACAGAACATAGTGAATTTTATCATACCTGCTGTCACTTGTGAAATCTGAATACTCTCTCTGCCTTTTTGAATTATGTGGAAAATATTTGATAGTTGAAGTCAATGTTCAGTCTCTGTTTAATGCTCTGTCTTAAGTGCAGTCTTCTGTTCCAGTTCCTTCATTTATGCTAAAGACAGAGTTGTACAGCTAACCGTAATGTGGGATAAATAGTTATCAATGAGACCTTAGCACATTTGGTGAATGAAAAAAAAATGGATTTGTGGGGTGTGAATCACCATGTTGTTTTAACAGGGTGAGCTGCTTTCACACAATTGTTTGCAGTGCCCATTAATTTAAAGCAATCTCGTCAGCCACAAATGTGCAAGTATTATGACCTGGTCATCTGTCCAAGGCAAGATGCAATATAATTAAAAAAAAAAAAATCCCTAGCCTATCCTAGTGTTACAGTTTGATTTAAAATAAGCAAAATAGTTTATTATTAGTAGTGGTATAACATGTTATGATAAATTATCATTACGAAGCTCTTGGTGACTTATACAGTGCAGACTTGGTAGCAGAGCCATATATCTAGATAAAAAGTGACCACAAGGTATGCTTCTCATAGAGGACCTTGTGTTTGAGAGTATCAAAATATTTAACAGAGATTGAATATAGAATCACAACATGTTCCATGAGTATTATTTTAATTTAACTGCTGAAGGAAACAGAGATACAGAAAAACAGTGATTTTTCAGAAATCTGAAGTGGAATGTGATGGTTGAGAATGTGATGGCTTGGCAAAGAAAGAAAGTAAAATCCTGATGGGGAGCAAGGTTTCTCATTTCACTGGGTTTTGCATTTTTCTATTATGTTAGTAATAAAGGTGATGTTTTATAAGTATGCACTATACCGATAGATTATGATCCAGTAATGCTGTGTACAACTTTTTTTTTAACCTTTCAGTCTAGAAGGGAAGATAAATAGATCCTTGTGTACACAAGTCAAATCTGGTGGTTTGGGGAGGCATGGAAGAAAATTTCTCTTGTGTTCATTTTTATGTTTTCCTTAACTTCAGATACTATTCCACTCACTGAAAGCATGAAGTATGGAGACTTTGTAATGCTGGTGTCACTTTTCAGATTTTATTAGCTCTTAGTCCACTGAGATCAAAATTTCCTGGCAAGTAGCATCCTGACAGTTTCACTTATTTACCGTCTATAATTTATGAGAATACTTTGGCTTTTCTGAAACAGAGAGGTGTGTTTATGGAATGATATGAAGGATGTCTGAAACCTGAAAAAAAAAAAGTGCAAAATGTACAAAGAAAAAAGTGTTATGGTATGGATCATTCTGTTTAACAATGGTGAATACATTAAAATGTCCTCTCTGCAGATACTCACACCAGGGAGCTTCTTGTTCGGTGCCACTTGAGAGAGCAGAAAACAGAAAAAGAAAAGAAGTGAATGATGATGGGTGAGATAGGCATACAGTGGACCGCCTTACTGGGAGCATTGCAAGCAGGTCAAGGGAGATCATTCCTCTCTGTTCCACACTGGTTGTTGTAGCCAGTTTTCTTATGGTGTGGGACCTCCCAGCAGAAGATATAACAACAGACCAGTATCCAGTGGATGGAGGGCTGGAGCTCTTGGCGTACAGGAGGCTAAAGAAATTGTGAAGTGGTACAGGGAAGATAACACTAGAAAATTGTAAGCTATGCTGAAGGATGCCAGTTCCACCAAATCCGTGGCTCTGAGTGCTCACTGGGCAAAACACGGAAATGCAAACAAAATACTGGAAGACCAGAGCAATTTTAAAAGGTGAACTGACTATGAAACTTTCTGGAAAAAGGAGGAATAAATGAAGAAGTCTAATACTGCTTTTGTCTGCATGTGAATGCAAAGCAAGTTCCAGCAAAAACTGGTTTAGGCTTTTTCTTTCCTGATGGAAAAAGGGGGATTTGTATCAACTACATATTCTTAATATAAAACAACATGATAACAAGACAGGCAATATTTTTAGTTGATGACCAGCCAGAGCTCATATATAGAGCTCTATATGTACTACAGTCAGCACAGGAACCTATTCCTATGTTTTTGAAATTTGGATTGCAAGACATAAAATGTATTGATGCTTTGAGTTAGGTGGCCTCCAGAAAGAAGCAAACAAGCTCTGTTCAAATTTAGGAAATAGCAAGTTTCTCACCATGCTGAATGTGTGATTTGACCTTTCTTTCTGCAGTCAGTTTTCTGCTGGACAGTTTTCTTTATGCTTTGGAGAATGATTAAGGATCTTTATAAAGATGAGTCTCTAAAAAGTGGACATATCGCACTCTGAAAACAAATCATGGCTTAAGTTAATCAGGCTCATGTTGCCTTGACATGATCTTATGAGTAGACGCAGCTGAAGTCTACGTGCAGTATTGTCACGGAAATTGGAGATGTTTGCTTCCGTGCATTCCTTCGTAATGAGTGGCACAATATTTTCTGACAGAGGCACAAGTATTTAAGATAATGTTTTTCAGATTTGTTTTCTTTTGTGAGGGGATAGTAAGACGTTCTAAGGAGACATTAAGGTTTACTCTTGGAAACACTCTTGGTAGGTTAAGAGATTTGGAACTATCATTTTCCTAATCTTGCTGCCAAATGCCCTGGAAGCCTGTTTCCAAATGTTATTGTGGTGAACAACCTGCAATGAATCTGCAATTTCATGTATTGTTCTACAAATGTTCATTTTCTAGCTCTTTCGTGAGCTGTGTTAAAACTCTTTGGGATAAGACAAAAAGCAGACTAGTGCGTGGAAGAAGATTAAGAAAAATTGAACATCATTTGACCACTAGATGGAAATAGAAGCAGCAAGTGTTTATATGTGTGTGTTAACTGTAAGTTTTTGCATATTCACCTGAATATTTTAATCTCTGAATCTCTCTTTGAAGAAGAACCACAGCATGCTTAGTTAGCGGTTAGGCAACTATTCTGCATGGTCGCTATTGAGTCGTGGAATCATTCCAGCACAGAATAATTTAAATCAGCAGAAAACTCTTCAGGTCTCTAGTCCAGCCACCTCAGCCACGTGCTGAAAGCAGGGCTGAGATTAAAGTTAGATCAGGTTGCTCTGGGCCTTGTCAAGTTTTGTATGTCTCCAGCTCCACAAACTCCCTAGCAAACCTGTTGCTGTCCTTGACCACCCTCACTTTGGGGAATAAAAAAAAGAACAACAGTCTTTATGCTGAAACAGAATTTACCTTCTGCTGCCTTCACCAGTTCTGAAACTCTCGTGGTGTCCACAGCTGAGGCTGCTGTAGATCTCCACATTGCCCACCAGCTCTTCCCTAATTGCAGATCCTGCAGAGCATTTCCTTCAGTTGGCCCATCTGGTGTCTGTGGTAAAAGATTGTCACTGAGGCACTCACATCACCTGGATTTTGAAAGTAAATCTTCCTTATCTAACATTGCTGGGGAAATTTTAGGCATGTGTAGCTAGAGGTGCTTTAGAAGATTGATTTACTGTAACACAAGGATGATGGGCATGCTTCAACCAGGATTGTTTGTCCTGAAGTAGACGTCCATAAAATGTTATACGAATTGCACCTATTTCTCTCCACTGCTTGTAAAGGCTGCTGACTGCATTATGTACGTCATGGATGTCTAAAATCGAATTAAGTGAATCTTAGCTTTGCTGGCTCTTACGTAGATGACCGCTTGTGGATATTGAAATCCATTATGCAAGTCAGGATACAAACTTGCCGAATATGACAGAGTCTATACTTTGAAGTACCTACCCTTTAGGGGAATGTTGTTGTGGAGTTAACAGCACTGTATTTACTGATTTAACATTACAAGATTGTACTTTAATTTAGCACAACACATTTATTGGCACTAAATATCCTGTTCCTTTGCACCAAAATGTTTGCAAAGCCTTTTCAATCAATTTAGGTGAGAAGGGCTTTCTCATCCATTGTGTGTGTTTGCTGACGTGCTGATAATTTCATCTGCTGTTTCTGTTCCACAGTGACATACTGTGATTTTGGCCGGATTAGGCAGTATGAATTTGTTGTTCAGTCTGTGCAAGCCTAGACAGAGTTTTAACAACTGTGGATAGAAAAGGTCTGTCATGGGCAGGTATGTGGAAAAATGTCAGTCTGACTGGGAGTTCAAAGGAAAGAAAAGAAATCACTTTCCGGCATCTTGGGGAGGAATCTGGATCTGTTTGCACAGATACAGATATGCTGGCCTTCTGGAGAAGCTTCACAGGTTCTTTTATTTCTGTTTTGGTTTGTATAAAAAGTGATAGAAATTGAATGAAAAAGTGTTTTTAACTTGCAGGTCTCCTTTCCCTGATGAAGAGCCTCATTCTCAAACCTGGCTAAATATCCCTCCCTAATTAGTAGCAGATGCAGCAGTGCGTGCACTGAGCGTGTGTCAAGAGGACATTTGGAAATCATAGCAGCAGGTACTGTGCCAGATAGGAAAGGAATATGTGAAGCTGAAGCAGGAACTTGTTAGAACAGTTCAACAGTTGTTTTGTAAAGATAGGGAGGGAAAGGGGACAGCTGTTATGGATTTTTTAGATAACACTGCAAATCAAGCCTGTGACCTCTGCTTATCTTCAGCAGCAATCTTCATCTGCTATTTGGGTATGCCAGAACTGCACAGGAGTTAGAAGAGACACCTCCATAATTTATCTCCAAAAATACATTTAAAACATCTACAGATTTTTCCTCCTGTCCCCAGATCCAGAAGCATTTTAGCAGTGTAATGACCACATTATCTTTTTTTTTTTTTTCCTCTCTTGGTGTCACATTGTTGTGTAAAAGAGACAGACCAGCTGCAAAGGTATTAATGGCTGTACCAAGACAGACAGTAAAACTGCCTCCTACAAAGAACATAGAGCCAGGCAGAATTAAAGTATTTTTCTGTAACCTCTTTTAGCAGTGCTGCTACTATACTGTTACTGTATTTATTAATTCTAAAGATGTTAAAAATACAGTAATAGTATATGTTTAACTCTAAATTTGAAATCGTTGTTGGACACTTAAATGTACCAGTCTCAGCATATGTAGCCCTTTGATTTCAAATAAATCATCATGCTAAATATGAAAAGGTTTGGGTTTTTTTCTTTTTTGTTTTGGTGGCGTTTATTATTATTTTAGAATAGTACCATCAATAAATATTTGGAGTTACATTGCAAAGTTTCTGTAATTCTCACTCAACGCTATGACTACAATCCTTTACATACCGGACAGACTGTTATTTACAAATGCCAATGTTTTCAGTGCATTTTTTTTTACCAGCCTTTGTAGCCTAATCCAAAATAGTTTAATTATTAGAAAAATCGATTAAAATGTATTTTTAAGTATAGCTGGAGAAGTAGGATCAATCTTATGTCTCATGGATGAACACTGGAGTGCAGAGCTGTTGGTGGGCACTTAACCCACAATGGCATGCGCAAGGGAGCAGAGTGGCATCTCTGGTGTTATAAGTGGCATCAAGCGGCTCTGATGTGGCTCTTCTGTCCGATTGCCATCCTGAAGTGCTCTGTGGAGGAAGGATGCTTCCAGGAAACCTCGCCTTGCAGTTCCCCAAAGTCACTAACACAGTTCGTGGTGTTAGGCATGTGGGAATGAGGTTGGCAGCCTTGCTACTTGCAATGACAAGCATTGTTAGAAATACATCATTTTTATTCTCATTTGGGAATATTGTAACTGCTGCCACATGGTCTCTGCTTTCCCCATTGTTTCTCTGCATAATGAAGAGAGAGGAGACAGGCTTCGTGAGGGCAAGGAAGGCTCAACTGTGGCCTGACAAATCCATAAAACCTCGTTGAGAGGGTTATACTCCTTGCTATGCCAGAGGAGTTCTTGTCAATTTTTGTTTCCCTGTGAGAGGTTGGATAATTTGGAGAGCTTCTCTCTAGACAGAAGTTCAAACAAACTGACAGTCACAAGAACTGTTTCCAATTCCTAAGTAAAGAAGGTGATTAATGCAGCTTTATTTTTCTGAAATATTTTTCAGAAGTGCATCAAAATCATCTCAGTTCACAGAAATATGTGGCTTTGCTATAAGTGGAATATTCTAACAGAAAGGAATTGCAACTGAAAATCTGTAACCTGTAGTTACACAAAATGTGCTTTCAGTTATTTCCAGACTCCTCAGGACATTTTCTACCTAATATTTGTATTCCTAAATAAGCTTTATTCTTTAACCTTATTGTAGCACATGGCTGCAGAAACTGCCCTATACTCTGCTGTAATTACTGACCAGATCTACTACTTTGCTAGCAATCATTTTCTCTATTGAATCATGAAGGATCCATAAAATTTATTCATAATATTTAGTTTACTGTTGTTAAGTCAGTGTGTTCTTGCAGGACTCTGCAATCTGGAGAGCTTTATGAATACTTGCAGATACTGTTGACAAGCTGGAGGCAGGCTGGTGGAGGGCCACTGGGATGGATAGAGGACGGGAACACACGATATACAAGGGGAAGATGAAGAAACTGGGTTTGTTTTCTGTTACCTTCTGATGAGTTGACCGTGCCTGGACACCAGGTGCCCACCAAAGCCACTCTATCACTCCCTTCCTCAGCTGGACATCAGAGAGAAAATATAACAGAAGGCTCATGGGCTGAAGATCACTCAGCAATTGCTGTCACAGGCAAAATGGACTTGACTTGGGGAAATTAGTTTCATTTATGACCAATCAAATTAGAGTAGGATAATGAGAAATAAAACCAAATCTTAACAACGCCTTCCCCACTCCTCCCTTCTTCTGAGATGTAACTTTACTCCCAATTTTCCCTACTTCTTTCCCCACATGGCACAGGAGGGTGAGGAATCAGGGTTATGGTCTGTTCATCACATGCTGTCTCTGCTATTTCTTCCTCATGGGGAGGACTCCTCACACTCTTCCCTACTACAGTGTGGGGTTCCTCCCATGGGACACAGTTGTCCATTAATTTCTCCAATGAGTCCTTCCCAGGGGCTGTGGTTCTTCAGGAACTGCTCCAGCGTGGGTCCCCATGTGTTACAATTCTGCCAGAAAACCTGTTGCAGTCTGGGCTCCTCTCTCCATGGGACCACAGGTCCTGCCAGGACCCTGCTCCAGCACAGGCTTCCCATGGGGTCACAGCCTCCTTCAGGCATCCACCTGCTCCAGCGTGGGGTCCTCCCCGGGCAGCAGGTGGAGATCTGCTCCCCTACAGACCTCCCTGGCTGCAGGGGGACAGCCAGCCCCACCATGGGCTGCACAGGGGCTGCAGGGGAATCTCTGCTCCCGTGCCTGGAGCACCTCCTGCCCTCCTGCACTGAGCCTGGTGACTGCAGAGCTGTTTCTCTCACTTATTCTCACTCCTCTCTCCAGCTGCAGTTGTGCAGTTTTTTTCCCCCTTCTTAAATAAGTTATTCCAGAGGCGCTACCACCGTTGCTGATGGGCTTGGCCTTGGCCAGTAGTGGGTCCATCTTGGAGCCATCTGGCTTTAGCTCTGTTGGACATTGGGAAAGCTTCTAGCAGCTTCTCACAGAAGCCACTCCTGTAGCTCCCCCACTACCAAAATCTTGCCATGCAAAGCAAATACATACAGGAGCTTCTTCTGAGGTACACACAAAATGGTAAGGGGCAATGATCACAAACTGCAACAGAAGACGACCTGTTTAAGCATAAAGAAAATAATTTTTCCCTGTGAGTGGTTAAGCAATGGAACAGGTTTTGCTGGAGAGACCACAGGAACTCCATCTTTGGTGATACTCAAAGCAGGATATGGCAAAGTCCTCAGGAGACTGATGTAACTTTAAGAATGGCCCTGCTTTGACTGTGAGGTTGGACTAGATGACCCCTAGATGTCCCTGCTAACTTAAATTATTCTTTCATTCTCATAAACAAATGTATCATAAGTAAACACTTCATGTGTTCCTCCGTGCTTCCAAGCTCACTGATGATAGAACGACTGTAGGCAGTGTTGCTAACATTTTATGTGGTTAAGATTGCCTAAATCTTCCTACTGACATGTTCTCCATTATCTCTAACTCACCAGGGAATTGCCTTTTACTGTGTTTGTGAAAATGTGCTCAGATTTTCATACTTCCACGAGATTCCTCACTTTTGTGTGTGGGCGCTCAGTAGAAGCTTGGACTTAGTAACTAAAATCTCCAAAGACTCTGACATCACATCTTGCTTAGGCTCTCCTAGCAATTAGCACTGACAAGCCTGCGTGCGCTGCCAGTGGAGCGTGTCTGAGCACGCTGTGTCCCGGAGGCGAAGCGGAGTTTCTCTGAGCAGCCACAGCCAGCTGCTGCAGGCTGGGCCCTGGCCAAGCCCTGGAAACGAGCGCAGGAACCCTGGCTCTTGTGTGAGTTCAGTGACCCCCTGGTTGGTGCCAAGGCACTGTGGGGGAGGGAACAGGTTCAAATTTAGTGAAGACGAGAACTGAACTGAGAGAAGGGGTTATGGCCAAGGGTTGTATTTATGCAGCTGTGTAGATATGAGCTATAGCAGCATCTGTGGTCCTGTAGATGCCTGTCTGCATTGCTTACATGCTTGCTTGCCTTTGGGGCTCCTTTCTGGAGTGACCCTCTCCATATTCCAGGAGAAGCTTCCTGAAAGTATTGAAATTTTGTTTGGATAGTCCTTTGGAATAAACTTACCTGTGGTGCAACTGGATCCAGCTCTCTGTACAGGCTCTACCAGTGTTATCTGCTGCTGTCTTGGTAACATCATACAAGTATTCCCTAAAGGTGGCCTGGCATTGCTTAACGTCAGGGCAGATGAGATAGCAGCAGCCAGAGTTCAGGTTCTGCTCACATCAAGAGACATGCAGTCCTGCATCCCAAGGTGTGCTGCGGTGTGCAGAACACCAGGTGTCATGGATATGCAACCAAGGAGTTGGACTGGTTTAGGAGTGGAAGAGAAGGAACCTCTACAGCAGCTTGCTATGTGTTGGAGAAACACTTTGGCAAGCCAAAAAAAAAAAAAAAAAAAATAGGGTTGTCTGAATGGAAAAAGTGGGACTGAGCACAATAGCTTGAAGACGGGGTTCTGTAATAAGGACAAGAAGTCAGAAGCAAATACAGACAGGTTTGTGATACTGAGATACGAAGGATCACACTGTCAGAGAAGTGCACAAACAGCTCTGTATGAGCTCTGCAGGTTACTTTCTTGCAGAGCCTGAATTAGAACTCAATTTCTTCATCTCATTGGTCTGCTGCTTCATACGGAAGGGATGCGAATCTCACTGGCAAAGCACATGTTTCAAGCCAGCTACAGAGCACCAGCAATGAGGCCTTTCCCATCCAGGCGGTGGTGTTGGAGTTGGCATTCAGGAATGGTGGCTCATAGTTATTACATATTTTCTTCCTATGTACATATGTCTTTTTTCCAATGCACACTAGAGCTGCAGAAAGAAAATATAAATCTCCTGGTGGCTGAGATTCATCTAGGCACTATACCAGAAGTTATACCAGAGTTTGGTCCTTTCAGAAGCAACAGATCAGCATTTCAAGACATTAAAAGTGGAACATTTTATTTCTATTCTCAGCTTAATCTGAACAGGGCTGTACTACGTTTTGCAGAAGAGTCCCATGAGGGAATTGTCTAGGTACACCCTGTTCAGCATGATTAAGTGTGGCAGAGCCAGTCACACTCTCTGTTCATTTCATAGTGAATTTGTCTTTTTTAGTGCAAGTCATAGGACTTAAATAGCTCAGGCATCGCTGTGATCCTAAAATTTTAAATTTATAAGCTTTCTAAAAAGCTGTTGAAATGTTAATGTCTCTTCAGTGTATCTTTGATGTGAACTTAAAAGATTATTTTCGTAGAAGAAATTGCCATTGTCTGTGTCAACAAGAGGTTTCTCTCTGGGACACCTGTGACAGAAAGTAAATTCATTTGTATATTCTGTAACAAATGGCTAAATGATGCAACAGCTGCATTATACCAGGGTTTTAGAAAGCATGACAAGGATTCTGTGGCAGAAGTTTGGAGGGAGCTTTCTAATATTTTAGGGACTTGATACCTTTTCCTTTGTAACACTTGTGAAGTTCATTTGTTGTGTTTATTGTTGCAATCATTAAACATGCCTTGATAAGTGCTCACAGTCACATAGCAGAGCTGTAGTTCTCACAGGCCCTTCTGGACTTCCATCGTGGTTTAACCTCAGCTGGCAACCGAGACCACACAGCTGCTCACTCAGTCTCCCCTTCCAAGTGGAACTGGGGAGATAGTTGAAGGGGAAGGGAGAAACTCATAAGTTAAGGTAAGAACAGTTTAATAGAAGAGCAAAGGAAGATAAAATAATGACAATACATACAAAATAAGTGATGCGCAATGCAATTGCACACCAACCGGTAACCAGCCTGTCCCAGATCAGCAATAGTGAAGTTTGGTCTCATAGAGCTGACCCCGAGAGCAGTTCACACTTGAACACGATCGTACTGAACAGCTGGCCCTGGCAAACAGAGTGTCCTAGTCCTGAACAGCTCATCCTGTAAGAAAAGAAAGTGAAAAGGCAGAGCCAGAAAAGCCAGCTCCAGCTACATATGGTGCATGATGCTAATGGTAGGGACTATCTCATTGGCCAGCCTGGGTGTCAGTCTTGGTGCTGTCCTGTTATTCTCCCTCCCAGTTTCTATGTGCACCTGCAGCTGGAAAGTTGAAAAAGTCCATAGTCTCCTTGGCAACAGCCAAAACACCAGTGAGTCCTCATGTTCTTTTCATACCAACTCCAAAACACGGCCTAGCTTCTGGAAAGAAAAAAAATAACTCTGTCCCAGCAAAAGCATAGGAACTTCAATGTGTCCCGGAGGTGAAATCCAAAGCTAAAGACCATGATAGCTACTAAAAAAAATATTCTAACTACTATGAAGAAAATTAACTTGATCCCAGCAAAACCAGCACAACTTCAATTGCAAAACAAAATTCATCCAAATGTTCACCAAAATGTATTTCCTGAAGTTAGGTAGTCGAATTCTGAATTCACGAGGTTTGCTGGGAAGTTCTGGCTCCATACAGAAAATGGAGCTGTGTGCTGGGACCACGCTGGGGTCTGTCCCTCTGCAGCCGCCTGCTCTCCTGGGCATTCAGCCACGGTGCATCTCGTGCTCACACGTTCACCCGCCAGGGAAAATGTTGAAAATCAACTCACAATTGCAGTCAAGAAGTGTGGGGTATCAAAGATAAATGAAAGAAAATAAAGATAGACGGAAAGCACCTTGAGGAACAAGGCAAGGAATTCATCTTTTCATCCCAGCAAAGAGCTCGGGAAGGGAAAGAGCGGATGAGAAAAGACGAAGTGCAAAAGGATTTCTGTCACTAGGTTAAGTGATAAAATCTGAGATCCTCAGTGCTCTAAAACAGCATGAAAGGGCATTTGTCCACTCATCTTCCCATCACATGAGTGTTATTCTGTTTTTGCAATCTGGACTTAAAAAATTGCAGTGTTGCCTTTCCTTTGACTCTTTCTCTCCTAGAAGCGTGGCACCAGTGAGCTCAGTTTCTACTGAAATATATGAAAGTTAGTTATGCTCTTGCATTAGATTATTCCACTAATCCCATTTTTTTAGTAGTGTGTCCTTGGCCCTGCTGCACTGTCACACATCACTCACAAACAGTATCACACATTTGATTCTTCAGAGTTTGAAAATTAGAGGTATTCTTGGTTCTTCTCACTTTACAGACTTACAAGCCATGATGATCCCTTCCTTTGTTGAGCCTTCCTATTCATCTCTCAAACTCACCGTGGTATATTGTCAGTGACTGCCCAGCAAAAGCAATGCATTCCCTGCCTTATCTCCATGTGTAGTGTAGAAATCACAGAGAGAATTAATGCTGCATGAACTACTCCACAAGATTTACAAAGAAGGACAGGGGAAAAGACTGTAACATGCAATAAATAAATATTTTCCTATCTGTCCCTGGTACAATCTCAGCAGCAGAATAAGCACATGGCAAAAGTTCAGGAAATTATTCTGTTCCTTTGGTTCTTCAAGTCACTGTTGCTTTTCACAGATCTCCCTGAGGAGCAAGCTAAAAACCATGATGAATGCTGTCTGCATTCTGGTAACTCAGAAATTAATAGGAGCTTTTTTCACTAGGTCAGGAATATCCATCTTATTCGTGCTAAATGACTACGTGTTGAAGGGCTTTAGTACGCTGTCTCTCCTTACAGTTTGGTATATCCTCCCTGAGAATATTCTGCCTTCTTTTATAAATAAAGACATTTCTTTGACCATGGACTAAACAGGGAATGTAGCTTAGACTGCCCCATTCTTGGCAACACTCCCAGACTGGTGCTTATATAGTAACTTGTAAGCGAGCCTGAGGGGTGTAATTTACAGACAGGAGTCAGGGCAGAGTTCAAGGGAAGAGAATAGGACTTTGCACCTTTCTAAACCGTCAATTTCATGCTGTCCTTGCCATACTCCTCTCTCTGAGCTCTGGGTATATACACTGTATGTAACTCAGGTTTCCTTGTGGCAGTAAAATGGAATTGCAGGTTTTTGCACAGAGCTATGAACTTACATGAAGTTTGCCCAATATTTTTTGACTAAAAGTAGAAGAGAATGTTTGTGTCATGTTTGTGTTACACAGCAAGTCTTCTTAAGTTTGCCAGTTACTGACCAGAGATGACAAAACTACGCTGACTAATTAAATAGAGTCTAATTTATTTTGTAGTAGAAAAAATATTTTAAACCAGCATTGGTCGACAGTAATTTCTGTCTTCTTGCAGGTTTCTCTTTTGAAAAGCACTGTAAAACAGAAATATCAGTGCCGAGGAAGACCTAAAATTCCTTTAGCCTTGTATCCTGTCTCCTGTATGTTAAGTGGTTGCTTACCAAATGCACAATGAAGAGCAGAAGAATAGAGAAACCACTGAATATTCTGCCTTCCTCCAGTGATGTCTGTCTTAGAGGTTTTGGAGCCAGAGGTGGTGCCTTGATATTTATTACCTTTGAATATTTTTTCCTGTAAAGTTGGCAGCTGTCCTCTTGAACATACACGTGTAAAACATTTTAGGATCCTAAATGCCATATAATAAGGACTTCAGCAACTTAAGTTCAGTGGAGTAATGTGTCCTGTTGTTCCTTTGAACTTGCTACTTACTAGTTGCATTAGCTGCCTCCCACTCCTCTTTTGTTTTTTTTACATTTTGAGAGACAGTGAATAATCAATCCCAGGTCATCTGTTCTGTTCCTTGTAGTTTTGTAGATCTCCTTACTGAACTCTTTTCCAGACTGGAAAGTCTTAGCTTATTTCATCATAAAAAAATCTGTTCATTAGCCTTTTTGATAGCCTTGTCTGAAAACAATTGAGGATAGGAAATTATTTTCTTTTCCAGCTCCACTGAAAACGAGCTGTGTATGTGTGTCCATCCATGTGTACCTGCACTCCTGTCCTCCACACCACAGTTGCTTCATCCAAAGAGGTTGACTTCGTTGTAAGATTCGCGCAGTGCAAGTGGGTGAGGGCGGATTGAAGCACAGAGAGCCTCATCGTGCACATCCGCTGCTGTCAAACATGACAGCAGCTGTTTGGAAGAAGTTTACCGGCTTTTTGCAGTGATCGTGAATAGTGGCTCTTTGACTTACCTTCTGCAAGGCAGGATTAGAGATACTCCTCCTTTGTAGTGCTGCTCCTCTAGATGCTTAAGCAACTGATACTTTAATCTGCTTCTCAGTTAACATGCTTTGAAAAGGGCTTGGCACTTTTATGAGAAAAAGGATCCTGATTTGAGCTCAAAATATTTGCTGAGTGATTTCTAAAAGAAGAAAACTTGTAAAAACACATTTGATTTATAGTTTGGTGAGACATACTAGGCACGTTCGGGGGCCAGGTGTAGATTAATCTGTCAGTGTTTTGCTGCTGCTGTAGGAATTTCCAACATGTGCCACCATGTTCTGTGCCCTCAGGACTCAAAAGAGATCACTCCTGGGTTTGGTTTCCCAGCTCAAATAACAGCACAAACATCTCACCAACAGACTGAGACCCACGCTGACCTACAATAGCATTACATAAGCAGTCACTTTAATAAAAGTAATAGGTCTGTCTGTGCCTCATGGTAAAACTATGCCGTGTGCAAGGGGCCAGTACAAATTTAGGCACAGTGTGAAGACCCAAGTATGGTGCATAATGGAATTGGGACAGATTTCCACAGATTTCACTTGGGTGTATTCCCAAGTGAAAAGCTACTTTCAAAATGAACACCAGACTACTTAGCATAAGCAAACCACTTTCTCTGCGCTTCTTAGGAATAGCTGAACTGTTTTGGATGGAGATTTCCATAGAAGACAGGTGCCTGATACTGACATTGCCACCTCAAATGAATAAATTATAGCAAAGTGTTGAGCAACTGAATACCAGATGTTGTAGTGGGATGTGTAAAGAAGACTTAGCAGATGGCACTGTTAGCTCTGCTACTGACTGGTATTTTATTTTAACATGTTTCTGGCATCTTGTGTCTCTGTTCTGTCATGTGGACAGTCTGCCTACCCACTCTACTTTTACTGCTCTTCCCACCTTCCAAGAGTTTTTCTCTCTTATGCTAAGTCCCAAAAACTACTTAACTTTTTGAGTTTTGGTTTACAGTTATAACTGCAGTCTCTTGATCACCGTAATTTTCCTTTTTTTCTCCTTTGAAATGTTGTGATTTAATTTAGATGCTCACCTCAAGCTTAATCATCTGGAAATGAACCTAGAAATTTTGTAAGGTGTGCAACAGGGGTTCCCAAGTTCTTTGGTTCCTGGTCTTGTTGGAACAATTTACACCTTGAAATTCATCTTTTGAATGATATTTTGAAATTTCTATTTATTCTTCCTGGTAGAACTAAAAGGTATAGTTAAAAAAAAAATGAAAGGGTGAAAAAAATCTTCAGTTTTTCAAATCTCAAACAAGGCAAAGCTAGGCAGTAAGCTTGTATAAAACTTCATGCTATTGCTATTTCCCAAACTGGCTTGTTTATTCCTCTTTCATATACATGTGTCTCAGATTAGTTGGAGTCAGAATTGCTGGAGCTGGCTATACTGTCAACACAGAGATGTTATCCAAAATTTCAGGTTAATTTATTCAATAGAAATCACTCTCCATAAGTCCATGTGTGGCAAATGCAAACCATGTGAGCTGATTTCTTTTGTCTTTTATCCTCTTTCCTGCTGCTGAAGTCACACCACAAGTCAAGACAGGGACCAGTTGGATTTCTGCTTAAGCCTCTTACTCCATGCCATGTGCCCCTGTGTAATTTTTAAGCTGTGCAGAATCACTGGCACTCAGCTTTAGGCACCTCATAAGAAGCAAGGGTGGGGTTTTGTTTTGGTTTGTTTGGGTTTTTTTTTCCCCCTGAAATAAGTCTTCCATTGCCAGTGAAAGAATTGGGCTCATCAGTGCCTGGCTGCTCATTCCCCAACTTTCACGCTGCGTCACACTTGAAGCACAAGCTTTTTTTGCAGTCACATGAGAAGCTGGTTTGAGGACCTTGTTTGGCTGGAAAGTACTTGTTTTTTTACGCCCAGTGTTAGCTGTCAGCTGCCTCCCTTCCCTGCTCCAGCCTACCAGCTGGTCATGCAGGCTCTTGGAGGCCCAGGAGCCTCCTTCTTCCCGTGGCACAGCCAGTGGCGCCTGCTCCAGGAGTCAACTGAACTGCGGTCAAGAAGAAGAGATCAGTATCTCCAGGTGGCAGATCAGAGCATCTCATCTCCTTCCTTGGGGCCATCAATTAAGCTCTTTGTAGTTAGAAGGCGAGAATCTGGTGTCTTTGCACCAGAAAGCACTCCAAGAAGCCCCGGGGAGAAGAAAAGTAGTAGAGCCCACACAGAACAAGGAAGGCTTTGGGGCAACACTAGTGGCACCAGTCCATAGCATCCTGGGAAGCGTTCAGTGGGGGGAGTTTTGGCAGCACTGTGCTGGGATTGTGAAAGAAGAGATGCCAGGCTTGTTTGTAGAGATCAGACACAACAGATCACAGCATGGCAAGATTCCCTGCGATCACTTGCTTTGATACTAGCAGGAAACCCACAAAGAGATTATCCAGTCTGAAGGTATTATATATATTATCCCTCCTGCTTAGTGCAAATATATTATTTTAGGAGGTTATTTGATTTACTGTTTAGGTTTCTTAGCTGTATCTTGATACGTTTAAAGAAATCCCTGACAATATTGGATCCTTCATGGGCAGACAAGCGACCAAATAGAGCAAGGTCAATGTAAATGAGGTTCTTGGCAGCCTGACATGGTGGTAAAACGGCATCAGACATGTATCAAAACTCATTGTTGGTCCTGTAAGTGTGAAGAAGGGCTTTGTGAGCTGTGGATCATAATTGCACCATTAATTTTATGTTTCCATTGCCTACGAGCAGCAGTGTGTTCGCAGAAATCCTTTGCAGAGCCACTCCTGGCCACATGTCCTGCAGCACAGGGGACGTGGCTCCAGAGCACTGTCGTCAGGATCAGGACCCTTCACAGGTCGATTGTCACCTCTTCTCACAGCTGTTGCTGAAGACAGGGCACCTCTGAGTTGGCTAGTAAGAAGGGGAGCGGGGAGTGAAGTTGTAAAATACACAGTGAATTTTCTATGTGACCGGTAGACTTTTACTCACACCGCAGTGCTGAGTGTTTCAGAGCAGGTGGAAGCAGTTAAGATAGCCCTTCTAGGCACAATTATTCTTCCCAAAGCATAGCTGCATTCCCTATTCTAGCATTAGTTTAACCCAGCTATAAAATCAGGGTGCTGGAAATCACAGAAGGGCCATTTCTTAGAGACACCCAGCTTGGCTTTGCAGGTGATGGGACGAGCGCTGTAACACTCGCTTCACTAAAGCCAGCGGGATTGCAAGCTGAAGAAGAATTTGTCTCCAGAGATGCAAATAAGCATCCAAGCTTGAAGTGCTGAGCTCAGCTTTCCTGAGGTTAGTCCAGTGCTGTGGCCAACATTCAGCGCTAATGAGGAAGGGCTTTTTAGTGGAAATAGTGTTGTTCTTTTTGTAGAGTCTTTACTGCAGTGTTTCAGGAGACAAAGCCATGTTTTTCATAGTCTGTGAGGTTCAACATTAACAGTTGATGGGAAACTGACTGTTCAGAATTGTTCTGGCCTCAGAATCACTGATGAAGAGAAAACATCATATGCTTTTATTGATGAGTTCACTTCTTAGACATGCCAGTAAGTACAAGTAGGTCTGAAATGTTGCAACATGCTCTACAGACCATTTCCTTTTACCATCTAGTCTTTTTCCTCTTGTGAGATTTTTAAGATCTTTTGCTGTAGCTTCTTCCTTTCTGTTGTGCTTCTTGAATGTCAGCTTTCTGCAGAAATATTTTGCTCTTTCTTTTTTATCTGTTTTCATTAAAAAATAATTTTGATTTTGTAGCTACTGAGAATAGCAAAGATTGAATCTTCCAAAAGAACCAGTGTTTGTTTCAGATGCGGGGTTTTTTGTCTGCTACTGACAGCTTGTGCATTAGCTTAGACTGGTTCTTAGAGTAAATGCCAATTTGTGCAGGTTTAACTTTTCGGAAACCCAGAATAAATATTACCCATGGCTGCAATACAGAAGAACTGGTGTCAATTATTTTGTTTGAATAACCACGTATTTATATTTGCGCGTGGGATTTGTTTTCATAGGCAGGTGTGTGTCACGGAAATCTTACCTTCTTATCTTCTTATATAGAATTATTTAGCCAGTCTCCTGCTATATCTTCTGGTCTCTCTGGGGATAGGTGAGTCACTCAGTTCATCTCACCAAGCCAAGCAGTGGGCAGCGCCAGCTGCCCTCATGTTTGTATGAGGAACTCTCACTGTTATATGAGGTTAGAGGAGATGTTCAGCCCCATAAATCTCAAGGTAAAGGCTCTGCAAGTGTCTCTGACAAATTCTGTTGAAACACAGGCCATAATGTATAATTCATCTCACCTTTTCAAACTTGCACTGGCCCTGAAGGGACATCAAGATTTAGCGTTTGCTTAAATAAGCTGAGGCTGAATGATTTAGTGTACACTCAAGGATTAGCTCTAAGTACAATGGTGGCATTCCACAAGGTCACTCTTGTTGCTGTAAAAAAAAGCATCTGTCTGGATGGTGAAAGAATGGGAATAATTAAGAAGACTTTCTGAACCCAGTTAGAATAGCAGTCAAGAGATGTAGTATACTGTGAGAAATATGCTAGGTTAGTCATCATAAATGTTAGTTTTTCACTCTTCAAATATTACTTTATAATGAAAATCTGATCAAACAGGTGATCAGCCTTTTATTTCAGCACTTTTTGTTTTATTTAAGCAAATTACTGATAATGAGCCAGAGCTGATTAGTTTTCCCTTTATTTTCTTTCACGTATTGGCATTGGCCTTTAGCTCCTTTAAATGAGGTGTTTGCATTTACTTTTGTCCTAAAGTTTTCTAATGCTAGTCTTACCATTCAGTGTGTCTTGTCTTAAATTATGTCAATATATCCTTAGACATTTCTTACTTTACATGATTAAGAAAAATACTGCCAGTACCACTTCAAATTTAAGAGGCCTGTAAGACAGTGTATTTTATTAAAAAAAAAAAAAAAAAAAGCCGCGCAACTAGCAAAATCTCAGAGTTTCTGTGTATTACTGCTGACAGTGTCTTAGACTTCTGTGAGGAATAAAAAAAAATACAGTTAATATGTGTCCATAGAGATTAGGATTTAACAGTTTGTACCACAGGAAACTCCACACTTAGTATGATGTTGAAAACCTGGGTTTTAAAAATGCAGGAAAATTCAAAGATCTTTCGGAAATGGTATGATAAGAATGAACATATGCTTATTGTGGATTACGGGAAGTCTAGCCTTTAAAAGCCTGGAAAATATTGCTATCGAAGTCTTCCTGCTGAAAATGAAGATAACATCCTATTTTATTGAGATCTGCTGCATTCAGACCTACCAGGACTAGTGTAAAAGACCTGTGACCATGTAGCATCATGGTAACATCTGTGAGACTCCTAAAAGACACATTCTGAGGCAGTTTCTTAAAAGAATGTTAAGCTTTCTGAGCAAAATAGGTAAACCACACGGGATGTGAACCAAGGCTGCCAACATTAAATGTAGTAGGAAATTATTGAATAACTTTCTACCCAAAACTGAACTGGATCTGGTTTGTCTCTCTCTTACACACGTAAATCCATTCTACCTGCTGCTGTTGATTCATACAATAGTAAAACTGCACCAATTAGAGAAGAATTTTTCACTCAAGTAGAACAATTCCCTGAAGTAAAACCTAACATCGTCACTCCGGGAAGCTCTGACATGCATTATCCTCATAGCTATTTCTATTTATTGTTTTAAAGACAAGTCTAACCATCATGCACTCATCATGTTTTTCTACTGACCTATAGAGGGAGTGAATGAATCAATCCCATGTGCCGCAGTGTGCCAAAAACATGGTCATTGTGTATAATTTCAGTTTGCAGTTGTTATTGAGGGAATGGTGTGATTATAACTTTATTATTGAGACCTGTCTGAGTAGCAAACTCTTTCTCTTACTGTGCAGGGGTGTAGATGAAATCACAGTTACTGCGACCGTAGTCAAGGTATGGAAGTCTGGCTAAATGATGCAAGTGATCTGTGGGCTGCTGTGAGCTCAGTTTTCTCTTATTAAGGCATTGGAGCAAAATCAACAGAACAGCTGCTGCTGAAATGGTGTGTTTGTTCACATTTACGGAATACCAGGGGGATACTGAGAAAAAAAAAAAAAAAAAGAGAGAATGAAGGGAACGAGGAAAGTTGGGGCAGAAGCGAGGTGACACATGACTGCTGCGGGAGATGAGTTCTGCAGTACCTGCCCTCGGGGTTTCCAAAGCTCCAGGGTCTCCAGAGCAGGAAGTGTGTATCTTGTAGTAACACCTAGTCTCAATCTGTAGCACATATATCAGTGGTTAATACCTGTGTTTAGAAACCTGGATGTAAATGGAGCTTCGTAACTGACTGGCAATGCAGCATCTGACACATTAAAGCAAGCTGTTGGTGCCAGGACTTTCTGAGTAATCATTTTGGCTTTGGCAACTTGTTCTTCCTTCCCACTTTCTAAGCTCAGTTGAGGTTCACATAAAATAACCCTTTTCATCCCCCATTTTCCCACTGCAAAAAGCAGAGAAATGCATATGTCACAGTAACTTTAGGGAGATTATGTGTGATTGTTTGAATAATAGCTTGAATGAGGGTGTGTGCAAAGCTCTTAATGCATTGTGTGTTGAATATGCAGAACCTGCTGACTCTAAGTGTGCATTGGAAAGTCCTAGAGGAGAAGGAAGTACTATTATAGATGGTGTGTAAGAACATTTTTGATTGACCTACGTGTCTTTGATTGTTTTAAATGATCATTAGGTGTACCCTTATTGACAGTGCCTGTTGATCTTTTGTTAATCTAAATAAACCATGAAAACTGTATTGCTTCTGCATGAATGTCACTCAGGGGAATGAGCCCCTCCTTGGCATAGTATCCTTGAAGTCTGTGCTTTTGTCAGAAGTGGAATCTTCTTAGGCATGCTAAAGACTAATATAACAGTAATTCTCGAGATCTGTGTTGGGGTTTAGATAATTTGAGTGTTTGCTCTTTGTTTTGTCCAGTCAGGAAATGGATGCTTTCAGATGAAGAAAATCAGGGCTTCCCTCTAAAGTGCTCCAAGGGAGAAAGGCCAATTTTTTAATACTGATTAAACTTGAAATATATCTGAGGAGCCTATATTTCACGAGTCACCACCTCTGTCTGTGACTCTTCCCTCACTAAGCTCTGCAGCCCAGGACTGACATCACTGGGTTCTCACAAAGAGGGAACAGGGTGTTAGAGAACGTCAAGTTCAGCACAGGAGCCATAAAACTTAAATCACTTTTGGCAGTCTGTCATAAATAAATAAATAAATAATGAATCTGTCCACTTTTGAATATGATTGTTTTGTCCAAAGTTCCTCCACAATAGTAAAATAAGGGTGAGTCTGGAGGCTTACTTCAGGCCAGTCAGTGCCTTACAGAAGATCAGAAGATTCATCTAGGCTCATAGCCAGATCATAGAAATAAAAGCTGAAGGAAAATATGTATTATTCTGTTGAGCTTAACTCCCTTCTGAGTCATGCGTGCTCTCCATTTGCGTGTTGTCTAGTGCTTTGTTCATCCTAGCGCTGAATTGCCAATACTTCGGGGCAGGGGGGGGGGGGGGGGGGGGGGTGTATTTTTCCACTGCTAACTTAATTCCATCAGTCTAATATCATTGGCATGATTTCTCTCTCGTTTGGTATTTACATCATCCTGAATTTCAGAGTAAGTTAAAACATACCCAGCTCAGCAGCTTTCCCATTTTGGGAAGAACATTAGATACTCCCTGTTGGTAACTTTAAATGTGTCACATACATTTCCTTTCATGTGCAAGGGTCCAGCTGAGATTCAAAGCATGTATGTAAGTCATGGCCTTGAGAACTGCTTGGTACTCGGGTCGCTTGGGTGTTTTTTTCAAAGAAAACTAGTTTGTAAATTGGCAGGATTTTTACATGGTCTGTCACAATATTGGCTTCATTTCTGAGAAGCAAGAGTAGAGATTGTTGTTTTATAAATACAATTAAAAGGACAATCTTGGGAGGCCTACAAGAACTCTGCTTAAATAGGGGATAGAACATTTTCCATTTGAAACCCACTAGAATGGATGCTTTTACCAGAACACTGGAAAACTGCAAAGACTCAGGTTCTTGCTAAGTTAGAGAACAAACAGAGCGGAAAACAATACTTTTATTCTTCTGTTTGTTTTTAAAATTTCACCAAATCTTCTTTGAAGCTGATAACTCATAGTTCATGATTCATTGCAATAATAAAGCACCGAGTTACTGAACAAGTAAACATCCTGGCTACAGTAATAAAACAGGCACTCTGAAAAGCACAGGAGAAATACTACATGCCAGAATGTTCTAAAATACTTAAATCAATTCAGTCTTCTTTGGGACTCAAGAAGAGATATTGTGGTCCAGATGTACACAATGAGTGAAAATACTGTATAAGGCTCTGTATACTTCACAGTGTCTGTAAAGATGAAATTGGGTGGTTCTTATCATGAAGAATTGATAAGAATCAGCATGACTTTCAGTCTTCAGGTATTCAAAGCCACATAATTTTCAGTCATCACTGTCACCGATCAGAGTACGAGAAGTAACTCTTCAGATCGGTTTGAGGGCTCAGCTTTTTTTCGGTGCACATGGCCTTGCTGTCTCAGATGGATGTTGTAGCAAGACTTCTCAAGAAATCTCTAAATGACAAGTCAGTAATGTCCCCTGAGTTTCATTCCAGGTGTGGAAGGTAACAAATAATCCTCTTAGTCACAGCCTCTGGACATTTTTTGTCTCCTTAGTTTTTATATTGATATATAGTGACAGTAACAGGGAACTTCCCTGCAGATTGAAGAACAAGATCGCTCCCTACTTTCAGGAGTTTCCTTCAAAGATAGCTGTTTTGTGGATAGAACTGGCAAGTTTTCCTTCACTTACTTCACCTGGCTAAAAACCACACCAGACTCAACTACTTCAATTTCAAAAGGAGTTTGATGATTTGTACTCCATGAAAATCTCTGTAGAGTACAAGGTAGGATTTTTCTGTCAGTTTTCCTCTATTCAAGTGTTATTGTACATAATTCAGTCAGTCATTATTCTGAAGAATTATTAAAATCTGCAGAAGCCAGAAGTAGCTTGAAAGTTCATCAGTGGGTAGTATGAGAATTTACAGCTTGACTCTGGTGTCCCAAAAGCAGCGTGACTTGAAAGGACTGAATGTCAACAACAAAACCAGATTGAGAGCCGGTATCTTCATGAGTTACTTCATTCAAATGTAATGAGGGTGTGTAGAGGGAGTAAAAAACAAGAAATATCAAGATGCATTTGGGCATAACCAGCACTGTTTCGATGATGAAATAAAGAGCTTGGGACATAGTGTCATTGGTAACTGAAAAAACACAGCTGTGTCTGTCTAATGAAACCTGGCAGATTCATGTCCCTACTGATTATAGTGGACCTAATGATTGAAACCTTGTTAGATTTGTGAGGAAAACCTCAATCTTTCTATTGTGTTGCCTTTATTCTGCAGGTGGCCTTAAAGAGGTGCACTGTGTCACTGCTTGTTTCTCTTCACACTGTCCTTACAGCCACCTGCTCTCTCCTCCAGTCTCTTACCTCAGTATCGCTTGTGGGTGATGTCGATTGCATGTGATTTCTTCTCTACACTATGAGGATATGTATGTGCTGGACCAAAAAATTGTCATCTTCACTATTTAAACTGAGTGACAGTGCGATTGCAGGTTTCATTTACAGCTTGTCAGTATTAAGTTTCTTCTGCCTTTACCTCAAGTCTTTTGCTACCCTTTTCTGTCTTCCTCTCATGCACACTTACGTGTCCTCTTGTGCCCTTCTTTTCAAACTTGTGATCTTCTTTTCAAACTTGTCATCTTCTTTACTCATCATTTTTTTTTTCTCTTGTGTCTTTGTGCTGCTTTATCTTGTGCTTCCTGCTTTTACTCCCTTCGTCCACTCCCACTGCAGATGTTAGCTGTGCTGTAACGTTTCCTTTGTAAAAACACTCTCCACATTGTTCTGACATCAGCGCTTGTGCTGTTTGCTGTCCTAACGCCGCTGTGCAGCCACTTGCTGCCATGTAACGCAAATAGATGGCTGAGCACAGGGCCCTGCTGCCTCTGCCTGGCTCCAGGTTTGGTCCCCTGTGTCCCCCAGTCAGACCAGAGCATGGCTGTCCTGTGCGAGTCCTCACTGCAGTGCTGTCGAGGTGTCCCTTCTGCACAGCTGCTTGTTCACAGGGACCGAGCTAATGTTGAAATAAGGGAGGCAAGTTTTCAAATTTAGCCAGGACCATCAAGATATGTCCTAGTGTGACTTTTCCGTGAGGGTAGTTGTGAAGATGCAATTCTTAACCTGGTTCACACCTGACAGTCTTACTCTCCGAATCTTCTGAGTATTTTCCTCTTAGAGATTGGGGAGGTGAGTGTCAGTTTGGAGCCTGGTTTGGGGATGCCGGATTATACGTCAGCTTGTCTTGCTGGAGAAATCACAGAATGTTAGGGATTGGAAGGGACCTCTAAAGATCATCTAGTCCAATACCCCTGCTGGAGCAGGAACACCTAGATAAGGTTACACAGGAAGGTGTCCAGGTGGGTTTTGAATGTCTCCAGAGAAGGAGACTCCACAACCTCCCTTGACAATCTGTCCCAATGGTCTGGAAATGTTGGTCCTGGTTCTGAGCATGCATCTCTGGTGGGAAGCTGGCAGCTTTGGAGGGGCTGTGTCTCAGCTAGGACATCCCCTCACCACTGTATGGTGGCTTTATTATGCCGCATGATGGTGAGCAATGGGTTTTCTTTTAAACAGCTGTTAACTTTGAGCAGGGCTTCTGACTGGAAATTGCTAGTACATGTGCAGAAGAAAGAAGGATGTTAGAGATTTTTGTCAGTACTGTACAATTTGCTTGCTCTGAAAAGGGCATGAAAGACCTTTTGTGATATTTGCTTATTGCACATACTGTTTGCCTACAGGATCTCATTTGTGCTTCATATTTCCTCATGTGCCCTACCACATAATGTTAGTCAATACTGAACATCTACAGCAACAGCTGTAACAGATAAAATAATTATTCATTATTATTTTTATACATACTTTCATTTCAATTTGAGTTACAACTGTATAAGCAATTAAGAAATAAGTGGAAATAGGTTTTTTACATTAACTGCTTTCATTTGCTCTGTTTCCCTTTATCCATTATATATGTAGGCCAGTTGATACGGGTCTTCTGTGACAGAAATGTGATTCCACCACTGCACATGGGAGGAAATTATTTGGAAAGCACATGCCAGAGACTACAGAACATGGCACAGATCCACATCCTCACTCATCCCTGTACTGTCTCATGGGCAATAGTACTGAGTAATGAGTACTGAGTAATGCTGCATGATTGTTTTTCACCCAGTCCTGAGCTTTATTTACTTAATTTTTTGTGTGTACCCTTATGGACACCACATCAATGAGCCACGTCAATTTCTGTTCTATGGACGCTCAGTAGCACAGAGAGTGTGGGAAACCAGCACAGCCATTGAGCTTTGATGCTGTGGAAAATCTCTGTTTCGGAAAGGTTTTTGTTATTTTAACTATATCAACTTCATTTGGGGGGAAAAAAAAAAAAAAGAAAGAAGTTTGTTCTGAAAGAGAAGAGCCATTGCCATTTCATTTAGTGTTACCAAGCTCAGGATTGTTTGTTTGTTCATTTATTGCACTGCAAACGTAATAAAAAGTCCTTCTGGCATTCCCTAAAACACTGTGCACACTCCTCGTCTGTTACATGAAGATGCCTACATATTATTGCTCAAAGTAGCTGTCACCAAGTTAGTTTTCAATGCAGAGCTGAAGACTAACTGCTCTTTCATATTCCTCAGCAAAACACCCTTATTTATCAAGAACTATTACAATATTCAGACTTACTCCATGGGCAAAATACTATCTTTTGCAGCATTCCCCTTCAGTTTACACTGCAACATAGCATCTTAGAGTTATTAAACTTTGCTTTGTTTCTGTTGAGTACTTCATGCAAAAGGATCTTATTTATTGCTGATATAAAAGAAATTATCTTGTTTTCAAAAAAAAAGTTGCTCCAGAACTTTACTGTTGGCCCTTCATGGGCAGATTGTACCTAAAACAAATGCTGAGTCAGATTCACAAGCAGCCTGGTTGGGAAGGGACGTTGTTGTTTTCTCTGTTTACTGCATCCCACTCTCCGTATATGTGATGTCTGACCATTTATTTCTACTTGAGTGTACCTATTTAAAATATCATCCACTGACAGCAAATGTTCTTCATTTTGCTGGGCAATTTGAACAAATCAGAATTTCCTGGTACCAGAGAAATCGAACTGCCCTTATTAAAGTAAATTGTCCAGTATTTGTTGAGCTGGGTGGATTCAGAATCAGAACCTAATTGATAGAGCATTCACTTTCAATATAGAAATTTGAGCTACGGTAAATAGCACTCCAGGTCTTCATAACTGTTTCTAATTTTACATGTAGTTAGTTCCTGTGTTTATGTTTCCATTTCTATCTTTCTCTATTATGTTCTAGCGATGACACATTGTGTATGCTTTGCAAGTGGATTATATGAAGATACATACTGTTGCATAAGGCGTCTTTTACCTTTGATTTGCATATCGGAACATGTTATTCTTCTGAAAGTTTAAGTTTGCTCTAGGTTTTCTAGGTATCATAAGCTCTGATAACTGATAATTCTACATAAACCTTCTAAAATTACCACAACCAGAAATACATCCTCTTGTTCAGCAAAAATATATCCTTTTTTTTCATTTTCCATTTAGTTAGGTTGATTGTTTTGAATCATTCATATCCTTATTATTTCACCTACCCAAGTCCCATACTAGTAACAGATGTTTCTAGACAAGTTGTGTACTGCTCTGTCCTTGCTCTTGCAAAAGAACTAGAGCTCTGGTGACAGCAGGACTTCCTCAATATGATGATGACCTGTTTTGTTACACCCAGTTATAAGCTTAAGTTCCTTACTCTTCCACACTCAAGGCTAGCTCCTCCCTTTAAAGTTAAATTTTATTAGAGAGACTCTTAAGAAAAAAGAAAAGACAAAATCCCTAAAGGACTTAGCCTGCTGACACCTCTAGATTTTAGGATTCTTTTTTGTTTTAAATTCTATGTCTTTATAACTTCCAGTAAGCTGCGGTCACAGTACTGTGTTCTGGTTTTAAAGACTGAAGAATATATAGTATTGAAACTATACTAGATGGAGAACTGCAGGCTGGTGACCCACAAACAAGTGTAAGCAGAAGAGATGGCGCATCTGCATTCCTGATGATTTCCATAAACCAAACTATTATTTTAGCTACTGTTTTGGCACAGTTTCTTCTGGCTGAGCCAGAGTTTAGACCATGGCTAATCTGTGGTCATAACATAATGAGAGCAAAATGTGAAGAGATTTTACTCTTTGGCAGCTGAACATTTATCTTCAGCTAAACCCAGGGGCAGGACTATGAATTTTTCTACCAAACTTTCTTGGTGGTAACAGCGGAAGCCACAGATTTACCAGTTTCTTTCCATGTTTTCTACTGTTGAATCTGTGTATTCAGCCAAGCCATTATCTCAAATTAAGCAAGTGGTTTTATTCATGACAATTTGACTGGAACTTACTGGATCAGGTAGGAAAAGAGCAAGTGTGTATCCATGTTTTGCTTTGCTTTCCTTGTCTATTTAAAATCTCAGTTTGACAGCCTTTACTTTCAGTACCCTGCTGCCTTTATGCCTAAATGTTTTCAGCTGAGCTATTGTGTTCATTTATCACATTCTGGTACAGGTTGTTCAGGAGATGGAGCTCACACAGGGTCCTGTACAATGTTGATAATTCACTTGTGTGGGAAACAGAAATTCAGGAGATCTCCCCCAGAGTGCCAAGCCTTATACATGTCAATATGACAAAGTTTCCTTCATTGAGTCACAAAAGCCTGTGTTTTTGAAGGCTGGAAACTTGACACAGAAACTGGAAACAATCAATCAGAAGATAATTTTTCTTACAAATTGAATTGTTCAATATGTATTTATTCATTCATTTAATTATTTCATTATTTGTTTAAATGGTAAACCAAGAGTGTATGAATCCCAAACAAAACTGCTCCCTGCTCAAAAATACCTGTCCCTGTTGAAGGAACACCTGTGAGACAAAAAATTAAGAGTCTTGTCATGAGGAAGTGGAAAAGAAAGTGAGACTTTAGGTATATGTTCTTCTGAAGTCAGGGTGTAAGAGACCAAGTCTTAATCTGTATTCTGTGCATTGCTAATACTCTCCGTTGTAACTGGTGCTACTTCTGGCTGTATTATGATCCATTTTCCTAGAAGAGTTCACACATCTTACAGTCCTTAGTTTAGCTTCTATGTAAAGCTAGAGAATTCAACAGAATTAATTATGAAGACAGTGTAGAGCCTATGTCTAAGATCATGGTGTACCTCTCAAAATGTAAATTAAGTTTGATTCCATGCAGTTCATTTCATCATGTTAAGAAGTGAGCATGACTTTATTTACCCCTGGAGATGAGGACATCGGCTTTAAATATTGTATATTCTAGCTATAAATACTGTGCAGGCATCAACAGAAGTATTCTAATTTAGGAGGGTTTTCCAGTATGTCATTTTCTAAAATTCTTAACCTGTTTCAGCAAAAATACCTATATTTGTTCTTGATGCATGTAGCTGAGGATAGAAACAGGAAAAGCCAGAATATCTGCTTCCTTGCACACTGCTTATAGAAGAAGGGAGAGACTCACGTCTTGTTGATTGTAGGTATTATGCACTTGAGGCAATTGCACTCATGTCTTCGAAGTAAAGGCACAAAATTTAGTTTCTTTTTCTTAGTTTTGTTTTTAAACAATTATTTGATTTTCAAGTAAATACAAAAGAAAGTTCAGGTTTGAAAGCTGGAAAATTTATAACATTTTAAAAGTTACAAGTATAATACTGTTCTTGAATCTTCTGTTTTATTTTGGATCTGTATTACGAGTTTGCAATTTCATTATCATGTGCTCTTTTTAAGAAAAAATTTCTACCATGTGAAAATTGTTTGATCAATGATGTAAAAATGTGTAAAAGCTCAAATCAGAGTCAGTCAAAAGCATTTTGGGATTTAGGCCGAAATTGTCAAATATTGAATACCATACCAAACCAAATCAGGCACAATAGTCAAAATATTTTGTTTCGATATTTTCTGAAAAAAAGAACAGCATGATTTTTTGCATTTGCTGTAATACTTGTTTCAAAATTTTTTTTTATTTTAGAAAGAAATCTAGTTAAAGTTCAGTGAAATTGAATGTGCTGGCTAAGAGAGAGAAAAAAAAAAATCTGTTTGTATCTTTCTAATCAAATGTCAGTTATTTTAGGTTGGCAAAAAGAATTCTAAAAGCTAGAGGAAGAGGGAGGTGTTAGCCACCCAGTTTACGAAATCTCTTATTTACATACAGATGTTCAGGCCTTGTTCAATGTCCAAAGTGTGAAATGAACCAATTACATGGGATGAGCAAAACAGAAATTCATAATATTTATGTACTAGTTACTGCCTGTTGTGGATGTTCGGCAGTGTTTAATATAAAGCACACAATTTGAGCCATTAAGCCCAAAAAAGACAAATTGCTCTGGCACTGAGTGGCTTTGTCTGCCTGAGCCATAAATAAAGGAGTCAAGATGCAGGAAGGCTACAAAAACCTCATGCATAGAAGAAGGCATCTGGTGCATGTGGACGACTGTACCTTAATACTTTTTCTGGCTTGGAGTGTAAATATCATAGAATCATAAAACGGTTTGGGTTGGAAGAGACCTTTAAAGGTCATCTAGTCCAAATCCCCTGCAATGAGCAGGGACATCTTAGAATCATAGAGTATTTTGATTTGAAGAGACTGTCAAGATCATCAAGTCCAACCGTAACCTAATTCTAGCACTAAACCATGTGCCTAAGAACCTTGTCTAAACGCGTTTTAAACACTTCCAGGGATGGTAACTCCACCACTTCCCTGGGCAGCCTGTTCCAATGCCTGACAAGACTTTCCATGAAGATTTTTTCTCCTGAAATCCCATCTAAACCTTCCCTGGCACAATTTGAGGCCATTTTCTCTTGTCCTGTCACTTGCTACTCAGGAGAAGAGACCAACACCCTCCATGCTACAATCTCCTTTCAGGTAGCTGTAGACAGTGATAAGGTCTCCCCTCAGCCTCCTTTTCTCCAGGCTAAACAGCCCCACTTCCCTCAGCTGCTCCTCATCAGACTGGTGCTCCAGACCCCTCACCAGCTTCCTTGACCTTCTTTGAACTCTCTCCCAGCACCTCAATGTCTTTCCTGTAGTTAGAGTCCCAAAACTAAGCACAGGATTTGAGGTGTGGCCTCACCAGCGCCGAGTACAGTGGCACCATCACTCTTCTAGTCCTGCTGGCCACACTATTCCTGATACGAGCCAGGATGCTGTCGGCCTTTTTGGCCACCTGGGCACACTGTTGGCTCAGCTTCAGCTGCTGTCAGTCAACACCTCCAGATCCCTCTCTGCCAGGCAGCTTTCCAGACACTCCTCCCCAAGCCTGTAGTGCTGCTTGGGGTTGTTGTGACCCAAGTGCAGAACCCAGCACTTGGCCATGTTGAACCTCATACAATTGGCCTCAGCCCAATGATCCAGCTGGTCCAAGTTCCTCTGTATGGCCTTCCTACCCTCCAGCAGATCAACACTCCCACCCGACTTGGTGTTATCTGCAAACTTACTAAGGGTGCATTCAACCCCCTCATCCAGATAATTGATAAAGAGGTTAAACAGAACTGGCCACAATACTGAGCCCTGGGGAACACCACTCCTGACTTGCCGCCAACTGTATTTGGCTCCATTCACCACAACTCTTCGGACCCGGCCATCCAGCCAGTTCTTTATCCATTGCAGAGCACACCCATCCACGAGAATGCTGTGGGATATGGTGTCAAAGGCTTTATTGAAGCCTAAGTACACAACATCCACAGCCTTTCCTTTATCCATTAAGCAGATTGCTTTGTCATAGAAGGAGGTTGGGTTGGTCAAGCAGGACCTGCCTTTCATAAACCTGTGTTGACTGGGCCTGATCACCTGGTTGTCTTATATGTGCCATGTGAAGTCATTTAGGATGATCTGCTCCACGACTTTTTCCAGCACTCAGGTCAGACTGACAGGCCTGTTATTCCCTGGATCCTCCTTCCAGCCCAGATCTTCAACTAGATCTGGTTGCTCAGAGTCCTGTCCAACCTGACTTTGAATGTCTCCAGGGATGGGGCATCTACCACCTCTCTGGGCAACCTGAGCCAGTATTTTACCATCCTTATATCTAGTCTGAAATTCTGATAGTCACAGTTTTGATACTGAGAACATATTTGCAAAGAACTTTGCAGGCAGAGTCCAGTAGCATCATGTCATTCCCTGGCCATGGATCATTTAACCAGTCATAAACACCTGACCAGTATCTACATTTTAAGTGCCCCGTGGAGAAATTTTCTCAAATAAATGATGGTATTTCTCAGATAGTCAGTGAAGAGAGGTAGACACGTCCATGTGCATGTGATCTCCGTCTGGAAAGCTTGCCAGGCCAAATAGAAAATGTTGGCATTAGACCCTTAAAAATCAGGAAAAAGTTAAGTACTGATTTTGAAAGCAGTGAGTCATACCTGCAACTTTTGTTTTTATTTTTCTCACAAGCGTTGATGAGGCTGACTAATTGTAGCAGTCATTTCATGGCCCTACATCATTACAGTTTTGACAAAGAACAGAAATTATGAACACGGAGCAGGTGACAGAACAGGCACATGCTTAGAGCTGTGCTTATCTCTCTCAGAGCAAGGTTATATCTACATAATGTCGTATACACAAACCTGAACTCAGTTCAAGGTAGATACTCTAATGAGCACACACATTGCAAAACTGCTCAGCTGGGTAAATACTAAGCTATGGTTAGTGTAATATCAATCTCTGTATTACCACACTTTCTCTAAAGCAAGTGCAGGGCTAATTCAGGTACATCTGTACTGAACTAATCAAACATGTTATGACCAGCGGTCAGAAGATGGGATTGTCCCACTGGATTCAGCATTGGTGCAGACTCACCTTGAGCACTGTGAGCAACCCAGGGCCCCACAACTGAAGAAGGACATGAAGGTCCTTGAATGCATCCGGAGGAGGGCAACAAAGCTGGTGAAAAGGTTGAAGGAATGTCCTGTGAAGAGCAGCTGAGGCCTTTGGGCTGGTGTCGTTTGGATAAAAGGATGCTCAGGGGCGACCTCATTGCTCCCTACAGCTTTCTGAGGAGGGCAGGAGGAGAGTGGGATGCTGATCTCACTTTCCTGCTATCCAGTGACAGGACACATGGGGGTGGTTCACAACGGCACCACGGGAGGCTTAGGCTGGATGTCCGGCAGCTTTTCTTTACCGAGAGGGTGGTCAAACACTGGAAGAGGCTTCCTGAGAAGGTGGACGATGCCCCAAGCCTGTCAGCGTTTAAGAGGCATTTGGGCAGTGCCCTTAAGAACATGCTTTAACCTTTGGTCGGCTCTGAATTGGTCAGGCAGTTGGACAAAATGGTTGCTACAGGTCCCTTACAGCTGAAATAGTCTGTTATTTTCAGCTACAGCTCCAGGGTTGGCAGATCCCCATTTTGTGTGTCAGGCTGTGGTACAAGCATTTCTACACTGCACAAAAGAGAGCTTGGCCAATCTTTTGAATTGGCTTCTTACAAGTATAGTCATCTACATAAATGCACATAAAAGCAATTAAAATCTCGCCTCATTGTACATAAAGAGTTGGAAGAAAAATTAATTATTTGTTTAAAATTATGAGTTTCATTTTAACAGTGTATTAGTCTGGCTTATGGACTTGTTTAACATGTCTCCTTCTGTTCCCTGCCATTTTTTCCTGACAGATGTTTTGCGATTGCCACAAATCAGCAAGTGCAGATCACCTGAACTGGAGACATTTTCATGTTATTGGACTGATGGAAATTTTTATAACCTCAGTGCTCCAGGAACAATACAACTATTGTACATGAAAAGGTAATAATATGGCAAGAACAAAAGAAAGAGGAAGAAAGAGAGAAGTCCTATATTTTGCTATGCATGTTAGCTCATTGCTCTTAATTTTTTACTATGATATGAGCCATACTGTTTTTAAAGGCATAAAACTGTGTTTTAAGTACATTTTTTTGAATGTCAAAAATTGTTCGTAATTATTAAGCAATTTGCAGTGACTAGTGTTACTTGGCAGATAAATAAGAACACATTCTTATTAAATGTAGATCCAGGTTGCAGAATCCAAATCTGAACACTGTATGTCATGGGAAAGGAGTTTTTAATAGGGAACTTCAGTTTATTCCATATCAACCTGACTTGCAACCATCAAATTTGTTATATCTGTGCACAGATGTGGTGTTTGGATACAAGCCCCTTTAAGATTTTTATTAAAGTTTTTTGAAGTTCCCACTGATCACTTGGTAGATTGACGTCTGAATGTGCAGGCCCAGGTGAAAAGGCTGCTCTGAGACTGAGGATTACGTTTCATTGAGACCTGTTCAAATCTGATTCACATTCCACTTAAGCTTTTGTAATTTTCAGGCTGTTACAATGATTAGCCTGAAAGATGTTGCAGACATTACCAGTAATGGCTATTAAGGAAAACAAGCCTTTTGTTCACAGGAATAGGAGGATGTGAGTTTCTGTTCATCTAATGTACTGTGCTTCAACCTTTGCAATCTACAGACACTTTCTACTGGTGATGATACATTTAACTTAGTAAACTTAAGCCTAATGGCAAGGCTGGCTTTTGTACTTACTCTTCTGACGTCTCTCAGAAATATAGAGATCCAAGCTAAAACCACCACTTAAATGTCAAAGTTCAGCTGACATTTGTCAGTGGCATGTACTATGAGGGTACAAACTTTAAAACTTAATTAAACTCTACAATAAAGCGGTACCACATACACTGAGCAGAACACATATTTCATCATTGTCCTATAAATTAGAATACTGCAATAAAAGACGTGAGTTGAACACCCACATTAAAAATATTTCTGTTTCAATGTGCATGGTACATTTAAGACTAGGACTGGACTTTATCGCTAACCCAGTCTCCTACTTAGCACAAGCCATAGTATCTAACCATGTCCACCTTTATCACGTTCTGACTCTGTCAGAGCTACAACATTCCCTATAGAAAAGTGTCTGGTCTCATCAGCTGAGCACATGAGCTGTGCTTAGTGGCAGAAATGCTTCTTACTCAATTTATGTAGCATCTGCTTTTTCATTTCTTAAGCACCCACTCTAGTACTGAAGACTGTACTTGGCATAATTGATTTAGCACAATCCTCCTTCTGTGCAGCTTCAATGACTCTTAGTAAGAAAAGGCATTTATGGTATATTTTTAACAAACTACGACTGCAACTTTTGAAAAGATCCCTGTTCAGTCATGTTTGGGCTGAGAGACAGTATCAAGATAGAGAACAGCAACAGCAGGTCTGTTCACTATGAGATTTTTTTTTTCTAAAGTGACTTCCAAAATGCTGAATAAATGTCTGTCAGTTTTCCTGTAGACTATTTCTAACAATTTGGTGGTTCCCATTTTGCTTTAACTGAAGACTCTTTTGGTTTTAAATCTGATGAGTGGTTTCAGCTTGGCAATATGAAAGTGACTCCACACCAGTAGCGGTGTTTCTCAATCTGAAAATTCATGCCACTCTTTATAACTCTGCTGGTTTGTCTTTTTTTTTAAAGGATTAAATGAATAAGATATTTCTTGCTACAATTCTTTTATTTAAAAAGAGCGTTTACGAATTTTTGAACAAAGTCAGAATGGAAAAAACTAAGAGGTTTCTTGCTAGTAGTTCCAAGCCTGTGTTTTAGAAGTTCTGTATGCCAAGGAATTTAGCCCTTCCTCCCTCACAGTGCTGTGTTTCTCTTCCCTTTTGCTCGCATCCTGCAGTCCTGGGTTGGTTTGTGCCAGGTCTCCCGCTGCATCCACCTTTTGTCACTGCCCCATGTGAGCGATCAATGCTGCGGTGCCTGCATCCCAGTTCAGCTCCCCACGGCACCGCACTCCTCAGTCCTTGGCTTCGCAGGTAGTGCGGTAGCGATCACCATGGGGACTGGCTTTCACTGTTTTCACACCTCACTATGTAGACGGGCATCTGACTGCAATTTAACTTCGCCTGAACAACAGTTGCTTAAATCCGTCTCAGATTTAGCTAGGCTTGTGCTAATCATCAGCACCTACCAGCACAGCAAGATGTGTCCTCTGACTGTTCTTTTGGAAGCAGCATCCAGTGCACAGAAATGCCACTAAGAGTATATGAGAACCTAAACTCATTTATGCAGGTTGCTTGGATAGTGGTTGGGATTCATTGGAAATCACAATAAATATTGACATGTTTTTCTCACTTCCACAGAAGTTACGACTTATCAACACTGTGTCTTGTAATGTCTATAATTTGTACTTTGTAAGATCTATAAATCTCTCTCTCATATATATTACATTTTTGTTGTCATTCTAGGAATGATGAAGATTGGAAAGAATGTCCTGATTATATCACTGCAGGAGAAAACAGCTGTTATTTCAACACGTCCTACACCTCTATTTGGATACCATATTGTGTTAAGCTTGCCAATAAAGATGAAGTATTTGATGAAAAATGTTTCAGCGTTGATGAAATAGGTATGCTTCCATTATGCATTTTACCTCTATATTTTTATATCGCACAAGGTGTGATGCTATAAGCTTTCATATTACTCACACTGTACTTAAATCTTCCCTCTCAGAAAGGTTATTTTCTAAAAAATGTGATATATAGGAAGAGATTTGGTTTTGTTTCATATGTAAAGTGATCCACACCAAAAAATATTGCCCAGATTGTAAGAAAACTAAAAGGATAAAAGCAAATACATGGTTTCTCTTTCTGAATGCCAGTGGTATTCAGAAATATGTGTGCACATGACCTTGCTTTTGCGATCACTCTGAGCCCTTTCTAATGGATGCTACACACCCTTGTTCATTGTGAGCAAGGATGGCATTAAAATATTGATTCTTCAAAGTTCTGGAACCAAACAGTTTTCTGTTCCTGAATCAACATGAATCTACAGAATCAGGATATTTAGCATTTCTAAGCTAGAATTTATATTTATTGCAATATGAATTGTAATTGTCTGGGACCTTACAGATGTTATTGTTTATTCAGAGCAGTGGTTTATGTAGATATAATTAATTTATTCCTGCAAGTGTCTAGAATACCCACTGCTGTCCTTTCCTCAGCTGAGCAGAATTAGATTAATTTTTCAAGATACCATAGTTTTTCAATGTACATCTATATTAGTTACTAATAATATTCAATTTATCTTTCTGTGTTATTCCAATTATCGTTTTTATTTCTAGTGAGAACTCTAAATTTTTATGGGGAATTGTTTATGTCTCAGTATTTTACAAGCTATTCTTGGGAAATGTAGTGTAATACATTCTTAGTCTTCTTTATTAATCACTGAAGTGAGAGTTATGCAGAGTATGTCTACCGCCAATGGCAGGGTGCCTTCTTGTTACCAAATTTGTAGTAACTTTGTCATTGACTCATAGGTTTAAATTTTAATCTGCAAATATGTGGTTAATATGCTTTTTTAATCCTGAAATCATTTAACAGTAAGAATGATCATTTCACATTGAAAACTGCCTGTTTTATTCCAAATACTCTGTTTAAACAGTACTACCTGACCCCCCTGTCCATCTTAACTGGACTCTGCTGAATACTAGTCAAACTGGGATCCATGGGGATATTCAAGTAAAATGGGATCCGCCACCAACAGCAGATGTTCAGAAGGGATGGATTACTCTGGAGTATGAATTGCAGTACAAAGAAGTTAATGAGACAAAATGGAAGGAGGTATGAAGTAAATATTTATTATATAATAGTCATAGTACAGTGCAGGCTTGTTCTGTCCCTAATACATTTTGCACTACTATGAAAAGCAATAGGTTTGTAATTGCTAATTAGGTGATACCTTAAATCTTAAGCAATATACCCATATTCTTCTGAAGTTTTCTGGCAAATGTTGTAACTTTGTGTGTCAAGATAGCTGGCACACAGGATAATAACAACAAACCCTGAAGTCACTTTGTTAGATTAGAAAGTATAGCAATAGTCAGATATATACATGTTTTTTCAAAGATAAAATATTTCTCTATTGTTTTCCCAAACCTCAGCTATTTGAAACACTCTGTGGTATTTTTAGTAGTTGGAACCAGGATATTTTGCTTGGAAAATGTCGCCATGTCCGTCCAGAATCTTCAGGGTATCTGTAAAGTTTTAATATTTATAATTCCAGTAAATTAAAAAAAAAAAAAAAAAGCAGCTTTGTGTTATAATTTAAAATTTGATACAATAAGCAAATAATAATTATGCAACACAGATAAGATACACAGATTTCGTACCAGACAGCAATGGGAAATTTGTGACTATATCGATTGTCCATGAAAATATAAAATATGTATTATATACCACAAATCTTAAATTTTCCTTTCGAAAATCACTTCTCATGTAGCTAGTTTTCCTGTTACAGGGAAGAAATTGTACCCGGCTTACCTGAATGCACAGGCTAAGTGCCAGTGTGTCATGGCATATTTGCATGTTGAGAACTCTTCCTGAAGACCAGTTGAGTGCAATCATTTCAGAGCAGAATCCTTCCTTTGATTTCAAATTCTATGCCCACCCTTCCAAGTGGTAAGAGTTTCTGAAACGGGCAGTTCATGGCTGCAGAGATGTAGTAATTTCAAATTGGGTTCATCTTTTTGAAACACCATGTATTTTAAAGCCTACGAAATTATTTAAATTTAGGCAGTAAATCAATACTGCTTGAGAGCTGGAAAATCTGCAGAGTTTTTATGGGATTTCCAAAAGCAGATGGCAATACAGATACCTCTTTAAAAATGTACATTTTAAAAATTTTTTTAGAAGCCTCTAGGCGTCAGTCCTATAAATACCATAATAAAGCTTTGTTCTTGCTCCAGTACCATCAATAATTTCAGCATGCCTTGAGAATAGTTCTTCTCAGGAGAGCAAATGTTTGAAGATCAATGTTTCTTCTTTCAGGAAACAGATGAGGAATTGGTGAATACTCAATTTACCTCAAGAAAAGTAGTACTATAGATTTGTACTGCACCTGTATATATTGTATGTTATTGTGCCTTTCAGCTTAAAAGCGCAAACATGGCAAAATTCCCTGAGGCACTATCAGAGCACAAAGGAGAAGTTTCTGAACAAAATCTTGTTCTGGCCTAAGGCAATAGCAAACTCTGAATCACAGCATTGGAGCAATGATTTCACTTTTGCATTCTTTTCTACAAATATCTTCTGTAATGAGTGCTGAAACAGTAAAGATACAAATGTCTAATTCTAATGTTATTGCTAGGTTTTTAATACAAAGGATAATATTTGACTGCTTAAATATACCAGAGTGCTTTGTACCTATAACTGATACAAAAAGCTGACACAAAAATTAATTACTGAGACTTAAATTGTACTAAGTGTGCCCCTTACGGAGACTTGTTTGTAATTTTTTCAGGTGTTTTGAGACAAGCCTTTTTGATTTTTTCATGAATAGCATACTAATTGACAATACGTAACTTACAAATTGAAAGAGGACTAAAATATTAATTAGTAAAGTATTAGTAAGTTATAATGGTAAGAGAATCAACATTGTTTTCTGAGAAAGTTCTGAAAAACAATAAAGTCCCCACCCTCATATAGTTGAGTGTTCATGAGACAGAGCCAAATGTAATATTGCTCAGAGCTTGAAAAAAATTCATTGTTTTTAATTAGCCTCTTGCTGACTCTCTAAAAATTCTCTCCTCTTATTTTGAAGTGTTGCCCATTATATTCACTAGACTAAAATTCCATCCCATCTTATATCTATCCAAGTTTACTAGTCATGACCAGCAATAGCTATACAGCCCTTGTGAGGCTGCTGTGTTTTTCAGACAAGGTGTGAAAACACACATTATCTGAGCAATAGTGAAGAATGATGACCTCACAGTGAAGTGTCTGTTGTTGAAGTGCCTAAAAATGTATTGTGTGATAGGGAATATGGAAAGTCTAATTTTCCTTCAGTTATTTGTCATGCTTTAGATTGGCCTCATCTTTTGACTTACTAAAAAAAAAAAAAAAAAAGTAATATCAGGCCTAGATCCACCTAATACAGGATGAAAATGCTGATCACAGCTCAGTCCTCAGTGAAGAGGGCTGGACCAGGAAGGACTCTGCTGGCTCTGATTATGTTGTTGAATTTTTGCTGGAAAAGGTCCATTTCCCACTGCAGTGAAGTGCACTTAGGGCAGGGGAGCACAGAGTACACGGAGTACTGAACCCATCACTGTGTCCGTACAGCACTGTGGCTGCGACACAGGGCCTGCTACTTGGAGGAATGCAAAACTCATCTCCCTGCACTCCATTGGATATGCAGCCTAATATCTCCATTTGGTGTATGGCTCCCCAGCCCTGTGCTTTGTCTTCCCAGGGTCACTCTGAACCTTTCCCTGCTGCTGCCTATGTCCCACTTTTCACCATTTTTCTATTAAAGTGGGTGAAAGCCATTGCGTTGTTTGCTGTGTTGCCTGTTGTGCCTGGGCGAGGCTCTGCCCCTGGTGCCCCATCCTGGTGGTGACTCAGTGTCCCAGGGGCTCCGGCGGGCCGGTGACAGCCCCACAGTCCATGTCACCCCCTCTTGTAGGGCCAGACTCAGGCAGGCAGCGCAGTCACACAGCCCAGGGTGACAGCAGGCTTGTCACATTTTTTCCGGGTGTCAGTCACAAGCATCACGCTATGTACGCTGACCAACTGCATGCAGTAAGTCCAGCAGTCTGGATCCAAGCACCCCTTCACATACTTTAAATGAGTTTGCTATATGCTGTCATGCAATTTTATTAGTTATCATTTATCATATTTTTCTCATTTGGTTTTTATATAATCCATATAACAAATGCTATTGATCTATTCACTTCACGCTGAACTTTCTCCAGAATATACATCTTGCTCCATCCAGTTGTCTTAGGTAAATTTTTGTTAGTTCACTGATGGATTAGACATCCTACCCATTAATCAGTTATCTGTTCTTTAGCACATCTTGCAATGTCAGGTACATAGCTACAGTAATTTTACCTCATATTTTTCAGGGATCTAATTTAGCTTCCATACTGCATTTTCCAAGTGCCACCATCATTTGGGTACATACAGTTTTGTGTGGTGCAGCATCCATAAGAATTTCTACTCATTGTCTCAGAGGAAAAACAAAACAAAACAAAACAAAATAAAACAAAACAAACAACTGCCTGTAAAACTTCAGTGTACTCTTTCTTTCTAGCTTCACAGCACATAATGAGTAGACTGGACTCGTATATATTGTATTCCCTTCCCAGTGCTTTCCAACTCAATAGTCTTCACGTGTTAAAAACCTTTGTGGTGTACAGCAATGGTTCTCCACAATCTTGTGCTTAGCCAGTAGGAGAGAAAAACAATCTGTCTGGGATCACTGCCTCCTCCAAAATCTGACTGCTTGGTTCTCAGAACACTTGAGTATGGAGCCACTAGGGATCAGAGGACTCCACAGGTTGTGGCTACCAACAGATTGTGTCTCAAGTTTAGATTACGCAGCTACAGTATTTATAGGATTGTATTGTTAAAGGTTCCTTTAAATCCCTGCTGTTCTCCAGGTGTTTGAATTCTTCACGGATAATGAGCTTAGCCAGTATCATCCTTGATTCTGAAGTAAAATCAGAATATAACACCTGCCACGTCGATTTCTATTTTGAGCACATTTTCCTTATTTTTATATACTTCCGTTTGGCTGTTGGAAATAAAACACATATTCTAAGAGGAGTAATAGAAGAAGAGAGAAATTTAACATATTGAGACCTCTAATGTGTCTTCCTGCGTAGTTTGGTGTGTGTCGGTATCTGAGTATTTTGGAGTTAATATAAAAGTTTCAAGACTGACAATCTGATGCCAGCTCTCCCAGAGTCTTCATTATCACATTGTATATATAGCTGAAGATTTTGGGAGCTGTGCAGTGTTCCCCAAATAAATACATTTTTAAGATGCAACAGATCTGGTTAGTAGGCCTTTAAATAATTTTTCATCTTAAAATTAATTCTGTAGTGGAGATTGCACTGTTTTTATGACTCACATGTTATTTTAGCAAGGGTTTTGGCATTGTGAAGTCAGTAATGTTGTGTTTTAACAGTAAAAGTCTTTTACAAGTTGGTAAGATCAGTGGGAGATGTTCACGCCACCTACTTGTGGCATGTAACTGGGGACAGCTGCCTTTCTTCACAGACTGTATTTACAGAGAGCTTAGATTCTCTGCTTTTGGTCTGAACCACAGTAAAACCCAGTGGCTAGTAAGTCGCACATGAATGGTGTGAATTTTCTCTGAAGTTTTCTTATGGTATCCTTACAGTTCCAAGTAAGAAAAATGCCTTCAAATGCTTTATTTCTGAAATCAAGAAGCAGTGTAAAATTGCCAGTACAACTCACAACAAATAAATCACAGTTCTTCTGTCTTTACAGTTAGAACCCAGGCTCTCAACAATGGTTCCACTGTACTCTCTGAAGATAGGAAGAGATTATGAGATACGAGTCCGATCAAGACAACGTACCTCTGAAAAATTTGGGGAGTTCAGTGAAATCCTTTATGTATCTTTTTCTCAAGCGGGCATTGAATTTGTTCATTGTGCTGAAGGTAAATAAACAAAGTGAAGCTAAGTGTTTTCATAACCATGCTTGTTGTCTTTTCTGTGATTTTTTTTCTTTGTACCATTGATGTTGTATGCTTGAATAGATGGATAATTCAGCCTACTACATGAAAATCATTTGGTGAGACTGAGAGTGTACAAGTTTTATAGACAAGTTAGAAGTAAACTCAGTAAGACGGTTTCACAGCTCATCAGCGAGCAAAAATACAGATAGCTTCAAGAATCAGAAATCATAACTTCTGTTGCACACCTTATACAGCGTAAAGTTCAATCTCATACTTCATCATCTAAAATGAGCACTGCAAGAGTGAAGGGAAGAATTGCCACTTCTATTGAAGTGTTATTCTGCTGGCTAAGTTTGTTATCAGAACGATGTGCTTTTCTGATCTGCCTGATACTATCAAGGACAGGGAGTGTTTTTCTCATTCTTTCTTCTGTCTTGTACTTTTTTTTAAGTGCTATTAAAAACAGAAGAAGAAACAGATGGAGCACCACATTTTTTCTACCACCACACTTCATTTGCCAGGTTATTAATGAAAGTGTTAAATAAAACCACCCATAACTCTTTTATCTTCTAAAATTTTCCTAGATTCCCCTTTTTAACTCTTTGTATTACTAGCTTTAATACCTAATTTTTTTGAACAGCTAATGCTCTGGACATGTGGCATTATTTTACTAATCCCAGCTGCATTAAGTTCTCAAAGTTTATATGAACAAAATTAAAATACTGTGAAAATCGAAGGCCATCCTACAAGCACAGTTTTCTTCAGTCATTACAACCCAGATTCTGCAAGTTGCTCCATATCCATAAATCTCACACAGCACCAGTGATCTGATTTGATTTCAGAGTTTATTCTTGCTTGTTTTGTGTATCACCTTTAGGAACACAGAATTAAAATTTAAATTTTCCACGTATTAAAAATGCAAAGTAGTTAAATTCAAATGCAATATTCTAAATTTTTGAAGCAGCTGGACAGTAACAGGTCTCACTGACATGACAAGGACTTCCTGGTTCTCCATTGAACTAGGGACCTGTCTTACACATACGTATCCAGATAGAACTTTACTCATGCCTGAAAACATGTCCAGTCAAAATCTAAGCTGAGAGCACAGGGTTAAAACTGGTACCTGAACTTTATGGTTTTGTCTGTTGGTTTGTTTTTCTTTTGTCCTTAAAAGGATGGATATTTATGTTGATGTACACAGTTCTAAAGCTTTCTGTCCAGTATTCTTTGGTCTAAAATATGAGGGAATGATGGAAAGCTTAGAAGTGGGAAGAAAAGAGAAGAATCTAAGACTATATCCAGAATAAATTTCTCCATACTTTGTATTCCACATTGGAATGGAATGGAATTACCAGCATTTAAAAGATAAAACATTTCATTTATAAGCATTGTTCTTCATTCCTACCAAACTGCATTTCTCAGTGACCTAAATTCTTTGTAGTCACCTGTAAGGTAAATAAAAGGGACAATTTTTTTTTTCCAGTTGACAGTTCACAATATAATTAATGTTTGGCCTTTAGAAAGAGAAGTAGTATGATTTTGACACCAGTATATTTTAGTTTCTGTGAGAGAATAATGGCTTGCCTATGATTTAGTATGCTATTAATAATGTTCTCTCAGCTTGGGCGAAAAAGCAGTAACATGATCTGTGGCATCACATGCCGTCAGGACTACTGGTAGCGTGTTCCAAGCAGGGAGAATGTTCCTCATGGCTGCTTTTGCTACATATATTGTTGTACTGAGATCTTGATCACATTTTAAAACTCAGTCTTTTTTTTGCAAGAAACCACAGTGGACTTAGAAATGCAGTATGGAAACTGTTGAGACCAAAAGGGAATTTTTATTTCGGCTTAAAACAGAACTTTCACTTTTAAGTAACCAAAAATTCTCCTGTCAGTTTCTGCCACTTTGGAACCCTCAGTTAGTGGAAGAGAAGGTTTAAATTGAAGATGCAACAGCAGTGCAGACTCCTGCTAACATGTTGGTTTTTTTTCTGTTGTTCCAGAAATTGAGTTTCCATGGTTCTTAGTTGTTATCTTCGGAGCATGTGGTCTGGCTGTAACAGTGATCTTAATCCTGCTGTCTAAACAATCAAGGTAGAGAGTTTTTATTTGTCAGATTTTATGTACTTGTAGCTTAAAAAATAGGGTGTTTCAAATCTGGGGGACTAGAAACTATTTTGAGGACCGTTGTCCATTCTCATAAGCTACATGGATGCTGGCATAGGTACACACTGTGTCTTCAGCAGTGGGAATCTGATTATGTTGACAGCTCCTCTTCCTTTTGGACTGCAAAACACTTTATTCTACAGTATTTACATGGTTGATGTACTTAGGCTTTGAAGGGGATTTTTTTTAGTCCATTCAAATTTTGTAAATACTATTTTTACCCACATACTGTTTAAAAGTTTCATACAAACACATATCTGTATATATTTTTTTTTCTTCTTGGACTATTCCACAAATCTCTGACTATTTCTTCATCGAGCCAAGGGAAAGATCTTGAGTCATAGGGGAAGATTTGATCTCTGTGGATAGGCTGAAGCGCCTATAAATAACAGGAATAAAATAAAACAAAGCACAGGATTGCATCATTTACAAAAATTACAAAACTGTGTCATTTATAAAAATGAAACAATGACACATATATAAAAACGACAAAATGGTCTCAAAGTAAATTCATCCCCTAGTACGTGTGTTCAGGAATAGGTTTTGGCAGAGTAATTCAGCTTGTATGTCATACCGGTACTGTCCACCATGGTCAAGTCCCAGTGCACACATGCATGCACATTGTCAGTGGTCTTGTATGTACACTTTGAAAATTAACACTGAGGTGTTTTGCACATACCAGCATAAAGACAAATAATTGAAAAGAAAACAGTATGGTGCAGCTGGAGCAGCTCTAAAGAAAAATACAGGCAAGCAGCACTATGTTTGGCAGAGCTTAACTTCAGCCAGCTGTTCCCTGCAGTAGCATCCCAGTCCCAGATTTAAAAGCAAGACTCCTGATACAACGCATGACAAAAGCCTGAGGAGTCAGGAAGGGAGGCCAGAACAGCTCACACATGGGACCAGGAGCTCACTAAGGCCAGCACACTGAGCAAGCAGTGCCTTGGTCACCAAAGATCCTGAGGGCTGGAGCGTGTCTCTGATTAGAGCTTATTAATATCTTTCATGACTGCTGGAGGAGGCTTTTCTCCACTGAGGACCCTTCATCTGGAAAGTTCTTCTGGACCTGTGGGCCTGCACCCTTTCCTTCAAACTGGTGGACATGGCGGTAGGAGTGGCACTGTGTTCTGCAGAGGAGCAGGCTGCACAGATTTCCCATCATGCAAAACATACAGGCTCAGTTTCCTCCTCTGAAAAGATACCAATTCATATTTTCTGGATTCTGATCTCACAAGATCTGAACCAGGCTTTCTAGGACAGATGCCGCAGGGTCAGGGCGTGCTCTTTTACAACTGGGAGATGCAGGCTTGCATTATGCAAAGCAAACAAAGGAGCAGAGTGTGTATCTCCCTCCTGAATGATTTCTTCAGGCAGCAAGCAGTAAAACCCTTTGTCTGTGTCGTTAGAAGAAGTGCCCAATCCTGTCAGAACAACTGATTTGTGGATTCAACTGTAAGTGCAAGTCTTAAACTGGTACCCTGAGAACCCAAGCCAGTGCACAGCTAATACAGCCCCTCCAGGGATTAGGTGGAAAAGTACTGGATTTATGGCTCTCATTGAGGCTTGCTTGGCAGAACTTTGAGGGGCTGCCAAAAACAAAAACAGCTGGGGAATTTGGGCCTGACATAGTTCAGAAGGTGCCTACATTTTTCTCCAGCACTCCTTAAGGCTCCTCTGATCCTCCCTGGACTTCACCAAGGTCACTAACAATGCAGCAAAACTAATATTTGGATTTCGATCTACCATTCCCACAACTTACTTTCTAAAATAGGCAAGTAACCCAGTATAAAGGGAATATTGACTTTTCCTTTTGGGAACTACAGTTTATCTGTTTGCAAAACAAGCAGGGACGTAAAATGGAGGAGATAGGCATGACCTGCTATTGTTGGATTATGATTAATGGAAAATCATCCTTCTATTTGAGTTTTCTCTTTTTTTGTCCCCCCAAAGAATTAGAAATTCACTTTATGAAGGATCAGAATAATATGTATTTCTACATTATATACACACATAAGCAAGTTACTATGCCTTTCTCCACAAGGGTAAAACCCTGTCATTATTATGTATTACTCGTGTTAATCATACAGAAAACAGGAGTGTCATAGAGATGACAAAACACTAGCCTAAAGTTTTGGAGTTGTGTTTCTGTTTTATTTATTAGTTCTATAGTAATTCAGTCTTTACACAAGCTCCTTTCTTCTATTCCCATATTCTATTCCCATATTTAAATTTATTGAGCTTATGCAAGACTGCTCTGTCTTCCCCCCCAAAAAAAAAAAATATTGGGGAAAGTTACTCTGCAAACTGAAGCTAGTGTCAGGTTCCTTTGAAAGTTACAAAAATAGGGAAAGTAATGACAGAGCTCTAGGAATTTACTCTCTCTCTATACAGCATTAAATTATCAGATTCCGAAATGGATTCCCACATAAATGTATGCAATTGCAACAAGGAAGTCTGCAGAGAACTTGGGTATTTATTTGCGACGGGAGAATCATTCTTTTCCTTAGGATTATTTGAAATTGAATCTTCAAGCATTTAATCTTTAAAGTAATTAAGTATAAATGCAATCTAATGCTCTCTTCTTTCTAACTTTCCTAAAAAGGACCACAGTCAGTTAAAAGTCATCTTTTCTTTTCCAGGTTAAAAATGCTGATTTTTCCTCCTGTGCCAGTTCCAAAGATTAAAGGGATTGACCCAGATCTCTTGAAGGTAATATTGTGCTCTAAAATCTACAGTGGAAATCGCTGTAGTAGTAGCAGGTGATAATTGTTGTCCCAGACAGAAAAATTTTGTAGGAAAAAATTATGACATGCAGGGACTTGCCACAGAATTAGTTTTCATAAAATAAGTTTTAAAAACCTTGCAATTATTACATCAGCTACGCTTACCTTTCCTTAAGTTAGCATCATAAAAAGCACAAGCATTTTTATTATTTCCTTTATAACATTCATTTTTTCTTGCTTTATAGAAAGGAAAGCTAGATGAAGTTAACTCCATCTTAGCCAGTCATGACAACTACAAGACACAGCTGTACAATGATGACTTATGGGTTGAGTTTATTGAACTGGACATAGAAGACCCCGATGAAAAGAACAGAGTCTCAGATACTGACAGGCTCCTGAGTGAAGACCATCTGAAATCACACAGTTGCTTGGGAGCGAAGGATGATGATTCTGGACGTGCCAGTTGCTGTGAACCAGATATTCCAGAGACAGACTTCAGTGCAAGCGACACATGTGATGCCATCTCTGATATTGATCAGTTCAAAAAGGTAACTGAAAAAGAAGAGGATCTCTTGTGCCTTGGTAGAAAAGATAATGATGAGTCACTTCCAAGCCTTGCCAACACAGACACCCAACAGCCGCGCATGAGTACTCAACCCGAAAATAGCCAGCCGTGGCCACCTTTTGCAGACAGCATTGACACAGCTAGTCCATCGGCCCATACCCAGCTGAGTAACCAGAATTCATTGACAAATACTGACTTTTACGCGCAAGTGAGTGATATTACCCCAGCAGGCAGTGTTGTGCTTTCACCAGGGCAGAAATCCAAGGTGGCGAGAGCACGGTGTGAAGGCTGCACAGAACAAAACTTCACCCTGGACAATGCCTACTTCTGCGAGGCAGATGTGAAAAAATGTATTGCTGTGATTTCCCATGAAGAGGATGAGCCACGTGTTCAGGAGCAAATCTGTAACGAGGACACTTACTTCACCACAGAAAGCCTTACCACTACTGGCATCAGTCTTGGAGCTTCAACAGCAGAAACCCCAAGTCCAGAGGTGCCTGTCCCAGACTACACATCTATTCATATCGTCCACTCTCCACAAGGCCTTGTGCTCAACGCAACCGCACTGCCTGTGCCTGACAAGGAATTCAACATGTCTTGTGGCTACGTGAGCACAGACCAGCTGAACAAAATCATGCCATAGCTCTTCTTTGACTAGGTGTGTGTAGTATTTCACAGCAGAGTCAGCTTGGGCTTGTATGCTGAAACCAAAATGAAGTCTAAAAGTTTCTCGTGGTTCTTATAATTTTATCTGAAATGTTGCAACATGAAATATTCATCAAAATATTCCTATTGTGTTCTGTAAATATTATCTATGAATTTGTCTTGAGAATGTTTTACTAGCAGTGACTGTCTTGTGGGTGTTGATTTTTGTGATATTAAAGATTGAAATGACTATGTTTAATGTACAGTAAATCATGCATTTTGATAAAGCTAAAAATCAGGTGGTTTAAAGTCTAAGAATTTAGTAAAAACTGTGCTGTTGGCAGACATCTTTATATCAGTAATTGGGAACTGAACGTATAGGTGAAAAAAGGTAACTTGAATAAATAACACATCTATTTTGATTTTTATAAATTAATAGAATATATTTTAATATTTTAGTCATAAAAACATAAAGGTTTTCTATTACACTACACACTGTAGTAAATTATGATGACCCATCTAAGGAACATAATTGCTGCAATCTAAAAAAGAAGTTTTCTGGTTTTTAAAAGTTTTGTTTGCAGCAAAACGAGAAAATAGATTTTTACAGAGCCATTTTATACCTCCAAATAAACCTGTAGAGAAATTTTGAAATATTATAGAAACTTAAAGTAACTGATTGTATACTTTCTTACGGTAATTGATATAGAAATATACATTCAATTTAAAGTTTTGTAGAAAACTTTAAAATATACAAAATATTTTGGCAAATTATTCTGTTCTTCATCAGATTCTGGTTAATTCTAATAATATAGTTTTTTATAAGCAAAATTTTGTTGACCACAGTGTTACACTGTGTGCAACTATACTTTCACAGAAAATTTTTGAGAAGACGTGACTTAAGCTCTGGTGACTTAGCAGCATAATCTCTTCACATTTGACCAACTTCTGAAGCCCTCCTACGGCCAAAGGTATCATTACATTTATTAGTTCACATCACATAAAGTCTTGATTAAAAAAAATAAGGACTTCAGGAGTTAGCCAGCAGTTCATTTTTAAAGATACAACAGGATTAAAATACTTAAGTGGAACAAGGGAATTGAATACAGTATTGTTCAAAAGTGGTTTTCGCTTTTGCAGCCTAACAGCATCTCTTCTGACCACATTAGGCAGACTTTCAGAAGGAAAGGAGAGAAAACCGAAACTCAGTGGGGAAGATCTCTTTGTTGTTACGTATGTTAAGAACTTGATGGAGCTTTGCAGTGAGCTTTGCTTCAGAAGTTACCTTCATGGCCATGGTTTCACCATAGCAGGTTTCTTCTTTGAAAGCAAATAGAGACACTCATTTCATTTCTGTAACCTGAACAGAGGTTTGTGAAGCATGGTGAACGCAGGTCTTGCTCATGGTGTCTCCCACTGAACTCACTGATGCTCTCTTTGTGACCAAGGGGTACAGGACTGGGCCCAGCTATTGGGTGGGATTTTTAAGTTTAGGTTGTTCTTTATGGTAAATGTGCATTAGATATTCTGCTAATTTGCTGCTATATTTTTCTAACAGCTACATGATTTAGTTTCATATAAAATTTCATAGATGATAGACACTAATGCAAGTAACGCCTATGTGTGTGTTTGGAACAAGTTTCTTACTCTGTTTCTATTGCCAAAAATAGTTAAATACCTCAATCAAACTCAGAATGTCATTTTGGTACTTTACTGGTCACACAAGCCATTATACGCTGGTCAGAAGATGTGTCTTTCAGTTTCTATTTAACTTCATGTCAGTGTTTTGTTTGTTTTTCTTGAAGTTTAATAAATGTATTGTCTTTGATCTGTCCTGACACGATGTGTTTTATTGGAGATTCATTTTTAATGGAAAATATAGATTTTATTAGGAAAAATAAAGTATTTCTCATTGAATAATGCAGAATGCAGCTTTCCTTAGAGTAGAAGCAATGCCTAATGAGATCAGTGTTTTCACTGATTGATATGTATACAGTCAAAAAATAGAAGCGCAGACCTAAATTTATAGATGGAGATAGGACATGGTGTACTCAGAAGTGGCCAAGATGTGTTACTAATTTAGCAACCCAGTTTACCTTTGGCTTGAACAGCCTGTGTTTTCAAGTAAATAAGCTGCACTAGTTCAAGATTTACACCTACACTTGAATCCACAAACCAGATATTTTTAAAAAGCTCAATAGTTACTTGTAGTGATAGTTAAAACCTAGCAGTATATGAAAACAGAAATGTGAGATAGTCTGTCTCTGTGGAAAATGCTGTAACTTGAACGTCTCCCAGCATGTAACTTAGTAATGTACTACTGCCTCTCTTCTCTCTCTAGAAGTAGGGAGAAAGCTGTTGGGGGAATCCAACTAGACAAGGGTACACGTTTTCCTCCCAAGGGAATCAGAGTGAGATTCAGTTCCCCTACACAGACCTACAGTGCCATTTAAGGTATGTAATTAGGCTACCAGGTGTGGGTCCAGAACGGCACAGGTCTTGGTTAGATTCTCTTCCTTTAAAGCCTGAGTGATGGTAGATACCCACATTTGGCAGCTGAACTGATCCCCCATGCAAGAAAATAGTTCCAGGAATGTAAACATCTTTGTGTCAGGAAGGTCTAAGTTACCATTACACTTAATAGCCTCAAGATCTTCTTCACTGACCAGATACGGGTTTCTCCTTTAGGTAAGCTGATTAAGGCTTCAGACTAGAATGGGAGCATGGACATCTTCCTCACATTCAAACACCAAGTATATTTGTTAATTAAGGTGTCTTGACGTGTACTTCACGTGAGCGGAACAAGGTAGGCCAGAGAAGGGTTTTCTCTTACGGTTTATACTGCCTGTAGAAACAACTTCATCAATACAAATTAAATACAACAATGAGTAAATATGTTTGCATATACCTCCTCTTTGAAGGACCAAGCTTCAGAAGGCCTAAGCCTTTTATAAGGCTCTAAAAATAGCTGAGCTTCAGTGGGAGTTGGAGAATTCACAGCTGGACTTTAAGAAACAGCAGTGAAGGCAACGGTCCACCACTGCCACGTGGGAAACTTCACTCTTACTACTCCGACCTGTGCCAGTTTCAGTGCTGTCTGGCAGTGCCCTTCCATTAGCTGATCCAACGTTCTAAAACCTGAGATTATCATGAAAGCAAGTATCAGAAGTTACCTTCTGTTGATTAACTAGTTAAACTGATTGAGCAGTCCCAGATGAGCACCAGGGAAGAAAGGCAGAACCACACCACCAAGAGCAAAGGAGGGAGGAGCAAGAAATATCCCAGAAATATCTTCTTGGCAAAAACAGCTCCCTCGCACAGACAGGAAACAGGAGGAATACACAGCTCAGGGTAGGTGTATGTTCATAGGGACATAGTGTAATGACCTCTTGGGTTAACTATCACCAAGGCCAGCTAAAGGCACTGTGAAAAGCCGGCTTGAGCTCCTTCCCACCTACAGCAGCAGCACATCTCAAGTAATCACATGCCTAATGAGTGCAGTCTGTTTGTACAGTTCACATATGGGTGTTCAGAAGAGAAATCCAAGTGTCAGACTTGTGGTTGTCTCTGAACTTCACGCTTTATACTGGCAATCCACTGTTTTCCTACAGAACATAGCAACCTGTTATTTCAGATACAATGCACTTGCCACATACAGAAAAGCTTATAGTATGCAGTTGCAAAGCAACCTGTTTACTTCCACCTTTTATTTTAGGTGAGGAAAAATAAATCTCTGCTCTACAGAAAAAGCCTGTGAACCAGTAATTTTTTATCTTTTCTCTTATTCACATTGAGAAATAATGCTACATATTGTCCTAATGCCAGATATATGAGTCAATGTAAAAGTGACAGAATTTTTTAGAAATGCCTACTAGAATTGTACTTCCAAGTTTAATCAATGGCTAAAAGGTACAAGGTGAAAAGGAACAGACTTCACAGACAGATACTGTAAGCAAGGAGTATTTTGGTGGTAAAACCAGTAACTTTCACTGCATAGCCTCTGGTATGTAAATTGGCTGCATTTTTCAGATTCTTGGAAAGACATTTTACTTGTATCTTGCCTGGCAGAGGCTAGTCTATATGAGTATCTGTATTCAGAAACCATGTTGGTTCTCAAAAGCAAGAAGGACACAAGTTGCTCTGCTGGCTCCCTTTTGGTGTCATCAAGAAGCACATCTTGGCATGGAAGAGTTTGGTTTTGAGCCTTTTTTCTCCATCAAAGACAATGTGCATTTCCAAGGCTTCAAGTTACTGTTATGAGAGACTGAAACATCACCATCTGTACCAGTTTCTATTAAGATAAACAATTTTGTCAAACACAGTGAGTTACACTTCTGTTCTTTACTACTTGAGTTGAAATATTTTTCCTGACATACAATACAGGAGGTGAGATCAGCAGAGTATGACAGCTGCTCACTATTTCCAAATGAAAATTAACATTATCAAAGGTATGTTTTGTGTTTCAAAATAGGAGTAGTATTAAAGAAGAGTGTTCTACAGAGTTGCTGTGTTTTTAGAAATGCTTCAAGTTAATCATGGCAATCTATGTTGGGAATACTGTCATTCACAGCTTAGTAAATACAAGTACATATGCACTAGCACAGTTTCAAGAATGGGAAATAATGCTCTGGTTCAAAGAGAAACTTAAAACCTTATGACTTGTAGCACAGGCAATCTTTTTTCCCAGCACTGAAATGTGCTATCACAGGGGCTCATTATCAGACACCGTATAGAAAGGAGTGCCTCACTCAGATCGCCCTATTTGAGAGGAAAAGGGAGAAAAATTTCAGAGCATATTGTTATTTTTATTAAAGAAGCAAAGCAAAGTTGGGCGGCCGGCAACAAGGTAAACACTACAGAATATTACTTTTTCCTTACATATTTTTCCGTTCTAATTCAGAATATTCTTGTCCACCAAGATGGTTGAATCGGTAAGAATTTAACCAGCTTTTATAGCAAATCGACTTTGAGGAGACACTAGTGGAGGTATTTCTCTCTTGGAACTCCCTCTGTTAAAATGTCATTTTACAGTACAAATTCTGCTTTCTTGCACACACAGTCAGTGTTTTAACCACCATGGAAACCATGCCCTCAGGCCACACAGAAGCAAGATGTAGACCAAATGCATTTCCATAATTTGCATATTACTTGAACGCTCTGGCATAACTGTATTGAGCAAGCATTTCCTCACCACCTCTAATCAGGGGTATTAGAGAGAGTAGGCAAAATTCAGCAACAGATGGAAGAAAACACTAACAGTGGCGTTAGAGACCTAGGGATAGTGAAGCAGCTCCCAGTAGTCAGCAAGTCTCAGGGTAATCAGCTGTAGGTGGAGTTGTAGGAGTGGTGTGGATGACAACTGTAGTCATTGGTTGTAATGAAAAGCAGATGCGGCTATTGAAATAAAGCATCTACTAAATTTACACCAATGTTTGACAGGCTTATTTTTTTTCACTACAGGCTTTGGTATTTCTTTTGCATAATATGAACTTATTTATCCTAATATATGAAAATGAGCTGGCTAATGATACATTGGCTTCCCAAAATTAGTCTGAGAAAGCGGAGAATCTTTCCACATCATGTTGCAAATTGTGAGACAGCACACCTGAACTCCCTTCCTCCAGACTGGAAGGAACACAAATCTGCAGAAGATTTACCAGGAGTAACACCAAAGTTGAAGAGCTAACAACTTTCTGTAGCTTCTCATCACAGGTGCTGTAAACAATGCTTCCACTGCTGTCTTTGGTATGCTTTTGAGCTCATGCTGTTCCAGAACAGACATCTGAGGCCTCGGTATGCCAGGAAACTGACTCCTCACTTTTTTTGCTTCAGTAGTAAAATTAACAGAACATATATTTAACATATTTTTTCACTTGCATATGAAACTTTTTGATATTATACCAGAACAACATAAATTACAGAAGCATGCAGTGTCGAGTAACTTTCTCTTACTAAAAAAGAAGTTAAATTTTCTGATCGATTTCACAGCCACTATCTGTGTAGCACATACAGTGCTACAATCTCATGTTACAAACAAAGGAAATACCAACATTGCCCTTCTGAATGGAAAACTTCTTCAGGAACACTAATTCTGTGAGCCAACTAAATGTTCTTTCCTTGGAAGAGTAAGGCACAAGCTTGGAAAGTTACCAGAGACAACACTATTCCCAGCGAAACTGTGCTACCAAATGAGTGTGTCCAACCCTTCTTCAACAGCCGTTGGAGCGCCATATGCTTGCTACCCAAACGTTACAGTCATTATGAGCACCCTGTCCTCCATCTGTTGCCTAGCTGTGGGGGATTCTTCAAGCTAAGTTTTTACCTATGTGTAAGAACTCTTCCTTTGTTGTGGCATAGTTTTTGATGGAATCAGAAAGATTTGCTAGTGCCTTGAAATGCCAGGCAACCTTTTAAGTGAAATTTCCTAAGCCAAACTGCTGATGGAAGAAAGCGCAGCTCTGGGAAAGGACCAGTGTTAACTGCAATTAGATTTGTAAACCTACAGTATTTAAAAATGCAAAAATTTACTCAACTGTAGCTAATAAAATTTGTACTGGCAGTCACACTACAAACAGAGACTACCCAAGGAATTACCTATTGTATTAAAAGGTCTAGGGACACAAAGTCTCTTGCTTTTATTATGTAAATAATGGCAAAGATGTGTCACTTTCTTCAGAACATGATTAGTATGGATTAGCTAATTTCTACCAATCACCAATCATTTCTAACAACCTTCTGAATTTAACTAATTGAGGAATGTATTAAGTGACTATTTAGAAGAAAACACATGTTTTTAGCCTGGCACTGATAGTTGAGCACTGTCACAAACAGATACACAAGAAAATAGGAGCATATGCATCTTCACAAGTTGTCCTCCTGCTTCCATAGTGTAGTAAATGATGCTTTAGACACAAACATTCCTTTCTCACAAGACTAGCCCCAACTGTTTAACTTCCACAGAAGAAGGACTAATAGTCAATGGAGGGAAAAGTAAGAAACAAAATACTGTCCAAATGGACTCTTTCAGATAGGACAAGATTCAATAATCTCTGGAAAATGTAGTCTCTAACAAAGCAGTTTGGTTTTACGGTGTACTACATGTATTTAACAAAACATGCTCCTTGCCAGTCTGACACATAAGCACCAAGTTGGGTGGGAGTGTTGATCTGCTGGAGGGCAGGAAGGCCATACAGAAGAATCTGGACCAATTAGATCATTGGGCTGAGGCCAATTGTATGAGGTTCAACATGGCCAACTGATGGGTTCTGCACTTGGATCACAACAACTCCAGGCAGGGCTACAGGCTCAGAGAAGAGTGGCTGGAAAGCTGCCTGGCAGAGACGGATCTGGGGGTGTTGACTGACAGCGGCTGAACATGAGCCAGCAGTGTGCCCAGGTGGCCAAAAAGGCCGACAGCATCCTGGCTCGTATCAGGAATAGTGTGGCCAGCAGGACTAGAGGAGTGATGGTGCCACTGTACTCTGCACTGGTGAGGCCGCACCTCAAATCCTGTGCTTAGTTTTGGGACTCTAACTACAGGAAAGACATTGAGGTGCTGGGAGAGAGTTCAAAGAAGGTCAAGGAAGCTGCTGAGGGGCCTGGAGCACCAGTCTGATGAGGAGCAGCTGAGGGAAGTGGGGCTGTTTAGCCTGGAGAAAAGGAGGCTGAGGGGAGACCTTATCACTGTCTACAGCTACCTGAAAGGAGGTTGTAGCATGGAGGGTGTTGGTCTCCTCTCCCGAGTAGCAAGTGACAGGACAAGAGGAAATGGCCTCAAATTGTGCCAGGGAAGGTTTAGATGGGATTTCAGGAGAAAAAATCTTCATGGAAAGGCTTGTCAGGCATTGGAACAGGCTGCCCAGGGAAGTGGTGGAGTCACCATCCCTGGAGCTGTTTAAAAGGCATTTAGATAAGGTTCTTAGGCACATGGTTTAGTGCTAGAGTTAGGTTACGGTTGGACTCAGTGATCCTGAGGGTCTCTTCCAACCAAAATGATTCTATCATTCTATGATTCTACCACCCTGATTTTTTTAGGAGTACAAGCAAACTAGAAGTTCAGCACTTGTATTTTGAAAGTACAAGAAAATCAGAATTACAAATAAATTATCATAATATAATTTCTATAATTGTGCTTAAAATTGAAATTGTAACAGTTTGACCCATTAGTATGTCAACAGAAAAATAAACCTGATATACATGAGAAAGCAAAGGAATGCAGGCTAGGTTACTTAGGAAGCCAGTGGAAGCAACACAACTACTTCTCTTGACTTTGTCCTTCTTTATTGCTCTTCATCTCTAAGGTTCATCAGCCTTCTTTGTCATATTCTATTTAAACTGAATATCTATCCGCTTTCAAGCAAATAATACTTTTTGTAGGCTCACACCGTGGCTTGCAAGACAGAGCTTTGGCATGGCTGGAATGCTGACAGAGCTGCTATATAAATAGTAAACAGTAATTTGTAAAGTGAAAATCTTTTGCAGAGTGTTCGAGCGAATAAAGGACTCAGCATTCTGATTCAATGTGAATCACGCAAAGTCATTTATTACAGAAACAAGCCTCCTTATATAAGTAACTATTCTCTGATCACGCCTCCACGCTCCAAGCATGCATTCACTAATTGGATGTCATCTATGTTCACGAGCTGTCTATGCGCTGGAGTCTCACTGCCAATAGGTCCATTGATTTACGTCATGTTGAGGCCCTGTTATTGTAGAACTGCCTCATCCCCACAGCAGGTCCTGTTTTCAGCATTCCGAGGTGGCCTTGAAATTCCTTTGGGCCTGGCTATTTCAATAACAAATCTCCATCTAACAGAAACCCATCCACAGCAGAGAAAATTATTCTAGTGACTTCAAGGTTTACAGAAGCCAATCAGCAAAATCACCAATCTATTTCTGCATAATTTTTTTCTCTCTGAAACTGACTCCAAGTGGCTAATATTGATACACTCTAATGAATAATATGTGACTACCAAAAAACTCAGGGCAGACGAATAGCTGAATCTGCCTGTGTGCAGATAAGCAAATTCTTCCCTGTAGCATAAACTTTTGTATTAAAGTAGTTAAACTATTTAGCCTAAGTATGTGATTTCTGTTTAGACATGGGTTTGTTTGTATGTGCTTGAGAAAATTTAAACCAAGTCAAAATAAATCAGCATCTGTGACAGACGAAGAGCAAAAAAGTTGTGCTACAAATTAATGTTTTCAACTCCTGCTTGGGCGGTGGTTGAGACTTTTGAAACAAAAATATTGTTCTGACAAGCTAAATGACTGCAAAGGTCTCTTAGGCTCTAATGACATATGAGGGGCTTTTTTCCTCTTGGAAACAGCACGTACGAGTCTGTCTATGCAACAAAGTGCTGGAACATGCTGTCTACCTTCAATACCATATGGCTAAATATTTTATTGGAAGTTATGCTGCAGATGAACATAGGCTATTCCAGACAAAGGCTTGTAGACAGCATGATACAGTGCGCTGGTTTTCCATCTGTAGTAATTTAGAAAGTTATTTCAGAAGGCAAACCAAAGCCATTTTAAGTGGAGCATGTGGTATAGCTAACACAGAAGACTGTATGATTTTTAGATCTGACCCTAATGATTCCTTCTGGATATTACAAAATTGAGGTATTTACAGAGTCACAGAATGATACACATTTTGGGAAATTTCATTTCCAATTTACCTAGTGTTTACCTTTTTTTTTTTTTTTCAGATCATCCTCCTTCACAGCACACTCCTGTTGAGATTACATGAGTATGGATTTCATATAAGCAACATCAGAAATTTACTGCCTACTAATGTTCTAGTACAAATAATTAAACTTTTATCTGATACATACCATAAACACTAATGCTAAGCCAATACTTCTTCAACTACTGAAGCTATATAGCAAAGATTTGGTCATCATTTGCCAAGCAAAAAGACACAAGTACAAAGGAAAAGGTTACTTTGTGGAAGAACATTTCTGTTCTATTTCTGAACAAAATACCAGCTCAAGCATATGCTGAAACTAAGTGGCCTTTTATGTTGTTTGATGGCTTCAGTTATGAAGATAAGAAGACATATGTATGGGGTTTTTTTTTTCTAAAACCTCCCATCCCAAGACTTAGGTAACAAACATGCATGAGTGATAGTAACATGCAATCAACTTTTTACTGAGGTTACTTTAATGGCTACAGATATAATTTTAACAGATATATTTGCCTAAACACATATATTTATGTATATATTTAAATATCTATATTTAAATTTGTTCTATTATATTAACCTACTTAATAAACAAGTCTTTTTATATAGCTGCATATCTTGTATGTTTTCATCCTTTGGAAAAATATAGAACATTTTGGAGAACAGAAACGGCTGCTCCTATACCAAAAATCCCTCCTAACAGAAAGCTTTCATCTCCTAAATCAGAAAAATGAATCCTTCTACCAAAAGGAATACAACATAACAAACATTATGCTGATGTCCAAGATGCAATTTATCCCATCTTACTAAACTACTCTGCAGCCTCACTCTATAGTGTGTTAAACACTGTGACAAGTGCTCTAGCAGTCCAGAGCAGGTTAAAACTTATGCTCTTCAGAATGAGAGAAAAACATTCATTTTGTAAACTAAGTTGAATCTTGCAAACGTTAACTCTGTAAATGCAGCTGACACATTCTTCTCATATGGTTGGGGTTGTAAGGAAAGGTATTAAAGACCATCAAAACATAATAATAACATGAAGATTGGTAAAAAATTACACCTATGACTAACCATGAGACTTCAAACATACAAAGATGATGCTGTTTGTGAGAAGTGGAATAAGAAACATGGCTGGGACTGCCATGTCATAGGTCCTTACAGGGATGCTCATAATGGCAATAAAAGACATTTGTGTGTTCCAGTTGTGTAAGAAACCCTCTGTAGGTTGCAGTGTATTAATACAGCATCACCCAGCTACCTGCCAGTTTCTGCCAGAAAAGACCTCCCTACTTGCTTAATACACGGTGGATATCAGACATTTTTTCAGTGGCCACTAGACTCTTGAACTGTCTTGCCAGAGAAGTCACGACCATACAAGGAGTCAAAAAAATTGAAGAATGAACTCTAAATGTACTATAGCAAGACTCTCATATTTTGGAAGTTTGCAGTACTGAAGTGCTTACTAGTTTAGCAGCATTATTTTAAAAGATAAAATGAAAGAATATTCACTGACTGCTAAACCTATTATCAGTTAAATGTTCTACCCTGTCTTATAGGGTTTTTTTAACATGTATTTCTATGTCAAAATCTGTCATACATTTTTCCCCCAAAGTTTTTTTCTGCATTTTTTCCCAGTCTGCTCATAGTAATCACCTTCCCAGTGGTTAAATGACATATTTATATATGGCTCATTTAGTATAGCATTATTGCAAATATAACATATGGCCAAGGGGTAACATTTTTGCCTAATCATGAGAATTGGATCTCAGTCTTCTTTCCCTATCTTCCTGTGAGTGTAATCTATAAAATAAAACCAACACTAAATAACTAACACAAAATACAGTCTGTGCAATACACCATGGCTCACTGTGCATTAAAACCTTCACCACCCAGTTTGTTGGGGATTTTATCTTTATAGCAATCAAGAACAAGTGTGCACCTGTTTCTGGTTTTAAGACAAGAACTAATTGTGGTGACATTTCACTTTGATTAAAACACTGGTCTAAGTTTTCTCTTAAAAAATAATTTTATTAAACTTGGATTTTTTTTCGTTAAGTACCAAATGTTTTGGACAGGCTTTTGGGGGCACTGCAGTTTAAAAGGACAACCAAAAGCGTGTAATGGATTTTGTAAAAATTGGTCAGTGAAGCAGGGAAAGCAAGCTAGAGAATACGAGCAGCATGTACTGGGTCCCTGGGAGATGACAAGAGTATGCCTTTCCCCGCTAGTATCCATCATCTTCACACAACAGGCAGTATGTCCTTTCCCCACTTGTATCTCAGATGCATATCTTGTATCCACAAAAATTATTTTCTTAATTTTGTCTATGTCAATGTCCCAGTGGACACTAACCCTCAGATATTCTGATAAAGCAGTTGCCTCCAAAACACGTTGGGGATCATGACTGGTAGGTCGTTATTTCTCTGGATGCTCTCAGGCATGAAGGCTCCTGCATGCTCCTACAGCTTCTGATCTTCACACAGGCAGCTCTGCTCTTGATGACAGCATCAACAAACACCCAAGATGTGACATCTTGCCTCTCTATTGCAAAAAAATGCATTTATTCTAGCATGCAGATATGGCTCTAGAATGTAAGTCTACAGCCTGTTTCTGGAATAACCTAAGTCCATAAAGTAAATTAACAGTTTTTTCTAAGTTCAAGCCTCAAAAACAATTCCTATTAAGATTACAACATAACACAATCTTCTCCTTTAAGATATACTAAACTCAACAACGGGTCTGAAGCTGGCAAGCTCCGTAAGTCCCTTCCATACTGAATTATTTGGTGATTCACTTAAGTAATATGAATAGTCACCCACCCAGCACTACAACCCCAAAGCCTAGTTATGATCATTCACATTACAACATGGTTAATGTTTTCCTGTGAAGTCTTCAGGAAGGGTATCTAGCTAAGAAGCCTTTGCTACAGTTATGTTTCCTGATATGAACCCAAGTGCTGAAGAGTTCCCACTGCCTCAGCAGTTTGTTTCCATGGCAAGGTAGGGTATTAAACCTTAGATTAGACACTCTGAGCAGGATTAGAGAAAGGCTAGTATGTCTTGATCATTAACTCAACTTTATCCTAGAAAAGAAGCAATTTATACCTAGTGAGGCAGGAAGAAGCTGCAGGAGCAGGAGTTGTTTTGTTTTCCTGTGGGACCCCAGGTCTTGGTTGCCTCTGATTTCACAGGGATGTTATTCAGCAACCCAAAGGGTCCCTAACAGTCCTACATGTCTGCTTTAAAAAAGAAAAAAAAAAAAAAAAGAAAAAAAAAAGAAAAAAAAAAGAAAAAAAAAGTCAGGAAGGATACTAAATACGTTGGGACAGGGTAATCTTCCCAGGAGTCCCTGCAAGGAGCAGCCTTCCTGCAGCACTGACACCATGCTGCTTGTGGTACCAACCTCCAGCCCTGCAACCTTTGGCCTCAGCCTGTGTACGCCCTCACCACCGTGGGTGTCTCAGAAACTTTCCTCAGATGCCATTTGTGGTAATTTCCCTCAGAACAAGGAGTGACAAGCCAGAGTATCAGTGCTCCGTAGCCATAGTTACACGTGCAACATAAATGCTGAGAAACCGGAGACCAAGGGAATCGATCGACCTCTGTCACTCACAGAAGTGCCCCCATCCAATGTCTGTTTGCTGCTGTTCAAAGGAACGTTCATTCGCACACGAAGACCCCTCTCAACTGATGTTATTGCCCACGTGAGAAGCTATTCGGTAAAATAATTCTACCACACAGAGGAGTAAAATTAGGACCTCAACAGGCACTCTGCTGAGGCGCATAGGTTTTTTGGTGAGGTGGCAAGTGGCGGCACTGCCCTGGAGGTTATGACAAGACAGCATCGAGGTGCAGCGGCCCCAACTCCCCTATCCGCTTGTCCCCAAGGAGACGGTTATCCTGTGGGGACTTCGTGAGCCGCGCCAAGAGAAGCCCAGCAGGCCCCACTCCCGCCGCGCCGCTCCCTCCCCGCCCAGCCCCAGGGCCAGACGGCGGCCCCGACCGCCCCAACCGACGCCGCCCAACCGCCGGGCACGCGGCCGAGCCCACCAGCGGGCCGAGGGGGAGGACGGTGAAGCGGCCCCCGCAGGGTCGATAGTGGTACGCTCCGCCGGCGGGGCTGCAGTCCCGCCGTCAGGGGGGCGCGAGCCGGCCCCTCTCAGCTGGTGGGGGGAGCAGAGGGGCGGCCTTGTGCTGTCACCCGTGTGGCCAGCGCTGTCGTTTGCTGTGTCTGTCTGTTGTGTCCACTCACTGCGGAGTTAAAGGAAGCGCCTGTGCACCTGAGGCTGTGAGAGGGTGTGTCTGCTACCCAGGGCACGTTGTGTTGGCAAAACTGCGGAGGTGGGAAGGACAGAGGGTCTGCGGGCGCCGCCGGCGGGGTTTGCAGTGAGGCCACTGGGCCTCTGGCCTGCCGTGGTTGTCTGTGGAATCGGATGAGGGAGTGCCCTTCACCCCACACCTGGACGCCGCTTGGGCGGTGATAATACTGATCTGCAAACCTCATTTTAAATGTGCTCAGGGTCTTCAAGGAGTGAGTAATTAAAGCGAGATTATAGGCAACGCAAATGGCGGGTGCCTGCCTTAAAGGTGGAGTTCAGAAAAAATGGTGAGGCTGTTTGAGGTGCCTGTAATTGAATAATTACTATATTCAGTTGAGATACGCGTTTTAATATCTACTCATTTTATTTTGGTTATAAATACAGTTTTCATTGTTACATGAAGCAAAAATGGAACTTTAAATTCCCAAATCAGATCATCAGCTACAATACTTTAAAAAGATTCAGAGAGACCATGGACAGAAAGCCGTTAGAGATTAAAGGTGTCAGTTTTATGACAGTCAAAAATATTTTTAAAATCTAATTTTACCCCTCGTAAAATAAATACCATCATTCAAATCAGCAGCAGGAGGCTTAACAAAAATGCCTTTGGAAGACATACATAATAATATACAAAAAAAAAAAAAAGTGATGAGTTTTCCTGCTGGAAAAACACAACATTAATAATACGAAGTGTTATTTTGAATTACTCTTTCAGTTCAGCAGGATTTTTATTCCCAGTGGCACTGTTGCCTAATGCTGCAAGTGCTGAGTGCATCCTGTCTTCTGAGAAAACCATTGATGCCATGGTATAAAGAAACACACAAAGCAGCATACAACATGGCAGCTCCCTGAACTCCCATTCTCAGCCAAAATTTTGAGGGTAAAACACAGTTTTAAGAGCATGGTTAAAAAAACAGTGATTGACAAACAGTTAAGATATTGCCAGTGATAAGGACTGAAAAGATCAGGGCTTGGCATTCATAGTGTACATTTAGATTATCAACTAATCGAATATTAAGATATGCAATTATTTTACAAAATTTAATATCCCGAGTAAATATTTTAAACTGCATTTTAACAAATCATTGCATTTTAATAACAGAATCCATTAAGATTGCTAGCTTAGTAAAAAGGTCACTAATTTAGAAGCATTATTTCTTTGATGTTTTTTATATATATATATATATATATCTCCTTAAAAATAGTTGACTAAAAAAAAAAGTTAATTAGCTTAAGCTAATGAATTGTTTTACTTCCTCTGAGGAAACATCAGATACAAGAGAAATGTGAGTATTAAACACACAGAACCAGTGTCTTTATCTTACTGCTTTGGTGAAGAAGTTACATACATGTAGAGACCTTTAAATATTAAATGACTGAGAAAATAACTCCATTACATAATTTTGTTTTCTGCTTAGTAGTTGTTACTTTACATATCTATTTCCACCTAGCTTCACTGGAAGTTTCTGTCTGGAAACTCAAGCAGTTTCTGGGTAGTGCACACATTCTGACTTCTGGTTAATTTCTTTCATGGCAACTGTTTGTTAATTGTAAAAAGATGATTCATACATTACCACATAAAAGTGACAATTTTGTCTGGAATACATGGTTTATCTGGTATTCATGGAGCCTGATGTTCAGAGATAGTTTTGATATTTTTAGAAGCGTTCATATTGTGTCTCTCAGGTCCCTCTTGGAAATGTATGTTGAAGACTCTGTAAGTAGAATTTCTACTAAAAATAGGGATTGTGCTAATAATCTGGAATTACATGTGTGCTTTCCAAATATTGTCTTCTTATTCATACGGTAAGGTTTATGTGCTGCAGTCTCTCATCACTGGTATTAATGCAAATTGTGTATATGAAAATGTGTAAGTAACTTGAAGCCTGAGTAGTTATGTATTAGAGCATCTACACAGGTGAAAGGTCTAGATCCTGCATTAATGTGTGTCTAGAAAGATCTCATTTACTTAAGCAACATTTTTTAAGTTAATCAAACGTAACAGAAATTCATCTGTTGCCTCTAAAATACTCAGAGTAGAGAGTGATTAATTGCTTCAATTGATTGAATTTCTTACTCTTTAAAGTGAGGAAGGGAAGACCAGTCTGTTTTAGCAGCATATCTAAAGAGAAATTGGATGTATGTTTTAACAGAATGCTATATGCAGATCACTAATATATTTAGGTAAAATTGCATCATTTTGTCTGTGCATGTGAATTCAGGTTTGTTTTTTAATTGCAGAAAAAAGTTCCAAATTCAACTATATCATCTAACAGTTCGATTGATAGGTTTTGGTTGGGCTTTTTGACATTCATGGTGTTTTCTAGAAATGCAAGATCTTAGGTTGTTGAAATTTAGCTTCACATGCATGCAAAAATAGTTTTAATTTTTTTTTTTTTGAAGTCTTATTTGTTCTGCTTAGTTTTGTGCATATGAAATCTTTCTACATAGTATGAATGAGAAATATATTAATTCATAAATCTACTTTTATATTTACAGTTATTATTGGATTGTAAGTTCAGGCAAATAAATGAATCACATCCATGAAGAAACTATGAAGAAAATCAGCGTAGTGAACCTTGATAAACTTTTAGATAATTTCTCAGAGATAGAAAAGGTACGTGAAGAAGGCAAAGAGTGTTGAAACTGCTATCTGTAAATATTTTGTGACATTTTAATAAACTTTTCAAGTGAAAATTTATTCTAAGTGATACCAGCTTATTAATATGCCTTGTAATATGAGCTTTGTTTGGAAAGTGTCTTGACTTTATTTCAGAGTGATGAGTGACTTCTGTGGAGTCTGAGAAGCCTTTGTTTCTGTGCTAGGATTTTAGTAGTGGAGAGGCCAATTTTGGCTTCTCAGGAAAAGCATGGAAGTGTCCCTTTGTATCAGAAGCTGCTATTGGAGATAACAGTATTACACAGCTCTGCCTGACTGTCCTTGTTGAAATTGATCCTTGTTCTAGAAAAATCTCATTGCCATAGCAGGAGCATCTGTTCTTATATTCCGTATGCATTGAGCTCTCTTTATTTTGTGTATATAGCCATTCTTAAAAGATTGATCCACTGAGGAATATTGATGCTGTATTTCTTATTAGACCCACTCTGGCTAGCTCTCTGGTAATTTCCTGATCAGTAAATACCTACTATAGATAATATAAATTTAGCACTACTTATGGGAAAAAAAATATCAGACCAGTTCCTCTTCCTGTGCATTACTCATATTGGTGTTCAGCGAGGGCATTGACAACCTCATATGCAAAGCAGTAGAAGAAACCTTGCTGAGGACTCATCCAGACTGTGAACTACAGAACTGAGAAGAAACCAGTTTATAACTAGTGATAGGTTGGCATTTTTAGTTCTGTAGGTTAATCTCACAATAGCACAGGCTCTCAAGTCTAGCATCACTCTTCTCTATAACAGAATAACCAGAATGGCAAATAATACAAGTTTGTGACTGCAGTGTTGTGAATTGTTAAATTTTATGTTAATTTAAAACTCAAGATCTAAAACTTAAAATATATTAATATAATCTTTTTCCAATTTTCTAGAAAATATCGGAAATTAACGAAGCAAATAACCTACTGGTTCTTCAGCTGGAGAAATGTAACAGGTTGTTAACATTAAGCCAATCGAAGGAAGAATCAGTAAAAGAAGGTAAATTTTTTTTTTATGATTTTTTTTTTTTGCATATATTCAGGAAGTTCTGATTAATATTTCCATTATTTTCAGTCATATAAAATACAAAAAATAAATTAGCAAGGATCTGAGATATTGCCTGAAAAGCAGTAATGCTTAATCTTGGGTCATGTGTTAGAATCCGTCTCATTTGCTTAAACTAGAGAACTTTAATCCACAAACGTATCTTGAGAACTACATTAAAGTAACTGTTTTCCACTTGATGTTAATACCCATCCACTTTATGATTTTTAAGTGCATGCAATACTGAAAAAACTTTCCTTTTGTATTATCTTTTTTTTTCTCTTCATCTTTTTTCTTTTGATTGCATTATTTCTTTTTACAAGGAAAAAATATGTTGACAAGGACAAAAGGAGAGGATCAGATGAGCTTAATATACCTGATGATATTATTGTCCTCAAATGTTTACCTTTCCCAGCCATACAGGCCCAGAGCTTCTAGTAAACTGACACAGTTTACAAAGACAGTATTTTTAAGCAACCTAACATCAGTAGTTTTACTTTAAGTGATAGCCTGTGACTTATGTTCATCCATAAGCAGCTCAGATGTCTTTATAGAACAACAGGGTCAACATTTGGGAAAAGTAAGGTCAATACTGACACAGTTGTGCCCCCCCTGAACTGTTTCATGGGTATCAGTATGACACGTTATTTCTCACCTGGTCACCAGGAATGTTTTGCCCAATGAGAAATGAGCCACATGCATTCTTGAATGCATATTTTGCTGCTGTCTGAAATGTCAAAGTTTGCCTGTAATTGGAGGGGGTATGTCAGACTGCTGGGGCTCATGCTGTGAGATAACATGAAGAATTATATTTCTTAGTTGCTTGTGTGATTTGGTTTGTTTAGGGACAATTTGATGGCCCAGTTTGGGGTTTGGAATATATATTCCCTGTAACATGCTGATTGGTATACTAAAGCTTTAGTATTAGTCTTTGAACTTTGCTCATTTATACTTATTCTGTAAGGGCATTGGGTATTTGTGGAATCTCAGTGTCTTGTTCTGCCTAGGCATTTGTTTAACTTCTAGAGGACAGAACAGCTGTCCAAAGTGATTATACTTTTTATGTGTGAGATTAAATCTCTGAAGAGACCAGATTAAACAAAGTGACATTCCATTTTGTGTTTATAATGTCACCATCAAGATTTTTCTCTCAGTGACATTTCCAATTCAGTAATAAAGTGTAAGGAATAGCATTTAATCCTTCATGTTTGCGTTCAATTAAGCTGATACCACTCATGTAAGTTTATTCCATAGGCTGTACTCGTGTTACTGTCATCTTTGACGTGATCAGTTTTGGTCATATTTCTTTTACTTTGTAGAGCATGTCATTATGAGGCCTGTAACTAGAGGAGTGCCTCAAGGGTCAGGACTGGGACCAGTATTATTCAATATATTCATCAATGACTTGGATGAGGGAATAGAGTGCACTGTCAGCATGATTGCTGATGACACCAAACTGAGAGGCGTGGCTGACACGCCAGAAGGCTGTGCTGCCATCCAGAGAGACCTGGACAGGCTGGAGAGTTGGGCAGGGAAAAATTTAATGAAATATAACAAGGGCAAGTGTAGATAGTCTTGCATCTGGGTAGGAACAACCCCAGGTTCCAGTATAAGTTGGGGAATGACCTGTTAGAGAGCAGTGTAGGGGAAAGGGATCTGTGGGTCCTGGTGGACAGCAGGATGACCATGAGCCAGGACTGTGCCCTTGTGGCCAGGAAGGCCAATGGCATCCTGGGGTGTATTAGAAGGGGGTTGGTTAGTAGGTCATGAGAGGTTCTCCTCCCCCTCTACTCTGCCCTGGTGAGACCACACCTGGAATATTGTGACCAGTTCTGGGCCCCTCAGTTCAAGAAGGACAGGGAACTGCTGGAGACAGTGCAGTGCAGGGCAACAAAGATGAAAAGGGAGTGGAGCATCTCCCTTATGAGGAAAGGCTGAGGGAGCTGGCTCTCTTCAGCTTGGAGGAGACTGAGTGGTGACCTCATTAATGTTTGTAAATATGTAAAGGGTGAGTGTCACAAGGATGGAGTCAGGCTCTTCTTGGTGACAACCAATGATAAGACAAGGGACAACGGGTATAAACTGGAACATAGGAGGTTCCATTTAAATTTGAGAAGAAACTTTTTCATGGTGAGGGTGCTGGAGTACTGGAACAGGCTGCCCAGGGAGGTTGTGGAGTCTCCTTCTCTGGAGACATTCAAAACTTGCCTGGACACATTCCTGTGCAACCTCATCTAGGTGTTCCTGCTCCGGCAGGGGGATTGGACTAGGTGATCTTTTGAGGTCCCTTCCAATCCCTAACATTCTGTGATTCTGTGAAATCGTTATGAATGGTAAAAATAGTTAATATTAAGAGGGTTCAAACTGTTTCATGGAAGCTAAATAATGAAATGGCATTTAGTGTTTTACAAGTGGGAATTATAAGCTTCTACATCATAATAAAAAACTTGGCACATAAAGGAGGAATTTAAGACAAAACTATTAAAGATTTTTTTTCTTATTCTAGAAGTATGTCTTTTTAGATGAGTATTTGAAAAGAGAAATAGTATCTGGTACTTACCATAGATTTGTGGTTGCTTTTTCTTCTATAGTTTGTAGAGCTGCTGAAAGGTGCATCTTTTTGTAGAACTTTGGTCTCTGACAAGTCAACATGCTAAAAGTTAGGAAACAGGGTAGCAATACATTTATGTCCACACTGGAGTGAGATTGCCAGTTGAGTTTTTTAGATCTTCACTAGGACGTAATTAATTTAGCATGATCAGAAAAGCTATTGAGTGAATGAAGTTTGCTAATGATGCTAATCTATTCTGTTATACTAAGAATATCATTTCACAGAATGACAAGTGATAGAAAGTGGAGATGAAAATCAGTAGCAGTGCCTATGGGAAGCATTTTGTATCAACAGTTGGCCTTAGTTGGCTACTTCTCAGGATAGAGATCTTGGAGTCCTTCTGGACTGAAAATACCAGTGGTCAAAAAAGCAAACACAGTGGTAGACATGTGATCAGATTATAGAAGAAACAGAGAAACAAGCATCATGTCTTTGTAAAGTCTGTGATTTTCTTGTAATGTTCTGGTCTCCACATTTCAAAACAGACAGACCAGAACTAGAAAAGATAACAGAGAAGGTGGCACAGTTTGGTATTGTCAGGACAGGAAATCGGGACCAATCATATAACAAGGCCCACAAGGTAGGGGCTTCACCAGCCAAGCTTCACCAGCTTCACCAGACTCACTCCTACTGTACCCATGCAGAGCTGGCTAAGTGAGGGATGCCAGGGATGGCCAAAAGTTCACATTACTAAACAGGTACATGGTGATGGAGCAGCTCCAAGACCAAGACAGGAGGCGAGTCCTGTCAGGTCCAGAAATGGTAACAAGGGCCAGACATGGTGTAGTGATAATTAGCAGGTTCGTAGCAATGAGGCAGGTCTGAAATCAAGCCTGGAATTCACTCCCTAGGTCATGACCAAGGTCTAGATCTACATGGTAATGTGGCTGTAACACAGCTGCAACATAGCTCAAGGTAGGCCCAGGGCAAGAGCCTCATCTTAAAAGCAGGCCCCAGGGGAAGGAGGGGCAGCCATTTCTGAGTTGCCTTCCAGCTTTCTTCAAACAGCTTTTCTCAAGGTCATCAGCTGCACTCAGATTTCTAAGTTGGCCTTGAGCCTAGCCAAACACGCAGGAGGTAGGGGGCAGAAGAATGCACTTGGGGCCCTCACAGGTCTGGTCACAGTTTTGGAACGTCTGAAGAAAGACTTAAGTTGACTGGAAACTTCTCAGCCTAAAGAGAAAGAGTAGAGCTGATATGACTCATAGATGCAAAATCATGAATGGCATAGAGAAAGTGCCTAGAGAATGAATATTCACTGTTTAATGTAATAAGAGAACAAGATAGAAATCAAATGTGTTGATTGATTTAAAGCAAACAGAAGGAGGAGCTTTTCCGAACATAACAGATAAAGTTAAATCAATTCCGTAGAAGCTTGTGGGTAACAAGTAGAGATCTGTCCAAAAAGATTAGAAAATTCATGTAACAAAACCTAACAAATTTATTAAACACAGACAGTACATCTCACTCAGATCTCCCTTATTTTTGCGTTTTGAAACGCTGAGATTATGTATTAAGGGTAGCGTTAGTCCAGCTTTTTTTCCTCTTTCCTGAAGTATGTTCTACTGGGTATTGTGAAGTGGGATCGTGAACTGGATGGAACTGTTCTGACTCATTAGAGCCACTTGTTTCTGTGTTAAGCATAAAAGACAGTGCAGGACAGTCATTCAGAAGCAGGTTAAGAGGCTTCATTATTGACAAAAAAGAGGGAGGGGTTTTTACAAAACACATTTTTAAAAGGGAAGGGAAAAGATGGACAAAAGGAAGAAATTGTTCTTGTCATAAGACCTATGGGATAAAAAAAGCAGAGAAAGAGACAACTCGGGAAATCAGAGCAGCTGGGATGACTGCAACAAGGCCTGTGGAAGCAGAATGGGCTGAAAACAAATCAAAGAAGAGAGATTTGAATTTTTTAAACAGTAGTGCTTCACTACTGAGGAGGAGATAGTTACGCTGATATAACTGAAGAGAGCAACCTCTGGAGTTGCTTTGAAACACAATTGGGAAAAAATATGGATGGCAGAAGTCCAAGTAAAAATGCCAGTGTAATTAGCATGAAATATGAACTAAAGTTTTAGCAGCAGGGATACTCAAGAAGAAACAAATTCAGTAATATTTAAGTCATAGTAGTTGCCCAAATTAGCACAGATATAAATAGGCAGGATAGTTGGAAGACTAGGATTCTGATCAATGACTAAGTGAGATTGGAGAGCTGTTAGCAACAGTAACGAAAAAAGTGAATAGCTGGCCGTTGGAACAATGTTGGACATGCAAGAGGTGGTTCTGAAAGCTACTTGATTATAAGGAAGTAAAAGGTAAATGAGAGATGCCAAAGGGATATAATGTATCTAGAAATTAAGACAGTTATCATGGCTGTGCTGTTAGGTTAACCTGCTAACCAAGAAGGTAAACACTTCAAGTATTGTGGCATGAAATGCTTATAAGTTTACATTTTTTAACTGGATTTATTAACGGTGATTGGAAAGCAGATTCTCACAAAACATCAGGGGCAGCAAATTGCATAATCTGCAGCAGATGCTATCAGAGGAACCTTCAGGTAAATAGTTACCACATTACTGAAGGTCAGCAGTGACTATAACATTAAAAGTATTTCAAAAGGACATTACGGTTGGTGTAAATATTATAATATTATAAAGTATATAGTGTTTCTAAATGATTTTGCTTTTCCTTTTTGAAATTTATGTAAATAGTCTTTGCACCTTTATCAAATTCACCTGCAACATTAACCCTTGATAAGGGGTAATGGCATACTGTGTATTCAGAATCAGAGCACTAAAAGTGTTGCATCTAATAGTTCAATTATTTGTAAAACCTTTTTGAAAGTCAAAGCACTGTGGGATTTAAAAACATTATTATTGATGGGCTTATAGAGGGATCCTGTGCAGAACTGAATAAGAGGCAAGGACTAAATGTAGCATCGATACTTGCATTCTTACTCTAGCAACAGTTATGCTAATAGACTCTAGTTGTGAGAATGACTTTTATACAGTGATGTTGCCAACTGTGGCTTGGAAAAAAGATCTATCCTGGCCATATGGCCCAAGCTGTTTCCCAGAACCCAGCTCAGCTGCATTTCCTGAAAGTATCATTTGAACAGTTGGTCCAAGGACAACTGAAATTGCTGGGTTTGGACTGCTTGATGAACAGTGTAAGAACACAGTCTCAATGTACATACATTCTCAAGTTGAAGAGCATTCTCAAGTTCATCCTATTACAAATTTAAGGCAAAAGCAAATGAATTTACAGGATATGTACACAACCTTAGAATGAAAGGCTTATCAGTAGACAATTCACAGAACAGCTAAGGAAAATACATGAAACCACATGCTGATGCATGGTTCACATATGATTCCAAATAAATATGCTGCTTATAGCGGGGGAGCAGAGAGAAAGAGCACTATGGAAGGATAGGCTGTTGTTCCCTGTACCCAGAAGGGTTTGAGGCTGTTAGCGGTAACAGGGTGAAGGAAGTGGAATTTTATCCTGGCTGAAGAACTCTTTGTTAGTATGAGAAACAGAAACAGGAGTAGCATTTTGCACCCCAATAAATCTCCAGCAAGTGTGAGAACCTGAGGGCTACTTGATATCCTTGATTGCCGGAAGTCTCTCTCTAGAATTATTTAAGGTAAGATTGGGAATTCTAAAGGAAATGCAAAGAAGAAAGAAATCTTCTAAAACTCCGAGGGGAGAGGAGAGTGAAACACTTGAACCATAGACAAGGTGGGAAAACATGAGCAACTGGGCAAGGGTATACATGTTCTGTAAGGTCATAAGGTTCTGTTTTGTCTGGATATGTGCTTTGCTAAACAAAGGTAATACTCAGGACCACAGTTTTGTTTAGTGTAAATCACCACAGATCCAGTAAGACAGATGCAGGTCTGGCATTCTATTTTTCTGCTGCTAAACCTTTTCTATGGTGAATAAATGGACTCTTGTGGTGCAGGTTGCAATTTTGAACTAAAATCTACTGTAATTTTTAAAAATAAAGCAATCACATTATTGTCTATGAAACACTTAAGGTTGCTCTATTTAGCATCTTCCGGCTTGTGTTATTTGTTGTGACTTAGTGTTTTAAAGTTGTTAAATTAACAAGTGGTTGATGTAACTACCCCATTAAAAAAGCCAATAGCTCCTATTATAAATGGAAATGGAAGAAAATGTAACAAATTTTATATATTCAACATGGAAAAAGATCATTTAGGGAGTATATTCTTTACACGCAAGGAACCCCACAGAATCCATAACATGCTATGCCAGTGGTCCAAAGGTGCAACCATTTAGCAAAATTTTGCTTGTTTTTCCCTAATGTAGGCAAGCAAAATTTGTTCCCAGTAATTTTTCCAGTCACAACTGTAATTGCATAAGGGATTTGACAAGATACGTCCTTTAAGGATAAGAAAGATAAGCAGATATTCTTAGGACTGGACAAAAGAGCAGTTTGCACTTAAATAGCTGCGATTCATTGCATTACTAGCTGCTGTCCTATTGTATACTCAAATGCATAGGTGTCTTTCCAATTTGTGCATTAATTAGAAGCGTTTGGGTTTATTTCCATACATTTTCAAATAGGAGAAAATTTGTAGTAGAACTAGTTGGTAAAATTGGGCATGCTAACCTAGTGCGTCCAACTTTGAATAGGATTTTTCCGGAAGTGCTTTTGAAACAGTACAGGAACTGAGGGCAGGCAATGTTTCTGTGCTCTTCGTGCTCCCTCTACTGTTTTTTTGGAAGCATAGAATGGGAGAATGAATGCAGCTGGCTAACGTGCTTGGCTGCATCAACAGCCGGCTTGATGGAAGGGTAGGCTAAAGGTCAAAGAGATTAGTGGAAAACTGGATCTCTGGGCTGGGGTCGTAATTCATCTTCCCAACTCCATTATTTCTAATGCAGTCTTTAACTGTATGATCTACAATTTTCAACAGAACTTTGATCTTATGAGATGAGCAACAGTTGTTTAGCATACCTTGTCTGTTGCAGAAATAAAAAGCCACTTAAGAAATGCAGCTGTGCTCTGGAATTAGTAAGGTTTTAAGAGTAAGCAACTTCAGTTTTAGTGTCCCCAGTCTTTGAATGGTTTTTAACTTTACTGACAAGGTTACAAGGAACATAAGAGATAAAAACAGTATTTCATGAAAGCCAAATGTTGTATTACAAGTAGTCCATATAGTGTTCCAATGTTAAACATACAATTAAAAAATAAAAATATGAGATAAAAATATGTGAACTGATAGCAAGTTGCATGTATATACATACATACATACATAATTATTTTGTTTAAAATGAAATATAGTAGCATGTTATGAATCTCCCCAAGTTTGTGTTGAGCCACAAGGTGTATGTTAATATGTACTAAAAACAGGGAGAGGAACTGCAATGAGTGGGTAGTGTTGGTCTTGTTAAAAAGAATCTTGGCAAAAACACTGTCAGGAGAGTAAACCTCGGTTTCATTAATTACATCAAATTCCTGGAATGCTTATATGGAAAACTTCCATTATTGCCCAGCAAACAAAAACCTCCTTGTTTTATGTCTAGAAACAAAAATGTAATAGCTTTATGAAATTATTCATATTGTTTGATGAAATTGGTTTTAACCTATTGTCAAACTAAATGCTAAAATGTAGCAGTAACCATGTGATAATAATCTGGGTTATTTCTAGTCAGTAAGAAGATTTAGACTAACAATCAAGATAATTATAAAATACTTGAGAAAAGTTTATAAACAAAATAAAAAATTAAAATTGTTAATAAATTATTCAAAAATAATTAGATAATCAAGATAATTATAAAATACTTGAGAAAAGTTTATAAACAAAATAAAAAATTAAAATTGTTAATAAATTATTAAAAAATACTGTTTTTTCATTTCTTTTAGAATGTACTGCTCTACAGAATGTGATAAAGGGTCTAACACAAACAATTGAAAACCAGTGTAATGTGAAAGGTAAAAGAATAATGTTCTTATATATACTGTACTGTACTGTAACTAGGCTAAGCAGGCATTGAATTGTTTTGTGCATATTTACTGTTTTTTTCAGAGAGAGAAACTCACTGGCAGACAAACAGAAATGAAAAAAAGTATCTAAAATCAATCTTGTGCAGATTTTGGTAGTCTATGTGCTTAAAGAGTGTCTGTTGCTATTATCCTACTTAGAATCCATGTATAGAGAAGTTCTGCCTCAGCGAGGTTTTTTAATCAGTAGTTGGGCTTTAAATTTATTTCAGCCTAGCCCAGGCAATTTTATAAAAAGTGAGAAAGTATCGTTCAACTTTGGACTGTAGTCTATTACAGCATTTATACATAGTTTTTACCATTTTGTTAAACCAAAGGGTCTTAATCCTCAGTGTAATGTCAATAAGATTTAGCTGTTATCCATACATACCTGACAATTACTGATTGCTTGCTATTTTAAAATAAAATACATAAGTATTTGCTATATCTTTATACTGCAGCTTAGTTGTACACCAAGTAGGTGATTTTATACCCATTTTGTGTCCAAGCCATGTTAGCATAAATACTAATAAATCTCAAAAAACTGGAAATATACAGCTGTTTTTAATACTCAAGGTGACTTTTGACAATCAGAAAAACATCTGCTTTTTCTAAATTCTGTTTTTGAGATACCAGCTTTCTAGTTTTAGGGAAACAAGTACTTTAAAAGCAGCATCTTCCCATTAGAAACTGCTGTAGTCGTGATAATAATATTCTGTTCTCTGAGTCAAAGAACTTTACAACTAGATTTTCTTGAATGCATCAGTTATCAGAAGGCTAAAGACATTTCAAAGTAGTAATACCAGGAAAATATTATGATTAAACTAGGAACCTTTGCCCTAGAAAAATGATGACTGAGATTATGTAGTTCTGTGAATTATTATTACGTCTACAAAAAAGTTTCTCGAAGTTCAGACAAGTCAAACAATGAAAGTAATTTATTTATTCTGCTTCCATGCTAATAATACTGTCAAACTGTACTTTTTAGTGTATCATATAGGTTATTGGTTTTTTTTTACATAGATGAAAATGATAGACTGAAAGGTACCATTCACATCTTGGAACAGAAATTAAAGGCTTGTGAACAGGTACATCACAAATTATCATTCTTTAGGTAGACGAATAATATTTTATCTCTATAGAAGCAGTTCATATATTGTTGTATTCTTGAGTTTGCTACCAATACCATTATTGTTGCACTTTTGCTAATGTTTATAGTGTAAAAACAGAAGAGTTGTTCTCATCACAGTACCAATGTGAGAATGTGATAGAGGTCAAAACAAGTAAGTTCTGAGAACCCTGTCTCAATCTAAGATGCACTTTTTTTAAATCTGTTTTTAGCTTTAAATTCAGCTTTACATTCTAACATGTAATCCTTTGCATTAAAATATATTCTTGTGTGGAAATAAGGTTTTGATATTCACAATGCCTGCTGTACTGCCAAAGAATCAAGAGGTGTCTGAATTTTGTGTATAGTTTCTTTGGGAGTAGATGCTACAAAGATAATAGATCTCTACTTTTTATCTGTGTCTCATAATAAAATTCCATTTACCATCTCTCTCTATTTTTTATCTATGCCACTCATTTTTGGAAAGGAGGTAACACCAGCAGGTTGTGATAGTTCTCTCTGCTACGACTGCAGATCCATTACCTGAATAGGATTAAGAAGCTCGCTGCTGATTGTCTTTGCCTGTGTTTATAGTAACTATGAGTTAAAACTAAGTTTTTATAACAATCGAGTTGTTGTCTTGACAGTTTGAGAATAAAGTAAGTAATATCTTCAGAAAGACATGAGGAAACTATGATTTTATACATTATATACATGTATGGGCATGGTGAAACTGCCTGGTGTGGCTGAAGGCACTTCCTTGACCATGTCTGTATATATTATCACCACCAATCAGTAACTGCCTTTGTGAGTGCCTCCAAGCATTCCTCTGGTGAGTGGCTACCTACCTGGTCAGAAAGCTCGGAAGGGCTTTGGAGTAAGCACCACTACAGTGGCAGCCACAGCCAAAACCTGAATAGTTCTGGAGTACTTACTGGAGCAAACTTAAAATAGGTATACTCAGACTCTTCACTTGAGTATCAGTGCCAGCAGCCTCACTAATGCTGGTATCACTGATGTTTCTACTGCTGCTAGTATGAAGTTGCAGAAAACAATATTAACAAAATTCATACTTGAAATATGATTTTTGTTGAACAGTCTTGCAGTCAAAAATCCCCAAAAGTAAAACTGTAGTCACTTAGCTAACTGCAGCATTTTATCAGATCCTGGCTTGGGGAAAGAAATAGTACCTCTCTATTTGTCTCTTAATAAGTACAATTTCTAATTCTGTATTAACTGATAGCTATAATACAGTGGAATCTGCTGCATTTTTCATCTTTGGACTTCAGCGGGATTGTGTAAGAAGTAATTGGGCATTTTGAATTTACTAGATGGAGGATAAAACAAGTACTGAATTATAGAGTACTGTACATTTTGACATTAATATTGTGCTTTGCAGAACCTAAGAGCACAGAAACGTCAAGGTTTTTATGAAGCTTTTTACATTCACAGGAATATAAAGATCAGATTGAGAAACTTATGCTAGAAGTTAAAAACAAAGAGGAAGAACACATATTAGAAATAACACAGTTGAATTGTGAGATAAGAAAAAAATGTAAGTCCTCTGAAGACTAAATGCTCTAGCATTGGGTAAAAAGATGTAACCTGTAGGAGCTATACTTCATCTAGGATAAGTGCGAGTTCCACTTAGTGGAAGCATGAAAGCTAGAAGTGGACAGTGTTTAACGGAGTTTTATCTTTGCTCAAGAGAGTAAACAGTAGCACTGAGGCAATAGTACAGCAACACAGGATGAGCAGAAATTCCCAAACAGGTACAACAGCCACTGGGAACTCGGACCTAAAAATGTGAAGGAATGAAATTTTGGGTTGAACTGTAGGCTGGAAAATTGCTTCAAACTATAAGCTAGACTGTTGTTAAAAAGTTCCACCTATACACAGAGTAGGACATTGTTTTCACAAATAATACTGCAATGGGAAAAAAAACTTATTTCAATATTAATTATTTGCAATACTGGCACAGCGTTGAAGAGTAGGATTTTTTGGTCATCCACTTAATTGAAAAAAGCCAGACTGATTCTTTGTAAAATGTGATGCTTCTTTAAAGAGACTCCATCTTACTAGGATGGAACAGGGTAGTTTTCACATAGTTTTGAAGTATTGTTTTTTGCTTGAATGAAATTCTTTTCCCATGAAATATTGATCTGCTGCTAAAGAAAGTTTTAATATTTGGGAAATTATGTTATTTTTCCATCTAAGCATCTTCTGTAATCATCGTATTTGGTGTTGCTATGTTACTAGTTGAAGTAAAAGAAGTGGAGTATAGAGAACAGAGAGAGAAAAAAGAACTGGAAATATTAGAGCTAACTAGACAGCTGAAAATTCAAAATGAGGAGAAGCAGAATGAAATAATTAAACTCCAGATAGAGGTATGCATTACAAAGCTCAGTTAAAGATCAGTTGGGCATTGAGTAAACTTAGAAGAGACTGTGTAGTGAAAAATGTTAATTAGTACTTAATGAAGTAATATGATGCAATCTAGGAAACTTAAAAAACAGTTGTCTTTGCAAATATCACTGGTGTGTGCTCCCTTCCTTAATGGTACTGAGTTGCTTCTGCTAAGGATTCAAGTTCTACCTACTGCATAGGGAGACTGAAGTTTGCTGTGTTCTTGGTTTAAATTAAATTATTTTGAAAATTTTTCTAGTTTTTGAGCTATAAAAAAAAATTCTTAGTGTTATTCTTTTGAATTTCTGAACGTTGGGAAGATACATTTTAAACTTCCAAGAGCTTAAAGACTTGTAATCCTGCAGAGATCTGAGTCACAGAATTCAACATGTATTTCATAGCTCAGGTTTTAAGCCACCCTTATTACAGAAATAATTAAGGAAGTACTTCAAACCTTTCACATATGAAAAAAAATAAATAAGGTGTGAAAGTGTTTGGGCTCAGTTATCTTCGGAATGTGAGGGAAAGATGATGGTTTTAGAAGTTTTTAGCATCCTCTGCACTTTCTCCTCCTGCAGATATTTGGCTGTGTAGCCTCCATTTTTTTTTTTTTTTTTAGTAGTGGTCTTGTTCATCTAAATGGATTTGGTTTATAGTGTTTGTAGTATTTCCTTTTTGCAATATTTTTATGGGTTTTTTTGAAGAAATGTAGCTTGTAATCACATTGTTTTAAATAAAGTAACTTCTTTGTACTAGGACTAAGTAGCAAATAAACTTGCTATTACTACTTTCAGGAACAAAATCCAATTTTTAAAAAAGTGAAAAATATACTTGTATTATTTAACATTTTTTTTTTCCTGTTGGTTCTTAATGTTTTGTCTTTTCCTGATTCTTTCAGTTCAATGCTAAATTAGCACAAGTTCAGAATAAAACAACAAAATCATTTTCAGATGCTTCTGTTTTGCCACAAAGTGTATATCGAAGGGTATGTGCCTGTAGTCTGCAGATACCAAATACTATTACAGCCTGTTTGAAAGGGGTTTTACTTTGTCCTGCAACAAAAGTTTGGAGGGTGGGGAGGAATTTCATGCCTTATAGATCCATCTTACTCTCCCACACACTGCTCCCACCTTTAGACAACTAATTTAACATCTCTCTGCATTGATGTTGATATAGCTGGAGTTCAACAACAAAAATTCAGAATTGGTAGTCTGGGAACTTAAGACAGAACTGACATAAATTGACTGATATAAATTACATGTGTGCATTATTGGTTTTGTAGCCTTGGGACTTTGGGATGTCACAAAAATAGGATTCTGGAGAAGTCATCTTTGTAATTTTGTGATATAAAATACTGAGAAAAATATTTTTACTAGAATATTTCTCATTACTAATATCATATTGTATTGTTACTTAAGTCTATGTGATATTTAACAACTGAGCCTTTGCATGTATTTTTACAGAAGCTGCAGCATCTCCAGGAGGAGAAAAATAAGGAAATTGAAGTCCTCCGGAACACCATAAGAGACTTAGAGCAACGTCTTAAAAAAGGCCAAGACCTGCACCTCAAACGGAGGCGATTTTGAGTAAATTACATGAAATATTTCAGCAGTACACAAAATGAGAAACAGAGTATTTCAAACTTGAAACTTGCACCTGAAAGTAAAAACAAGACATGAAAAAATGCAGAAATTTTTTTATTGAAAACACTCTTGTCAAATATTCCAAAGGCATGCATTCTTTGAATATCCAGGACTGCTTTCTTGCTAATCAGCATTCACAATAAAAAGATTCAGGTTTCACAGGAGTAATAATTTCCCTATTAAACCATCATTAATTATGGTGTATGCTTTCAAAGCAGTTTTCCATTCTTGTATATTCTCTTCTTCATCCAGGAATCCTTCAAACAATTCTATTTTTACTTCAACTCAGTTAATCAAAGGTTAGGGATGCTAAGGTACGGACAGAGAAGTTATACAAGTTCAAGTGGTACATTACCTTACTAACCAATACAGATTAATCAAATTCAGCACTGTAATAAACAATGATAAACATTAAACCAAGATTAAATGTTTCATCCTTCCCTCTTTTTGAGACTGATAATGATTCTGCATGAAGTTAACGCTGCTTCTCTCTTTAGGCACCATCTTCCTCGTTTAGTGGAATTTTACAAGCTGTAGTAGTATGTATTAATGGACCCTGATACCATCTCTAAGTCACAAAAGTTAAGCATATAAATCTGTTACTCTAAAATAATGCAATTACTTGTTGTATGCTACATTTGAGATAAAAAGTTATTTTGGCACATTGTTTAGGAATAAGCTTTTCTCGTACAGAATTTCTATCCCCAGGTTAGAAAGAAAAGCAACAACTTTTGAATATATTCAATCTTCTTAATAATTAAAAAAAAAAAAAAAAAGATTAAAATATCTGTTTTGGTTATCTTCTGTTCTTGATTGCAGAACATCAGACAGGAGCCCCTAGGTCATAGTTTATGCTCCTGGCCTCACAAATGCAAACAGAATGTTAGAAGACAAACAAGACAGACAAATTAACCAAGAATGCAGACACCTTCCCAGTGCAACTGAAAAACAAACTAAGGGTCAACTAAATTCCTGTATTTTATTAAGTTTTTTAGTGATCGAATTCGACAGGTATTGTGTAATTTTGAGAGCACTGCTCTAAAAGTGTAATTGTTTGCAACATTTTAACTCTACAAACCTGTCTTTGTATCATTTTAATTGGAGGCAATAAAAACACTTAATCCGTTAATTTTTCCACTCTCACGACCATGTGAATTTAGCTGGTAGGACTCCCTTGCATTTTTAAAGTGCTTAGTTTGTTTTTCAGGCTCAGTTTCTTGCGTTTTCCTGTCACTGTCAGGTGTCACTAGTTTCACTTCCTCCTGCTGCTGGCAACTGCTGTCAGGCAGCAGTGAGCAGACGTCACTGTCAGGATTCAGTGATGTCCTCTGCCAACAGCTGCCCGTGTCACCTGCAAGAGTTTGGAAGTGCTCCGCGACACTGTCAAGTGACAGAATTTCTTACCTCTTCAAACAGAAGGTGTCGACAATGACAGCATCAGCTACTCGAAGTTGAGTCTGATGCTGTCTGCCAGTTTCAAGTTAACTGGTTTTTACAGCTGGTTTTCCCCTTTTTTCATAGCTTTTTATCTTGTGTAATTTCTACACCTTCTCCTGGAAGAACAGTGTCTACCTGTTCATGACTACCTGTCTGATCATGCCTGTTGCGGCCAAAAACTCTATGACGCCGACCGCTGTGAGGATGATGCCTGTGAGATTCAGAAGCCTGATGGTTTTCATTTTTGGAGTGACGACCACCCTCACGATGGTGGTGGTGGTGGTGATGTCTGTGTCTGTGCAGGTTGTGGTAGTGTGAATGTTGACCAGCTGGCTCAGGTGCTATCTCTGCTAGCTCTTCTTCTGCTGTTTTAGTGATGTTTTCACATAAGCCATCAATATCAGGTTCCTGCAAAAGAGAAGCTTGTGTTAAATTCAAGGCATTATTTTGATTGAACTAGTTATAAAATATTATCTTAACATTTTTGCAGATCCTGAAACCCAATTTTAAATCATCTGTGCTACTTTCCTGAAGAAAGATATGAATATATCAAAAGGAACCTTGTTTTACACCACCACTGATAACTAGACACGGCTCTTCATATAAACTTTTAGGAATGATAATTCAAGTAATTGTTGATTAAAAGTATTATTTTTCTAGGATTCCATATCTGACCTAAGGCCTGCATTTAGCTGTGAAACTGCATGATGGGATAAAAATGATTCTTCTCCTTGAACTTTCATGACTATCCAGGCACATTTCTTGATAATCCTTAAAGTAGTTCTGATCTTCAGTTATATATAAAACAAAGCTACCCTTCTTCTGCAATCCTCACAATAATTTTTTACCTTTTATTACCACTTTTTAAAATACCCATTGGACACTGTGTTTAAACTAAAAGGAACAGTAACTCAAACAAGCTGAGATTTGATTCCCGGGGTGGGGGGGGAGGATTTAATTACTATTTGTTTAAGTACCTACCTGTACCCAAAAACTAGGGTGGTTCACTGCTCACTAGCTGTATGTAACCCCAGAAACAGAATTAGCCTCCAAGATTGCATTTAGATTTCTGAAAATTATTTGCATTTCTATCAAGGGCAGGAATTCAGATAATCAGTCTATTATAAATTAGATCTAATTTACTTTGAAAAATCTTTAAAAGCTTTCTGCCAAGAACCATGAAATGTGTAAATTCTAAATCATATCTTTGGGATTAATCACACTGAAGTAATTTAAGTATCAGCCAAATCTGGTCTCCTTTCCTAGTATATATAGAGTGAAACAAGGAAATACCGTGTAAGAGCAGTTTCCACACTTGTTTTCACAGTACGCAATCTTAATAGCTTCTTCTACATATTGGAAAGACAGGAAGGAATAGGGCAGACCCAGGTGATACACTAAACGGCCGCACCTAAGGAGAGAAAGAACTTTGTGGTTACCTATACATAAACACACACCTAAAATTAAGTATCTCTTCTTGCTATACTGTATTTTATTCACATCAATCTGCCCACACTATACAGTCCCACAGAAGGTGTTTCTGTCCAAGGGGTTTACAGGCAAAGACAATATCTGCCTTACGCACGTTTGCCCATTCAACTGCATCGCTCAGTAGTGTGAAGTGTGATCTCTGGCTGACATAGTAACTCTACTGCCAGAAACCTCTCGTTTAGCAGTATTCAGGCTAGCAAAGGTTACACTCATTACAAACCTATCTTGCTAATGAGGAGGGTTGTTTGCATAGTGGTACATGTCGCCACTTGATTGTTGCAGTCTTAAAATAATATTTTTGTGCCACATAACGTGTATTTTGGTTGGAATGTGCATTGCGGTCCCTCTGCATTGCTGATGCAGTGTGCACAAGGAGATGTTTACAGCACCTATTTGCTCCTTGTCTGTGCTTGAGGGCTCTGGTCTGCACTTGTCTACACCACTGGTACCTTTGGAGGAGGTGGAGTAAATGCAGGACTTGAACACAAGGGCACCTGGCTATGTACCCCACCTGCAATGCCAACACGCAGTCCTCCTGCCTGGCTCCCTACACGTCTGCAGCACGTGTCTAGGAGCAACACCAGCCAAAGGCTTCATTGCCAATGAAGGCGCAGTAAGGACATACGTTCCTGGAAGCAGAATGGGTCATGGCCAAACTAGTGCAAACCAGTTCACAGTGTAGGTGTATGCTATGTGGCGGCAGCTCGAAACTGTTCAACCTTTCAAAGGCCATGGGTTTGAGGCCTCTCCACAAACTACTTACAGCTCTGTTCTGTTTATCATATGACAGGAATGGCCCACACTCAGGTGTATTTGCTGCTGCTGTAACATGCTATCCCTTTCTAAATTCTAGTGCTAGTTTCATCCCACAAGCCTAATTTAGCTAATTCATTTAATTTCATCATATTACAAAAAAAAAAAAAAAAAAAAAAAAGTAACTTTCTAATTCTTCATTATACTTAATTATGCTTCATTATGAACTGAGAATGTTTCTTACAGTAACAAAATAGTAATTAGGATGGACATGTTAGGAGTGCAGGACTTCTTGAATAATTTCCATCACATCAAAACTGAAAAATCATAATTTCAATTGAAGAGTTATTACTGGTTCTGCCAAAAAATACGTGTTCCAGAATCCTATGTTCAAAAAGCTATTTTCTTTGAAGGTTTTAAGTTTCACCTAAATACTATTTTTTTCTGTATGGCTACACGACATTTTCAACAACTCTGGTCAAAATGTTTTCATAATAATCCAGATAGCTTTTCTCATTTGTTTCTTCTCTCACATGCAACGATGTAATGAAGTTGTCTGAAAATAAAACCAGTGTAAAAGACCAGAATCATGCTGTCAAACTCTACACTCAGTTATATTAGTCTAAATCCACAGTATCATAGAATCATAGAATGTTCCAAATTGGAAGGGACCCACCAGGGTCATCAAGTCCAACTCCTGTCCCTGCACAGGACAACCCCACAGTTCACACCATGTGTCTGAGGGTGTTGTCCAGTCTCTTCTTGAACAGTGCCAGGCTTGAGGCCGTGACACCTCCCTGGGGAGCCTGTTCCAGTGCTCCACCACCCTCTGGGGAAGAACCTTTTCCTAATGTCCAACCAAAACCTCCCCTGGCACATCTTCCCGCCATTCCCTCAGGTTCTGTCATTGGTCACTAAAGAGACGAGATCAGCGCCTCCTGCTCTTCCTCCCCTTGTGAGGAAGCTGTAGCCGCCATGAGGTCTCCGCTCAGTCTCCTCCAGGCTGAATAAACCAAGTGACTTTAGCCGCTCCTCATATAGTTTCGCCGACAAACCCTTCACCAACTTCATGGCCCTCTTCTGGACGCTCTTTAGTAGCTTTATATCCTTATCAGTAATTGTAAAGAAAAAATAATTTATCCCTAACTTACTTAAGCAAAAGTAACTTTTTGTTTTGTAGCTTCCTTTTTCCAGTAAATGCAAGTACTTTACTTAGTGCAACTCAGAAGTTGATTATGTCTTTGTTGTGGGGTAATCAGATTATTTGAAAATCAGTTAAATAATTTAGAGATTTACAAAGCATTACTCTAAACATATGCAAATATTTTCCTGTGTTCCCCTCTAAACACAGACCTGTCATAGATGAGAAAGTCATCTTTGTTTCCATTTAAGGTAGTCCAGACATCATCTTGCTGTTCATCTTGCTGGTAGACAGTAATATTTTCTGAAACACTTTCTTTCAGTAGGTGAAATTTCCTCTGTGAGTGAGTTCCCTGATGATTGACAACAACATACGAGATATTGACCAGTCCTTCATCCTTTAACTTCACTCGCAGGTCCTCCAATCTAGTGGAGAATGTAAAGAAGCAAAACTGTATTAGGAAAGCATAAATTTTGCCATATTCAACAGAAGTTAATATGCTCCATCTTGATTTAGTACAGTGAATGTTATTTTCTGAGTTTTAATGGCAACAATCTAACACTATCAAAACAACTTTGCCATTTGCCATGACTATTAACTACACTGTCACCAAAGCAGACTCTGCAATAGCTAATATGTCATGGGCCCCGTCCTTGTAAGTAGAATGCAGTACTAAGTAAAGAAAATATCTGTTTTCAGGATGAATTCAGTGTTTTTATTTCAGTTCTTTCACGCTCTTCATGGTCTAACACAGTTAGTTTATCTGATGTCTTTATTTAAATGCTGAGATTTTGATCACATATTTGGTTAAAGAACGCACACTATAAATACAGGAGGAAGATGAATAATCAAGAAAGCAAACCTGCAGTAAAAGGCCAATATCTGTCCCACTCATCTTTTCTGTAATAGCCAGAAAATGCATATTACAGCAACTAGATCAAAAGGATGGCTACAGAATGTGTGCATGACCTGTCTGGCAGTTATTAGTCTTTCCCTTTGGCATCCCTTCACAAAAGTCTTTCTTTGGTCTATAGTACAGAAAGCTGCCTCCTTGCTGTATCATGTGGGTTGTTTTTTTCCTTTTCATTTGTATTGTTCCTATTGAACTGCTCTGGAAAACACTTTTTTTTTCCATTTTCAGGAAATAGTCTGGAGCTTGAAGGATTCTTTAAAACATACCTAAAATGTACAGAATCAAACCCAAATGCCTTGAAAAACAACCACGAAGCCCATTTTTGACTTTGATGGACCCAGAGATTTACCACTGCTTTTTCAAATCTAGATATTAAAAAACTTCCAAAGGCTATTATACTATGAAGTCATGCAGCCTAGAGGGGAAAACTAAGATGTTATTACTGTGATTAAAATCAAGCTCTGAAGCCAGTACTACGAATTTTTAAACCAGAAGGAGGATTTCACAATCACTAAATGAATCCAAGACACGAGGTGTATGCAATTCCTGTTTGGGTCAACTCAAAATTATTTTTTTGTTGCTGTTACTGTCATGATACCTAATTATTTGCACGGAAGTAGGTTCTAGAAACCAGAGCACCAACGTCCCAGGTCTTGTATGAACAGAGAACAGTGATGATTCCCTTGAGTGCTTCAACTATTTTGAGATGGCCATTCTCTACCTTACCTTCTGTAATACTTCTTCTATCTAGGACGTTTGAATAGGGTCTGGGAAAGCACATTAAAAGTGCATGTTTTGATTTGCCTTTTCCCCTACAGATCATACATAACAAATGGGTGATCACAGATCTCTCTTTCAGCTGTACTAGTGGTGTCAGAGAATTATGATGTTCCTTGTCTTCAGGATCTTTGCCACATGAATCATCTGTTGCTAACTGAAGTATAGTCTTGAGGAACTGTTTCTGCTGGGTTTTCGTGAGTCTTAAATTCATCATACTTTCATGCTGTAAGTACAATCTGGAGAAAATGATCTGCCAATCAGCACTAAGTCAAGAGACAAAGAATCTGAGCCACTGCCCAGAATGCTCCTGCTCAGTGTTACATTGGCCCCTGGGCCACACATACCAGCTGGGATGGTGGCATTTGAGGAAAGCAGTGATCACCGACTGCAGCTGTAGTTGGGCACATGCATTACCCTGGCATCAAAAGCTGACCTGTCATGTTTTAACAAAATTACCTGGAAGCCTGCAGCAGGCACAAGTATCAGCTAGCCTGGAGAAGAGCCACCACCGTCACGGAGCCCCTGGAGTTCAGCATGGGGTTCTCCTCCCCGATGCGCCATTCTGGGGCCTCCTTGCAGTTCTGTGTCTCTGTCCCTCCTCCTGGGAGGAGACAGAGAACCAGAACTAGCCCCAGCCTTGCCCACATGGCTGGGCTTTATCTGAAGAGAGAGAAAATAAACAAAACAAGATCAGTGCCTGAACAAAGTTCAGACTCTGAAATTCACATAACAAAGCACAGCAGGATATTCAGTTTAAAAAAAAAAAAAAAAGGAAGAAACACACAAAACAAAACCAAAAAACTCTAAGAATTAACTTGAGCTATTTTGTTTACTGCTTGATCATATGCCTTTCATTTTGCAGTGGAGTTCCCCCAAATAGGCAGTACTTTTCGTGTTGTTGTTGTATGTAAACAGCAGAATATAAAGTGTTCAAAATAACTGGATTTTCTTTTAATGCTACTAATCACACTACGTTGTTCCTTCCTCTTTGTAATTTCTTCTTGACTGTTTTTAATATTTCAGCGATTTTAAAGTAGCCTCATTTCTTGCATTTCGAAATCACTTTTGCTGAGCCAGTTTACACCGATAAGCATCAACACCAGTTCACTCCAGATTCCAGGGTAATCCCGTTGCCTTAAAAGTACTTGCACCAACAGTGTATTTTGTTATATAGCAAGTATTAAAGAACCTGGCAGAAATAAAAAACAAGCAAACGAAAAACTCAAAAACTTTTACAAGTCAGTCTGTAGTATTTGGCTCCCATTGAGAAAAGTCTCTTAAGAACACAGGCACTGGAAACAATTTTGCAAAAACACGAAATGAAAACTGAGTTTCAGGATTCCTCAGATTTTATAAAATCTCCTACCCACACTTAATCCATTTAATGTTTATGAAAATCAAAGCATACAAGACATTTCATAATTACCTTTTCCTTTTATCCATTACCATAAAAAATTTTGGCTTTGTATGTTCAGAAAATACCCACTATCGAAAACCACATAAAATTATAAAACTGCTCCCCAGCATGTCATAGGTTGTGGAATCGTATCATTTGGCCACTCGCATCGAAGTTTCAAAGTAAGCACAGCATGGTTTGGAAATACTAAGTTGTGATAAATAACACCCATTTCATCAATCTTGTCATATTCTAAAAAAGTTTAAATATCTTACTAATTGATCTTCTAAAACAAGAGCCAGCCCCTCCAAAGCCAACACCATTGTTAAATCTCTATCTGTCCCTAATGTTTCTTTCCTGCAGTTCTAACAAAAGCATTTTAGGTACACTACTTTGAAGATTAAACCATGATCCAGTAGGTATCAACAGGGCCGTTTTTTCGCTCTTTCCACACATCTGGAAAGCTACCCACATTTATATCCATTGTAAACACATTAAACTCTTGTGAGAAACTCCTTGAGGTGGTTGTGTGCAGCTTGCAGCAGCACCGGCGCACAGCTGTCTGCTCTGAACTACACTGCTCTTCGCGTTTCAACTTTCTACTTGGTTTCCAATGGAAATTTCCACAGTTAGCCGCCTCAGACAAGGAAATGAGAAGAAACTTTGCCAAATCTTAAGTCGCGAAGCTGTTTCACAGCAAAACCTGCACACTTACCCTTTGCTCCCCCGCTCCTTGGCAGCTTCTGCTCAACTCCGTGGCAGAGGAAAACAGCGTGAGGAAAAGGGCTGTGGTATTTATAGGGCTCTTGTTTATCTCGCTTTGCAGATACGGTTCAAAGTTCAGGGAGCTTATTCTGAACGACCTTGCAAGCAAAGCAAACCTCTTCAGCAAAAGTAGCCAAAATATTTCTCCGCTAACTAATTCCAAGTGGAAACCATTTGTCGTGCAGAATGGTGTGGTGTTTTTCTTACGGTGACTTTGAACACCGGGGTATGCAGTTTGTCAGTCACCCCAGTCAGCTGGAGGCAGTGGTACAGTCAGAGCAGGGGGGTGGGCCAAACAGCCATTATTTTGTGAGCACAGTGGTAACCGCAGTGAGCGGGGGAAGGTTCTTCTCTATTTATAAAAACGCTGACCTAGCAGGTTTTCTCTCATATGTTTTATCTTATATTTGTCTTAGCAAATGGCTCACAGCGTCTAAGGGCATGTGAGCACAGAGCTCCTTTTGCCCAGCTGCTCTCGATTACATCACTTGGTTCTAAAACTTGTTTCTGCAGAACGTGCCAGTCTACCAATTTATGTCGAAAGTTAGAGACCAGATCTTCAGCCATTTAAATCCATGTAGCCCCATGAAAGCCATGAAGCTCTACCGACTGGGCATAGTTACCTACCTCTCTGTATTACTCTGTTATGTTTTCTGAACCCCATGGTCACTGAGGTATGTGTGGACACTCAGGTTAAACTGCTGGCCTACTCTCTTTCCTCAGTGAGAAAACTCTTTATGCACAGCATGTTTCAGTCTGACAGCAGCATCCTTGAGGTTTTTTCCCTGCAATGCACGTGTTATGTGTGCTTATGGAGAAATAAATGTTTAAAATCATGGTGTGCCCTTAGAGTTTAAGGTGGTGAGATTTATATGGCTTAGCTGCCTCCTGCGGAGATGAGATTTATGCTTCTGTTTGTGTGCGAGTTTGGGGTTTATCCTGTAGAAGTCCTATGCTCAAGCCAATGGAAAGAAGAACAAAAATCTGAAGTTTTATTTGCTAGTCTTGGAGGACAGCATGCGGAAAACACACATCAGACTGGGACAGATTTTTTTTTGAAGGTGGAGTGTGCTCACATTCCTTATATTGTTAGGGAAACTTGTCTTTGTATTCCTTGCTGGGTTGGGACCAAGCCCTCATAGCTCTGAGGATGCCCTTCACTATTCCAAATGATAGATTATTTGCTGGGCCTGCTGCCTTAAGATTTATTAAGGAAAAAAGTTCTCTGTGCTAAAGCAAGTGGTAGGGTATATTATAATTCTGGCTGTGAGTTTAGATAGATCTAATTCAGTTGTTTTAGAAGTATATACACCCTAAATATTTTTAAACTTCAATCTGGAGCATTACCCTTTCTGAGTGGAAAAAAATACACTTCCAGCTTTTTTTACAAATAGTACAATAAAGATGTTAACAAGTGTTAAATTTACAGTCTAAGAGTCTGACCATTCCATTTCTTATATTAATTCCCTTTGAATTCGTAGGCTCCTGTTGCCCTTTGTCCATAGCTTCTAAAGAAATAATTGTCTTAAATCTTAATTTTGCTTTCCACTGCAAGTATTTTCTTAGTTGTTGAGTATGTTCCAATTTCACTGCAGGAGGCAGTTATGAACTCTAATTTGGATAAGACTTCAGTTTCAAACAATTTTTTTAATTATCATCCTCTTTCTACTTACTTTCTTATTTGGGAAAAATAATGGTCCTGGTGGAAATAACAGCACCCTTCCCTTCTTATTGAACATAACTATCCCCTTTTCTGGCATGTTTCAAACTTTTCAAAGCATTACCACACAGAAGTTATAGTGTCTTCGGAAATTAAGTGGTTTTTGTTATTTCTGTTATCTAGATTGGTCTAGGTATTTCTTAAAAAAAAAATTTCAAATGCACACGGAATTATGAGGCTGTCAGTAATTAATATTCTGGTGACATGTGCTGTAGTGATTTGCAACATGTGCAAATAATGACAGAACAGAGGCAGAACGTGGACCCAGCAGGAATTCTATCATGAGACCTTAGGACTTCGGTGTCTGTTTTGCTCTTGTGACTGAGGGATGTCACAAATGGGGAACTCAAAGTCCATGGGCAGATTGTCAGTCTAGTGATTCATCTCATGTCTTCGCATTTTATAACAGTGTAACCATATCAGCTCAGTGGGGTTACTCATCCTTTATAATGGAATAAATTACAACAAAAACGGGCCATTGAGGTTTACTTTCTGCTTACATAAACAAATTTATGTTTGTTTATGAGGCCTTAAACACTTGCTTAAATGCTGTAAATAAAGGGTAATTTAAGTGAAGGCTGAGAAGATATATTAAAGTAAATTCAGCAAAATAATTAAAACCACAAGATCATTAGTTAAAGTAACTCCAGAACGAAGGATGGTGGTGCAATATTGGTCTCGTGATCCTCTCATGTGAGATCCAAAGCAGCAGAAGATATTAATAGCTAAATGCATACTTCTCAGAATTCAAAGGAAGCAACAAAAGCTGACATCCTCTGATATAGGCCTGGAAATTGTCCCAGTGAATGAAGGAATAGCTAATACATGCATGTGTCTACTTAAAAACAAAATGAGATTTCATCTAGTAGATAAATGTTTTGTTTTTCTGTTTGGAAACTCCATTATAATAATGAAGTGTCTGTCTCCACTTGAACCAATATGTAGCGCACTGTAAGCAACAAGGAATTTATTGTTTTTGTCAGGCATGCCGTAAGTCATAATCACTGCACAGATTACAAATGCAAACTGACCCAGGTTGCTGAATACCTATATGTATTCTGAGTTATCTATTGGCCCTGTTTACTTACTGCATTTATCCTGCAATAATTCTATCAGCCTGCAGGTTCCCCATGTCACCTCACTGGGCCTAAAACCAATGGTCCTCTCATCCTTTGAAGGACAGACAAATTACCTGATGATACCCAAGAGGTGGTTAATAAGAGCGTAACTGTACAACTTCTGTATTTTTTTATCTTTCAGTGTATTTAGTAATACTTGACTGTCCTGTGATTTACAGAAGAAAACAGAAAATTCCTTCAGTTGGGCTCCTGGTGTTGGGGACAGTAAATCAGGAAGATGCAAATATAATACCCAAAGTAGGGTATCTGTACAGATCTCCTGTATGGATCTCAGATCCCACACCATGATCAGTGACCCCTTCTTCTGCAGTAATCATGTAGTTGCATGAGGAATTCGGCAGGCAGCTTTAGACTTTCCAATACATTGAGTCAACACATAACTAAAGTCATTCAGGATCTGTACCAAGGAATATAAAGGAAGTTAAACAAAGGCTTTGATTTTTCTGTATTCAGACAGTTCTCTTTACATTGTCAGGTCTTCAATAGGGTGTACCTGTACTCATAACTTCAGAAGTATCATCAGCAATACATAAAATTCCCATCTAATCTTTGTACAAAATAACTCTCCTTAGGAGATGCAGAGGAAAACAATTCATCAGCTAAACTAACAGCAGTTCATGCCAGGTGACTTTAAAGGCTTCTCATCAGAAATACCTGTACAAGCAAGTTCTTGTTAATGTTTTATGACAGATCATCCAAGCAGAGTTCACTGCACTGAACCCTGGCCAAGGAATGGAAGTTACGACAGCACAGTGCATGGGATTCAGTGACAATATACAGTGAACCCTACAGGAAGTTCAAGTCTGTTCTTTGCTTATCTGTTGTAAAATACATGAAAATTGAACTGAAAACTGAGTCCAGCTAATGAATAAGAGAGAGATTTGTGTTTGTAAGGGAGCCTAGGGACAGATTCAGATAGCTGAGTGCAAGATGGAGATTGTTTTACATGAAATGGAGTCTGACGAATTAAAATACTCATGGCTTCAGATACATGATATTGGAGGTTGATTGCTGATGATACTGCTTTTCAGATGGCATAGTCCTGGAATGCTGAACTTTGAAAAAAATACTGTGTGCTCTTCTTAAGGCAAGAGTATGTGAATGTGCCACCAGCAGCAATAATGAAGGTACAATGTCCAAATCAACACCTTTGGAAGCCAGCTGCACTACCCTACATCACTGCAAATAGCAAAGACATGAAAAAGTCTGCCCTGCAAAATTCAAGCAGCCACTATTGGTTGCTTCTGTGAAATTGCTGTTATTTTATATGATCACCTGTGTTTGCATGGGCCTCTTGGCCTGTCTGAGAATTCACATTGAACAGGCTTCGTATCATGTTCTCTAGTTACAGGTAACAACAGCAATACCCACTTTTGAGTCTCCGTTCCAAAAGCACTGGCTCAACTTGTGGAACTGGAAACATGAGTCCTGGTCCTGACAAGAAATAATCACCACACTAAGCCTCAACATCTCTACAGTCAATAGAGGTTTGCATGGCTGCTCATTTGTAAGGACTCTTGTAGAACTATAGCAGAGAGAGTCTCAGGTTGCCATTTTACTTCAGTGAGTCCTCATCTCTAGCTGACCTCTATTTTAACTTTTTAGTGGCTGTCTCTTGGCAGGAAGACATTCAAAATATTACTCATGTATGCCTTATATTATTTACTAACTATCATTTAAATATCGGGCATAAGATCCAGTCTTAAGAACTGGATTTACAGAGGTGGTGGTATCCCCAGTAGAGCCCAGAGTCAGTGTCTCATGGTGGAACAGCTGAGCAGCTCCGCACACTTGTCTTTGACCATCAGCATTTTATACAGCCCTCTAAACTACAAGTGGAATTTCTCGGAAATATTTCTTGTCAGCAAAACAGAAAAAAAAAAAAAAATAAAGAAAAACAAAGTAGGGATTTGTGCTGATCCTGCATCATGTTCATTGCCAGATTTCCTGTCAGAGCTCAAGAAGAGGAAACAAAATATGAATGTGACTTGAAAAAAACTTGTAGCACTTTAAAAATCATGGCAACAAAGCTGCAGAACATTCTCTTCAACACAGCTAGCAGGCATTCAGGAGGAGACGGACCAGAAAACCGAATGCATAAGTGATCCCATGACTGCAGTAACAGTAATAATTAACAATAAATGGTTTTTAATTATATCCCCCTTTTTTGCAAAGACTTCATCATGTCTTGCTTGTAAATGTTTCAAGTTAATAATAAATTGTTTGTTCATTCTTTAAAACACAGATGTGTGGAAGGTAAGTTGCAAAACACATAATTAAATGATCGTGTGAAATTTCAGATGTCTAGTTGTCCTGAAGCCAAATGTAGGACTTTGTTTGCCGTTTCTCAGGCAAATCATGGTGCAGTCAGTGGCTCAGGCACTGTTTGAGGCTTACAGTGTGGATTGTGTGTGAGGCTGGTCTTCGGAACTTAAATGGCAGAACAGACAGCGGCTGGGTTCTCTCTCAGTAGCGCCAGTGCTTTGGTAGCTGCTCCATCTGTGTGTCTGCACAGGGAGCACTTGAGCTGAGGTTACAGTCAGCACAGTAACAGTCCACATGCCACACAGCACACGCGGTCCTGCATGGATGAGAGATGCACTTGGCGGATGGAAGGCTGTGCCAGAAAGAGAAAAGCTCCTGAAGAAAAAAAATCTTCCCCTAGATACTGAGAGGAATTATTTCTAGGTTGCACAACTTTCCAACTTTTTATTGCTCTTAATATTATCTTAATTGTGTGTGGAATGTTTCCTTGATTGTCTCCAGGTTCTGAAGTAAACCTTCATCTTTAGCGAACATTTTATGGACCTATCAGGCAGACATAATTTCTTCCAGTAATAATACGGTCCATAAGTCTACGGCTTTCTAGGAACATTGCATGGCCTGAAAGGAGTAATCTAAAATTATCTGTTAATATTTCTGTCTGTGTAATACATTGGACTTCAGCACTGATAGTGTGCTAGGTCAAAACCTTTTCTGCCAGTTTAGCTTTAATCCTTTCCAGACTCTGTAGATTTCCATGGATTATTAAAGACAGCTAGAAAAACCACCATATTTCATGTCCTGATGTACTATGTTCACAGTTGTTTATCAAAACAACAGGAAAACATCTTTACAAATCAGGTTACAGATTGCCTTGTGAAAAATCTCAGTTACCTCTAAAGAGGTAGTATCTACCTATACAAAATCTTTATGAACAATATGTATGTATGTTATTTCTACTCACGATGCACAATGCATACCCATGCAAAAATGGCGTGGTATGTATTTATTTTAACCATTAAGACAGGTAACTTTTTAACAGAGGTTTTCCTTAAGGCATTTACCCGACATGTACTGACCTAGCCAAGGCCTGCTGAATTTATATTGGAAGCTGAACTAGATACTCTTTAAAGGACCATGCCAACCAAGTCCATTCTGTGATTCTGCAATTCTATGATTCTATAGTCTGCAATAAAAGGAAAAAATAATAAAGTACTTAAAACCTACTGTTATTTAAGCACTAAGCCACTATACAATTCTTTTAGGCGTGCTTCTCTTAATTCCGCAGAATCCAGATTGCTATAGTTTATGAAACTGATAGGCATGAAGTTCTTAGACTTGCTTCTTCTTCCAGATTTTTAAAATAATATAGAAGAAAATACTTGGGTATGAATGCTAGAATTCAACCACCCTGTCTTGCAATGTTCACCAGACACTGATCTCCCTGGTTTCATTAGTCAGCTGATCTTCATGGGGTCACAAAAATATGAAAGTTGTACACAATAGATAAGATTTGGTGTGGAGCTTGTAGGGCAGCAGATAATACTGAGTAGATACAAACGCACATCCTGTCCTAACTGCATTTCCTCTGAAAACATAAAGATAATGCAGGAACAAACTGACATCTTTGTGTCACAGATGTAAGTTTTAAGGATTTTTAACATCAACTGACAATTCGGCACATTACAGTTCTCAAGCACTGCATTTTACACTGTCATTTTGGCTTTCATTAACTCCTTTTATCTTCCCTCCCCTCTTGAAAGAGTAAAGAGATGAGGAGGATTAACAGAACAGCTCTCTGTTAGAGGAACAACCCATATTTCTGTTCTTTTAAAACTTTATAAACAGTCACTGGTATTGTTTCACTAACCATACCTATCACGGGGGCTCTACAGAAATGTTTTTCTCTTGCATAACAGAACACGTCTGGCCTGCTCTGGGCACGGCAGTAAAGCCTTTTCATGCACAGAACACGTCCTTGCGCGATGAAGACATGCTGCGTCCACTGATAGAGCGATTTCTTACAAACGATTGATATCACTACAGGAATGGGCGGTTGATTTCATAACACTTGTTTTAACAGAAGTGACCAGAAAAGACCACGTGGGAGCTATCTGAATTCTGCCCCTCTTCGGGTGAATCATTTGGTCTCAGTGTGGGACAATGTGGTTGGAGATCTGTGTCTGTAGCAAGTGTGTTAAGTAGTTTTCAATACTGTTTGGGGAGCCAGGCAGTGCTCATGAGCGCACTGGGCACAGGTCGCAGACTGCTGGGGGAAAAGCCTTGCACTAGATAAGCTTGTGGCTCCATTTGTCCTTCACTTATAGTCTGGATCAACTGCTTTTGGAAAATAGTTATTAATATCTACTCAGTCTTGCACATAAGCACACCTTCTGAATTCTTAGTTTCACATCTGCAGTTTATTAATTCCTTCATTTCTTCAGATAAGAGGGTTTTTCGTTATTAAAGAAGGGAAATGTAAGATCTACACTTTTCTGCAACTAGTTTAGTATTCATTTTCATCTGTTTGCTGCTTCATAGCTCTCCCAGGGAGAGGCAACCAAAGGTCTGGCTGGATGTTCTCTGCCTTCTTCAACACCACCGTGAGAAGACCACAGATGGAAAAGATCATCTGTGCTTTGGTATTATTCCCAAACTCAGCTTATCAGGTTATCTTTATGAATACAGATTTATCCAGAGCAAAGTGTCACTGAGGTGATTCTGGACAATGAAAGAAAAAAGAAAGGGGAGGGGGGTGTATTTTTAGCCATACAAATGACCAATATGAGTTGAACTAGACATAAAGATCATTTTGATGTTTGCTTAACATTTTTTTTTTTCCTTTTGTGAATAAAATGAACTGTAATCCAGGTTATTTTGAGACTTACAACTAAATTGTATTGTTTCGTAACATAACTGTCAGAAATCCTAAAGGTAGTGCTGGGAAACACCACACCCATCTCCAAGAGAGGAAAAGGAGAACCTGAAAAGTTATAGTTCAGTTAGTCTAATTCTATATTTGAAAAGCTATTAGGACAAATTATGAATCATTCATTTAAAAGGTCCCATCTACCCTGACAGTACAATTAGAAGGGTGAAGCCATGGGAAAAAAGTAAAGAAGGAAACAGTATGCAAAATGCCCTGGCTAAAAAGGCAAATTGTCAGAAAAACCTAAATTAATGAAAAATAAGCAGCCCACCAACCTTGTCTGGATAGGTGGGAGGTGCTGGAATGGAAATTTGTAATCATTGTCTTTTGGTCCTACAACAGTACCTTTAGTGATATTTCAGTTTGAATTACAAGCTATTGGAGATACGGTTCCTCAACTAAAAATTAGGTCTATAATGGTTTAAAGCAAACCTTTATATTTCTAAATGTAGGAGGCATCAACACTCCTAATGTACTGCTGTGTACAAGAAAACAAGAATGGGTGTGGCGGAGAACTCCTAGATTGAAAACAATTGCTTGAATACCTACTGACAAGAATAACAGTAGTGTTGCATTAGCAAGGTCATTAAGCAATACCACAAGGAAATAAAAGAGACATAAATTTGACTTCAAGCTTTTTAATATTACATTACAAACCACCAGTATCAATAAATCTTTCTTGCATTACTGTATTACAAAACACTGCGCAGAGTCATAGGAGTTTATGTACTAAAGGGTATATAAAAATTAATTGTAACTTGATTGAATGTCTATTATTCATGTTTTGTTTGATGTTGCAGCATTTCTATGCTGAATGGCTGCCTCAAATTCATAGGCATTTACCCTTAGTGGGGGATGAACACAACAAAAGTAATCATGTAGTTCTGGCTCCAGGGAAAAGTAATGGAGTTCATAAACAAGTTCATTCACATGGGCAAGCTCATGAGTACACATAGCCATTATCGCTGTCTACAGCTACCTGAAAGCAGGGTGTAGTATGGAGGGTGTTGGTCTCTTCTCCCAAGTAGCAAGTGACAGGACAAGATGAAATGGCCTCAAGTTATGCCAGGGGAGGTTCAGATTGAATATTAGGAAAAAATTCTTCACAGGAAGAGTTGTCAGGCATTGGAACAGGCTGCCCAGGGAGGTGGTGGTGTCACCATCCCTGGAGGTGTTTAAAAGGTGTTTAGACGAAGTTCTTTGGGACATGGTTCAGTGCTAGAGTTAGGTTATGGTTGGACTCAGTCCTGAGGGTGGGTCTCTTCCAAATGAAATGATTCTGTGATTCCATGATTCTTCTGTTGTCATGACTGACAGAGAGGCTGTTAAAGGGACAATCGTTGTGTCTGTTTTGGCAAATTAATGATACTGGTGTATTAGGATTAATATGTTTTCACCTGGTCACAACACACAAAGCCTGGCTCCCTCGGGATGCCCCTGCAGACCCTGGCCTAGAAGCGAAACCGAGTTTGACGTTACCAGCGCTCACAGAGGGGCTGGCTGCAGCCAGTGCTGCTCACTGGTTACCTTTTCCTAAGGTGCCTTATCCAAATAACCCAGCAGCTCTGCTGGAGCGGCAGGTGCTGTTGGGCTGTTTCATCCCTCAGCCACGGGGACTGGGTGCCCAAGAGGCAGAGCCAGGCAGCACGGGCAGGAGAGGCAGCCTCACCGGGCAGCATTTCAGCACAGCTTCGGACACCATTGGGAGAAGTGGCTGACACGCTAAAAGGCTGTTCTGCCATCCAGAGAGACCTGGACAGGCTGGAGAGTTGGGCAGGGAAAAATTTAATGAAATATAACAAGGGCAAGCACAGAGTCTTGCATCTGGGTAGGAACAACCCCAGGTTCCAGTATAAGTTGAGGAATGACCTGTTGGAAAGCAGCATAGGGGAAAGGGACCTGTGGGTCCTGGTGGACAGCAGGATGACCATGAGCCAGCACTGTGCCCTTGTGGCCAGGAAGGCCAATGGCATCCTGGAGTGTATTAGAAGAGGGGTGGTTAGTAGGCTGAGAGAGGTTCTCCTTCCCCTCTACTCTGCCCTGGTGAGACCCCATCTGGAATATTGTGTCCAGTTCTGGGCCCCTCAGTTCCAGAAGGACAGGGAACTGCTGGAGAGGGTCCAGCACAGAGCAACGAAGATGATGAAGGGAGTGGAGCATCTCCCTTATGAGGAAAGGCTGAGGGAGCTGGCTCTCTTCAGCTTGGAGGAGACTGAGGGGTGACATCATTAATGTTTATAAATATGTGAAGAGTGTCACGAAGATGGAGCCAGGCTCTTCTCGGTGACAACCAATAATAAGACAAGGGGCAATGGGTACAAACTGGAACACAAGAGGTTCCACTTAAATTTGAGAAAAAACTTGTTCATGGTGAGAGCAACAGACACTAAAACAGGCTGCCCAGGGAGGTTGTGGAGTCTCCTTCTCTGGAGACATTAAAAACTCACCTGGACACCTTCCTGTGTAACCTCATCTGGGTGTTCCTGCTCCAGCAGGGGGATTGGACTGGCTGATCTTTCGAGGTCCCTTCCAATTCCTGACATTCTCTGATTCTGTGACCACGACACTCAAGTACCACCCGGTTTAACCAATAAAAGGAGAACGCCGCGGTGTGCGTGCCCCGGGTGGAAGTGTCTGTGTGAGGCAGGGGGGCTGGTTTGGCGCGGGGAGCTGAAGCGCATCCCCTGAGCGCCGGGTGGTGTCCGGGGGGCGCGGGGCGGTCGCTGCCCGGCCGCCGGGATGTTCTGCTGGATCGCACCGGGCAGAGTCACCTGCACTGAACGCGGCAACACCAGCACAGCGCGCCTGTCCCCCGGCACCGACCGCCCCCGTGTGTCTGTGTGTCTGTCCGTCTGATCGGCGCCCACAAAAGCCGGTTCCCCGGGCCGGCCCGAGCTCTCTGCAAAACCACGGAGTTTCACCTTATCTCAGTGGTGGATTTAATTGCACTCGCCGGTCACAGCCAGGAGCCAGGAACAGCCGAGGCCGCCGCAACACCGCCCTCCGCCGGGCGCCAACCGGCCGCGACAGCCGCTCCCACCGCCAAGCCTCCCACCGCCAAGCCTCCCGCCGGGCGGGGCGGCGGCCGGGGCTCCCGGCACTGCTCCGGGCAGGGGCGGCACCAAGCGACCGCTGGAGGTGCCGCTTCCCGCAGCAGCCCGGCCTCAACCGACCACCACCCGCGCCTGCGCGGCACCGCGGGGGTCCGGTCCGCCCCGGCCCCGCCCCCGGCCCCCCGCCCCCGGCCCCCCGCCCCCGGCCCCCCGCCCCCGGCCCCCCGCCCCCGGCCCTGCCAGGCCCTCCCGCGGCAGCGGCTCCCTACGGCGTCACCGCCCACTCCCGCCGGCCGCTCTGCGGCTGCGCGGTGCTGACACACGCGGCGAGACTACAACTCCCAGAAAGCACCGCGCAGCCGAGCCCCCGCCCCTCCGCCGCCTGCGCGCCCTGTCGTGTGAAAGGTGATCGGCCGTCACTTCCTCCGCGCGGTGCAGGCCGGGAATGCGAGTCGCGATTGGCCGACGGCCGCCCCGCTTTCCAGCGTGCGGGGGAGCAGGAAGCGGTACCGGCGGAGCGGGCGCGGCGGGGCGAGGGGCTGCGCGCGGTGAGTACCTGGCGGAACCGCCTTCCCACCCCGCGGGGCGTCGCGCCGCCGGGGCGCGACCCGGCCGGGAATTGAAAAGGGATCGATTTAATGCGCGCTTTGATGACGTAATAAGCACTAACGAGGCGGCGGCGCTCTCAAGCGCATGGCTCGGGGAGACGCCGGCCTGGTCGCCTCCCAGGGGTGCCCCCGGTGGGACACGCGCACCCGCCGATGGCCGCGTGCAACGCCCTGAGAGCGCCCGTGCCTGGCGGGCACTCGGCGCTGGTTAGGCCTTCCGCCTTCTCCCGCTCCTGGGACTCGGCGGGCGCTTATTGGCTCCTCCGGCTAGGGCGGGCTCTTCCACCGCCTTACGATTGGCGGGGGTCGCGCTGACTGCCATCGGCGTCCGCCGATGAGGCTGCGGCTGTGGCGCGGTGGCAGCGCTGGCCGCGGGGCGCAGGGCTGAGGCCGAGGCCCTGCTGTTCCGGCGGGGGCGGGGCCTGCGGGAGCGCGCCGGGGCGGGGGGGGGCTGGGCGCCCCCTGGCGGCCTCGCGGTGCGGCGGGAGCGGGGCCCGTTCCGTTCCGTGTCTGAGGGGCCGAGCGGCGGGCTGGCGGCCTGGCACTGCCGCTGGTCATTTTGAGGAAAAATAATCAGCAAAGCGCACGATAAGCGCTCGGTTCTGTGTAGCCACTGTTGCCCGCCAGACACCCCCCAGATTCCTCTTTCCTGCGGTGGCCACAGCGACATGGCGGCGGCTTGGTGGGTGCTTCGGCAGCTCTTCTGGGTTGTCGGAGGCCCTGTGACGCTGCTCTGTCTGCCTGCGTTCCTGTGTGACCCCTGTGGGCAAAGAAACCACATGTCTGCTTCCTAAAGTACAGAGTGCTGCTTGTAGTCCAGGAGGATAGTAATAAGCTGGCTTTATTGAAGTATATAAAAACATTTGCAAATCATATGCACATCATGTAAGATGCATCCAGTGTTATGAAACAATAAGGTTAGGTTTGTAGTTTACAGCATCTTTCAATAAAATCAAGGTAAACAACTGAAAGAGTCCGGTTTCTGTTACTCTTCTATGGGGCTCCTCATAAGTGGCAATTTGGATCACTTCTGTCTGCCCTCCATGGCTTCTCAGTTTCCTTGTCTACTTTTCACTTCTTCCTCCAAAGAAGTCATGCTCTTATCAAATGGATGCTGTTCTGTTGGAGGTTTTTTTCTGCAATATCGCTGACTTTTTAAAATAAGAATACCCAATGAATGCTGCAACTGCATTTAGATACACAGTAAATTCACAATTTTTACTAGTTCTGTGTTAATTCATGGCAATAAACTAACCATCATAAGTTGTATGTTTTCTTATTCACGTTTAAGTGTTCTGAGAAAGACAAACTTAAAAAAAAAATCTTAGATTGGGTAGGGGGAGGTTACACTATTGTTTTGAGGGTTTGTTTTTTTTTTTTTTTTGTAAGATATCCCTAGAAACATTGAATTTGGAAGTAAATTACATATGGGTAGGTGGAAATCATGAGAGCTGGTGGTCAAAACTTTGTTTGTTGTAACTTTTAAGGAATTATGCTTCTAACTGCAAGTCATCTTATCCTTTTATAATGTGTCAAAAATGCCCAAGAAGAATCAAACAGTGAAGTAAATAGCTGACAGCTTCTCCCATGAGACTTTATGTAGAATACCAGATAATGGAAGAGAAGCAGGAGCTGTTGCTTCTCTGTCTTAGACCCATCATTACAGATGAAATGCAATGACAGCAGCAGCAGAATCTGCTCCCTCACACCACACCTTGCCACTCGCCCTCACAGGCCGATCTCCTCTGTCCCCTTGAAGACCCTGATGGGTATTTCAGTGTCTGCTTGGCAAAGCAGTAATGGCAGGTAGAGCTGGACTTCCATAAGCAGTTGCTTCTGCTCTATTTTTTTTTTTTCTTTTTTTAATGCACTTGGCAAAATGACTTCTGTGTGGGCCAGTTTTTCTGAGATGCAATAAAGTGTTTTGTGGTGAAAACAGGAATTCCACAATTTCATTTACTTCTTGTCTTCTAGTCATAAGAAGATAACTTTGTCTTACCATAACTGGGTAATTCTCCTCTCTGTGTCTACTCAAGCCCATACACCTGTGTTTGTGAGTTAGAATTTACACACAAGAGGAGTCTGCAAGTGTGACAGCATCAGCTCAGATGTGATCAGTACATGTAAGGAACAGTTTTGCACTCAGGGCCTTCCCATTCCAATCACATACAAAAATACCTACACCAGCAGTCAGGAAGCACCTGCTCTCTAGTTTCTTCTAGCACTGAAGAAAAATGCTTCATTGCCACACCAGAAATGTCCAGCTCTTTAATAATGGTTGGTTTGATACCAGCTGCTCTCCTGACTTTCTTCGTTTTGTCCATACTAACTGTATAGTGAAAAGTATGTAATAAATGCCTTTAGGACAGTCAGGCCTAGTTAGAAGACACGTGTTCTTCAAAGTGAGTTAGACTCTGAAAAGAAAGTTTCTGTTCTAATGTGATTTTGAAATGTCTTTGCTTTTTCTGTGGCATTCTCAATGTGAGCCATGTGAGTGTGGGAATTGAAGATGGGTGATGCCTCACAGATCTGAAGTCATTTTGCCTGGAGTTAGTTTGTGAAATGTTTTCATTGAAGCACCTGGACTCTCTCAAGAGGTTCTTTTGCATAAGCAGCAGACTAAAACCTGCGTCTTGTCCACAGGCACAGAGTTCTGCTAAACCACTTCAGGTCTGAGAACCTGTGCAGCTCCCATCCCCAGCTATGGTTATTGTATTAGTAAGGGAGGAAGAGCCATCAGATTACGAGAATACGTGTCTCTTTCAAAACGCTGGCTAAGAATATTTCGCTTTGCATGGGGAGGAGTGTAAGTAGGCTGGATTAATAAGATGCTCTTTGCTCTTGGGTGTGACAGCACATGAAATCTCTGGCAACTCCCATATACTCAGAAGCTGAAAAATGCTGCTTTATTACAACCTTATTTAAAGGATGCAAACATCTTGTGTTCACTAGCTGCAAAATGTGACTTTAATATGAACATTTTAAGAAGTGTTGTTCCACCAAGTGAATTGGTAGAATAGTGAGAAGTAACTATATAAAGATTCTGACATTATGCTGCTGTAGTGGTGTTGAATAGTTAGCTGTGGAGATGCTACATCACTGCAATATTTACTTTGAGGGAGGTAGGTCCCTGCTGAATCTGTGGAATAAATAAATACACTTACTACTTTGTCTGTTATGTGTATAAATAAGGCAATATTCTGCATCATTAACCCTACTATTTCCTACCTGTCAGCTAAAATCAGGTAAACCTGTTACCAAGACAGTTTAGGGTTTCCATTTATTTTATAGTCCCTGAAAAATGCAAGTTAGTTCATGTTTGTATACTAACCTAACTGTGCATAGTATTTACTGAGTGGTACATTATCCTTACGCTCATACCACATCTTTTGCAGTCTAGTCCTTTTGCCATGGAAGCCGAAGAAACGATGGAATGTATCCAAGAATTCCCTGAGCACTATAAAGTTATTTTGGATAGACTGAATGAACAACGTGAGCAGGACCAGTTTACAGATATCACTCTGATTGTCGATGGTACGTACAGGCCTAAGAACCAGTTGTTATGCAGAGAATTCTGAAAGCTGTGCTGGGAAGCTGTTGGTCTTGTCACAGGTCAGCTGTCAAACCAGGCTGCTGACACATTCTTGGTTCTGTACCGGTGTGCAAGCTGCATGCAGAGTTTCATTTAAAATCTCAGGGTGAACAGAGTCTTCAGCAGTGACTAATAATTTTGCTTCTGCTTTTCAAACAATGGTCTAAATATTTTTAGTTAGAAGCCCAGTCTGAAACTGCTGTGCTATATTTAACATGTTGCCCAAGGGTTTCTGAAACATTGTTAAAATATTTCTCTCTAACTTGAGCTGACTGTTTGCATTCAGAGAACTTGTACAAATATTGTGTTTAGAAAAAAAAATCTTGAAATAAGATTTATTTCTTTCTTCTCTGCTACCTGCCTACTATAGGCTATAATAGGGTAGAAGCACTCACTTTTCTGTGTGTGTTCTATGGACATAAGTATTAGTTTAAAAGGCTGACATAGGTATAAGTCCTTATTATCACCTTAGAAAAGGTGGTGTCTGATTGATAACCTAAGATTGCTTTTCATCCCAAACAGGTCTTAGAACAGATGAGGACTTCAAGGAAGATAGGCAGTATCTACCAGGGCAGATTTAGCTAAAGGAGTAACACCTGATCTTTAAAAGGATAGCAAGAACTCTTTTGAAGTAAAAAGGTCCTCCAGAGTCTTGATTAGAAAAAAAGTAAGCAAACGAAATAAAAGTTACTCTTCAGGAATTGTCAGAGTTTCATTGGCAGCGCTTGCACAAAACTTATCCTGAATGTTTTTGTGTGCAGCAGCTGTGTAGTTCTGATCCCTGTTACTTCTCCTGTCTCTGTCCCTTGGAGCCTTATGAATGTTCATGCCTGTGCCAGGGAGAGCGCAACACAGTGATAGGGAGTAAGGAGTCTGGAAAACAGGAGCAAACCAGCACAACTGCTGCTGTTCTGCAGTTATGCTGTCAGAAGTGGTGATAAAATACATCAGTCTGTAAGAGCAGCAAAAAACAAACAGAATCTGGGTAAAATCAGAGAGCTGAGGCCAAGAAAGGAGAGGGTTCGCCTTGGAATTTTGCACAGCTTAAATCTGAAAAGAGAAACACTGGAGCGAGTCCTCCAGCTAATTGAGTTGCAGAGCTTCAGCAAGGTCAGTGATGTCAACAAGGGTCTGTGTGAGATGGGACAGGCTAGTTGCAGTAGTATTCAACATTACAAGAAGGCATACTAAATGTCTCTATGCTGCTGGAATAGATTAGTACACTGGGTGGTCTCTGTTCTGCATCTGCACTTCTTCTACACTATGAGTGAGGAAGGTGTTATCCTAAACCAAAATTTTTGTCTCTCATTGTAGGTCACCATTTCAAAGCTCATAAGGCTGTTCTTGCTGCCTGTAGCCAGTTCTTCTATAAATTCTTCCAAGATTTCACTCAGGAACCTTTGGTGGAGATTGAAGGTAATCTGAGTTGTGCAAATAAAAAGCTTCAGAGTTGTGTCCCCAAGCTGAACATGAATGGATTATCCTTGCTACGGGCTTACATACATACTTGTTCATGTCATGTAGTGTTCTGGATCGCAGCTCTTGAGTTGTTCTGAGGCAGCTACCATCACTGGAAAAAAAACTTCTCCCCCCCCCCCAAAAAAAAGGCGGGGGGGGCATGTTGAAATAGTTTTCTTGGAAAAGAAAGTTTGAGGTTCTATGGGTGGGTTTTTCCTTTTTCGTTTCTCTTTTTTTTTAATCTTCCACTCAACACATGACTAACGGAGGTCAGGCAGACCCTGTATGTTTTTAGGACTTGCAGTGTGACATGCAGTCTTTTCCCTGATGACAGCCATTCTAGTCAGATGAAAAAGGCTGCCAGTGATGGCCAACAGCAGATGCCTTGGCTGGGATGCAAGAACAGCATGGCCAGGGAGCAAATTACTGGAGCAATATTTCAGCCTCCAGTAACTTGCTGCTCCAAGGTCTCTTGAGAAAGAGATCATATTTTTATGTTTAAATCTATACTTTTTATTATTCAAACAGCTTTTTGTCCATCTTATCCTTCCTTTTATCTTTGTCATGGCATAGCTGAAATTGTTCCAGATTCATATGTTTCTATAGCAGACTTTTTATTTCAACATGAGTCTTCTAAGGGTGTTGTGTTTTTGAAACTGGCAGCTACAGTACTGTGAGCAAAATGGTGTGCAGGCAAGTACACAAGATTCATCAGACAGGTGAGACTGAGAAACTGCTAAAAGGAAATGCTCTTTTTGTTGCCTGTATACAGGTGTAAGTAACATGGCATTTCGTCATCTAATTGAGTTCACCTATACAGCAAAACTAATGGTCCAAGGTGAGGAAGAAGCAAATGATGTTTGGAAAGCAGCTGAGTACCTACAGATGTTAGAAGCAATCAAAGCACTTGAAATCAGGTAAGCACACAGGCCTCTTTTTCTTCCCAATGCTGTAAGGCAGAGTCACAAGAATCTTTTTATAAGAGCTGGCTCCCTGTATTTTTCAGTGCTGTTCCTTATCCTGGAACCTCCTAAATTTATGTGGCACCATATACTCTTCTACTGTAAGATATAGGTCAGAATTATGCAGGCTAAAAAATGAGTGTCACACACTTCAGGCTGTACCTCGATGGCAAGTGACATAGGTAGTAAATGTTGCAGACAGTGTAGGGCTGAGAGTTTCTGGTAACTAATACCAGGTCTCTGCAGACTGCCCACACCTAATTGACAGCTGGGTGTATGGTGATAATGTGAAGGTAAAAAAGAGCAGACCTTAGTTTTCTGCTTAAGAAATTGAAAAGAAACTTGAAATTAAAAAAGTATGCTCTAATTTATATCACTTTGAGTCAGTGTAGATTGGTAGAACTGTTGAATTAGGATTCACATCCACCCATCAAGCTAAACTCTTCAGCCTGAAGTTATTTACCACTGTTGCATGATGTTATGCAGTTTGTTGGTTATGCATCACCAGTAAACACCATAATTCTCACGTTACAAGGAAACAAATGTTTTGCTTAACAAACGCACACACAAGCCAGTCTATTCTTGGAGTTATTTCCATTGTTCATATGTTTTTGAAAGGATTTTTTGGTGGGAGGGTTTATTTGGTTTTGATCAGAAAGACAAGCTTGAGTACCACTGTCAGTCTCTTGTTTTCTCCTCCACAGTAAGAGGGGGAAGAATTATGATACATTGCCCAGTCAGAGCTTTGACTGAAAGGGGCAGGTTTCAGAAACTTCAGCTCAAGTGGAGATGGTTATAGAACTAAATATTTGTATAGTGCATCAAAAAGTTGAACATCGTATGATCTAGGCTAGAAAGAAAATATCAGCTGTTATTCCTTAATGTGCAGTTGTATTGTATGTGTGTATCCGAATTTAAAGTTTCACACAATGCGGTCAAAGTCTTCTGGTACATGATCTTGGAGATCCTTGCAGCAATATGCAAAGTAACTGTCACCTTCTAGATGTCAGAAATCCAGGCTAGAGGAAACTGTGAGTTTAGCTGCTCCATCTTCCTGTGTCTCAATAGAGTAAGGTAACATTTGATATGCTGTATCCTGCATTAGATCATTAGCCATTAACTTACAGATACTGGGTGAAGCCTTATGTCTCCTGTTACTAGAAAACATGAAAGTGGTAGGGAACAGGTTACATTAAGGGATTAATCGGGCTGCAGAGGAAGGTAAAAGCACATCTTACTCTTGTCAGCTTGACTTGAGGGGTGTCAGTCTGATTTGAGGGGAACATAGCCACTCATTTTTGAAAGTGATAATCAGTAGGAAAACTTCCAGCATATGAGTGCTGTGGATGATCTTGAGGGTATGACTGGAAAGCATCGTCCTACTCAGCTCTGTCTGTGTTTGAGATGGCATGCTATCCCTGACATCTTGGAGGAAATGGGTTGTGAGTGTATGATGCAGGCAGGACAAAGCAGAGCTGGGGTTTGTGTTTAAGCCCAGAAAATTGAACTAAAATACTCCTTCCATGTCCCAGTGGTTTTTATTTTTACCTCAGGTGTTGGCTGTCTGCTTTCCTAAAGTATGAGATGTTCTAATAATCCTTGTGTGACTTCACAGATGTAGTGTTTTCTAATAAACTCTAAGCACTGCAGGCAACTGCAGACATTCCAGAGCTTAAAAGGTGACTAGTGTAGGAAGGACTTGAACCTTATTTCTGAATATGCAGGCCAAAGAACTCATTCTTATGGGGAAGTTTTCTTTCCAAGTACAGAATTTCACAAGTTTCTTAGATAAATGTATGTCATCAGGTTAAGTGGCCTTTTTTCCTGACAGGTGCTTTTTATCATTCAAGCAGAGCTACTTAAAACACTTTAGTAGCCTTATGTCAAAGGCTCTACAGGTTTAACCATGCTGTTTTACAGCTCTGAGGAGTATAGATTAAGGACAAATTAGCTTTTGAGAGGCACACAGATTATATGGTTATTCATTGTTCAGCTTCTTTGAGAAACAGCTAGAGAGTGTTGGATGCAGAAGCTCAGTATTGGGCTGGAATTGTTATGTCAGTGCTTATGGATCTTAACCATGCTTATGCAAATATTTTGCAGGAACAAAGAAAATTCATCAACTTTAGAATCAAATCAAGCACAAGGTAAAAATAAACCAAAAAAGAGGAAGATAGCTGAAACCTCTAATGTTATCACAGAAACACTGCCATCTGCAGAATCAGAGCCTGTTGAAATTGAGGTTGAGATTGCTGAAGGGACAATTGAAGTGGAAGATGACAGCATTGAAATACTTGAAGAAGTAGCTTCTGCAGAGCAATCCATAAAGTACATCCAGACAACGGGTACATCAGATGAATCTGCTCTGGCTCTTCTGGCAGACATCACCAGCAAGTATCGTCAGGGAGAGAGAAAATGCCAGATCCAAGAAGGTGATAGTGCAACTGATCCCTCGTGCAAACAGGTAGAAGGTATTGAAATTGTGGAACTTCAGCTGTCACACATGAACAATTTATTCCACTGTGAGATATGTAACCGTTCGTTTAAATTGTTTTACCATTTTAAGGAACACATGAAAACACATTCTACTGAGAGTTACAAGTGTGACATATGCAATAAAAGGTACCTACGAGAAAGTGCTTTGAAACAGCACCTCACCTGTTACCACCTCGATGAAGGTGGTGCCAGCAAGAAGCAAAGACCTGGTAAAAAAATACATATATGCCAGTACTGTGAAAAGCAGTTTGATCACTTTGGACATTTTAAAGAGCACCTCCGGAAGCACACAGGTAAGAGCACTGCGGTAGTCCTGTCCTTGTGGCTTCGCTCTAGCATTTTGGGTTTTTGCATGTTTTGGGGAAAAAGAGAATATGCTGAAGAGAATGCATGAGTCCTCAGTGCTAGAAATACTTTGCTTCTACTTACTACTGAAGTGCTGGTTTGTCTTTTTGTTTGTTCATTTGTTTTGCTTTCCATTGATGTAAACTTTTCAGGGATTGACAGGGTTACAAATAGGCACCTAAAACCAGAAAGCATGAATGGAATGAAGCTTCTCTCTGAAGTGTCTTAAATCTTAAAGATTTTTTCAAAATCTTAAGGCATGTTTCCTTCCTCAAAAGTACTAAACTGAGGAGCTGCTTTTATTTTCACTGTTCCACTAGCAAATGTTTCTGTTGAAATACAGCCTCAGCTGTGAGCTTCTCAACGGAATACAGTTTAGAGGGCTTTGTCTAACGAAACTTCCGAGCAAATGCCTTTTAATGCATTAGGCATAAAACACTCCCTAAAAGTTCCCTTGTATCATCTTGTTTTGAAAGTTTCATCCTTGCTCTTGATCTCATCTATGACTTTTTCTTTGTTAATTAAAACGGCAAAACGTTTCTAGTGACTATAGTATGCTTTTTTTTTTTTTTTTTTTACTGTGAAATCTGTCTCTCTGAAATCTGGATAGCATCTTTTGAGTACAAAGTGGTTTGTGCTACTTCTTTGCTCTTTATATTATGGGAGGTTAAGATGCTACTTTGTCATCTCACTGAAAAGTCTACTATCTGAACAGGTACTGATCATTATACAGATGAATGTAAAATAATGTGGTCCTGATCTTCCAGATGGTTTTGGTTAATATGTCAGTCACGAGTCATCAGGAAGAGTTTAATGGAGGGTAGCAGCCCTAGTTCTTTCACAACATCTCATCATTGTTAAAGCCTTCTAATACTAATTTCTTGGTGCCTATATATGAGACTGCTGAGTATATATGGCAGTGTCCAGTCTACTCCAAATAGCACCTCAAAAGTTCTGTTTATAAACAGTCTTTGGCAAATCCTTGTTACCTATGAAACAGCAAGTGTTTCTCCTTTATGAGCCATCCAAAACCAAGCTACTTAACAAAAGACTTTTCAGGTAGAAGTTTGTGGCAGATTAAGAGAGTAACCCAAATATCACAATATGTTGATTGCTGTTGCAACAAAAGATTTTGGGAACAAAGTGACTTAGTATATCACAGGAGGTACAGAATACTTTCTAGATATATTGATACAACAAGTGTAAGGCATGGAACTTAATTACTTTGGGGTTAGCATTTTCAAAAGCCATAAGATTAAAATCAAAACGGATACTAGCATTTAACTGTGGTCTCCTAAGGTCAGTGGAAAAACTCCCATTCAGCCAAAAGATTGTAAGGTCTGAATTCTGTATAGCACTGGTTGAATATTAAAATGGAATTAAAAGACCTGGGGGAAAATGTCCTACAAAGTATTTGATCTTGTTGCTGGTTCTTCACAACACCAGCAATAACATGAAAATAGCAATTGGAGCAGAAACTGGCACTTTATCAATGCTGGTTGTTCTTTTTGATGTAGGAATTTGACATTGCCAATGGATATTATCTTTGTCTCAATAAAATATAGGAAAGAGATATATGGAGTTTCTCACTCATGCATACAGTGCCCTAAGCAGCTTCCAAGTCTCTCACAAAATACCTCAAAAACATCTTGCATATCATTTAACTCTGAAAGTAATAACGAAGTCATCTCCAGAATTTATAAAGAGGGAGTTTTACTCTCATGTAACTAGTATGGTTTTCCCCTTTATGAGAAAAGGCTGCACTTAAATTATGTATATCCATCAAGTTAAATACCTCTAATTTGTCTTGCACAAGAAGAGAAATTTCCTCATACAGAAATCAATCTTAAAATGAAGCTACTGCTCTTAGTATGCTGGTCGAATCCTGATGTTTTGCAAAGCTTATATCCTGTAGCGGAAAGAGACACTGAACAGCTTTGATTCCCTCTGATTTTACTGGCAATTTTGACTGCTGAATATTTCTGAAAGTTAGGCCTTCTTGATTTTTTTTTCCCTTTTATGGACAGCACGTGTGTGTGCTCATGTGAGTGAAGGTGCAAGTAAAGGAGTTGTGATGTGCCCCCAGCAGCTGAATTAATCTGGTCTGTCCCCTTGCCTGAAAACTCTGTAACTGAAGTAATTTGCATACAAACTTCTTAGAAGAAGTTAATCATAGTCTTTGCCATTCTTGGTAAACCTAAAATATGTTTTACAGAAAGAGTACTTTGAACATGCAAATAGCATCCTCCTTAGGAGTGAATAAATGGACTCTGTTTACATACCTTGAATAAATGACCCCAATAAGTTAATTTGATAAATGCTTGCTTTTAGTGGAAAAAAAACAAAAAACAAACAAACAAAAAAACAAATAAAACCAACAACAACAACAACAAAAAAACCCCACACCACTAGGTTTACTATTTCTCTCCAAACCCAGCCTAAATGATGATATGGTAGCTTTATGGTTATGGCTGAATTACCTGGTATTCCTTACATATTAAGCAAATAAAAGTCACTGTGGTAGTTGTTACAAATTTGGGGGGGTCAAAAAATATTTATTTGTGGAAGTCTCCTTCCCGTGACTGTAGGATTATAAAGGACCAGCACAATATTCAATTATCTCTGGTCAGAATTTCCATCCTGTGAGTTCCTTATGGTTGGCAAATGGAATCTCATCTGTTCTCATAAAGGGAAAACAGATGATCATTAGATCAGGCCCAAAGCCTCTCTCATCGTAAAATCTCACTCAGATGCGACTCAACTCATAGTGGGGTAGGAGAAGCAAGCTGTCACCTTTAGCAGGGGAGTTCAGCCCCCAGTTTGCCAGTGTGTTTCTCAGAGAAAAAGACAGCGGGCACGCTCTTTGTGTTTTCAACCTGTGCTGTGACTGGTGCAGCCCACGTCACAGTGTTGATTTGCACTGTGCCAGGATGTGCTAAGTCCTTGATTTTTGACCTGCAAGACTGATGGCAGTTCAGCATCCTCTGCGTTACCTGTACACAGTCTCCAAAAACATAACATTTTGTAACCATGAAAGGGAATATTCCCACCATTTAAGATTTTTCTGTATGTAAGTGAAAATTATAGGCTACTTGTGCATTTCTTTTGAAAAGCTAATTAGAAACTTCAGAATATCTTTATTTCTGAAAGTATGGGTTTATTGGCTTCTATCTCAGTAGTCACTAACTATTGCATTCCTGAAAATGCAGGCATTTTTACTAGCTAGTACAGATTTTTTTGTTATTCACTGAAATGTCTCAGTCTCTTTTGGAGTTCATTAAACTGTTTCAGTAGTGATGTTAGTGTCACCACCTCCACAAATGAATTATTAATATCAGACTTTCAGAATAAGCACCCTGTTCCTAATTTTTTATGCTTTCATTTCCTTGAATTTCATTGTGTATGTGTGTATGTGTGTGATTAAATTAGTAAATGGAGACACCAGTTGTTCTTTGTTACTACTTGATGAAAGTACCAACAATATACTATTTTGGATTAAAAAGAAAAACCAACCTGCTTTCAGCCTCCCCTGCTGTTGTCCCTAGCTTGCTTCTGTGTTTGGTATCAGGTTGGAAGTTAAGTGGCCAAACTGAAAGGAATTTTTATCTTGCTTGTGCCCATTTATGTTCTTCTGTGCTTTCTCTTCACTGTATTTTGGAGGAAGGGGTGTTGTTCATTTGTTTTAAATACCGATGAATTGTTATTGTATGGTCATTCCTTGCCAGCTTCTCTTCTGGAGCTCAGTATCAGCTCTCAAGCATAAGCAGTTATTGTTCTTGAAAACAAAACTCTGTTATTTAAATATTTCCTTCTTTAATATGTCACTTCATATATTTACTAATGTTGGGTCTTTAATTGTAAATATTATCAGATGAAAAAAGACAAATTAGTGCTATTTTTTCTTAAGCTATTTCATCAGAATAGTGATGTAACTTTCATAAAAACCTAAATGTATCTTAAATGGCACTGCAAATTGTTACATTGTCTTATTTCTAAATGAGGGTTATGAGGTTTTTTTCCTTTTATTTATGTAAATTGAGTTTACATATAATGTCTTTATCTGCTTTAGAATAACTCAGTTGGCGATGTCTTTACAGTGTATATAATCAACCTACACGAGAGAGAGGAGGAAGAGAGAGCTGACAGAGAGCTGCCTAGTTTTATACACTTACAAATCCTTGTATCTGTCTTAACAGGTGAAAAACCATTTGAATGTCCAAACTGCCATGAACGTTTTGCTAGGAATAGCACTCTCAAATGTCACCTGACGGCCTGTCAATCTGGAGCTGGAGCTAAAAAGGGAAGAAAAAAGCTGTATGAATGTCAGGTGGGTGGCAGAAGTATCAGAGCCTGAGGTTAAATACCTCTTTCCTGTACTAAGCAGGAAAGGCAACGAGAGGGGGCTTATATCACCAAGAACTACTTTTACTAAATTAAATATAAGGATTGCCTTAAACTAAAACATGCAGATAAATTCTTATGTCTAAGTAGTTCCATTGAAAATATGGAATTATTAATATGGAGCCTCATAATTCTTACAATCAGAGAGATTATTACAGGTGTGTAATTGTTCATCTGCATTTTACTGATCTTTCTACTTCCTTTTCAAGGTTATTGATGCACTGACCTAGGCGTTTACAGCTTGTGAGCATGCTTCCATAAAGTCCAAAATACAAAGTACTATTTTATTTCCTCTTTTATTATTCTTCTGTTTGATACCAAATATCTTGACTTTGCCTGGAAAGTCATTCCAATTTAAAATGGCAATCTGTAAGGTCTTTTAAGCAAGTACAAATACAGTAGATGGACAGCTATGGTACTTGGTCAGTAACTATATGTAACTGACATTTGAAAAGCTGTTTAGATAAATCTTGCTTAGCATTTAAAAGCTGACTCTGGAAAGCTAGAAAATACAAGAGCTGAGGCTGGTTGTAGCATTTTTATATGCCAGTTGCTGCCTCACTGCTGTAACAGTCTCAAATATAAACACACTTATTTTCTTCCATTTTCCTCTCCCCCGCTTCCTCTTCCTTTCTAGTCCTTTAAGGCTCTCACCTTATTCAGTTCACAGAATGGCTGAGGTTTGAGGTTAAGTAGGGTTGTGTAGTGAAGAAATCTACTGGATATCGGCTTTATTTGTTCCAAAAGAGAGAGTGATCTTATTCACCAAAAGCATTGAATACTGCAAGAGATTAATTAATTTTGCATTGCTAATCAAATAATTTAACCAGAGGTTTCACTGATGCTGTTGCATCATTTAGTTGTAATGCTAGTCTGAAGCTGATTCTTGGGAGCATACCTTTGTCTGAAAGATTACTTTATTCTGAATGTGAGAATTATTGTATAACGCACAGTTGTACCAGATAGCTTCCTGGAACATACTGTTTTGTCTTTGTGATCCTTTGGTCTAGTAACTTTGTATCATAGGTTTCGCTTTCTATATTGATACCACACCCTCTCACAGATGTCGTGATTGTGGATTAGTGTTTCTTCAACTTGCAGAAACTACAGCAGTTCTTGGATAAATTTTTCTTGCATTTTTCTCTCCTTAGAACTAAGATGGAATAGTGTGTTCAGTAGATAAATCTTGGCTCAGTGAACAAAGAGGTGAAAGCAAAATGGTGCCTCCTTGTTGAGCACTTTTGGTGCTCTTCAGTTTATGTCTGGAGTACTGAATCAGGCTCCATGTGGCCAGAGCAAGAATTATGTGCTTGGGCATTACCAATATTCATTACTTTTAGGTACGACTAAGTAATTCTGAGTGTTTATCTGTAAGGTTAGTATTTTAAGAAGTCTACCGAGGTAAACCTCATGATGCCATAAGCAAATGAAAGCTGACAAGGAAAAGTTGGCTAGTAGTACTGAATCTAGAACTTCAGTAACAGGACAGTTTGTATTACACTTTTATTATACAGTATTATTACATAAATAGCTTTCCACTCAAAACTCTAGCACCAGACATTTATTGGGGCATGATACTGTATGTGAATTTCATGTAAGGTTAAAATAAGAAAACTTTGAAATGCTGTACTGATTCATAAATTTTGTATGTATTCTGTGTGTCTACAACTCAAAAGTAGCACATTGTTTCTCAAAAATAAATAAATGCCAGGTCTTCTGTTCATCTGAAGCTGACTTCTCAGCTTTCACCTCCTAGCGTATATATTTTTTTTAATCCAAGTAGCAAGAAACTACAGTATGTGAGGCCGTAATCTGAAATAGGCACTATACTTTGTCATATTTCTGTTGGCACTGTTTAACATACAGTATCTTCTGTTTCAGGTTTGTAACAGTGTGTTTAACAGCTGGGATCAATTCAAAGATCACTTGGTAATACACACCGGTGACAAACCCAACCACTGTACCCTATGTGATTTGTGGTTTATGCGAGGCAGTGAGCTGAGAAGGCATCTCAAAGAAATGCACAATATTTCTGAACAAGTAGTGACAGAAGAGGTGCTTCCAGTGGAAAACGAACCAGTAACATCAATGACTATAATAGAACAAGTGGAACAAGTCCATGTCCTACCAGTAATTCAGGTACAAGTGGATCCTGCACAGGTTACTGTGGAACAGCTGCATCAGGATCTCATACAGGACAATCAAGTGAAAGGTGCGCAGATGGAGGAACTTCAAGAACAGGTGCAAATTCGTTACTTGGAAGTGGAACACATTCAGACTGAACAAGGTGCTGAAGTTCATGTGGAGCAGTTACATGTTGAACATGTAAATCAAATACAGATGGAAGAAGTACAGGCAGAACTTGTAGATGGAACAGACCTTGAACAAGTACAGTATGGAAGTGTTGATCAAGGAGAAGCAGAAGTAAAAGAACCTGATCAAGTAGATCATGCAGTTAAGGAAGATCATGAACAAGCTGAAGACTTAAAACCTCAACAATTAGTGGACATGCAGAATGAAAAGGTGGATGACTAGGACAAATAATGATACTGTGCAGGTTTAGGAGTGAGATACCAAATTATTTTTGTTAACTTTTACATTGGTTTGTGAACCATCAGTGGTTATCTTTCCAATATGCTGCCCTTAGGAAGCTGGACAAGTGGACCAAAATTAGCTTTCTTCATATACAACTAAACTTCTCACATATGTGAAAAATAACTTTCACATTCATGTAATACCATGGAACAGAAAATACCACAGACATGGACAGCTTTGTGAGGATTTTAAAATGAATAGCTTGTGTCATTGCTACTCCACCCTGGCTATATGTAAGAGTAACTTGAGCTCTTTTGCCCTTGCTAGAGGCAAACTCTTGTTCTAGATTTGCAGGGTGTCTGTGGCAGAAGAATCAGTAAAATCTGGTCAGTTCTATTTTAAGTGGCAGTTGGGCATCTGTGAATTTTCGGATCAATCTGTTTGCTGTATCCTACAGTGGTCCCTGACTTTCAGGCTGGGGAAAAAATAATGTTGCTGGAGGCCTCAGAGCACAAGAATCCTGTGCCTTGTCAACACTGACTGGTTACATTTCCACAAAGTTCCTAGAGTGTTCAAGAACCTAATTCAGTAAAAGGCAATGTAGGTAATGTTATAGCGCTTTATATTTTAGCTTAAAAATGTCAGCTACTGATTTTTTTTTTTTCCATTTAATGTAGAGGCGGGGGGCTGAGTGAGGAAACAGAAACAGATTTCACATGTAGGCAGCAGGGCACTCTAAAAAGGACGCTTTGAAATAAGAAAAGCTCAGTAGAAGCTGTGGTAAGCCTGAGCTGGAAGAAAGCTACCAGCAGACTTTTCTTTTATAAATCATCACTTTTTATATTGAATATGTTTAACCATAGAGACTTGTCTATACGATATTGGGTTCCTGTTTGTTTGAAATGACGTTCTGACACTTGACAGAAATATGTTGTGCTAAACATTAAAGTAAAAGCCATAGGTATGAGTGCTAAACTGTGGATTGAAAAGTAGAAGTGTAAATAACTTAATCAATATTAGACAATAAAACAATACCAACCATGAAATGGTGCATCATTTGTTTCATCCAATAAACTAAGAACAACTGAGTGATTGGCAATTATAGGGCAAGCTGCCAGTGGTAAGAATCAATCTCATTTTTAATAAGATTATTAGCTCTTTAAAGTTCAATTTGTTTAGAAAATAATTGTCTAGCTCTGTGTTCAAGGATGCTAAGGACTTCTAATTCTCAATTATTGCCTTGAAATTAGAGGTGCTCCACACTTCTGAAAAGCTTTCTTTTCAAAGCCTTAACTGAAAGCAGGAATTTTTGCAAGGATTTTCCCTAATGCTCTTAGTTAAAATCAGGCTTTTCTATTCAGTTTTCTCCAAATGTAGAATTGTTTCCTGGGATTTGTGGTTTTATTTAGTCTCGCTCAAAATGATTGTGTTTCATCATAGCATTTGAGAAACTGTTGCAAAAAAAAAAATAGATCTCAATTAAAATTTCAAACAATTTTATTAATGTAACTGGCATTCTTTTTAATGATGTTTTTGTTTTTTGAGGTACAAGTAATATGTGATGAGATTCTGTGCAGAGGAAAGAATGTTAAGAATTAAAATAAAAGTTGGCTATTGTATTTACACCTAGTTTCTGATAAGAAGGTTGTATTTTGATAACATGGAGGGGACAGGCCTATTTGCTTAGCTGCATAACTGTATTTTTTTAGGTATTTGTGCATATAGACACAAGGTGTGTATCAGTGGAATTAGAGGAGCAATCTGGCAGTCTTTCTAACCAATGAAGCTGACTCAGACCATTTAAGTCCAATGTAAACTGAGCAGTAGGTGGCATTGGTAGCAAGGCAGTGTTATGGTAAGCACAGTTGGGGCTATTTTTTTGTTCTATTTGATCTCCTATTTTCAGTAACAGATCACTGATTTGGTAGGAGGGAAACAATGCTGTATTATGCTCAGTGCTGCCCTGGGTGGGAGCACGGTGGGACTGCGAGCCATCCCCTCCTTACCCCGCGGGCCGGGTGAAAGGCTCTCCTCAAGCAACATCTCCACTGGAGAGCCCTTCTCTTTGCAGACCCCTCTTCCCTATAATTTTCTAAACTGAAACTAGTCGGCTAAAGCAGTGGGGTTTAGGCAGTGAGAAATGGAAAAGTGGGAGTCAACAAAAACCCGTGAGGTGTGTGTCTGGATATAATATAAAATCGAGCACCAAATTGAGAGTGAGGTTAGTGGTAGACTTGTAGATTTATATGTGGTATTAATGAGAGACCGTAAACTTTCTGAAAGTAGAGCAGGGAGAGGAAAGTGAGCTGATCAACCGTTTGAGAAATGCTGAGTTATTTAGGCAATATAAGAAATAACTAGCTGATTTTTTTTCTGGAAAAGTCTTCCTGAGCCACAGCATGTTTCATCTGCAGACTTTCGAGGCTGACATTGGATGTCGATCCTGTGTGAACTGGTCACTAGAGGAGTATCATGCAGCCTCTCCTTTGTTTGACCTGCCTGCAGTTAATGGTGCAGAATATAGTACTCCCTTCCACAAGTTCTGTAACTCGGTGTTATTTTCAGTGAGAACATATTTATAATGATGTTCAATTGGGTTGCTTATTTTTAAGGGTGTGAAGAATCTCTCCTACAGGGACTGTCATGAAATGTGCAGTTAGATTCTGTCGTTGTTGTTAAGCCATAGTGTTTGCTGCTAGCAAATAATTTAAAAATGAAAGCAGCCTGTCTGTAATGAAAACAAATAATTTGTAGCTTGTCAAACTGGCAGCTCGGGCAGGTCCAGCAGAAGCTGGAGCCCTTTCCTGACTCACAGATTGGTCCGAATTCAGCTTCAGCCACGGCTGGACCCCTTGGTGAGCAGGGCCACGTTCACATCTTTGCCACAGCTTTGCACACAAGGTGAGAGATGCTCAGGCAGCTGTCTGGTGCTTTCTGCTCCCCAGGTTTTTCTTCTAACAGGAGCCTTGGCGTCCGTAACCATCTCTGCTGGGGCTTGTCTTTAAACGAGGGCTGGCAGCCTTTTAGGGCAAAAATTCGTACCGTTAAAAGACCCGGCGCTTGGAATGGGGGTGCAGGCAGCAGCTCCCAGGGTGCGGGTCTCAGACGTGGGGATAAGCGCACCTGGGGGCGCAGGTGGGCTGCGGGGCGCTGCCCGCCGGACAGGCTGGGAGCGCGGCCCCACGGAGCGGTCCGCGGTTCACCGGCAGGTCCGCGGCTCCCAGCCCCGTCAGCTGGGTTGCCGAGGCGGGCCGAGGGGCGCGCTGGGGCAGGAAAGCCCATCCTGGGAAGGGAAGGGGGCAAATGGCGGGCAGCCTGGCAGGAGGAAATGGGGGCTGTCGGTGCTGAGGCCCGCGGCCCGGGGCTGGTTTGCCGTGCGGTGGGAAGGGGCGGCGAGGCCCTGCGGAGGCAGCGGGAGGGAGCCGGCTCTCAGGTACCTGCTCTTGCGGCGCAGCCGGGTCTGGCAGCCTTGGCCAGAGGCTCAGCCTGCGCTGCGGTGCCTGCCGGGGCTGCGGGTCCGTCGCGCCCGTGTGAGCCGCCCTTCCTCCGAGCCCCTGCCGGCGCCGCTGCACACCTGCGCTGACGTGCAGCGCTTGGCTGCCGCTGCTGTAATCTGTGTTCTTCTGCCTGGAGGAGGTACACTGGCTAAAAGGGATTATTTTTCTTGGTAAAGTCACTGGCATAACATCCCACATTTTTCTGATTGTGACTTGGCCTACGCAGAGTGGGTGGATTTTAATCGTTATTCAAATGCAGATTATTTGAGGGACACTTGTATTTTAACTGAGGCCCTTTTCCTGTGCTGGGACTAATTGGAATCTGAAGCCAAAATATTTTCAGTCCTTGGAATCCCATGTTATATGTACAAAATAAACAACTAAATCCCATAGAAGGAGCCAGGACATGCTTCAGTGTTTTCTGGGTTGCGATATTATTCCTTATCTAGTATAACCTGTTCATATAGTGTGGCTGGCACAGTTACTGTAACAGCAGTTGTCACAAGAAATGTTTGGTTTCGAGACTCTAGGACTGTTGTTTCAGTTGATCCATCATGGGGGCACACATGTTACAGCATGTTTGGACCATCCCTGTCTGCGGTTCAGGAGGAAAACAGAAAACCAGTACTCATTTTCAGGGAGAGAAGTGTGTTTGTGCATGTGTATATAAAAAACAGAATTTAAAAAGTGTCATTCTATCAAAAAGGGTCCTAAATTACACATCTACGTTGTTGGTGGTGTGTGTTTGTTTGTTTTCTTCCTCCATTGGGTAATTTAATTTAAATATTTTCTCAGATCTTAAGCAGTTCCAGGGGCTGAGCAACCGCATGGCTGTAATGAGCAAACAATTGCTTAGTTTTCCTGACCTCTCAAAAATTATCATCCATCTTCTAGTGCCTTTAATTCAACTGATAGTTCTTTTCTAAATAGTGTATTATCCCACAAATAGGTGCAAGGACCTAAGGATTTTAGTTCTAGACAGCTGGTCTGTTTGGGAATTAGAAACTAGGATACCCATATATGCCAGTTTTACTGTTCTTACAGTTACTCGTTTGGGATCTTTTCAAAGTGTTATTTTAAAAATTGCAGCTTCTGGGGTATCTTAAAAAAATATTGTCATTAGCTTTGTCATATGGAAGCACTCAAAATGATTTCATAAAATAACACAGGGCCTACGCTGTTGCAAATATAAATAATTTATTATAATACATTCTGGTCTAGTGATTCCGTCTTGAAGGCAATTAAATTACACTGGAAAAGAAGTGTTTGCTCCTATGGCAGTCACGTTACAATAAATGGATCAATTAACCCTTCACCAAAAATTATTTTTCTTTGGGTGCTCGTAGGCTGAGCTTCATGGGAGAATTTTCTGGACTTTGCGAGTGGGGAAATGATGTGCTCTCCGGAGTGGAGGTGCTGCAAGTCCCCACTCCACGAGACACAGGGCACTGACCCAAGCAGATGTGGCACCGTGGCAGCTGCAGTGCTTCACTACCAGTAACCACAAGTGACACAGGTGGTGGTAAGATACATATTCAAAAAGTGCTTTTTGCAGGGGGATTTGGGTGGTTTTTTGTTTTTGTTTTTTTGAGGTTAAGGTACACAGGAGTGGGGAACATAACAAATGAAAGCACATGCATTTGAACCATACTGACAAATGATGGGATTAGCTCCTTGCAGCTGGAACACCACACATCTTTTTCATGGCCAGTGTTGTTCTGGAGCCCTAGAAGCCGGGAGTGTTTTGCTCTTCTTCCTGATCTTTATTGTGAGGCAGGGGATAAACTTCAGCCTTTGAAACTCTGGGCTAACACTGAGAAAATCTCCAGCATGACTCCTCTGTTTTTGGAAGTAACCAGTTCTTCATGCATAGACAGCGATCTTTTAGGACACCTGGCGAATATTAGTTAGCTCAGCCTCTAACTGTTCCTGTAAAGTAGGTAAATGGCTTTTATTTTCCTTTAAAAAAAAAAAAAAAAATCTGTACTTTATTGTGGTTACACAGAGTAAATAACTCTGTAATTGGGCAGTAGTGGAACTGAAGAGACTGTCCAGCTTCCCGACTTTCTTTCCTGAAGCATAAAACCAAAGACTCCTCCTCATAGCAAGGAAAACAAGTTATTTAGAAGGATAACATCGAAATAGAAATCAGTGTGTCTCTTGCTTGAAATATGACAGGACTCTGCCTAATGTAGAAAGCCTAAGGTATTAGTCACTTTATTGTGTTTATCAAATAAATACATTATTGCATACTCAGTACCCTGGAAAATTAATTGGAAAACACTAATATTTTCTAAGAAATTGTGCATTTCAGGTAACATCCAAGGATGTCTCGTTGCTTCGAGCTTTCATGCATAAACTGGGCCTCTTTCCTTCTGATTGTGAGTTTGTATTTTAAACTGCAGAGAGAGTTAGTGATTATACCGGTCTAGATGTCTGCAATGAAATTACTGTAAGTATGCCTGTGCTAGTGATAAATCTCATTAATGCTGCATGGGGACAGATCTGCTCAGGGAGGATTAGTGGGATGCATTTTCTGCTGGTTGTCATGACAACCATGAATCCATGCAGCTGTACAGCAGTGTGTTGATCCATGCAGTTTAATCCCATTTCCAAATGATCAATATAGAGCTGCTAGATAACAGCTGCTTTAAATGTTCTCCATTTCCTTCTCCTAAAATAGCACCCACAGTCCAACTAATGCACCTCCAGCCTTCTGGGAAAGACACAGTGTTAAACCATGGAGCAATTTGTTGCTGTAATAGCAGCGTATGACTTGGCCCAGTGTCCCAAGCACAACATTTTTGGGGTATTTATGATAAGTCATTGTTCTCAGTCTAAATTATTATGTCATTTGTTTTAGAGATTGTATCAAAAGTTTAAGGACTCTTTAGGCCATTATTAAGATATTATTATTACAGTGTGCAACAATGAGTGCTGATACTATCATCACTTTCGGAGCTTTTTTTGCAAAATGAGAAAGTATTTAATCTGGAAGGAAGTTAGATGGCATAAGTGTTTCCTGCAAGGCGATAGAATCATGCTTGAAAACTCGTCTGGCTCTGAACAATTCAGGAGAACTACTCCTGGTTTGAATTGATTCTCAGTTATTGATCCCTCTTTTATTATTTTGCAGTTACTATGTTATTAGTTCCATAGTTTTTCCTATAGTTTGCTGAGATGTACTCCTGAACTTTGGTGTTTGTGAAAGCTTTAATGAAGTCAGGGTGACCAGGGCCAGTTTGTGTGTGCAAGGTGGCCTCTGTGAGATGCTGTGTTTGTGTAACATGACAGTCCTCTCCTCCACAATAGGCTCATGTATAATGCTGTATACTGTACAGCACAGTTGAAAGAATCAGCTTTTCCGAGTCCTGCAAGAGATGATTGTGCTGGCAGTTGTCTTCTCTGCCCTGCTGGGCCACCATGAGTTAATTTTGGGCTAAGAGAGACAGCACGAAGCTGCACTAATAATTACAGAGGGAGAGTCCACCAGTGCTTCTCATTTTTGTCCACGACAGAGTTGTGTAAGTTGTTTTTTCTTATTGGTTACAGGTTCCACAGAATCTTCATTTAGGGACTTGGTGTTGCAGAAGTCAAGTTGAAGAGTCTCTGTCAGCTCATGCCCAAGTCTGGTCCAGTGTTCAGAATGCACAAAAATTACATTGTAGAATTGAGTTTGGGGCTCTGCTCTTGAGTAAAGTTCCACTTCTCTGGCCAGGCATGGCATAATTGCACCAAAGGAGAGCTGACCACTTACCAGCATCAATAAATGTAACATTTAAAATAAGCAGTCAGTGTTTAAATCCCATTTTCATGTGCATTTAACAGAGAAGGCGTACTTTTCCAAATGTGGTGAAACAAGAGGAGCAGGAATGAACATTAAGAAACAGTTTATATGTTTGCTGCCCCAGCCTGGTGATAAACCCCACAAGTCCCCTCTCTTCTCTGCTGCACCACCTTGCCTAGGGTGTCATTCTGCAGTGTGTCCTGGTGGCCTTAGGCTGCTCTCCCCACAGCTCCCGATGCTGCCTCTGCAGACAGTTCCTTCCTCTGTGTTTGCCCACCCTGTGTTTGCTTCTCCCACAAAGCATACAAGTGTCACTGATCTCATACCCAGGTTGATTTTATTAATTCATTATAAAAGAATTCATTATTAAATGTAAATTATTTTATTATTTTTTTTTATTTCGTTGACCTTAAGCATAAGAAAACATTCTTCATGAAGTATTTGATTTAGATGTGTAGAGTGCAAAAAACCTTCTGCTATCAGCCGTTAGTGTCAGGTTTTCATCTATAACTTGCTCTTGCTTCTGATTTTTTTGTCCTTGTAGTTTATTCCTTCATCATGCCAAAATTCTAAGTGGTTTTATTTTTGCCAAAATATTGTCCATCATTTTGCTCCCAAGGCTCCTGCACCATACGGCGGACTCGTCTCTCAGTTTTACAGCTCCGGCCCTGGCCATGAATGAGCTCAGTTGAAGGTCAGTCTCTGATGTCCCTTAGACCTGTCACTCTGGTAGCTCCATGAGGCCCCAGGCCACCACATGTAGCAGCCAGGCCTGTGTTTGCTCTCCCAGTACCAGTATTCAACTCCAGGATAGGATTTAGCTCTATAGTATCATCATTTTGCTGATGACATGTTTGCTGATGACACCAAGCTGGGAGAAGTGGCTGACACGCCAGAAGGCTGTGCTGCCATCCAGAGACCTGGACAGGCTGGAGAGCTGGGCGGGGAAAAATTTAATGAACTATAACAAGGGCAAATGTAGAGTCTTGCATCTGGACAGGAACAACCCCAGGTTCCAGTATAAGTTGGGGAATGATCCTATAGAGAGCAGTGTAGGGGAAAGGGACCTGGAGGTCCTGGTGGACAGCGGGATGACCATGAGCCAGCACTGTGCCCTTGTGGCCAGGAAGGCCAATGGCATCCTGGGGTGTATTAGAAGGGGGTAGTTAGTAGGTCGAGAGAGGTTCTCCTTCCCCTCTACTCTGCCCTGGTGAGACCCCATCTGGAATATTGTGTCCAGTTCTGGGCCCCTCAGTTCAAGAAGGACAGGGAACTGCTGGAGAGAGTCCAGCGCAGGGCAACAAAGATGATGAAGGGAGTGGAGCATCTCCCTTATGAGGAAAGGCTGAGGGAGCTGGGTCTCTTTAGTTTGGAGGAGACTGAGTGGTGACCTCAATAATGTTTATAAATATACAAAGGGTGAGTGTCACGAGGATGGAGCCAGGCTCTTCTCAGTGACAACCAATGATAAGACAAGGGACAATGGGTTCAAACTAGAACACAAAAGGTTCCACTTAAATTTGAGAAGAAACTTCTTCTCAGTGAGGGTGACAGACACTGGAACAGGCTGCCCAGGAAGGTTGTGGAGTCTCCTTCTCTGGAGACATTCAAAACTCGCCTGGACACATTCCTGTGTAACCTCATCTGGGTGTTCCTGCTCTGGCAGGGGGATTGGACAAGATGATCTTTTGAGGTCCCTTCCAATCCCTAGCATTCTATGATTCTATGATTTTACTGTTTTATAAGTTAAAACATGTGAAGTTATTGCTTCCATGTTAGTATTGTTCCCTTTTGCATGTTGGTAGGCTGCAAAATGTCACAGCCTGGAGGCTGAATTTATAATTACAAGTTTTCTTTCTTGTAACATGTTTAGAAATATAAATTCTTTAGGCAACTATCACTCAGTTAAAGGGGTGTTTCTCTTGAAGCACAGTGCTTGTTGATAATGTAGTTACTTGTATTTTCAAGGTGTCAGTGTTCTTTACAAACTTGTGTTTGCCTATATGTTTTTCATCTATATAATTTGTATTTGACATTTGGAAATAGCCTGAGATGTGCTGCTTTAAGTGACTGCCCCTACCCCAGCTTAAGTTTTGGAGGGAAGTGGTGGATGGGAAGCAATGAGATTGTGAAATGTTTTTTTCTTAAATTCTAGTTTCTAGATTTACAATATCTCAAGTTTTTCTTTCAAATAATGGGATGGAAGGAGAAAACACTTCTCAAATGTTTGTTTTAATCACCTGCCTGTAGATTGGACATGTAAATTTGTAATGCGTCTTGCTAGAGAATAGTTTTGGGATCAAAAGTGAAAACAGTATTTTAAAGGTTCTACTGGTCTGGAAGCTATAAATGCTGATTTGTGAGCACAATGTCCGCTGGTGTTTCATATTTTAAATTTTAGTAGCTTCTCATTGGTATCATCTTCATAAAGACCACCATTTTCAAGACCATAAAGTGCAAGATTGCAGACGGTAATAATATGTGCATGTTACCTGGATAAAGAGCTAAAGCTTCAGAGTGAATGGTATCTGTCCAGGCTTGCTTCTTGTTCAGGTCTCTCCTGTGCAGCTCTGTCCCCACTTGACAAGCACAGCCTCAAGACGAGCCACGCAGTAAATCTCTCCAGCATTAGTACCAGCTCTCAGCGGTGCACAACGCTGTTTGAGCCACCAAGGAGCACGCTGCAGCGGCACAGGGATGCGAGTTATCCAGAAATGGTCAGCCACTCCGAGCATTATGCTTTCCACTCAAGTGAAGCGCTGCCTGCAAAAGCTATAAGGCGTTTACCGACAGCCTGCCCCTTGTCTCATAGTCCATAGGTTGCGTGCATCGCTCAGTGGCACCTTCACGCTGAACACGGGTGCTGCAGCCCTTGGTGGCTCTGTACTGTGCCCTTGCTTGGGAGGAATCAAACTCGGTGTCAGCTTCCCTCGTCTGTGCCACTGAAGCACGGGCAGAAGGCAGCTGTGTCCTGTCCTTAAGGAGTTACCACTTACTTATCACTTATTTATCAGTGGAACTGCATTTCTGCAGGTGTGGAGGCTGGGGGTGTGTGTGGAGGGCTCCCCTGAGGCTGGGACATTCACAAAATCCTGGAAAATGCTCGGATTCTAGCAGGATCAGATTTTTTAAAAAGCTTCAAAGGAAAGCATTTAAAAAGTAGCATTGATGCAAACTGTCAGCTCTTCTGCAGCACATCAGTGGCTGATTTTTATCTTAATTTGGACCGTAATCAGCTCCATTTAGTGGAGGAGATTTCTCTTGACAACAGTTCAGTCGTAATTAACATTGACAACTTCTTGCATCAGTAATGGATTTTTTTGGTGTTTTATTTCAAAGCCTTCTTGCTTATTCTTCCTTGGGGTTTTTTGTCTGTGTGATTGTTTTTTCATCATCCCTCATGCTTTTTTCTGTCCCAGACCCTTTTTGGCTGGTTAATGTCACTTGAAACAGCTGATATCTTGCTAAGTAGGAGAAAAAAAAGCATGTTTCCCTTCAGAATCAAAGTCCTGGAGCATCAGTAAGAGCTGCATTTGGCCTTTTTCCCAGATGCAGATTATATCATCCTCTTTGCTGTCCTTGGTCTCTGGTGACACAGGATTTGATGACCTCCTGAGGATGTGTTTGGCAGGAAAATGAAAGCTTGAAGTTAAGCGATACCTAGAAGCTAGCCATACACTTCATGTGAAAATGTAGTCATCAAGCAAAATATACCGAATATATATTGGAATATAGATTAGAGTTGCCCAAACTTCTGTACTCCACAGTTAGAACAAACATATTGTAACTGAGGCTTAATTCTTGCTAAACACCACACAACTTCATTTGGGTATCTTGGAAAAAGCTATTCCCATAAGCCTGATGCTAATAAACTATTATTTTTCTTCACATTAGGGGGTGATAGACTGGTACATAAATTTTTATGTTATATAAATTCCTATATGGGTCTACATCACAGTCAGTGGGTTGTCCTCCCTCCACTCCTCTAGAAACTTGCTTTAGTGGCACTTATGGTTTTCAAGGCATGCCTGGAGGATAGTTGAGCAATGACAGCATTCTCCTGCGTGGTGAAAGACTGTGTCTGAAACCCTTTTTCAAGGTTTAGCACAGAGACTCAAATACACCACCAAAGTCTGAGTAGGTGCTGCAGTCACAAGCCTGCTTCCTGTCCGCTCTTTTGACCTAGATTCTGTTGGGTTTATTTGTTTTGTTTAAAAAAACATGGAAATTGTTCTAGTCCAGATGTGGAATAACTTTAGATTCTTTAAAGAAACTGAACTGTCCTTGTCACCTCCACTTAACAGACATTACAGTATCACAGTATCACAGTATGTTCTGGATTGGAAGGGACCTCAAAAGATCATCTAGTCCAATCCCCCTGCTGGAACAGGAACGCCTAAGTGAGGTTGCACAGGAACATGTCCAGGTGGTTCTTGAATGTCTCCAGAGAAGGAGACTCCACAACCCCCCTGGGCAGGCTGTTCCAGTGCTCTGTCACCCTTACTGAGAAGAAGTTTCTTCTCAAATTTAAGTGGAACCTCTTGTGTTCCAGCTTGATCCCATTGCCCCTTGTCCTATCATTGTTTGCCAATGAGAAGAGCCTGGCTCCATCCTCATGGCACTCACCTTTTATATATTTATAAACATTAATAAGGTCACCCCTCAGTCTCCTCTTCTCCAAACTAAAGAGACCCAGCTCCCTCAGCCTTTCCTCATAAGGGAGGTGCTCCACTCCCTTGATCATCTTGGTTGTCCTACGCTGGACCCTCTCCAGCAGTTCCTTGTCCTTCTTGAACTGAGGGGCCCAGAACTGGACACAATATTCCACATATGAGGCAATACAGGAGGTTTACAAAAAAAAATCAGCTGTCTTGGGAAATTGACTTTTATGCTATTCATAGGGAAAAGATATTGCTATTAATGAAACTTAAAAGAAGAGCCAACACATCACTAACTCAGAAGAAGAGAAGAGGAACTTGGAGAAGAGGATGTGACCTCATTAATGTTTACAGGTATATAAAGGGTGAGTGTCACGAGGATGGAGCCAGGCTCTTCTCAGTGACAACCAATGATAAGACAAGGGACAATGGGTTCAAACTAGAACACAAAAGGTTCCACTTAAATTTGAGAAGAAACTTCTTCTCAGTGAGGGTATCAGAGCACTGAAACAGGCTGCCCAGGGAGGTTGTGGAGTCTCCTACTCCAGAGACATTCAAAACCCACCTGGACACCTTCCTGTGTAACTTCATCTAGGTGTTCCTGCTCTGGCAGGGGGATTGGACTAGATGATCTTTCGAGGTCCCTTTCAGTCCCTAACGTTCTGTGATTCTGTGATTTTGTGAAGAATGCAGCATCCTTAACAGATGTGGTGTTTCAGAAATTGTTTCCTTCAGGGAAAAGCTTGTCTTGTGAGTTTCCTTGTTTTCTTCTTGCTTATTTTTCCTCTCTTCAGTCTGATCTGAGAACTTCTTAGTGATACAAGCATTTGCACGGCTGGGTGAGTACATTAAATGATTGTGGACGTGCGGTGTTGAGCTGGGCTGCCCACAGTGACAGCAATATTTAATTGGAAAGCGCTGCAGCTGTTGGCTCTAAAACATCTGGGAGAAAACGGGAGAAGCTACTTCCATCGACCTCCAGCCCCTGCTTTGCTGTGTTCAGGCAAGTAAGGAACAAGGACTGATCTGTCAGAAGTGAAAAGCTGGAGGTAACTGCAGCAGGTGCTTCAGTGGTGGTCAGAGCCAACATGGGAAGAGGAATTCCAACAACTTCCAGTTCTCTGGCAACTAGAGGTTTTCCTTGGATGTTGCATGTTGTGTGAGTCTGTGGTGCCTATCTGCCTACACATGTGTCTGTGTGGCAGGTGTATTGCAAGATTTAGTTGAATTTGGGGTCAGAAGGATATGAAATGGAAATGTTGAATTCAGGGCTGTAGTACAGGGAAAAAACCTTGAGCAAAACCCTTCAGATCACACACTTGTGTCTGACCCTGCTTTTGTTTCACTGGTTCCACTGAAGACGTATGGGTTTCTCTGACATGGGTCCACACAATGAAAAAGGCTCTCTTCTGATTTGATGTTATAGTTCAGGTCACCTTAGAGACAAGTGTAATTATCTGCCAGTGTGAGGAGAAATGCTGACGAAAGTTTAGAGTCGGAGCTTGTTTTGGAGAATGCATTTAAGTGAACGTGACTGGGCTTTGAAGTTTTGCAGACTCAGCAATTATCTTGATGTTGTGACTGGCAGTCTACACAAAATGGTGCTACAGAAGAGCCTGGTTTCTGACTGCTACAGCACAGAAATGAGCATCGACTCCTTGTTCATTTCAGAGCCTTTTTCCACCAGGGACCTGAGCTTCAGCTGGTAGATACTGAGAGGACGATTGTTTGCAACACAGAAATTTTGTCTTTTGGAAGTGCTTTGCAAAGGCTCCCTAGATTTGGCGGCTTTAGCACTGGGAGTTCACTTCTGGTTTTGGTCTCTGCTAATGCTCCCAACAGTAAACACAACATGGTGTATGCAGTGGATTTCAGTGCTGTGAGCAGGTGCTGTCTGCCAAGGTCTCCTGAACTTTAAAGCTGATTTGGACTCTGATTCTGTTTGTATTTGCAGGCGAGTTTTACATCTGCTCCCATAATTTTCGTATGTGTGAATCATTCTGCTAATAGTACAGAAGGGTTATGAAGCTGCTCAAAAGATGCTGTGTTTAATGTGTGCCACAGCAGCTGAAGCTCAGAGAACAGTTCTATTTGCAGCAGGCTATTTTGAATGATGCTTGCTGCCATTAGACCGTTTCTCTAGATCCCAGTTTCAAAAACACCCATTGTAATGTCATTTTATTCTCACTCCACTGGAAGGGGAGTCTTTAATGGGCAACATTTCTTTGATTTGCAAAGTTTAGTAACTTATGACCCATAGGATGTCAAATGAGATCAGATCGCTTCCTGCTAAGCTTCTTGCTGAGTCTCAAAGACTTAACTGCGCGTTAAGTGGTTTCCAGAGGTTAGCTGAAGCTTCAGCAGTTCTGGCGAGCGTGTGCTTATTCCTCTGCGTGGCTCTGTGCCCACCAGGGCCGGGGAGGCTGTGCAGACAGTGGAGTGGGCAGCAGGGCACTGCCATGGGAAGACACTTCATGGTACATGGTGTCCAAACACGGGTTCAGAGGCAGGAGCTGGTGTGAGGAGCGGGTGGTCTGCATGGTGAGAGGACCATGTCAGTCTGAGAAGGCGACAGGCCCATATATTGCTAGAGAAATACGGCTGGGACTGTTTTCCATTTCACTGTTATATCTTGATGGGTTCTAGAGATTTCCAATCTAATTGTCCATTAGATAAAAAGTACAAAGATGTGTCTTTCTGTCTAGATTTTTTTCTTTAGATGTTCTGAAAGTTCTCAGTACTGGAGTCACTTTGGGACATTTAAAATGGGCAAGGCCAGAGCAGTTGCCATGACACTTTCAGGAGATGGTTCTTCAGCATTCGTAAAATGAAGCGGTGTTTATGACATTGCTCTGTTTCTCCATGGCTTATGCCCTTTTTACATGGGTGTCGTATACCTACATCTATGCCTTATTTTAGTCAGGCTCAATAATATAATTACTGTAATGCAGTGGCTTGTTAGCGCCGATTCAGGATGAAGCTGGGGTATCTCAGATGTAGTCTAAAAAACTGGAAGCGCCAGGCAGTATGAAGAACATTTCAGAGTGCGGTGTAGGAATTACGTCTTTCCAGATACCTCTCTGGAAAATAATAGCAGCTGCCTATCTTCTGCCCAGATCCATTTAAAATTTACCTTATGAATACTTCAACTTTTACTACTCAGTACTTTTGAGGAGTGCATATATATTGATGCAGCTAAACTTTATTACCTTGTAAGAGGTAACCAGAGTTATCTGTAATTTGCTAGGGCCCATGTGGTAAGTAAGTGGGGAACAGTGAAAGAAAACTGCAATAGGCAATGTAAACCCGAACATTGTCTGTTTTCTTTGGTATGGAAACACATTTTAGGTTTCTCTTTCCTGCAAATAATGGCAGGGTGATTTTATTGCAGGCCATCTGCTTAGCAATGCATATCTGCCTAAATATACAGTCATTTTGTTGAAATAAGTAAAGACTAATTACCTTGGTTATTTCAGTGGGACTCAAAGTGTTGCTACCTCTTGCTTCTTGTACTATAGGTTGCTTTTTCCGGAATTAATTTTATTTTCACTGAAAGCCTGTGAGTCAAATTCATTTTCAGTGGAGTAATTGGATTATATGTAAATTTTGTCCTCTTATTTAAAAGGCTAATCAAGACTTTGTTGCATGTCTGTTGCCTTAGAATGCATGTTTAATGGAAGCTGGTTTTACCTTGGAAGAACAATTCCGTGGCAAATTGACCAATTTGCATTGTACCTCAGAGAAGGAAATAAAAGAGACTGGTCACGTTAAAGTTTTCAGAGGGTAAGTTTTATTTCAAAACACAGCTAGACTTCAAATTAATCCTTCTCGTTTACTTCAAAGACCTGGGAAATCAATAGGTTCTACTAATAAATTCATTTATTTGTCTTTGCTTTCAATACAAGTTTCTGCACAATTCAAAGACTAATGAATTCTCTCTTTAGCTGTTTTTATTATGCAATGCTGCAAAAGGATGAAAGGGATTTTTCCCCTCACACGCATTTTGGTTTCTACTTCTCAGGTCTCAATGCATTAGCTTAGTATAGCTTCTGTTATGTTGATTCCTGTGCATTTGTTTTCCTTTCAATATACCCCGTGCAGTCTGCATGCTGTGGGTTTGATGTCAGGCTCCACTAGCTGGGCTGCACCCAACCCGTGTTGGCGTCAGCTCGGCTGGGAGAGAAGGGTGCTGAGGGCTCTCTGCAGCCTGTCCTCCTTGATGCTCTCATCCAAGAGCTCATTGCAGCCCATCGGCAGACGACACCTGCAGAGGTGGACAGGTGAGTCTGTGCTGCACCCCGGTGCCAGCATAGCATGCACTGCCTGTGGGTGAGCCTGCAGGACTGCCCTGGGCTGCTGCTGCCATGCCAACGCTGGTACAGGTGTGGCCTGGCAGATGAGTGTTGCTATGACAGCCCAGCCTGCTGTCTGCCTGCCAGGTGGCTGTCTGTGGGCCAAGCTGTAGCAAGCCCTGGGCACAGCCAGTGACTACCTGTCACTGATCATGGTGAGATCTTTTAGGGGTGGATCAAGGATTAGGGCACACCTCTGGGCATTCCCTCTATTCTCCCTGTTCTTGGTGGAAGGAAGTTGGACTAAATGAATGTAGGAGCTTGCTTGGATCTGTGATCTTCTGCCACGATGACCTGTGCTGAGTGGTGCGCTCCATGCCCCCCACACCATCTCTCATCAGCAGCTCTGGGAATGGGCTGATCGGGTAAGATCCTTGAGTCAGATTCTGTCAGGGAAATATCCACGTTTGTCTTTAGGGGTCCATCCTGGAACGGATGCGGGATCAACCCAGAAGATGAAGATTTCAGTTTTTCTGATGAACTGGTGGAGGGGGGCTCCTGAGCAACCACCCACCTGTATTCTGCTTCAGTGTGCAGGACTGGGGCTCATTAAACTTCTGAACAGGTTGCAAAGTCCATTGTCTTCTGCCCTCAGTTACAACTGTAGAATAAGTTGTGGGCTAGAGTTACTGTGTTCCAAGTTGTGGGGGTTTTTGTTGGCATTTTTTTTTCCTTTTTACACCAGGATTTCTGATTGTTTTTGTTTGGCATCAGCACAGAATAGGTGTTGACAGGTGGTGATAGAGTCAGTACAATACAACTGTTTGTTACCACCTCCTTCTCCTCTAGGTGCTGTGGCCAACAAGTGAAGTTTTGCACGGAAGCCATTGAGGGCGTTCTCTTTCACCAAGTGATCTGCAGCAGGAAAAGCAATAGTGTCCATGATCTTTAATGTTACTGTTTTGTTAGCCTTCTCTTTCACTTTGTCATCTTGAAGGTAGTCTTACATCTGTGGTCTGTCTAAGATGTGCAGAGAGGACAGCAGAGTGCTTAGACTTGGCTCTAGCCGATGGGCTGGCACAAGTGGCTGGCATTACCCTGTGTCCACACGTTATTGTGTGGCAGGACGGGGAGGTTCGTGCAGGAGGTGAAGGTGACTGACCTCCAGGTGCTGTGTCAGACTGCCAGAACATCTGCTGTTACAGTGAGAGTCATATGGACTCCATATGGAGTCACTTAGGTATTGGTACCGTTGTGCCTTGTCACAACCTACAATGTGCTGATGGAGATGATGGAAGGAATGAGAGCTGTAATGCACTACAGTGCATGTTGCAGTCACTCTCTGATGATATCATGGCATGTATCTTGTATTAAGCAAACAGGCTTTCATTTAACTGAAAAAAATAAATACAGCTTCTGCATAGTCTGTTGTACAGGGCTTGACTCCCATTTCACTGTCCTAAACAACTCTGATTTCCATCTGGTACAACACTCATGGGGTTGTACTTACATGGTTATAAAAGCGAGTACAGTGTTAGTTTATGTTGCCTTTGCCAGGGCTTCTGCATGTATTAATATTCCGTGTGCAGAAAAACAATGCTGTGTCTTAGGCAAGGATATTTATAAGGTTAAGAATTATGTTGATCATGTCTGGTTTTCATCAAACAATAATTGGCAAACTGGATGCTATGCTAGCTAACAGTAGTGATTCTGGGATGTACTAAAATAGGTGGCATGTGTGCCTGGGCAGAGAGAGCGAGTTGTTTGCACTGCTTTTATTTCCTCCTACCTGAGCTGGGAACATACAGTCTGCATTCAGCCTGTAACTGTGCTATACTCTGTGGTTTGAACCTTTTTTTTTTAGCAACTCATACAAGGCTCTGGGATGTGTATTTTATATAGTCAGTATGTTTTCTGGCATTCACAGAAATAGCACTGAGAGTGCTTCTCATTTAAATTAAAAAAAATGTGCTCAGGGCAAACCTTGAACAAGCGTTGACTTCCTTTGGCCACAACAGCCATGTACTGAACCAATATTACTTGAGAAAAAGTACAAAAGTTGAGCTACTGCTTTCCCTGTGTCAGTGAACACGGTTTGTGGCTGCACAGGAGACCTTTGTGCCATGTTTGGTCTGCGGTACGGGTCTTCCAAACACAGTATAGGTCTTCCAAACACAAAAATATACTGGGTTGCTGGTATTTCCTTGCAATAACTGAGCTTCCAATGCTATTTTAAAAAAAAAAAAAAAAAAAGTCAATATTTTTCTTATGGATGACTTTAAAAAATCCCTGCAACTTTACCTTCAGTTTGCTTCTACAGTTGTCTCGAGGTGCATATAATGTGCTAAGCAGAAGACAAGCTGTTCTTCAGGGGAAGTCAAACAAATCAAGATAATCTTATAACACAGGGAAATACCTCCAAAATCCTGCTCTTTTGGAGCGAGGCAGCAGAGGGGCTGACAAGCGAACACTAGTGAATGTGTTGCAATATCCAGTGGCACCCTCTGGATTAAAAAAACCCGCTATTCTGAGGATTTGAGTGGTGACTTTATTCATAGGCACTGACTAGGAGCTGCAGCAGTTTAAGCACACAAAGCTGGATGTTTTTTGCCTCTCCAAAAGAAGGGCTTAATAAAAGAAACTAATTTGGGAAATGTGGTGCTTAGAGCCCTGGTCTAGCTGCTTCTGTGTTTCCACGTGCTTCATTCAAAGCTTCTTAAGACCATATCACTTTTATATACCTGCCAAAATGGGATTTGGGAACCGAAGTTGGTATATTCAGTGATCTTTTTTTTATTATTATTATTTCATCTTTTTTGCTTTCGTTCTAAATTTCCTGAGAGCTGGGATGCAGGGTTTAAACTGAGCCTGCAGCTGAAGCCTGAGGGTATTTAGAGCTTCTTAGAATAGGATCAGATGGTCAGTACCTGGAAATATTTGAAAAACAAGGTCAAACAAGAGCAGCGTTGGGCTGGCCAGGTTCTTAAAGGACTAATACATCTATTCACTCTGTCTTGTGGTGCTTTTCATAGTGTTCTGGTTTTTGCTCATTTGTTTTGGTTTTTAAAGTAGTAATTTGGGTAGATTAATTCTCCTGAGGTTTTTTTAGGTTGAGAGCTAGCCAGGCTGGAGAAAGCAAAATTGAAATAATTGTCCTTCATTGTAATACTTGGATGACTCCTGATTTCCTTGTTGCTCCCTTCTCTCTTAAAATTATTTGCTTTTACAGTTAGTGCCCTTTTGTATGATTTCAGAGTAGATTTTACTGGTTTAGATTACAGGAAGGCACACAGGCCATAAATAGACGGTATATATTCTGCTAATACCAGGAATACTGAAGTAGCTCATCTTAAAAGAGACAGGAAACCTAGCCAATTGGCCAAGTGCCAGGAGATTGCAGGGTTGACAATTAGTGGGAAGCCTGAAAGGGAGATTAATGGTAGGCTGTGCTCTAAAAAAGAGCACGTTGAGCCCCAGGAGAAATTCAGCAGGGTCAAATTCTGGAAGAGCCATGTACTGATGCCTGAACGCAGTTTTGGCTTTCTGTTGACAGCCCTGTCCCCACGAGGCCCCGGCATTGCCCTGCAGTGTGTTTGTGACACTGACTGGTCACACAGACTGGGCTCGCAGCCTTCTCTGCCTTTACCAAATGTGTTCAGGAGGGGCTTGTACGGGTCTGATTGAAGGAAATCCTTCTCGTGCAGCCAGCCCTTTCTGTACAGCCAGTTAACTGCAAAGGGCTTGATTATTCTTGCAGAAGATGGTCTTCAACTGAGTGACGTCTAATGCTGAATAGACTGGCATTCGTAAGAATCACATAAGACACAGCTATTCAGAGCATCTTGCCGTTTCCCCCCCTACGCCCCACCATGAGCAGTACTTTTGTGTTTGCCCTGCAAGAGCAGAATTGTCGACACCTGCCACTCTAGAGTGCTCTGCCTACACCCATAAGCTACAGTTGTTCTTTGATAAGATGATGAGCATGCCAATGCCTGTCCAATGATACTTAATTAAATAATAGTTTGTAGCTTGTACATGGCAGCTCTGACATTGCTCATGGAGCATTCCAGACCTTCTGCATGGACAACCTGAGCGGCTGTCGTTTTCCTCAAGATCAAACAGCAGAATGGGAACACCTGAATCACTGTGCCAGTGTACAGCAGGCCAGTGGCTTCCAAAAGTCCTGCTCTGCCAGAGTGCTGCCCACCATTAAAACTGAAATACCGACGAGTTTCATGTTACAAGTTTTTTGTTACCTAAAATACTCTCAAAATTGTGATGTTAAAACAGAAAACAACTGTGGACCAGAATTCAGGCAATCCTGCAAGAAATCATCCTTTACCTCAATGGCAAAGGAGAACAAATAGAGACTGTAAGGTTTGGGTTTAGGTGGGGCTTTTGTTTGCTGGGGGCGCAGATGTCCTTCCACTCAGATTTCTTCTTCCTTGGTATCAAATAATAAATTTAAAGGGAACACTTGGTGCTAACAGCCCATAGAAGCTGTGGATGCACCTTCCCTGTAAGTGTTCAAGGCCACGTTGGACTGGCCTTTGAGAGACCTGGTCTAGTGGAAGGTAACCCTGCCTCTGGCAGGGGGATTGGCACTAAATGATCTTTAAGGTCCCTTCCAACGCAAACCTGTGATTCTATGGTAAGTGAGGGTGGTTTGATGGGAGAATACTGAAGACTTTATTCAGTTGTCACTCGGTCTCTCCCCTACTAACAATTTCAGGATTTGACCAATAGTTGTTGCACACATACAATATTTGTCAGGGTTTTGACTCTATTTAGATCCAGAGAACAATGTGATTGATTAATTGTTATTGTTTTATACTTTTCCTGTCAACTGTGAAAATGGCCCTTTTCTTCAAACAGGAGTAAAACAAAAAGAGTAACAAGAATTCAAAGGCGTCGTGGAATGTGTACGTTCTCCCTCCATTCCCACTGCAAACTGCGTCAGCTGTAAGTTTGCAGCACGCACAGTAAGCAGCATCCATGGCTCAGAGGAGTGACAGGGAGAAGTGATGGACCTTCCTGTACTGTGAGGCCGAGGAGAAGCTGGGCTCTCTGCCTGTCCCTGGGCAGAGCTGTCAGCAGCGTGGCCGCAGCATGGAGCGGGGAAGCAACTTGCAAAATCACTGGGGTGTCTGAGGGGAAGGAGCAGCCTCCTGGAGGCTGGATCACCTCAGCCCCTCTGTAGAAGCAACTGAGTGCTCCTGTACCACTCCAGTTCCTATTCAGTTAAATTGTCACCAGCCATGTCTTCTTTGCCCTTACAAGGTGCCTTTGGCCTCTCCACCTCTTGCTCAAGCAGTAGATTGGTGTTTAGAGGGCAGCTCCACCTGCAGTATCACACACTGTCTGTCCTCCAGTGTGGCACCTTAGGTGACTGTCTACTTTCCCTAAGCTCCCGGCACTGAGATGCTGTTCTAATTCTGTCCCCCTCAATCTGGTGAACCTGTCCACGGCAGCAGTGGGGTGTCTCCCACGTTCACCAGCTGGCCGGTGCTGCCGCTGGGAGCAGGGGAGGTGAGCATCGCCACCCGCGCCATCTCGGAGCTTTCCTGCCCGGCTCTCCACCCTCAGGCATGTGGCTGCCTGATTAGCCATTGCTGATCACCTCCTGTTTACCAAGGTTAAAGAAGAAAGGGGAAAAGGAACAAAAATGGTGTGCTGCTTTAAAGGTAAGTGATTGCATGTGTATTTAGAAAAAGGACTTCTTCGCTGGTGCTGCCAGTCATATAAGAGTTAAATTGGTGAGATGGTAATGCGGTGTGCTGTTATTTAGTGAAGCGTATGGCTGTTATGTAAAGGTTTTAATGACGGTCTTCATCTGTCTACTTAGGAACACCACGCATCTGGCAAAATTTTGAGAAGGCTCAAGGTGTTAAAGAAAGCTCATCTAAATAAAGAAGGGTTAACGTGACATTGCAGTTACTTAATCCTGTATTGTCCCACCATGTGACTGCAGGGATACTGAGAGACAGCCTTTCTTTGCCTGGTGCACAGTTTGTGCTTTTCCTGTCATCTTCCAGGATCAGTTGCTTTGTTAAACCTGCGATGAGGAGGAAACAGGAGCAACAAACTTTTTACAGCAAGGCTTCAAGGCACAGTGACATTTCCAAGGCACCGTGACGAGCTCACCGGCTGAAGAATGAATGAAAGGCAAAGCCTACATTCAGCTCTTGGACTGGTACCAGAATCAAGGAGAACGATGCTCTAAAGGTCAGCTATTCAAAATGAACTGGAAGCTTCTGCATTTATTTAGAGTAGTTAACCAGCTATTTGTTTGACCTTTATCTATCAAGTTACTTTTCAAAACAGCAAGCTGAAGCCTGAAAATTCGTGTCAAATGATTTGCATGTGTCAAATGCCCTGCATAGACAGCAAGCAACTGACCATTTCCTTGCACAAAGTTTACAGTTTTAATTGCAAAGCGTCTTTTACCTTGTAGATGAAGATCCAAACATACTACATCTGTTAGTGCGAGATGGATGTAAGCAGCTTCCAGTGTTATCTGAGATTTTGAACAGAACTGCAATATATAGACATGCCAGATCTGGTTTTGAAGTAATTTCCAAACTAATTACTGGACTTCCCGTAAGCTGCTTTCTTGCCTGGGTTTGTCACAGTGTCCATTATGTGGAGGACTGCATATTCATACAGAATTATTTCATCTGAACTACTTATCAGGCCATCTTGTTAAATGGGGATATGATTACCTTATAGACTATGACAACAGGATATGTGAATGGAGGAAGTCTTGGGAAACACCGCTATTGCAGGTGGCATCGTGAGGACAGCGGAGAGGACGACGGGCACCCGGAGCGCTATGGAGGAGAGGAAGAGGGCGGACAGCACAGGCTGACCCCATTTGAGAAACTAATGCAGGATATGTCCCAGAATGAAAAAGTGGTGAAAGAATTAACCCTGGGAAAGAGAATTGGCTTCTACCGAGTCAGAGGAGAAATAGGAAGTGGGAATTTCTCACAAGTGAAGCTTGGAATTCATTCCCTAACAAAAGGTAGGCACCGTTGTGTGGATCACCTAGGTGGTGAGTGCCCTCATTCTGTATGTGTGCAAATGGACCTCTTTGGGAAGAAAGATGCTGTCTGAACCTTAAATACACATGTAGTTTGTATGTGTCTTTGTTGTTGTTGAGTGAATATAGAGGCAGAGCCACAGATAAATACTCAGCTTTCAATTAGGCTTTAAAAAAAACCAAACCAACAAACAAAAACATTTCCTAGCTGTCAGCTATTACAAGAAAAGTTAATCTCTGCACTTTATGGAGTTAAAACATCTCATCGCATAGCATGAACACTCCACGCTGTGAAGCACGGTGTTGTGCCTCCCCTCCTACACCTCATCCTGTCCGTCTGCCCCTTCCCTGGCCAGCTCATGGACCTCAGGGTTTGTGTTGAATTGTCGATTATTATTATTTATTTTTTTGAACTACAGAAAAGCACTCTATATGCTAGGATGTTCTTCTTCTAGGAAGAACTATAAAGACTCAGGAACTGCAGCAAACACTTCAGTTAGAGGTATAACTAAGAATTTGTCTTCATCTGTCCTGTTTCTTTTTCTGCCTCTGCCTCTCTGACAGCGATAGAAACTGTTCTCATTTTCCCTCAGGGATTACTAGTTTTCCCCATATCTTTGTGCACTGCTATCTTGTTTTTTCCTTGTAGTCTTTCCAGTTTGATTGATTCTCCTTTCCTCCATCACACTGCAGGTGAGAGGAGATACACCCGAAAGCCTTCACGACATGCTGTCTGTTATTTTTATTACCGCCTCTTTCAGCCCAGGCTGCAGAGGTGTGAAAGCTCATGTGTCCCTCGTGTGCACCGGTTGTTACACTGGGAATCAAAGTGGGGAACTGAAAGTATTTATTTTTTCCAAATTTAAGCCTGCCTATGCCTAAGGGTTGCTTTAACTGCTTCTGGATTTTTTCGTTTTGCTTGTTTCAGAAAAGCATCTCAGTTTTACCTGGCCCACAGCAAGTTATTTGCTCTGCTTTTTTTGTGATTATTTTTTTGTTCCAGAGAAAGCTGTCTTGTCCTTACTGTTGGAGGCAATGCCGCTCCTGTACTCGAAACAGGAAGAACGCTAAAGAAAGGAAGTTATAAAGTTGATCTGAATGAACGTATGATCTTATGATCTGTTTAACTTGTTTAGGAGACAGGTTGCTTTAGCATTTCAATAGAGCTGATTGAAAACTTTGAACTTCAGTGGATACAGTAAGCTTGGACAACCTAAATACTAAAAACATTTTTTTTTCTTGAGAAGATTATTTTTCACCAAAAATGTATCTTTTTTTTTTTTTTTTTTAGTATCTTTTTTTTTTGTTGAAAATGTTCACAGGGCAAGGAATTAATTTCTCAATATTAAGTTTGCAATGACCATAAGGAAGGAAGAAGGACAAACATATTTTGACCCATCTCTTCCTGTGAGCTTATCTGTCCTCATAAAATACAGTATGCGGATAGGAGAATAGGAACGTGCACACATGCACACGCACACCCCACTGCCACCCACAAAGAGGATTCTGAGTTTTCCAGTAGATGCACATTAGTGTTTGAGTAACAAAGCGATGTTCTTGCACAGTGCTAATGAGTACAAGTTGGGTTGTTGTTGTTGGTTGGTTGGTTTGTTTGTTTTTCTGATTATATAAATACAAAGGGCTCATTATTAATGCTGTTTGGGTTCCTGTGGTAGGGGGAGGTGTGTGTATCAGGGGGCTGTTCAGCTCTTCAGTTATTGTCAGAGTGTTAAGTTCCAGTTTCTCTTGACATGTCACCCTATATTAAAAAAAAAATAATTATTAATTATGTCCTTCACTAAGGTGAGCTTTTGTAACAATTACATGCATGTGCAGTTCTGTGGCCCTTGTGATCTGTCACAACAGGATACAGGAAGAGTTTCCTAGAGGGAAAAACTGCAGGATCGCACTGGCTGAAGACCCTTATGTCTCTCACAAGTGCTGTCTTGGTTGCTTAGAGGATGCAGGAAATTCTTTGATGCTATGATGTGTATTGGGTTCTTTGGCACTGTTGCCTATTTCATTAGCCTGAGATTTGGCAGATACGTTCTCCAGAGACCAGCAGAGTTGCTTGCTAAGGACTGTTAGGATCCTAAGCTCTGTATAACCTTTATTTTACATACACCCCAGCTGACAAATGTAGTGTGACACCACAGCTCAGATGCGATTAAAAGCATCCACAATTTACAGCTAGCAAAAAGCCAGTCGAATGTGAAACATCAATTGCAAAGGTAGGAATGTCCAGGGACCTAGTTGGTGTTTGTTGTGGGGTTTTTTGGGGTTTTTTTTAAGCAATTTTAACTTGTTTGTATTTTGTTTCCTTTTGCCATCATAGCATACATCGCTCCTTCCTGACATTATTTCTCAATCTTTTCCAAACTTCTCTATTAAGATTTCAGTTAGCTCTTTTCAGACCTCAGCATACACTGCATATAGTCAGAAAAATCTCTTGCTACTCAGATTCAGTATTTTGGCAAATAAGCTGCCTACTAAAAATGCTCTTCTGTTCAGCACTGCCAACGTGCCAGGGTAATAGAGGATTTGTAAACCAGCTGGGTTTTTTTGGAAGCAAAGGGAATGAGTTTTTTAAAAAGCAGGGTGTTAGTTTTTTTTATAGTTTTACTGGGCTGGTTTTCTTTGCATGTCATGCATATGCAACTGCAGTGATGTAGATATAAAGGAGCTTGGTTCTGATTTATGGTGGTATGTGAACAGTGAGCAGGATCAAGCCATTCAGTTCCAAAACTTTTTTGTCTCCCTTTCCTTTTAAAACTTGGCAGGAAAACTGACCAGGAGGAATAGCAAATTCCAGCAAAAGAAAGGAGAAGGAATTTAACCTTGAAGATTATTCTTTTAAAGCTCAAATACCCCCAGCTTTTATAAACCAAGATGTAATTATATAGTTACAAAGTTTAAGTTGTAAGTATTGTTATCCCTGTAGTATCTGGGCATTTAGTTGTCTAAGTATTACCTACTGTGAGCTGATGCTCTTCCCTCTTGGTTTAGGTAATGAATATGCTACCAGCAAGCCAAGGATTTTAGTCTTTCACTAAAATGTGGCTGGGGCCACAGTCAGAGCTCTGACAGGGTCCGTGTCGGGTGCTGTTACCATTCAGTGTCTGCATTTCTTCCCAATGTATGTTACTAAGGTAAACATATCAAACATGGAGTTTTCTTTATCTGTGCAGACACGCAAGCTTATGTATCCTTAACAGTTCCTTTAGATATGTTGGAATACTAAACTTGAGTTAAACAACTTTACAATATTAAGTAAAAACATGTTGAATGCTTTTATACCAACATACATGTGCAAATCTAATAGCCTCTCTCCTCTTAAAAGCAACTAGTAAGCAATACTGACTTTTTTTAATTTACTCCCATGTACTAGGAACCAAGATAAAGGGTTTTTTTTAAAGATTTCATAAAACTGATTAATTGTTAAGAAATCTGTGAACATTTGGTTAAGCTGTTCTTGTCCGGGGGGGAACAGTGCCAGGAATAAACAGTTGTATTCAAGAGAGTGAAGACAAAAGCCATAACCTACTCATTCATACAGAAACATAAGGTCAGTTGTGACTGACCTGTTCCTACTGCTTTGAGCTTCCCTGGTCATGCGGTGCGGCTGCAGATGTATATCTATATTTTGTGGCCCTTGTCTTCGCTGTAGATATGCTACAGAAACATGTACAATTTAGAAGCAGCTTGCATTACCAGGACAGTGTAATACAGCTAGATATGCTGTCTCACGGGATCCCTGGAACTTACTATATTTCACTGTTGTTTTGGTCTTTTTCCCTTACTCAGAATAAAACCTGTGTTTGATGCAGATTCATGGCCCACTGCAGCATACAGACATGAACATATAGTTTTCTGTATTCTTAACAGTACCAAGAACTACTCATACATTAACATATTGGAAAACTGGTACATCTATCCTGAGAAAGACAAACCTCTACAATACCGATTGTGGTAACAGAATTTGTGGAGTATAGGATAAGAAGTTAGGGAAGAGTTCTCCAAGTCACACCAACTTAAAAACGCCTCTGCAGTTTGAACTTGCAGGGTTGTAGCCAAAGCCCCTAAATTACTCCCAAGTTTGTCTGTCCACTCTGAAACAAAGCACCTAAATTTGACACCTCCCTGGGGAGTCTGTTCCAGAGAGTGGTGGAGCACTGGAACAGGCTTCCCAGGGAGGTGTCACAGCCCCAAGCCTGACACTGTTCAAGAAGAGACTGGACAACACCCTCAGACAAATCGTGTGAACTGTGGGGTTGTCCTGTGCGGGGACTGGAGTTGGACTTGATGACCCTGGTGGGTCCCACCCAACTCAGGACACTCTGTGATTCTATGAGTCTGCAAGAACCAGGATCAGACCCAGCTCGTGTGAAGAGCACTGAGCCAACAACGAAAGAGAAAGTGCAGACCTTCTTTACCAGCATTAGACATCAAACCAGATGCTGTGACTGTGTCCGTCAGACACATATTAGCCTGACAGCTGGGGAGCACACTAAAACAGCCATGATTTGATTAACCCTTGCAATATTCCATCAGCCTTTAGCTACCTCAGCAATGCATAGGCTGCCACAGATGTAAAGGGGCACGGGCGTGAGTGTGAAATATCGCAGGGCTCAGCAGGCCTCTTTGGTTCAGCATATACTGATCAGAGGTGAAATTTTATTGGACTTCTGTAACCAAGCATTGTTGTAAGTAAACAGTATCAGAATTTGCATCTATTGCATTAATAACATGGAAAAGCATTTTTCTTTTCAGAGAAAGTTGCAATTAAGATTTTGGACAAGACAAAGCTAGACCGGAAGACTCAACGTTTGCTATCTCGTGAGATATCCAGCATGGAAAAACTGCACCACCCAAATATCATCAGACTATATGAAGTGGTGGAGACACTCTCAAAACTGCACTTGGTGATGGAGTATGCAGGAGGTGGGGAGCTCTTCACTAAAATCAGTACAGAAGGCAAGATGCTAGAAACAGAGTGTAAAATAATCTTCTCCCAGATTGTGTCTGCTGTGAAGCACATGGTAAGTTGCTCTTCTTCCACAAGCACGTTGTCCCTCACTACTGTAGCACATGTTGTGCCTTTATCTTTTGGGTTTCAATTAGCAGGTTTACTGTTAATAAGATTTCAGGCCCACATTTCTGAAGAGCAGAACAGCTAGAGAGGAGCTGTCTAAAAGGTATCTGAGAGAGCTTTCACATAAACGTTGAGTTCTTGCCCCTCTGTTGACAGCTTTTGGGAGAAGACTGAACTGGGAACACCCAATAGGTAGAAACATCCCTTTAGTGACAGCACTCTATCTGCTTTACGTTGCCATAGGCTTCGTTTCTTACCTCCAGCTATTTCAAAACATAAGATCAATTGCTCTTCTGCTACAAGAAAGCGTTCCAGAGAAGCAGCTTGTTAGGTGTTGCAAGCATCCAGCTTGTTTATTAATGCATGCAGGAGACTGGCACTTAAGACAGTTAATTCCTGGTCGTTGTTTTGGCACAAACCTGTGAAGTTAACACCCATCACATCACTTGCCCTTGTTTATTCTTCAGTATTGCAGCTGGGTTTAGGATGATGCCATTTGTGTAGAGCCTTATAAAAGGCAGAAAAGGAATAATTAATTATGTCAGTACCATCTCCTCTGAACCTGCACAGTAACTACAGCTACTTTAAACGGCATAAAAACAAGGGAAGACTGTTCTGCAAGTATGAGCAGTGGCATTTTTTAAAGTTGGCTCTGGGTGCCCTCCGGTGGCTTGCATTTTCCTGACATGTAACAGCCTCAGGCAAGTCAAAAGCAAGGATGCTCCCAGGTCACACATCTAGAAATTGCATTACAGACTGCTTGTGGCATAAATGAACAGCATGCATTTTTAATATATTTTGACAAAAGGATCATATTGTATAAAAGTATGCGATGGATTAGCTTCAACACCTTTTCCATAGGACAGGTACTTAGCAGCTACTGAAACTTACTTTACATCTCAAGATTGCATGTTTCCTAGCATTAAACCCAGACTACCAAGCCGGCCAACCTCCTTCACCTGTACACACAGCCTTCTGGAAAACATTTTACTTGTGCTGAGCTATCAAATCCAGGCTACTTAAATCACATCTCACTGCTGCCAGTCCACACAAGGACAGAAGATCCTTGCCTGTTATCGATGACAGTTTAAAAATCTTGGGATGCTGAAGGGTTTCCTGATTGTCTCCGGACACATGCACTTTGTTACTTCTACGGGCAGGGCAGAGAGTGTCATTCCTCATAGTTAGTTCAAGACAAAGCTAAAACCTTACCTGACCAAGACAGGTATATCACCACTCAGCAGAGCAAACTCAGTTTGATTCCTTGGCTGCTACTGCCATTTCCAAGGGAAAAAAAGTACAAGTTACAGCATATATATTTACTTTAGATCTCTAAAACTAGAGGGCACCACTGAACTTTGTGTCTTGCAAGGCACAAGTCTGTGGTCCTTTTCTCCTGCCACCACCCATTCCTCGTAGGACATTAGATCACACAACAGAACTGTAACAACTTATCTGTGATGATGTCGACTTGGTGAACTAAGTGCTTTCACATCATAAATCCACAAGCCAATAATATATACAAAAATGGAATGAGTTAAAAAGAAATTATTTTTTGTTACTTACACCATTACAGAAATGTAGTAATTGACAAAATTAGTGCTCTGAACTCTGAAAAAATACAGATTTTGCACATGAAGATATCTATCTATTCTTGTAGGATTAGCTGTGATACTATCACAAATCTGCTTTATGAAAATAGTTTATAGTATTAAAGGTTAGCAAAAGATTGCTACTGTTCCTAAACTTGGCATCCTTCTTCCCTTCTTTTGCACCTACTCTGTTGTTTCTGTATCAGTAGACAACAAAGTTAAATTTGTTTAAATACTTCAACTTTTCAGTTTCATTGTAGTACTTATTTCTGACTTTGTCCAAAATAACTCCCTTTCTCCTATGTGGCCGTTAATCAATGATAACAGCTAGTCACTTGAGAACCTTCCTGTGAACAACCTAACACCAAATTTTTCTCTTGTTTTACAGCATGAGAATAACATAATTCACCGGGACCTGAAAGCAGAAAATGTCTTCTACACCAGTAACACCTGTGTTAAGGTGGGAGACTTTGGATTCAGCACAATAAGTAAAAGAGATGAAACTTTAAATACTTTCTGCGGCTCTCCTCCTTACGCTGCTCCTGAACTCTTCCGAGATGAAAACTATGTTGGCGTTTATGTAGACATCTGGGCACTGGGGATCCTGTTGTACTTCATGACAACGGGTGTCATGCCATTTCGGGCAGACACTGTGGCCAAACTGAAAAAGTGCATTCTTGAGGGGACATACAGTTTGCCTCCCTGCCTCTCAGAAACTTGCCAGAAACTGATAAAAGGCGTCCTTCAGCCAGTACCGACCGAACGATACTCTGTCAAACTTATTATGAACAGTGAATGGATGCAAGGAATACAGTACCCCAAACCTTTAAAGCCATTTAAACTGGATCCAAAGTACTTATCGGACATGAGTACACTGAAAGAGGAAGAAATCGAAGTGAAAAACATTCTGGAAGATCTGGGAATCACAGAAGAGCACATTCAAAATAACCGGGGAAGAGATGCACGCAGCTCAATAACAGGAGTTTACAGAATTGTTTTGCACAAGGTACAGAAGAAAAGGGCACTTGAATGTGTTCCTATCATGTCCCACCCTGACCCCAAAGAACAAGACTTGAAGAGAAGGATCAGTTCTTACAAGGGGATGAAGCACACATCCAAGCTGTGCTCCATTTTATAAACTGTACTGCAGGCTTTATACTTGGCACATTTAACAAAGGGTTTTATTCATGTTTCATAAGTTCTGGTGTTACATTTTTTGTAATTTTTGAATAAACCAGAAATGCCTCACCTCCTTTGCACTTCTCAAGCCACAGCAAAGCGCTTGGATACAGAGCTCTTATGCATTTCTTTGTCCCTTGCTCCAGACACCTCATATAGCAAAGTGCAAAATCCCCAGGAGGCGAAACAGGCAAGGGATGATTAGCAGAGGTCATCTTTTAGTAATGATCAAACACTATTGCATTTAACACAGTTGGGACATCTCAGTAGAGGCATGTAAGAGATAACTCATTGAAATTTGAACCTCAGCTTGACACAACTTTACCACCACAATCCAGGACAGTTTTTGCAGAAAACTAAATTTAAGCAGAAACCAAACTATAATCTAAACAATTGCACATTCTTCTATAAAATTTCTTCAGTAAATTAAGCATGACAAAATTTAGAGCTTTTTTCAAAATTTTATTCAAAGAAACGGCAATGCTGTTGACCACAGCTCCTAATTTGTCACAATTCAGGAAGGCAAATTAAGATATGCTACTTTAACCCTGCATGTGTGGTTGCAATTCCTAGTGCATAACTGGTTGGGTTACCATTTACTGACCTTCTAGCACCTTCTGTTACTTGCACAGTTCCAACAGTTCAGAACTGCTTGGACTCCAGCTGCACTCCCGTAAAGAAAAACTTAAGTGTACTCCAAAACTCATGTAAATTCTTGCTTTAGCAACAGGTATCAGTAAGCTGAATGAACCAATAACAAAATCCCCTTATATATTGAGTATTACAGACTTGTACTAACTCCTGCCATCCTACCTTGGCAACAAAGGCTGGCACTCTTGACCACTGCAAGTTGTAAGTTGGGTAGTCTGACAACTCCAATTGTTCCAAGCATCACCAAAGTGTAGACACTTTCAGCTTTAATTGCTTATTTTATACATTAATCTTCAACACCATCAGCTCCAATGCAAATGGTGGAAAAGTGCAGTAGCTGTCCTTCTCTCAACAGGCATGGCTGACATGCCCAAACTAAGAGGTAGAGTCTCATAATTTTAGTTAAGGCAAGTAAGCTAATACAACGTTTAGAGAAGTACAGCTGGTGCCTTCAAATTTAAGGCCAGGATGCCTTATGTATTATAGGGACTGATCAGATGATCAGTTGACTTTAAGAAAGGAGTAATTAATGTAAATGAGCCACAAATTACTCTGAAAAGCCACCCATAGGAAACTGGACTCTGTGAGGCTCAGGTAAGTACAAAGCAAAAATGAGTACCCCTTCACAGTTTTTCTGAGGGGGATAAAACAATACCATCTTTCATAGGACAAGAATAAGTATCAATTCTATTTCATAAGGTGGGAATGAATTCCTCCACTATAAACAGTTCTTATATGAAAGCAATTATCTGGAAACACAACCCTGAAATAATGGTTTTACACCAGCCTAAGCAACCCTTTCTTTCTACTTTTGTAATGGAATGATATTAAGAAAGACCCAGAAGGTCCACATAGCTTGTGATCCCAGAACTTTAGGTGTTTATGGGGCTAGTTTCCTCATTCTTTCCTGTTAAAGGAAAAAAAAAAAAGGCATCCTGAAAACCCAAAAAGTCAGCACTACTCCAACAGGTCTCAAATATTTCCAACTTTATTTTAATAAAGGATCATCCTCACAGACCATGAGGTCCCTGTGGTTAACTTTGGGCCAGTAGCTCACTTCTTGGCTTGTCCACTGCCAGCAATGGACTTTGTTCCAAGGCAATTTGTTTTTCTGGTGCCAAGATACGTTTCACAAGGGCAACCTAAATCAAAATACTTGCAAACACTATCATCATGCATATTCCTCCATCATTTTCAGCAAAAACAACAGATTAGTACTCATTGATTTATAACAAACAACTATTTTACCAAGCCTTGACTGTACAAATACAGCAAGTTATCAAATCCTAGTGAGTGACAGATAATACAAACACTTCATTACACACAAAAATTGTAATTTAACAGACAAATCAGGTTCTGCTACTTTGTATTAGATAACGTAGCTTTGTAGAATTAGCAAAGAAAAAAAATTCAACAAAACTTCATTCTGTACATTAGCTCAATTTAAGTATATATTACAAGCTTACAAGGCTTATGTCATAGTTCATTTCCAATCTGGGCTTTAAAAGTCTACCAGAATGGACTCCCCATTAGCATTGTGTATCTACCACTTGCAAAATGGATAGCTTCTAGCTTGCATCTTGGGAAAAAACTTTTTTTTAACAAAAAAAAAAAAAGACCCCACTCCTACAATACTAGGGAGAAGGGCTTCGAAGTACAAAGCCAAAATCAAAGTTCGAAACAGTCATTTAGAAACATATTATATAAAGAATAGTGAGAGGCCAGAGCTCCAGACAAAGTGATCTTCCTGCCTTCCTTTGTTGGCCAATTAAAACAGCTCAATAGCATCTCTAAGTTTTATTTGAAAATTCCACTGCCTTAAATACTTCTACTGTACAATTCCAAAAGGTGCCAAATCAAGAAACCCAAAAATTACACCCTTTTTGTTCTTTAGAATAAAAAAATTACTACCTCTCTTCTTTTTCCTCTCTTCTCCCAGGCTGCTGTGATTTATAATGCAGGTATGAAACATCATATGAATGTTAGGGGGAATTATGCAGTAACTAACACAGTGGGTCACAGAGTTTCTTGGAAGAAAACCACCTGTCAGTCTATCCATTTCTCATCCAGACATTTTGACAGGGGAGTCAGATTCTAGTCCAGCAATGAATGTTACTCAGTTCTATACCCTTCCCAAAGCAACAGGGAGATGGGAGGTAGGCTGGGAGAAGAAAGGGAAGGTGACAAATGGAAAGAGAAGAAGTGCAGTATTCAGAAGATTGACTGCTTACTGTCAAGGCACTGAGAACCCTAACATGGAAAGCTTGGACTATTTTGCCACACACTTAAGCAGAAGTTAACAGTGTAGGTTTCAAGTAATCTCACACGGAAATAGCAAGCAGAAGACTATTTTGTTTCTATGTACAAAGACCTTGTAATAGACTACAGCTACTACTCTGCAATTAAAAAAATTCAGACATGTTTAGGAATCCCCATAGACCTTGTCAGGTCTCTCCATCTCCAGTATATTAATGTTTCTAGTGTTCTGAAAATTGTATAAATACTAGCATACCGTATTATGACAAATCTTTTCAAGGAGCTTATACAGGTTTTTCATGCTCCAATGAAGTACTACCGTACACTGAAACTTCAGCACTACTGCAATATTTTTTTTCCTCTCTCGCCCTACTCTTACGCCTTGATTCCCCACCTCACAGAGGTATCTTAATGCTCCCCATTGGAAATGGCAACAGTAACGCCTTCAGATTCTGTTGTTGCAGGGATTCTTGGCACTTTCTTAGCAGGGCTTGGGATGTGCTAAGAAGAAGGGAAAAAAAACATTAAATACAGTTTTCTAGTTCACAGACATTCATACTTCATGGTTAATCCAACTCTCAAACAACGTGTGCTACACAGGACAGCTTGGTCTTAAGTCAGTCAAATTGGTCATGCTTCATGCAAACTGATTACGTGAAAAGAGCCAGTTTGTTCTTGTTTCATTCCTGAACAGTTTCATTCTTGTTATGATGAAATGTACTTTTAAAAATCCCACATTCAATTTTTTACTTCTGGCTTATGTTATATATGTTAACAAAGTATTTAATATAACTTGTTAAACCACTTCCTCTTTTAACATACATGCACATGCTAAGACAAACACAAACCGTTTCACCATTTACATCAATATTTAAAAGAGCGTTGAGTGTTCACCTCATGAACAATGCCTGGGTGGACAACTTCAACTCCTGCCTCCAGAGGTCCATCCCCCACGAGCGGGCGCCGTGCGTAAGTTCTCCTGTGCTTTTCATCCACACGCACCAGGTACCAGGTTCCCTCAAAGAGATCTTCTACGGAGCACTGTGGAATATAGTTTGCTGTAAAAAAGTCAGTAATACACCGTTAGTTTGTTCTTGGTCAGAGCTTTACACAACATAGGACGTTGTGGTTTGGAATAGTACAACAGAAAATAAACAAGTGTGCATTGTCATTTCAGCCACATTGGGCCAATGGACACGAGCTATTCAGAAGTGCAAAGAGCTGGACATTTTCTTCATTCTACACCCTCATCATTTCAAGTCAGGTGAATTAAGTGATGAGCATTTTACTGTAAGACTAGGAATGATTTATATTTACGAAGTCCTTACCCAAATGATGTGTTTCCTGTCTGATCTTCATGTTTTCGGCAAAGACATCAGGTGCAATACACTTTCTTGAGTCAAGTCTTGTTTTCAGATCAGAAAGGCTGGCAGTTATTTTGTCCAGTGCAGAACCTACAATATAAAACCACCAGGTAAGGTAACACTAGTGTTAAGAACTGCACACTAGCATGTTAACATTTCAAGCTCATTCGAAATATTTTCCACTGCAGAAGCTAAAGTTTTAGTAATTTTAAAATATTCGCAATTACTCAATCAGAACATTAGCAGAATTTCAAGAATATTATTTATTTGCCCACTGAGACATTTAGACATTCGCTGGAACTGAAACATCTTCAGTTTAACACTACTGTCATTAGGCACTGTTCTGCAGGTTAGGCTATGCTGAAGGTTAGTGTAACACGGCATTTAAAGGTGAGCTGTGCAAGGGAGTCAATTAACATCTCTTCCTCTCACTCACCAGGAGTGGCATCTTGTGTAACTCTGATGGAATACAGCGTAGCAGCAAAACCAGAGCCATAGGAGAACACACTGATTCTCTGTCCCGCAAGCTGCTCTGGGGAGTACCTGCAGATCAAGCAACATTTGTTTAAATGCCAATGTGCCAATTTTTAACAACCAGAAACTACAGCTAGCTTAGAAAAAAGCAGCCAGCAAATTATACTGACTACAATATACATTTAGAATGCTGTGTGCATAAATGATGATATTTAAAAACTCAAACACTGCTGTTGTAAATTCCAAAGCTGCCACGGCAAAACAGAGCAAAGAAATGCCCAGAATATGATTATCTAGAAGGCAGTCAGCTTTCAGTTCTTAAGAGACCTAAAGCCTAAAATGAACAACCACATCTTAGAAGGCAAAGTCAGAACAAAGTAAAAAAGAGCACAAGAGGAATGGTTTTTTTAGAAGTCTGCCATTAAAAAAAAAAAGTAAATACTATTTAATTTGGCTTTGCTTATTGTAGTGAAACAGAGAAAGTAGTCTGATTCTCTTTTCCACAGCAGTGGGTTTTTTTTGGGTGGGGGTGGGGAACAGGCAGGGGAAGAAGGCTGAGGTTGAGAAAAGATGGCACCTTACAAATATAATCCTACTTTGGAAGGCAGTAAGCAGCTGTCCCAGATCAGCTTCTGACATAGAAATTTTGAATTTGCTCGTCACTTTAACTAATTGTATGCACTGAGTAACTTTTTAACTTCAGCCTTTCTGCTTGAGGCAATCTAGTAGGAAAAGGTTTGATATATGGTGCTTTTACAAATGGCTTTCTGAAACAAAAAACTTTAATGACCTTATATATAAAAGCTATTGTTTTTATTCTAGTTTTATGCTTACTGGGCTAGAAGAGAGGCAAGGCAACCATAGACTGAAGGGGTATACATATTTCCATTCTGATTGGATACAAGTAATGAAGCTTTGGTTTTCTGATTGAAGAGCTCTGCGCTAGCTTTCATAAAAGCTTTTTCCACATCTCTGTCAAAATATGTATCTTCAAGTTTTACATCCCTATGAAAAAACAGAAGTTCAGAAACAGTTAGTAAAATAGCAGAAAGTAAAAAACACACCTTGGATGTGTACCAAATTAAAATTACGTGAACAAGAAAGACAGCAGCCATCCTCACCTGAAAGCTTCCAGACCAGTGTAAACACCATTTGCTGTTTCTGGGTTCTGGTCACTGAGAAAATCATTCAGCAAGAGTCTAGCCACAGATTTCTGCACCAGTTTACAGTAGGGAGAATGAAAGATCATGAACCCAAAGTCATTCAAGGTGAAACGTCTGTCTGTCCCCTCTGAAAGTGGCAGAAACATTGTGTTACAACTTACGTTTAGTACTCACTTCAACTATGAAAATAAAATGGCAGGGTGGGAGGATACCAGTCATCAAAACACATCAGCATACAAGACAAACTATTGCTGTCAAGTTCTTTTAAAACACTGCTGCTACTTCTATTTACAAATTACTTTCTTAGTGACCTTTTGCACCAACTATTTTTGCCCTTCTTCTATGATAAAAAAATATAAGGTTAACAGAATCTCCCCATTTCTACTCAGCATTTCGACATAATCATCTGCTTTGTTTCACTATCTAATCTTCACATCTGTGCTTCTTAATGAGTGAGACAATTACTAAACATACAGGGTACAAAAAAGAAAAAGTGTTGTTACATAACACTTAAATATTAACCTTAAGAGCTTGGGTGAAGAGGGAAATAATGGGCTTTTAAGCAAGGTATTATAGGTAACACAAACAAAAGCCTGTAGAGACGACTGCTTACTGACTACCAGGTCTTTAGCCACACCAGAACAGAAATAACACACTTTTTATGGGAGAGAGAAAACATAACAATTGCCTAGGAACACACAAAGGTGGAGAAAGGGACCCATATACCAGTCTTTAGATTGGATGCTAAAACTTGAAAATACATTGTGTAGTTACACATTCCAGCATTTGCCAGATCATCAGGTGAGGCTACGTACCCTTCTGCCACTGGGCGTGGATTTTGTTGCGATAGACAGTATAGCAGCGATCTAATGCACTGAGGTAGCACTGTATAGATAGTTTGCCATCAACTACAGGATATTCAGAAACCATATCTGGTTTATAGAAGTCATATGCATGCTGCATGTGGGTTCCACGCAGCCCTGATGGAGAGAAATTGAAAATTACTTTATTCAGTTGCTTTCAGTCAGTCTGAATGCATTACTTGGCACATGTGGGGAAAGAAGCAATATTTGGGCCCAGTCAAACAGGTTTTCATAGCACTTCAGGCCTTTTAAAGTGATATTTCACACAGTTCTCAACTGCTTATTAAGTATGGTGGGACTGCGCATGACAAACACAAGTAACAAGTTATTTTCATCATTTCACCTGGGACATAGAGCACTGTGATATTCAGCTCTAGCCCACTCTTTGCCAGTTTTACTGGAGAATCCCCAGGGAAATGAAAAGACAGGAACACCTCTGGCTGTTATTTGCTGCCTCCTGCAATGGGACTTGGCCATGTTTGCCCAGAGCAAGAGGAGTTAAAGTTCAATTTCTGACATTAGTGGGAGGTTCATCCAGCCTTCCAGCAACACACAAAAAACAGAGGGCAGGCTTTAGAATGGATCCACTTATCTGGTTGAACAGTATTTGTTTTCTCACAGGACTAACCTCTCTCAAAAATTAACGGAGCATTTGGACCAACCAGCATAGCAACAGCACCAGCTCCACCTGTTGGCCTGGCATTTCCAGTGGCATACACTGCTATGTCTCCAGCAACAACGAGTGCATAGCGTCCTGTCAGAAACACACAGAAATAACAATGAGAAACAGGGGAGAATCTAGTACATTTTACCATCCATCAGCAATTTTTAGAGTTTGGTTACAGCGGAAATGACCTCAAGATTAAGGGGCTTTTCAATTCTGACTTCTCCCCCACCTTTCAATTTCCTGGCAGCCACTGAAATTTGCAGGAAAAGGCCAGTGATTCTAAGCCATGTCATTATTTTTTGCACTGTAATTGAACTGGTGGCAAACACCCAGAGAATTTAACAAAAAGACTTCAGAAGAGAAAAATAGTTTACCCTCTTGGGTTTTATATGGTTAAACATGAACCCTGTCACTATAAGGCAGAATATCCAAAACCAGGGGATGATGTAACTTTTCAAGAAAATGCCCTGAACTCACCATCCCAAGAACTGGACTCAATCCAATTAATAGCATTAAAAAGGGCAGCAGTGCCTCCATAGCATGCATTGGTGGTGTCGATTCCTTCTACATCCGTATTACCAGATTCTTCAAAAAGCTGCATCAGGACAGTCTTTACGGATTTTGATTTATCAATTATTGTCTCGGTTCCAACTTCTAATCTCCCGATACAATCATAGGCAAGGCTGTTCCTCTCCATGAGCTTCTGAACCACAGTCAAGCAGAGGGAGTTGATATCCTCCCGGTCGGAGCAGAACCCCATTTTTGACTGGCCCAGCCCAATGGTGTATTTCCCGGCATCCACGCCATCATACTTCTCCAGCTCTGTCTGGTCAACATACTGAGATGGGAAATATATTTCCAGTGCAACAATTCCCACATCTTTGGGCCAACAGGATTCAGCATTCACTGGGAGAGAGCCAGGCATCGTGGTAGATCTTAAAGAAAAAAAAGAAAACCACAAAAACAGACAATTTATTCACATCCATTTTGAGAGACCTACTTTCAATTTCTCTAAGTTTATAGAAAAAGTTACATTGCAGGAATTCTACAAGGTCTCTCTGGAGAGACTCTGGTCTCAGCATAATGTAAACATCAATATAAACATAAACATAAATATAATATAACATAATATAATATAAACATAATAAACATAATGTAAACATCAATATAAAATGTTACAAAACTTCCACTAAGAAGAACTTCTAAGTGAAAACACAAATTTCAGCCCTGGAGATGAATGGATGTAGCTTAAGCTCAAGCTACTTCACTGAAGCAAAACACATGTTTCACAAGTGTTTGAGAAATTAGTCTTAATGTTCATTATCCTACTTTTGCTTATATGCAAAGTCTCAATTTAAGACAACCAAGCTAGAAATATTTGATTTTTTAGAAAAATTGTTGGCATTTGGGAACTTCCTGATAAGGATACATTTTAAACAGGTGTCCTTACCAGGAAATCTCCGCCTTAAAGAAGGCCAGGACTTTTCAAAATTATTTTTATTTTTAAAGTAAATGAGCTAAGGTGCTCCATTTTGTTTATACTTACAACAAAGATGCAGTTTGGTTTTTGTCTGCTTTTTGGTTTTTTTGGCGGAGGGGAACAACTTTTTTCGCATGTTTGGTTGGGTTTTATTTTTTGTTCCTTTTAATTATTCTCTGTCTTGGCATTCCAGAACACTGGAACTCCTAACAGCAGGCCTGGAGGAATATTTCACAGGCTGAGATGAACACACAGGGATTCTCCCTGACCAAGTTTTCTTATCTGAACTCCATAGCTTTATTGTCACTATGCTTGGGGATATTGTACACCCCATTACTCTAACCCTATCCGTAGTACTCAGACAGGCACCATCTTCCCGTATTTTTGCTTACATCCTTCCAGAGCATTTGTCCCTTTTGTGCACAGCTCAAGTACCGTCATCCTGACCTCACCCGACTTCTTCCACAAAACCACCAAGAGCTGCATAACGCCTTTCTCTGCAGGAATGACAACTTCATGGGATGTGTATTAAGGTAAGCATTAGGAAAATATTAAAAGTGTTTTCTGTTAGAGGTACAGCCTCGTGTAAGACTGCATGGCTTGCCGTTCATTTTGATTGTCTCTAACGAAGTTCCAAGCATATCTCTGATGTACCCAAAAGTATTTTCTATTTAAGTATTTTCTCTTGTAGCCTTAAAACGCGTAGACGGGAGAAAAGCGCTATCTGCAGCTGCTGACCGAAGCGCTGTGCAACAGCCGTACAGCGGCACTGCCGCGATTTTAACCAAAACAAGCAGTTTGGCCTTGTGTGTGCTTCCTGCCGGCACCCAGCTCTCTCCCTCCACGCCGACAGGGGTCTCTCCTGCACGCAGGCCGTCACCCCAGGTGACCGCCGCCCCGGCCGCGCTGAGGGCGGCGGGCGCCCCCCTGCCCTAACGCGCCTCAAGGTTACCCAGGGCCCGGACAAGGAGACGGCGAAAAGTCACGGAGGGTGGCGTGGAAAAGCCACGGCGCGCCCCACCCGCAGCGCGGGCTCAGCGCGGCGCGGAGGCCGCCCACCCCCGGCCTCCCCCACGTCCCGCCCGCGGCCCCCGGCCCTTACACGTTGCGGAATCCCATGTCAGGCTGCCGGCGCCCCGGGCCGCGCGTGCGCGCTGCGCACACCGGCTCGCGCAGGCGGCTACTGCGCAGGCGCGGGAAGCTCCTCCCCCGGGGGCGGCGCTTCCGAGATGTCACCTGGTAGCGGCGACAACCTTCTCCGCCTAAACCCATCACAGCTTCCCGAAAGCCACGGGCAGTGAAGAGAGGGCCGGTGGTCCGGAGGGCTCCTCCAGGAAATGCTAGGATCATGTCCCGTCTCGGCCACTCACACGCCACCTCCTGGAGACACGACGCAGTGCCGGGGGCCAAAACTCGCCGTTTTACCCCAAATCTGCACAGGGACTGCAGGGGAGGAGGATGATGCTTTCTGGCTCCCTTTATGAATGCAGACGCGCCATCGACATCAAGATCCCAAGGCACCAGCTGGGAAAACGACTTCGGGGTTCAGCTCTCTTTCTGGCGGAAAACACCTCATTTCCATCAAAAGGGGACAAAAAGGAAATACAGACAGACCACTGCTGGGTCAGCACAGGGTCTGGCAGACACCACAAGGACGAGCCTTGTACAAAAGCAGAGCTGATTCTGCTCCAAGAGCTAGAAAGCTGAAAGGCACTTCAAAGATTCTTGCAGTAATAATTTTATTTAAGTTATATACTAAAATGCAATGCATGCAGCACATAATGGACTTCACCTGTAATAACCATAGAACAGTGGTTTTTAACCAGCCAGTGAATTATTAGGAAACTCAGTATGCCAAGAGGATTTGTATTATTGGTGACGGCTGAAGAAAACACTCTGCTCTGTGCTTGTTCCTTACAGAACTTTGAGATCAAAACTGGCATTTAATTCATACTGGCTGCAGTTCTCTCATCAGAAAACTTCCTACAGAAGACGACTAAAGAGAGGCTCTTTCTATTGCGTTCTCATGGCTTATCAAATACCAAGCTGGCCAAACGCACCTAACATAGAAGCAGTCAGGGCTGTCGGGCTGTACTGCAATGGAAAACACGGCTTTATAAGTTTGCTCTGATTACTGAAGAAAATGAGACATATGACATGTTATTTCAGTCAGTCATTTCAGGAAAAAATTGTTTACTTGCTGTAAAACAAACAGTCTTCTGTCCTCTTGCTCAAACAGCAAACAACTTCCCATCATTGAGTTTTTAATGCAAATGAAAGAGCACTCAAAAGTACAATTTCTTTTAAAAGACGGAGGACCTCAAATGCTTTAATATAAATAAACAAGAAACCTGCTATGTTTCACATCCCCCTAAGGTTGTATAAGGAATGATGAGCAGCATGAAACAGACACTTCTTTCTGCAAACATTGCCAGAAATACATTCTCCCATAACAACTGGTGGCTTTCTTTGCTTTTGTTAAGAATTTGAGAGTATTTTGTCAATAATTGGACTTTGTCATTTTCTGCCTAATTCATACAGAACACTTATATGAAAGTTAGAAAATAAGCCCTCAGGCTGTTGGCTACAAGCAGTACACTTGGTAACTCCTTCTGGGGTTTCACCTCTGGAGGACCCAGGGAAGAGGCTTTGGTGATGACGGCAGAGCCACTGCAAGCTGTTCCTTGAAAGTTAAGCAGTGATGACCTGGCAGCTACAGCCGTGACATCACCTAGTCATCCCTGCAGAGCCGAAAGGTCCACAGGTGCCCAGCGCATGCAGGACAGCGGTCACGCCACGAGAGGTCCCTGCCGCCACCCGCACTCGCCACGGCATGGACCGCGCGTGGACGTGGCATCCCCGCGCCCCGCTCGCCTGCAGGCTGACGGGGTGGGGCTGCGTGGGAGGCGGGCAAAACGCGTACAAACACCGAACCGCAGAGACGGCACCTTGAATTAACCCGTGAAAGCCCACCCGCAGCGCCTCCCGCGCTGGGGAGCCCTCCCTCCGGATGCACCCCCGGCACATCCGAGAACGGGGCTCGGTCAGCAGCACGGGTGAGTGCCGAGATGCCCACGCCCGTGCAGCAGCCGCCAGCATCGCCGGGGGCAGCACCCGGCTGCCATCGTCCTGCGTGATGGCGGGTGGCGTGAGCAGAAGGCCACGCCCGCCCCGCCCTCCCCACCTTGGGTGGGCGCCTCTGTCGCGACACGGAGAAGCAGCAAAGCGACACGCCGAAGGCGTCGCCGCTTTCGGGTTTCTTTGTGGAGCCCTAGGCGGGGGCAGATCCCGGCGGAGCCCCGCTGCAGCCGCCCACCACAGCGCACCCAGCCGGGGGGCTTCCCCCGCGGGCAGGATGGAAGGCAGCGCCCGGCACCGGCTCTTTCAGGCGGTCTTTGGCGTCGCCGGCTGCCCCGGGCAGGGAGCGCCGCACGCCGCGCCCGGGCGATGCTCAATGATGCTCCCGGCAGCGCCCAGCGCCCTGTGCAGATTGACACCAGCGCTAAGAGACACTCACACGCCTCTTTTGCTCTTTTCTTCCTGCCCTTTTTCCTCTTTCATCCTCTTTTCTCTCCCTCTTTTTTTTTTTTCCTTTCTCCATTTTTCCTCCTTTTTTTACTTTTTTCTCCCCTCTTGCCGCACTGCAGGCACTAGTGACAACACGCTTGCATGCACTGAAAACACCGCTTCTAACTATGTCGACCCACCCCCAAACCCCGCGGGCGGCTCCGCAGCCCCACCGCCTCACGCGTGCTTCCCCCGAGCGGCTCCGCGCCTCCCGTCGCGGCGGAGAGGACACGCAGGGGCCGCTGCCCGGTGCTGAGACGGCGGCGCACGCCGTTCAGCCCAAAGGCCTCCAGGTGCCGAGCCGCCCTCACCTGTCGGAGATGATGGCTCCGGTGTCGCTCGCCGCTCCGCAACCTCGCCCGTTCGCACGAACCAGGGAAAACACGGGGCGCCGGCGAGAGGCGCCTTTAAACAGCCCCGCCGCCCCGGCTCCGGCTCTCGCCCTGAGCGGCAGCTCCTCCCGCCAATCACAGCTGCCGCTGCCCAGGCCCCGCCCGCCGGGCGGCTCGCAGCTGGCGGAGAAGGCGGGGGGAATGGTGTGAGAAAGTGACGCGGCGTGGCCAGAGGGCAGCGCGCCAATGAGGACGCGGCAGCGGCGGCGGGCGCTCAATGGGAGCCGAGCGCAGCGCGGGGGGAGCCAATGGGAGCGCCCTGCCGACGGCGGGTGAGGGTAGCACGGCTGCCGGTCCCCGGCGAGGCGAGGAGGCGGTTGCCTGGCAACGGGAGGCGAGGCCTGCCCGGCCTGGCCACAGCCTCCCCTCCAGCCGCCCCGGCGCCGGACCCGACCTCTGGACCCGGGCCCAGCCCGACGGGCCCCGGCGTCTCCGGGGGCTGAGATCGGGCGCGGAGGGCCCTGGGTGAGGGGCTGGGAGGCGGCAGCGGCGCGTCGAGAGGGGCCCCAGGGCTGTTGCGGCGTCATCAGGCCGGGGCGGGCAGGGGGCTGCGGGGCAGCAGGAGGCCATGGTGCAGGTAACTCGGCTCAGGGAGCGCAGCCCCGTATCCTGGGCCTGTGAAACCTGCCCACGGTCCTTCCCGTGGCGGGCCAGGACCAGGCGCTTGGGGCTTGCACGGGGCTCTGCCCCATGGACGAGGCGCTGTCCTGCCCTACCTGCCCTGGATCCTCCCGTCACATCTCTTCCCAGCTTGTTAAATCCACAGTGTGCCAAGTCATATCTCATGGCGTTATTGGTGCTTGGCAAAATCACTATTAGCTAATGTATGGGTTTCACATGCCAACCTCGGCGGCCTGTAGGCACTGTGGTGACTGATATCCAGCTAACCCATTGCTGCACAGGTTACTGGGCATTGCCTGTTGCAGATGGGAAAGTGCTTCATAAAATTTACACACCTATTTTAAAGCCTTGATAGTTCGCTCAAGTCGAAGAAATATACTCCCTTAGCAGCCAGTGTCAGGTTCTGTGACATCTCATTGCTACAGCTAGGCAAAGACAACACTTTGCTTGCCACCCACAGTGTGAAGGTGTTGAAACTGTATTATTTCCACCATTTTAAGGGCATGTAAAAATAATGCAAAAGAGAGGGGAAAACTGTCACTGAAAGACTTAACTCCTGTCATGTTTGTTGAATCTGTTTTGCACTTGTAACTAACTGTTCTGCTATTGTCACATAGAATCACAGATTTTTCATGTAACTCTTCATAGTGCAAGGATTGAGAAATACTACTGAGAAATCAAAAGTTTTGTTTGCACATGTTACCCTGCACTCTTCTGATAAGCTTATGCCAGTCTGTGTACAAGCCAGTTCCATTTGTAATTCTGAAAAAACACGGTGACAAAATGCAGGCTAAGTAGGTGATGGCACGGTTAGGTCATGTAGACACACCGCGTGTTCTCTGCCTACGCACCAAACAGACTTCCTGTTAGAAAAGTTGAACTTCTGCTCTGGGAACCTAAAACTTGAATTCCTCCTACTTTTCCCTTCCTACCACAAAAAGAAAAACCAAAAGCAGAACCATGCCTTTGTTCTAGACTTAAATATGGGTTGCTAACACCAGCCTCTCATTGTGGGCTTTGGTAGCAAAATGCTTCCTGACGTGGGGTTGCACTGGCAGTTGTGGCTGTAGGACAGAACAGGCACCCAGGAGATGAAGCCATCAGTCTTGTTGAATTTGCGGGAGCTCAGGTGAGGGCTGTGAGTGCACCCCGAGACCTTGCAGCCCCTTCCCCGCTCCCTGGGGGCTCATCTCCCTGTGCATGGGCCTGGCTCCGGTACAACGCACACCCGCAGCCTGGGACAGGGCTGCAGCAAAAGCAGCTGTGCAGAGACCCTCATCGCTTATTCCCCTTCACTGGGGGGCTGTATCTGAACTGTTGCAGGTGTCCTTGTGCCCAGCTGTGTCCCTGTGGTCCTGAGCCACTGACTTAACTTCCCAGCTTCACCTCCGACCTGCTCATCACTGCACACTGGCCTGAAACCCTGGATTCTTGGTTGACCCCGCTCACCGTCACTGCCCTGCTCTGCTTTGTTGTGCATTTACCAGCAAGGCCACTGCCCTGCCTGCCTTGTCACGTTCAGCTCCTGGCTCTCCTGCCCTTGCAGAGCTACTTTGCTGCTCCTGCCAGCTTCACTCTGCTGGCCTGTAGGCATGCACTTACACAGTGGTGGGGTTTGTTTGTTTAGGGGTTTTTGTTGTTTTTGTTGTTGTTGTTGTTGTTTGTTTGTTTGTTTTTCTGAAAAATGTCATGTTTGCTCTTAAAATGGGAAAAGCAGAATTGGTCTTTGCAATTGTTTTTTTGGTGTGTAGTCAACAATAAATGCAGATGTAAATAGTAATCTTGTTATCTTTATTACATCTTCACAGATATGATCAAAAAAGGTGTCAAAATTACCAAGATTAGCTTGGGGAAATGATCCATATTATTGCTTTCTTTTCCGTGTCCGTGGTACAAGATGATGAATGACCTCTCACAGTCTCTTACATTAACTTTCTGTGTCGTAGAAGATAGCATGACATAGGCATGCATAAAACCATTGCTATTGATTCAAAATCATGTACGTTCAAAACAAACCTCTGTCAACCACCTGTAGCAAATAAAATTATAACCATATTCTCCTAGTATTTAAAGTTCACATGCTGCAGATGATGAAGAAAAGGTAAAAGGTGAAAGGTAAAATGTGACAGCTGCTGGATTTTCAGAATCTTAAAACTCAGGTTAAGGACACAATGCAGCCCCAGTTTCTTAACAATTATCTGAGGTTAAATTCAGAGATCAGGTATCTAATCTACACTGCTAAAATCAATGTATTATAGTTGCCTCCTCAGGATGTTTCTGGATCCAGATGATAATTTAAATTTGCATCAAGTCCAGAAGTCCTCCTCTTGCAGACTTCTTTAATGACTAATTCTTTATAGCCTAAGATGTACTATATTTTCTTATTAAACAGTACAATTTATTTTATAATTGTTGTCAATAGCATTATTTTTATTTGGTTTTATGAGCCTCTTACCTGCTTTTCATGTCACTGAGTGTATTGCAAGGCAATACATACAAAAAAATTACTACTATGTCTTCACAAGAAGCGACCTGCCTATACTGCTATTGCAATAGGATAGACTACAATTGCTTTTTACAATTTTCTTGCAAATATTGCAGTAATATCATTTAAGTTGTTGGTGAATCTTGTTCCAAACCTCTTAGGTAATTAATTATAGTCCTCTAACCAAACTGTGTTTCAGACATGTGATTGCCACTATTTCCAGCCCAGCTTTTGAGAATTCTGGTAATTTTCTTTTTGTGGCTCGACAGCTTAGCCAGTTTGTCCCATGGGATTTTCAACAGAGACTGTATTCGGTAATTTGGACTCATGTACCAAAATGAATGCGGCACCTCAGTAACATTAGAACTTGAAACCTGAGAAAGGAGAGGTCCTTTTAATAAAGATAGTACTACCAAAGAAACTCAGCATGACTGAGAATAAGCTTCGAGCAGGTTTCTGCTCGAAGGTTGCTAGTGAGAGGAAAACCACACTTCCTCTTTCTCTGTTAAAATCCAGGTTGTTTTGATAAAAGAGGAGTTTGAATTTGAGCCTCTCTCACCATTTTTCAGCTGTGTAAAGGTGGATGCGATTTCCTAATCCAGTACTGTTTCAAAAGAAAAGTATTTGCTCTCTGATGACTCACCTTTACTTCTAGTTTTAAGCCTATGTATCAAATTTAGGGGCACTGGCTTATCCTCAAAGAAACCCAACAGGTTCTTTGCTTCTGTTTAGTAATTCTCAAGCAATCCTATCTGTGACTTTTTTTTCCTAAAGTCTCTTAAAGAGATAGAGACTGTCGTATTAGGCTAAGTTAATTATTCTTAAAATAAATTAAACAGTCAGATGATTTAAGTTTTTTCTTAAAACCTTTTAAAAGTGAATTTATGAGAATTTTTAATGATATTAATTACAGGCCTAGTTTGGATTTAGTTCAACTGGAGCTACACTTAAGTCACTAAAATGCTCACTGGGGTTTTCAGATGCCAACTACATCTTTAGGTGTCTAAACCCATTGAAAAGAGAATTTTAGCCAGCATTTTCAGGCAAAAGAGCATCCTGTCCCATAATAATATGTTCCATAAAACAAGATGTTGAGATGACTTTATTGAAAAAAATATTGATTTTATTTTGTTGCCAAGTACAAAATAGCAAAGGTCAAAAAATAATGCTCAGGTACAGGGAATATGAGGTCACTCAAGTGAAAGTCTGGAAACTGAAAGTTGTTTTTTTTACATATTTGTGTGTCAGGGTTCAGGGATAAATGAAACTGTACCAGGCAGTAGATCTTTCAAGTGTTGTTTTGGTACTTCACATACCAATATTGGGTCAGAAAGCTTTTTGGTTTAATGACTAGCAGAAGTTGTTAAACTCTCAAAAGAATGCCCAGGAACTCAAACTTGAAACACAGTTGGGAGCTGGGAGAGGACTTGTGTCATCTCATAATCTCTCAGTTTGATCTATTGAATCCAGGAGAACCTGATATGAAATAGCACCCACACTGGGGAACAGGGAGGTGTAAACAAAACTATAAAAGCCTGTCTTGTTAAAGCAGGTCTAGTAAATGCATATATTTCAATAGTATTTGAGTTGCAGATCTGGTTAGGTCCTAAAATATTTGTGACATTTTAACCATTCCAGTTATTAAAAATGATAAAAATGCATTTAGAACACACTTTACTGTTTTTATGCAATATACATAAGAGGAGGAACGGCAGCAGTGTTATTATTTCAAATACAAAGCAGTAACTGCTGAAGAGATAAGAATCTAATGTGAGGGGACAGGAAAGCTGACAGTACAAAAGGAGGTCATCAGTAGGAAGAAGATACTAATCCCCAAACCAGAGGGACAACCGAGCCCAGAGGACCAGTCTGTAAGCCAGGACTGTGTGGAGCTTCCCAGCAGCCTGTGCCGAAACCAGCAGGGACAGGACTTCCCATGACAGGCTGGGTACCCAGGAGTTCTCAGTCTCGATGGTAGTGCTGCTGTGGTCTCATTGAGGCTCACAGTTTCACTTTTCCTATCCGTACTCCCAGCTTGACTTTGCTGCATTTTCCAGTTTCCCAGACTTTCCTGACTTGACTTTACCAAGTGGCAATATTTAATCATTCTGTAAGCAGTGGTCGAATGCTTCACAGGGGCCTCAGATGTGTCTGCGATAGCCTGGGAAGTTAGTTGCATTCTCTGATCCCATGGAATGCTCAATATTTCCGATAAAGCAGGCATGGAAATCAGGATACACTCCATACTTTGGTCAGTACTTAGGGTACACTCTACACACCCAAAAGGCCACTGATTGCATTGATGGTTGCATGAGGAATTGAGATGCTATCATAAACCCACCTAGAAATGTGTGACTCAAGAGGGAAGTGTGAAGGTAAAATATGGAATCTTGAGCAGAACATGAGGAAGAAAATAAATAGAACTGCCAGAAACAGTAAGATACCGATACTGTAGTGCAATATATTTCACCAATTTAGTGTTCCAGGTGCTCTGTTGACCTGGGCCCAGGAGGACTAGGTTCTGCCTAATACCCGTTTACTAAATCATGCGGTGTCCAGGCATCACAGTGCGCATCAGAGTGCACACAAAATGGTGTGAAACGTGTACCACCACAGCTTGCATCAGCCAGAGTTGCATCCTCTGCCTCCCCTGGATGCTGCGTTTGGGAGGAAGAGCTTCTGTGCATGTTCGAAGACAGAGAAAGCAACACCAAACCTGGCTCCTGGCACAAGGCGTCCTGCATGTCATGTCAGCAGGATGGAGCTCTGCCAGTGCGCATGGCGCACACAATATTCCCTAGAAGCCGGAAGAAGAGGTAGGTGAGTTGCTTCATCCCCGTTGGGAGGCTGTTGCCTCATCAGAGAAGATAATTATGTTTCTTATCTGTTTTGAAAGGAGACAGTTTCTTTCATCAGATGTGCCTCTGTCGGTGTATGCTATCTAATCTCTAGTGACCTTGCTACAGATATTCGTCTTTATTTTATGTAGGGAAGCCATCAGCAGCTGCTTCTGTCTACTGGAGTATGTAGTTAGACGTAGCAATTTCAAAACAAATACAAGAGAAAATTCAGAGGAGCTAATTTAAGGCAAATGCAGTGAATGAAAATGAACAGTAATTAGTAGGTAAAGAGGAAGAAGAACAGAATTATGTGCTATATTAAGTATTTTTGGCTCACCAGATAAATATTTTAAGTATGCATTCTATGGCACTTACTGTTTTTAAGACCACTCTTTTCCCTCATTTGCTGCTTTCCACACGTATGTGTCTGAGGAAAAGTGCCTTTGACTGAGGTGGCTTTGTGGAAATAGTAAATTAGCCTGAAGTTTCCAAGGAAGGAGGGAGGGAAGGAACTGGAGACTGTGCCACACGGGAGAAGGCAGTGCCATGCAGTGAGAGGGGGACTATGGAGCGGAGAGCCAGACCGGCATTTATTATTAGTCTTCAAAGAAAGGCCGTGATAGACACATGCAATCCTCAAGGGTAATTAAGAGAAATGCAGCAAAGAGGGCAGGAAAGACCCAGCTGAAGGATTTCAATAGGGAATTGAATGAAAAAAAGAAATGGAGATTATTTTTTGTTGCGTAGCTTTGGATGCCACACTTGGAGCCCAATGAACAGGCTCGGTTATTATCACTGAAATGATATTTCATTACAATAACAGCTGGGAGCAGAGGTTCTTTAGAATAAGTAAACAATACATGGTTTTGGCCAGCTTAAACTGAACTAGTATCCAGAAATCTATCTGTAAAATCATGTAAGAAGAAAAAAAATTAATGACTGGAAGAACAGAAATAAAACATGTAACAGCACAAAGATGATTTCAGACAAGAAAGAATAAGGACCAAGAATGGGACTGGGAAAATGGAGCAATGATGAGGAAGGAACTACATACTTCCATGTTAAAACAGAAATCACAGGGGAGGTTGCCATGAAAACATGATGGGAGAGAGGAGGATTTAAGTCTAACAATAGATCTAGCAAGTGCAGCAAGCACTTGCTACAAGGCATTGTCAAGAACTCCTTGTCATTTGGCTGGTAATGTGACCAGAATCATTCTTGTGTAGAGTTGATGTTTTCTGCCGCTGCTTTCTCTAGCACTCAGATATTTGAAAAGTCATTTTAACGCTACAATCATCCATGGCTGATGAAGTCTGTTATCTTTGTTTGCAGGTATCTTCATCATGGGGCTTGCTTCTTCATGTTATTTTTTCTTTTCTTCTTAATAATTTTGGTTTTTCTCTGCTTTCGACTGTGAGGTTTTTTTCTGGGAATCTTGTGCTTAGTCATCTTCATCCATTTTTTAAGTTTTCTAATCTGTGGGCTCACACAGAACTTTCTGCCTCCTATGTAGAGACTGCCAGAGCAAAAATTGGTTGTCAGTTTCAAAGAAAAAATGTAAAGTCCCCAGCTTTTAAAAATGATCGTACTTATCACTCACCTATGAAGACCACAAAGTTAGAATTGGTTTATATTAAATTATATTTTATACTATGTCTATTCACTTTTGTCTGGTTTCAAATACGTAAAAGTTATAACCTAAAGTTCATATGGTTAGACTCGTCTTCTAAAAACTGAAAAAAGCTTTACTACTTTAGTGTGACTGAAAAAAACCACAATGCAAAACAGTACATTTCTATGGCAAATAAATAAGTAGACAATGTTATTATGATTATTTTCAGGATCACCATGCAACTGCCTAGAAATAAAAAAAATGTCCAGGATTTCTTTGAAATTTATCAGTTTAACACAGTGTGATATGGTACCAGACCAAAAAAAAAAAAAAAGCTTATGTACAAAAGTGAAGCTGATTTAATGAGTTTAGGCAAGGTTTGGAGAGGATCAACAGTTGGAAAACACAGATAAGTCTTAAAGTGCATGAGTCATTCTTCAGTTCTGAAAATAAGGCAATTATCAAAGTTAGTGCAGGCTGAATAACTGTCAATATTATTACTGAAAAGGAAATTCAATTCTAGCAGTCTTAAATCACACACAATCTTGTTTTTCACTGAATTTGTGTCAGCATTCTAAGATTCTACATGTTTAAGTGGCACCAAATAGTTTTTAACTTGACAGTACCCCTTTCACAGTGAAGGACTCAAAACATATCTTACATAACAGCTTCCAGGTGACACAGGCCATCCGCTTTCTGCACTTCAAACCTCTCCACTCTTTGGAGAATTCCTTTGGGAATTCCATGTGAAATTTTCATGCAACAGTTGAAGGCCCCAGGAAACAAAGCTAAAAAAGAGTAATAAGAATGTTAGAAACAACATAGGTATGAAGCAGAGAAGTCATAACTTGACTTCACAGAATCACAGAATCATAGAATGCCTGAGGTTGGAAGGGATCTCTGGAGGTCATCCAGTCCAGCTCACCTGCTCAAGCAGAGCCACCTGGAGCTGCTTGCCCTTGACCATGCTCAGACACCTTGTGGATATCTCCAAGGATTGAGACTGCACAACCTATCTCAGCAACTGCTCCAGTGTTTGACCACCCTCACAAAAACAAAACAAAACAAAACAAAGCAAAACAAACAAAAAGGTGTTTCCCTGTGTTTGGATTGAATTTCATGTGTTTTATTTTGTGTCCACTGCTTTCTGTCCTAATCAGCGGACACTACTGCAAAGTGCCTGGTTCCCTTCTTTCATTCCCACCAGTTATGGGAATGGGACTGGGTTGGAAAAGACCTCAGAGATCATCAAGTCCAACCCTTGGTCCAACTCCAGTCCATTTACTAGATCACGGCACTAAGTACCATGTCCAATCTCAGTTTAAAAACCTCCAGGGACGGTGAGTCCACCACCTCCCTTGTTCTATTGCTGACTGCCTGGGAGAAGAGACCAACCCCCACCTGGCTATAACTTCCTTTCAGGTAGTTATAGAGAGTGATGAGCTCACCTCTGAGCCTCCTCTTCTCCAGACTAAACAACCCCAGCTCCCTCAGCCTCTCCCCATAGGTCTTCTGCTCAAGTCCCTTCACCAGTCGTGTTGCTCTTCTCTGGACCCGCTCCAGCACTTCAATGTCTTTCCTGAACTGAGGGGCCCAGAACTGAACACAGTACTCCAGGTGTGGCCTCCCCAATGCAGAGTACAGGGGAAGGATCACTTCCCTTGTCCTGCTGACCACGCTATTTCTGATACAGGACAGGATACCGTTGGCCTTCTTGGCCACCTGTGCACACTGTTGGCTCATGTTGAGCTTCCTGTCAATTAGTACCCCCAGGTCCCTTTCTGCCTGACTGCTCTCCAGCCACTCTGCGCCCAGCCTGTAGCGCTTCAGGGGGTTGTTGTGACCAAAGTGCAGCACCCGGCACTTGGCCTTGTTGAACTTCATCCCATTGGAATCAGCCCATTTTTCCAGTCTATCCAGATCCCTCTGCAGAGCCCTCCTGCCTTCCAGCAGGTTGACACTCCCTCCCAAGTTGGTGTCATCAGCAAATTTGCTGATGATGGTCTCAATCCCCTCATCTAAATCGTCAATAAAGATGTTAAACAGGACTGGACCCAACACTGACCCCTGGGGAACACCACTAGTGACTGGCCGCCAGCTGGATGCAGCCCCATTCACCAGCACTCTCTGGGCCCGGCCCTCCAGCCAGTTCTTAACCCAGCATAGACTGCACTTGTCCAAGCCACGGGCTACCAGCTTTTGCAGGAGTATATGATGGGAGACAGTGTCAAAGGCCTTGCTGAAGTCTAGATAGACCAGGTCTACAGCTTTCCCTTCATCCACCACGCTGTGTAACCATCCACCATCATGTTGTAACCATAATGGTTACAACACCTTGATGACAACTCCCTTGAGCCTTCTCCAGGCTAAACAGTCCTGGCTCTCTCAAGATTTCCTCATCTGCAAGATGCTCCAGTCCCTTTATCATCTTTGTAGCCCTTTGCTGGACTCTCTCCACTAAGTTCACGTCTCTCTAGTGCTGGAGAGCCCAGGACCCAACACTCCAGCTTTGGCCTCGCTAGTGCTGAGGGGAAGGATCACACTTGACCCTGTGACCAGAACCCCCTGCTCTTGACCCCTGGTAAAGTATTTAGCATAACTAACGCCATTTTATTAGGCAAGCAGCCATTCTGTGACTGAGCCAGTGACATATTCATTCCCTTTCCCATGTTACCAGGCCCTGAATGTCCTGTGAACCAAGCAGATGAACCAGACACATTTCTTCCTCCCTTCTCTACCAGCCCCCAGCATGTACTGCTGCCTGGTATTATTCCTCCCCAGACACAGGACTTTGCATTTCCCCTTTTGAACATCACGAGATTTCTCTCTGTCCATTTTTACAGTCTTGTGAGGTATATTTGCAAAGCAGCAAAACCATGTGGTGCATCAGCCACAGTTCCCAGTTTTTATCACCTGCAAACTTGCTGAGGGCACATTCTGGCCCATTGTCCAGGTCATTAATGAGAATGTTGAACAGTATTGGGCTCATGTTGACCTATGGGGTACACCACTTGCTTGCAATTGGACTTCGTGCTACTGATCACAACCCTCTGGACCTGGTTGTTTGGCTGCTTTTCAGTCCACCTCACTATTCACTCATCTACCCTGTACTTTGTCAACTTAGTCTATGATGATGTTATAGGAGACAGTATCAATGGCTTTACTAAAGTCAACGTAAACCACATTCACTGCTCACCTCCCGACCACCACACTAGTCACCTCACTGTAGAAGGCTACCAGGTTGGTCAAGCATGATTTCCCCTTCATAAATCGATGCTGTCTACTCTTGATCATTGTCTCATCCTTTAGATCTTTGGAAATGCTTTCCAGGAGGATTTTCTCCACCACCTTCCCAGGGATTGAGGTGAGATTGACCAAGCTATAGTTCTCTTGGATCTTCCCTCTTGCCTTTCTTGAAGATAGGAATGACATTTGCTTTCTTCCATTCTTCATGAACCTCTCCCAGTCACCATGGCTGTTTGAAGATCATTGATGATGGCCTCACAATGACATCAGACAGCTCCTCACCACTGGTGGGTGGTGCATCCCATCTGTCCCTGTGGCCTTGTGTAGGTTCAGTTTTTCCAAGTGCTCCCTAATCTGTTCCTCCTCCACTGACGATAAATCTTCCCTGCTCCAGACTTTCCTCTGGTCTCAGAGATGTGGAATTCTTGAAGGCCAGTTTGAATGGTAAAGAATAAGGCAGAGAAGGCACTGAGTTACCTCAGCTTCCCCATGTAATTTGTCAGCAGTTGCCCTGCCCCATTGAATAGTGGGTTCACATATTCCCTTCTCTTTCTTTTACTGTTTATGTACTTGTGGAATCCTTTCTTGCTGCATGTCACATCCCTTGCCAGATTGAACTCCAGCTCAGCTTTGGCCTTCCTAACCCCATTCCTGCATAATCAGAGAGCAACTCTATAATCCACCTGAGTCACCTGCCCCTGCTTCCACTCCTCTGTTCCACACTTTGTTTTCATGTTTGAGTTCAGGTAGGAGCTCTGTGGTCATCCATGCAGACCTCCTGCCACTTTCTTGGTTTTCTGTTTGAGACAGACCTTTCTAGAGCTTGTCAGACAACTCTCATTGACCCTTCTCCTCTCCAGAGTCATATTCCATGGGATTCTTCCAAGCAGGTCTCTGAAGAGGTTGTTAATCTGCTCTCCTGAAATCCAGGGCCATGCTCTTGCTTTTTGCTCTGCTCCCTTCTCCTGGGATCCTAAACTCCACCATCTTACGGACACTGCAGCCAGCACTGCCTCTGACTTTCATGTTTCTGAACAGTTCTTCCTTGTTTGCAAGTATCTGGTCCAGATGAGTGCTTTTCCTTACTGGTTCCTTTGATTACTTGTGCTGGAAGATGCCATCAATGAACTTGAGAAATCTTGTAGATTGCTTGATCACTGCTGTGTTGCCCTTTCAGCAGATATCAGGGTGGTTAAAGTCACCCATGAGGGCGAGGGCCTGTGAATGTGAGGCTTTTTCCAGCTGTTTGAAGAAGATCTCATCTACTTCTTCCTAGTCAGGAAGTCCATAGCAGATGCCCCCTACAATGTCGTCTCTGTTGATTTGCTCACTAATCTCGACCCATAAGCTCTCAGTAGGCTCATCATCCATCCCCAGGCAGAGCTCCATGTATTCCTGCCACTCTCATGCATAAAAAGCCCCTCCTCACCTTCCAGCCTGTTCTTCCTAAAAGCCCATACCCCTCCATTGCAGCACACCCGCCATGTGAGCCATACCACCACATCTCCGTGACCCCGGTGAAGTTCTTGCTCTGTGCCTGCAGACAGAGTTTAGGCTCCTGCTGTTTGCTCTCCGTACTGCACACATTAGTGGAAGGGCATTTCAGAGAGGTGTCAAGGGTTAGTCATCTTTACAGCTTACAGGATGAGATATCAGCCTCTCAGATTTTCTGACAAGACAGGTGTTTTTGTTGTTTAAAGAACAGCTTCCTCCACCTCTCCTTGTCTGCACATATGTAAAGGCTTTTAATAATACAATAAAATAACAATAAAAATATTTAAGTGTTTTATTTGTGTATTTAAGTGTTTTATTTGTGGAAGAAGGTCACCAACATTAATGACACAGGAAGTGTCATGAGTATAATTGAAAAGCTCTGCCTTGCAAGGTTGAATCAGGCTCATTATCTTTTGTCTTTGAAATTATTAATGGTGTTGCTGGATTTTATGTTTTCTATTGCCCAATGGCTCCCATGGCTGAACATGTCTCCAAAAGGGAATGATCTCCTGCAGACTTTTTCCTGCTTGCTAATACCATCTTGAAAATAAAAAGTCACTGAGCCTTAAAAAAAAGAGATCATATCTCAATATTTTTTTATGACAAATATTAACATTTTGGTGTTTGATTTCTTCTGCTCTAGCACAGAAATATATCTTCTGAAAGGGACTCCCTCCACCAGCTCAAGGACAAGCAAAGGTATGTGTCTCAGGGATTTATCTAGGATATGAGGGTCTCAGGACCAAATCCCTGCTTCAAAGTGAGCACAGCAAGGACGCCTGTGTTCCAGTCCATGAGAAAATCTGGGAGAAATGGCGAGACAGTCTTCTTCCTATTTGTTTTGGTTAATTTATGTTTTCTAGCCTGTAAATCATGCTGTTCCTTAAGTAATCATTTAGCTTAGGAGTGCAAGAGTCATAGAGCATGAAGAAAAAAAAATAGAAGCAGGAGAATCAATTTCAGTTCCTATAAGCAGGAGATGAGAAATCTCTTTGAAACTGTCTGGTAAGCAAGAAGGTTGTGTGCTCTGCTCCCTACAAGAGTGCTCACTGACTGACGGGGTAACAGACGCCGGCAGAGCTGCAGCAGCGAGCTGGAGCAGGGAGCTGGAGCAATGAGCTGGAGCAGGGAGCTGGAGCAATGAGCTGGAGCAATGAGCTGGAGCAATGAGCTGGAGCAGCAAGCTCGAGCAATGAGCTGGAGCAGGGAGCTGGAGCAATGAGCTGAAGCAGGGAGCTGGAACAGGGAGCTGGAGCAGGGAGCTGGAGCAGGGAGCTGGAGCAATGAGCTGGAGCAGGGAGCTGGAGCAGGGAGCTGGAGCAATGAGCTGGAACAGGGAGCTGGAGCAATGAGCTGGAGCAATGAGCTGGAGCAGGGAGCTGGAACAGGGAGCTGGAGCAATGAGCTGGAGCAATGAGCTGGAGCAGGGAGCTGGAGCAAGGAGCTGGAGCAGGGAGCTGGAGCAATGAGCTGGAGCAGGGAGCTGGAGCAGGGAGCTGGAACAGGGAGCTGCCGCAGGGAGCTGGAGCAGGGAGCTAGAGCAGCGAGCTGGAGCAGGGAGCTGGAGCAATGAGCTGGAGCAGGGAGCTGGAGCAGGAAGCTGGAGCAATGAGCTGGAGCAGGGAGCTGGAGCAGGGAGTTGGAGCAGGGAGCTGGAGCAGGGAGCTGGAGCAATGAGCTGGAGCAGGGAGCTGGAGCAGGAAGTTGGAGCAATGAGCTGGAGCAGGGAGCTGGAGCAGGGAGTTGGAGCAGGGAGCTGGAACAGGGAGCTGGAGCAGGGAGTTGGAGCAGGGAGCTGGAGCAGGGAGCTGGAGCAATGAGCTGGAGCAGGGAGCTGGAGCAGGGAGTTGGAGCAGGAAGCTGGAGCAGGGAGCTGGAGCAGGGAGTTGGAGCAATGAGCTGGAGCAATGAGCTGGAGCAGGGAGGTGGAGCAGGGTTTTGGAGCAGGGAGGTGGAGCAATGAGCTGGAACAGGGAGCTGGAGCAGGGAGCTGGAGCAGGGAGCTGGAGCAATGAGCTGGAACAGGGAGCTGGAGCAATGAGCTGGAGCAGGGAGTTGGAGCAGGGAGCTGGAGCAATGAGCTGGAGCAGAGAGCTGGAACAGGGAGCTGGAGCAGGGAGCTGGAGCAGGGAGCTGGAACAGGGAGCTGGAGCAATGAGCTGGAGCAGAGAGGTGGAGCAAGGAGCTGGAGCAAGGAGTTGGAGCAGGGAGCTGGAGCAATGAGCTGGAGCAGGGAGTTGGAGCAGGGAGCTGGAGCAGGGAGCTGGAGCAATGAGCTGGAGCAATGAGCTGGAGCAGGGAGCTGGAGCAGGGAGCTGGAGCAATGAGCTGGAGCAGGGAGCTGGAGCAGGGAGTTGGAGCAATGAGCTGGAACAGGGAGCTGGAGCAATGAGCTGGAGCAGGGAGTTGGAGCAGGGAGCTGGAGCAGGGAGTTGGAGCAATGAGCTGGAGCAATGAGCTGGAGCAGCTCGCCAGGCAGCTGGAGTCCCCAAAGACCAGCCACACCATCCACTGCAGTGTGCAGGGTCTGAAAAGACAACAGAGCCCCGGGATTTCACATCCAGAAGGGAAAGTGGAAGAAAGCAGTTGGGCCGGCAGTTGCCTCCTCAGCAACCCAGCGAGGAGGACTACAAATAATCATACGGCGCAGGAGGATTAATTAAGTGTTGAACGTTACCTGTATTATTTCCCCATTGCCCTTTGCTTTTCTCTCTTTGACAGCGTACTGCTTGTGAGGCCAGTTATTAATCATTGTTGTTTGCAAATGGGAGTTCAGCTCACTGAGCACCACTAAGTTTAATTTTTTCTGGGTGCTCAAGACAGTGTGGGTGACACTAAAGTAAGATCTTTTGTTATCACCAATCAGTTCCTGGCAGAAAGATTACGTGGGATAAAAACTCAAGGAAAGGTAATCATACCTTGAACTTTATCTGAGCTGGCCAGCTCTGCTTTTTGGAGAGGTCTAGTCCTGTGCTTCTTTGGGGTCTACTAAACTAAAATGGTTGACAAGGCCAGCACTCCCATGGAATGGCTGGATATTACAGAAGGTCTCAGGGTGAGCCAGCTGTCTCCTGAACTCTTCCTCACCTGGTTACTCAGGTGTCTTGCTCTCATCCCACTTCACCTACTCAGAAACGTCACTTCCTCTAATTCTCAGATCTCAGCCACCTGTACTGCACTTTATAGTGTGATATAGTGCACTATGTTAGCCAGTTGTCCACTTTATGACTGAAAATTAAGAAATATTGATATGCTTCTATAGCTTTATAAAGAAATATATACACAAACTCATACAAGGAAAATAAAGCAAAATTCTTGATGCATCCAGGTGGCTTTATGGATATCACACTGGCCACTCACGACAGACTGTCGTTTTACAGGGAACTTAGCCAACAGGAATCGCGTCTTTCAGAAACTTGTTTATAATTGCACTTTTAGACAGCACTTCTATAACTAGAGTAGCAGTTCTAGAGTGAATTCAATTACCTGACACTCGGTTAATCTTTGGAGCATTAAGCCACTGACGTCTAATTCATGCAGCTGTACAAAAATCTGTGCCTCCCAGCATGAGAACATGCAACAGACTGCATGTGAAACTGGTGAATACACCAACAGAAAGCAGATTGAAATTTTATTTAAAATGTGAGTAAGGTGGTGCTTAAGATTTTGCTAAAGGGGCAAAAGCATTTCTTATGAAGTTTGAGATGCTGCTAGTAACTTTTTATTTGATGCATGTGCCTGGAGAGGGTCTCTTGCTTTCACAGATTTGTATGAGTGTTTGCCTTGAGGAATTCTGATCTGCACTGTTTTTTTGACCAAAAAAAGCTGTCACTTTTAAATATTGTTCTTGTTGTTATGTGCATGAAAGTACATCTACAATATGGAAAATATAAATTATCTTTGAATCACAGATGAATACACGGCATCAGGGTCTTTTTGTCAGACAATATGAAAGTGTCATCAGCAACTTGTTTACAGAGGTACTTGTGAGAACTGGTACCTTTTTACATGGGAGTCAGTTTTAAAAGTTGTGGCGTTTTGTTTGTTGATTGATTTGGTTTGTTTTGTGTTTTTGTTTGTTTGTTTGTTTCAGTTTCTGAGTGTGAAGAACAATTGGAGCAGTGAGCCAAGGAATTCCTGTATTTCCCTAGAGCTCCTGGAGAGGGGGTGCTGCTCTCCCGGAGCACTGAGCCATCCTGCCCACTCCATTGCCCAGTCCATTATTACAGCACAAAAACCAGTTCTGGTGGAACAAGACCTTTGTGAGTACTGTTCATTATATATGTCTTTATGCTTCTGTTGATCAGTATCAAGTCTCTTTAACGGATGAAAGTTTATTTTTTCCGATTACTGTCTCCTACCTGGCCAAACTCAGCCCACAGAAACTTCTCTCATCCTTTCTGCTTTACTTTTTTCATTGTCCTTCTCAAACTTGAGAGGCTGAGGAAGCTGAGGAAGGCTGTGTCATCTAGGGTTCAGGCAAGAAATATTAAAAGCAATTATTGGTGCCTGCTCAGGTTCTGAGGCAACAAAGAACCTGTCCCTCTTTTTTTCAGTGTCAAGCAGATGCTCTCAGGTTTGCCTGCCTATTTAGGGAAACTGCAGTGCCTGATGAAGAGCCGTTCCGTGGCACACAGCAGCAGCCCGTGGCTGCTCTGTCACTCTCTGGCTGCGGTTTGTAGGCAGGTAGGACTACGTTAATGCCTCGATATGGGCAGGGCAGACCACTGGTAAGGAGAAGCACAGCAGTTCAGCCAGGCTCTTCTGTAGAAAATTCAGTGTGACAGTGCAGCTCTTTTCCTCCTGGAGGGGGGCCAGATGGAGAAAAAAGGGGAGATGAAGCTTCATGGAAATGGTTGGTGAGTGATGGTGCCATTTCCCACAACCCTGAGCTTGCTCTTAACTACGTTTGGTGTAATTTTTGCCTCTTTTGACTAAACACAAGAGGAAAAGCTGGGTTCCAGGTGACAACAGTGGGAAAGGCACTTTTGGACCCTGTATCCGTTTCTCTCTGCTCCAGAGCCAGCCCAGCTGCCTTAGGCAGGCCTTGCACAGCACTTTTACTGACAGCTGTCACTCCAGCAGTCAGTGTGTTGACCTGGCCCTTGGTGGTCCCTCCAGAATCCCACTGGCAGCACAGAGGAGCCTGTCAGTACAGCTGGCAGAGCACTTGGTTGACCTTCATGAACTGGATGTGACCCATGGGCTGCTGAACGAAAGGCCATACTGTAGACATTATATGTAACCAAAAGACTCCCAGAAAGATAGTTCTTGCACTTGCACAAACTAAGGGAGCCCAGCAAAGATGCATATGGTCATTAAGCAGAATGGGTTCCCCCAAAGCACTGCACGATTGGAGGGACAGCTTCTCCTGCACAGTGAGATCCATCAGCCTGAGGCACTTTCTCTATCTACGCTGAAATGTGAGACCAGCTGCTAATGTGCCTTGAGTTCAGCATGAACCGATGCTGCTCTGAACCGGTTGCACAACTTTGGCACACCTGGGGCAGCAGGCATTAGTGTTTCCTAATGGAACTATTTGGTGGTTACAAAGTAGGCTCTGTACATTTGGGGGCAAAAAAAACCAAAACAAAAGAAAACAAAAACACCACCAAAAAAACAACACAGAAACACCCACAAACCTTTGCATTGATTAATCGGATTAATGTTTTGCTTAGTCAGAACACAATATGTACTGAACTGTTCTGGTCTCAATACAGCAATTTCCATAGGTAAGTTTCAGCTCTTAATCTGGTGTTGCTGGTTTATGGACACAATCCAGGCTTTGTCCTTGGAAGGAAATTTACTATCACATCACCTATGCTTTAAGTTAGCTACTGTAAAGCAGCTCATGTAGTACTCATTTGTTCATGAAGCTGCCAGAAAATGATCCTTTCGCCTAAAAAATTCTTGAGGCTATTTTAAGAGTTCAATACCTCAAAGCAGGTCTGTTCCACCTAACCTAAAGCAAATCAATAACTATTTTGTTAGGCAGAAGGCTCTGATCTTGGTTGACAGGTGAACAAAGCAGGATGATAGAATCAAAGAATAACAGAATGTTAGGGATTGGAAGGGACCTCAAAAGATCATCCAGTCCAATCCCCCTGCCGGAGCAGGAACACCCAGATGAGGTTGCACAGGAATGTGTCCAGGCGGGTTTTGAATGTCTCCTGGGAAGGAGACTCCACAACCTCCCTGGGCAGCCTATTCCAGTGCTCTGTTACCCTCACTGAGAAGAAGTTTCTTCTCAAATTTAAGTGGAACCTCTTGTGTTCCAGTTTGAACCCATTGCCCCTTGTCCTATCATTGGTTGTCACCGAGAAGAGCCTGGCTCCATCCTCCTGACACTCACTCTTTATATATTTATAAACATTAATAAGGTCACCCCTCAGTCTCCTCTTCTCCAAGCTAAAGAGCCCCAGCTCCCTCAGCCTTTCCTCGTAAGGGAGATGCTCCACTCCCTTCATCATCTTTTTTGCCCTGCGCTGGACTCTCTCCAGCAGTTCCCTGTCCTTGTTGAACTGAGGGGCCCTGAACTGGACACAATATTCCAGATGCTGTTTCACCTGGGCAGAGTAGAGGTGAAGAACCTCTCTTGACCTTCTAACCACTCCCCTTCTAATACACCCCAGGATGCCATTGGCCTTCCTGGCCACAAGGGCACAGTGCTGGCTCATGGTCATTCTGCTGTCCACCAGGACCCCCAGGTCCCTTTCCCCTGTGCTGCTCTCTAACAGGTCATTCCTCAACTTATACGGGAACCTGGAGTTGTTCCTACCCAGATGCAAGACTCTATAATTGCCAGTCCTCGGCAAATGTAACATAGCTGTACTCCGTGAAAACAAGGAGGTTGCTTAATAGCTGGAGATGAGAGGGAAAGTCAAATACTGAAAAATGCCCTAATGCATCTTGCTATTTTGACTGCATGGCAATATACAGAGTTAAAGCATAATTCTGAGAAAGAGACAAACAAAAGATAGAAGGGATTGTAAGCTATAGCTGGTGAAGTGTTGGAAATAACCCTAAATAAAGTATAAATTGTAATATATAAATCATATAATGTAATTTTGTGGCCAAGAATAAATACAAATGAAGATATGCAGTGGTGCTTTTCCTGCTCTGCTCTGAGGCCGGCTGTTAATAGGGACATTTTCAAGGCTGGAAAGCTGACTGGAGATGGACAGATTGTTATGTCACATAGGTGATGATTTTCAAATGAGTCTTTGTCCATCAAATCACTAGCACTAGTTTGTGAGATGTCTGTACCCATGCATCATCCTTGATGCTTCGGCCTACAGAGTATCAACAAAATGCAGGATGAAAATTGGCAAAACAGAGTGGTGTGGTCAAACAAACACTGGCATCCAGTACCTTATCAGTGCCTTATCAGAAGGCGAAATTTCTGCTGTTCCTAGCAAAACCAAACCAGATAATGTCCTATACGCTAAGATGCAAAAAGAGGCTGTCATGAACACACAACTATTTTTTTTTTATATATAAAGCAATACTATTTGGTAAGAGGGAACTCATATCCCACACCGCACAGATCATCCTAACTCTGACCAGACCAGTGTTACTGGAATAATTTCACTAGGATAACTCTAGCTAACTCCTTTGGGAGGACCCGAAGAATCTTATTTAGTTGTTATTCCTACCCTGTACATTTAACACTTGTTTTGGATGTTTTTACTGTATAGGAATTACCAAATTTCTCTGTTCATATCTTCAAGATGGAATATATGCAGGAGCTTCTAAAAGAGAACTTCAGTGTTCTCAAACTAAAACTCAAACCAACCACCTTTCAAATAAGTTCCCTTGTCCAACCTGCTGCATACTTTGTCATGTGGAGCTGCCCACTTCACTGCAGGTGTGACAGCACCTGGCACCCTGTAAATCCCTGGCACTCAGATGATGGAAGAATGCCAGAAGGTTTTAAAGTAAAATTGCAAAAAACTTCTTTTGCATTATATTACTTAAAACCAAACCAGACCAAACGAAAACACCACCACCACCAAGAAACAAAACAAAACCCAAACCCCAAAAATAAACCAACCACACAAAAACCGTGTCACACACTACAAAATAATACTGATCTCCTCATTTACTGGCACTGCTTGGGAGGGCCGTGTCCCTGCCTGTGGCTGGCTGTACTTTTGGCCACCAGATGGCTTTCTTGGCTTCTGCCAACAGCTACCAATTCACATCCACGAGCAAAGGAAACTTCTGCAAGTTTGCATGTAGCAGCCCAAACCTTACTTTTACATCTGTACCATGACCCTGAAATAAATGGATGCATAATGGCCAGCCTAAGAAGCCTAACCCTAGTCAGGGTTAACCCTAAATCTGGTTCAGATCAGAGCAGGATGTGCCTGTATCCAGAAAGCCACATTCAGTTCTGTCCATTTTCATTGTGGGTTCTTCTGTTTGAGTATTTTTGCTAAGTATGGAGCATGTTTGCATGAGGAAAGTTGGGTGATAAGGGTATTTCCCCTTTGCCAGATCGTGCAGTGTAAGAAAACGTGTTCTAAGAGAACCTTTACTTTGACCTGTGCATGTACGTGCCAGTCCTATTATGCAAGACCTTGCCGACTGGCCAGATCATAAATCTAATAGAACACTTGCAGAGCATTCCCATGCCAGCAGGTGCAGTGGCCATTTTAACAGGATAAAATTTTAAGGCAGATTTCATCCACATTTTCTAAACCCTCAAGGAGCTCCACAATTCCTAGTCCTACTGAAGTCAATGGATCTTCAGAAAGGAGCATCTCAAAGGCTGAAGTCTCCAAAACTTGAACTATCTTTTCTGTGAACACAGCTTGTTTTACACTAGAAAATTACAAAGAAGAAGTAAGAATTCAAGCACAGCATTGGCTAATTTCTTCTGAAAATTTTTCTATTTTGATGAAAATGCAACAAGACAAAAGCAAGTGTTATTAGATCTCTCAAATCTTCGAGACATGCTTCACTGAATGTGGAACAAAGCTGCATGCAAAACTGCTTTTCTGTAGAGACAAGTCAGTTACCTGAAGTTTGTCATAAAAAGTTTTTTAAATCATTGCCATCCAGGGCAATTTAACTTTAAAGGAAAAAGACCAAGCGATTTTTTAAACATATTACCTCTTGAGAAGGTTGGAAAGGAGAAAATTGCAGCTGAACGAGAGAGATCCCTTTAAACAAACAGTGAAATTTTATTAGGTGTTCCGTCAGGAAATCACTGCTTCAAAGTCTTATGCTTCCAGCAGTTAAAACTCTCTCAGCTACGATGTTTTTGATAATGTTTGCTATGACAACCCACTTGGCTTTTGCTTGCTTAAGCCATCTTACAGAATCAAAGTCCCCACATCCGTTGTGGAAACATCAAGGAAATTCTCAGGTGAAGCTCCTACTTCACTGAAACAAATACCAATTGTTCTGTGCAGTTTAAGACAGCCAGGTTTCACTGCTTAAATCTTCCCATGCTACAGCACAGACCTGCAAACTATCGTCTGTTGTCCCGTATAGAGCTGCAAAGGCTCAAGGAGACACAGTTCCAGGTAGACAGTCTCTCTGTCTTCTTTTTTTTTTTTTTAGGTGAATAAAGTATATAAATAGATAAAGGACAATTTTACTTACTCTCGGACGTCTGACTAGCCAGAAGTGCTAGAACAGCCAAAGCAGTGACCAGTTTCACATCCATTCCTCCCAGATCTGCAGGCGCACAGCCACGTAGCAGCGACGAGCTGCAGGATCTGACGCCTCACGTTACCTCCCAGCTGCTGCGATGAAGGTGACTCGAAGCCCCACCCTGCGTCCCGTGTGGCACTATGGACTTCAGGAGGGTTCTTCTTCTTACCTATAGACGCGTGGCTAAGTGTTTTGCCAGATGGGAAAAGAGGCTATTTTTCACTTAGTGCCCCAAGACGGTACAGCCTTACAGCCGCCTCCCAGCCCTCCTCGCTGATGAGGCTCTTCAACAACAGAAATGCTGAGAGTAGAAATACTTCAGAAACAAATATTTGTGGGATTAAAGTAAAAGAAAAAAACCCTCCCCTGTGATTAAGTATCATCTCCATGAAAGTTAGGCACGCAAAGTCGTGGGCCAAACCTGCTGCAGTCTGAACAGGCACGACCTCAGGAAGAGCCAAACCATGCTCTCACCATGCATTTGACCCGTGTGTTTTCAGTCTGTAAAGACCCCGAGCAAGGGCCGTGTTATTCAGCACGTCTTGGTTCCTTACTCCCTTTTTGCCCACTGGTAATGGAGGAGCCATGTTGCTCATGAAAGAGCGTCTGCAATGTTTTTGGTGAAAAGCAGCTGGAGAGAAACTGCAGCTGGTGTATCTCCCTCCATTTTTTTCCTGATTCTTTTTTCTGCAGCCTGTTTCAATAATTTCCCCTGTTATCAATGGAACGTTCGATTTGAACAAACATGTAACTTTCAGTTGGGGGGTGTGGGAAATGCATATTTGGAGGCTGATAACGCTTCTGTGAGCGATATCAAAAAAAGTCTTTTTCTGACTCATGTAGGAGATGGGGAAAACTGTCTCTGGGGAAAACAGCTGCTCCCATTTCCTGCTACACTTGACTATGTCACTGGTTCAAATCTCCTATGCCCCAAGAAGATAACTTGGGTAACATGCAGTTATTCCAGCACTGCCACTGCAGTCTGCTGTCTGCTTTGACCTTTTCCATGGCTGACCTAGAGAAATCTGTCGGAGAAGCCCCTAAACTCTTCAACCACGCTCATCTTTGCTCTGGCTCGTTACAGCCACTCTTACCATTCCTAAATTTCCAGAACGTGAGACAGAAGAACTTGCTAACCTCAGGTACTTTAATCTACATTCACACTGTCCCAACACCAGTTTTGCAATTCCATTTAATAATAAATTAATACAGTGCAATCAAACTTCCTGGCTATCACAGTTTTACTTCATAGCTGTTGGTTTCTGCTTGGCAGTGTTATCTACCAGGATAAGAGAATGGGTCAAATGCAGAGTACTACATCTTTGAATGAAAGTCTACTGTTAAGAGGATAAAAAGTAGTAGATTATTATATATGCTGTTTAAAGTATGATTTCGGGGAAGTCATTTATGTTGAAATCAAAGAGCTGATTCATTGTCACCATTTAGTTACAGTTTTATAGGCCAGATACAGATTACCAAAGTCTCACTGCAGCAAGAGTATGGAGTATGGGGAGCTGTGGCAGTGATCGGGATGGGGGGAGAAACCAAAGCACTCCAATTTTTAAGACTGGTTCCTGCGGTGACAAGTCCAAAGCGTTCCCAGGTGGTTATTCAGACACACACATTCTGTGCTCTCAGAAACACAGACCAAAACCAGATATCCACAGGTATTAATTTCTCTGCTGCTGTCATCCAACTACAGCATGCTAAATAAAACTTCTTCAGTCACATTACTCAGTTTGAGTTGAAGTTTTACATTGTGAGTTCCCTCAGAGTTCATTATATCGTTTATAGGTCCAAAATAAAATAAATGTCAACTTGTTTCAGTGGGAAAGTGTAGTAAGGAAGCTATGATTATGTCAGACCTGGAACATGCTTTCTACTTTATGGAGGCTATATAATGTGTCAACACTTTAAAATGCTAAACCTATTAGAACAGGACAAAGCGTAAACTGAGGAAACAATTCTGTTTTATGAGACTGAGAAATTAAAAATAAAAACAAAGCCAGGGAACAACAGCAAATATTGTGCTGTAGCTCCACATGAATGTGCAGGCAGTCATCCAGCTTACAAAGGAAGAACAAGTTAGACAGAAATCATTTTCCAAGAATTGCACTGACATAGTTGACAGTGGCATTAATTACAAGTACAGCTAAAGGAAAGTGAAGTTTTATTGACATATTGACTTGGATCACATTCAAAATGAAAGTGCAAACCTGCAGGCAGAAAGTGTTGCAAATGCGAAGGTGGTCATTCTTCTACCTTGAGAAACAAAGCAAATCCTTGTTTTAATCCTTTTAGAAGTTCTACTGTTTATTTGTGAATGTGGGACTGCTGGAAAGGCTAAAACTGACAGCTCTTTTAACATAAGCTTTCAATTTTTGAGCAGAGGTTATGGATGCAACTTCTACACTCAGATGCATTGTAATCTAATGCCTTCAGTTATGCATATCGTTTTCCAGTTACTCAACCAGAGGCTTGAGTAAACTGTCCTGCTTTAACCCCCTCCTTGCCCTCAGACAATCTTCTTTTGTGAGAGCAGTGCTGATTACTGAAGATTACTAAAACTACTGGCTAAATTTGTTAAAGCAGGATAGTTCATGTTAAAACAATATGGGATCATTGCTGTCTCCAGCAGGACTTGATTTGACAAAGGCTTATGACATACTGATACATGCAATAGACTTATCTGTTACTTTAGTACTTCCTATTATTCTATAAATGATCATAATAATCAACTTGCAATAAGAGATATATATTTTCCTAGACTGGCTTAAATCATGAATGGAGAGAGGACATAATTTACAATTATACTTTGGGCTTCCTAGAAGTGTCTCCAATTGTTTGTGCAGGTATCAAAATCCCAAACTGTGACCTCTTCAGATGTCCCCTATTCTAGCCTGCATCAGCTGGCCTTGTGCCTACAACTCCGATACATTAAAGTTCTCAGCACAACTCTCATTCTGCCTTCTGCATACCAGAAATTTACCTGCAGGTAGTTTCCTTTGGGGGGAAAAAAAAAATCAGAAGAAAAATCTGAGCTGTGAACGTTTTAAATGGTTAATGCACTTGATAAGAAGCAAGCCAGCCAGACTCAGTCCTCTGCCCAAGTGGGAGGGCATAGATACACTCACTTCTCAGGAAAGCTCCCCTGACAGACAGCCAAGGCCTCAGGGGGGTATATTCTACATTTGGCACTAAATCTTATTGATATATAAAACAGAGGAGAAACTTGAGGAGGGACTGGACCGCCCTTTTCACTCCCATCAGGTGAATGTCCCCACAAGCAAATAAAGCTCTCACGCTCCTGCAGTGCTCAGCCTCCCCGAGAGCTGAAAGGCTTGTCCCAGCCTGAGCTTCCTGGCACCTGGGGCTTGTAGGGCATGGACTTCTCACTCCCTGACCATTAAGTTATGATAGAATAGGCTGAAAGTTGAGTTGTCTGGAAGAATGCTGGTTTTTATCTCAAAGAAGAAATGCTGGTTTTTATCACCAAGAAAACAAACGTGCCAGCTCTGGCTGCAGTGCCAAAATTGGAGAGAAATACCTAGTATTTTCTACTGGCCATTTCAACAAAATTTTCATTACAGGTATTTTGAATTCCATTTGAAGAAGCTGACTCCCTCCCTGCACCCCTCTCTGCCCCCCACTACCTAAGGGCCAGGCATTTTACCTGGAGGTGCATTTACTGGATTTTAGCTGTTGCGGTAGTAGTAGCTATCCTCACCAATGGAAACAGCATGGAGAAAGCCACCAACACTAGTACACAGCAAAATGGATCATTCCTCACAGGGCAGCACTTCAGAGGCCAGACCACAAGAGGGACAGGTGTGAGCACAGATGAGAAGCTGACCGGCATTCAAAAGAGAAGTGAAAATCTCTCTGATATGAGAAGGAAGTGGAAGATTTAGGCTGATAAGTTCTGTGATTCTGTTCCTCTGTGAAGGCAAGAAACAGAGACTGCAGGAAAGGTGGGCGTGAAAATTCTGCTGGCTAGAGAACAAGAGGCAGACACACAAATCCATTACTGAAGAAGCAAGGAGTACCATTTGATAGAAGCCATGCTAGCAACATGTTGCAGATTTTGAACTGTTCTGGGAAGTAACCTCTGAGCAGAGCCCCAGGATTCACCTCAACAGCTTTCTTTGAGATTGTCATGGAGCACATCCTTGCTGATAAACTGGAACGCTTGGCTTCCAATGGCATGTTCCTATAATTTGAGAGCCAAATTATAACTCCTTCCCTATCTCCAATACAACATTTAAAAGTTGACATAATGTAGCATTAGGAAAAGGACCTGATTGATCGTGCAAGTGAGCAAAAGGAGAAAATGAAGAACCTTCCCTTCTCAATCTCTGTTTTTAAAAAGTTAATCACAACTTAGAGAAGGACCACAAGAGGTGTGTTGAGAGGATCTGCAGGTGCTGAAAAGAAAAAATGGCAGACGTCTTCCATGGTTGGCTTGCTCAGGAGAAAACCTCATGCTGAGATATACAAGTGGGAAATAAGTACATTGGGATTTCTAGAACAAAGGCCACTAATTCTGCATGCTTCCTTATTATTTAGAAAATAAAAATATTTTCTTGACTACATAGCTTAGTCATTCTTGCAGACCATGTAAAAAATGTGATGTCCCTTCTACTCTGCCCTGGTGGGACCACACCTGGAATATTGTGTCCAGTTCTGGGCCCCTCAGTTCAAGAAGGACAGGGAACTGCTGGAGAGAGTCCAGTGCACAGCAACAAAGATGATGAAGGGAGTGGAGCATCTCCCTTATGAGGAAAGGCTGAGGGAGCTGGGTCTCTTTAGCTTGGAGAAGAGGAGACTGAGGGGTGACCTCAATAATGTTTATAAATATATAAAGGGCGAGTGTCACGAGGATGGAGCCAGGCTCTTCTCGGTGACAACCAATGATAAGACAAGGGGTAATCGGTTCAAACTGGAACACAAGAGGTTCCACTTAAATTTGAGAAGAAACTTCTTCACAGTGAGGGTGACAGACACTGGAACAGGCTGCCCAGGAAGGTTGTGGAGTCTCCTACTCTGGAGACATTCAAAATCCACCTGGACACATTCCTGTGTAACCTCATCTAGGTGTTCCTGCTCCGGCAGGGGGATTGGACTGGATGATCTTTCGAGGTCCCTTCCAGTCCCTGACATTCTGTGATTCTGTGATTCTGTAATTGTCCAAACAGCCTCTTCCCAATCCTGTAATTGTCCAAACAGCCTCTTCCCAATCCTGTAATTGTCCACACAGCCTCTTCCCAATTGTGTCTCCCAAAAGACTTCTCATGACAGAGCTGAGTGCCAAAGATCATGTTCCCCTAAGATTTGGAGTCTTTTTTTGTCCTAGGCCTTAACTGACTTTTTGAATGAGGAAGTGAGTCTGTTATTTTTATTCCAAAAGACAAAAAAGTGAAATGAAGACAGAAGGTCTATTCATAAACACGTAATCAGTGAAAGCTCATGCCCTACAGAGGCAATATCTGACTAGAGAGATCAGTGGTCTGGTTCAGCATGATGCTTTTCTTCTAACATGCTTCTCCAGACTGCTAAAAAGATTGATGTTCACATGTATTCCAAGCATCTCTTTGGATCTCCCTGCCTTTTAAAAATCAACATTGTATGTATGGAGCGATAACAAAAGTGACAAGTGTTCAATGGAAACTCGTTAAGTCAAGATTAAAAAGAAGGTTGGTGCTCTTTTCTTCCAACACAAATAAATACATAAATGTTCTGGTCTTACGCTTTGGCTGAAAACATGTTTATGGTCACAAGAGACTTACGCAGGGATGAGTGCAAATATAACCAGTGAACGAGGTTATACTAACAGAAGGCTGTGTGGGGCACATGCAGCACATTACATCAGCGCATGAGGATCAACAGTCTTGCACCAATTTTACAGGGAACAAATGTCATTCTCTCTCTTTCCTGACCCAAATTCACTAACTGTTGCAGTGGTTTGTGAAGTCATTATTAACCATGAACTATGATCTCTTGCAGCCCTTATTTACACCAGGAAATTAAATTTTGCCTTATAAACCATCCTCCCCATGTTACATTTTCATTATTTAGCCAGCACTAAGATTTTTATACCACTTCACAGGATCTCACATCTGCCAGGTAGCAGGTATCTCCCCTCACAGCTCTGAGGCTGAGGTACTCTTTAGTCTCACATAGTATACTCAGTTTTTCATTCAGATAGTTGAATTCAAACTTTCTTTATGCCCAACATAGGTATGGAAGCTGGGGAAGAGGAAAAAGAGCTCCGAGATTTCTTTTATGCTTCTCATAGCCTGGGCTAAGAAATAAGAGGGTAGCTGTAATGAAGGATCTTTCCTTTCTGAGTGCACCCTATGGCCCACTGACCGCAAAACAGGAGCAGTGTGTTTTTACCCCAAGTCTGTAGAGCGAGATAAGGACTAAGCAAAACAAGTCGATTCAATGTGAATCATGCTAAGCCATTTATTACAGAAACAAGTCTCCTTATATATGTAACTATATTCTAATCACGCGTCCACGCTCCAAGCATGGATTCGTTAAATGAGGATCGTGGGCTGTCCGTGCTCTGGAGTCTCACTGATGATACGTCCGATGATTCACGCCATGCCAGGAGCCCGGTGATTGAGGAACGCCCCTCTTTCTCACAGCAGAGTCTGTTCTCGAAGTGGCCTTGAGATACCTTTGAGCCTGACTAATTCAGCAACAGATCTTTATCTATCAAGACCTGTCCACACAAGTCCTTGCATAAATTTCCTATCAATGTCCATTCTGGACATCCTGAGGAACAAGATGCTGGAAACCAGCTCTGCAGAGAGGAGCTGGGGGTTACGGTCAACAGCAAGTTGAACATGAGCCAACAGTGTGCCCTGGCAGCCAAGAGGGCAACCGTGTCCTGGGTGCTTCCAGCACAGCATTGCCAGCTGAGCGAGGGAGGTGATTGTCCCGCTCTGCTCTGCACTGGTGCGGCCTCACCTGGAGCACTGTGTGCAGTGCTGGGAGCCACAGGATAAAAAGGATGTAAAGCTACTGGAGAGTGTCCAGAAGAGGGCTATGAAGTTGGTGAAGGATTTGGAGGAGAAGCCGTATGAGGAGCAGCTAAAGTCACTTGTTCAGCCTGGAGGACACTGAGGGGAAACTTCATCACGGTCTACAGCTTCCTCACAAGGGGAGGAGGAGGAGCAGGAGCTGATCTCTTCTCTTTAGTGACCAATGACAGAACCTGAGGGAATGGCAGGAAGATGTGCCAGGGGAGGTTTAGGTTGGACATTAGGAAAAGGTTCTTCCCCCAGAGGATGGTGGAGCACTGGAACAGGCTCCCCAGGGAGGTGTCACGGCCGCAAGCCTGACAGTGTTCAAGAAGAGAGTGGACAACACCCTCAGACACATGGTGTGAACTGTGGGGTTGTCCTGTGCAGGGACAGGAGTTGGACTCGATGATCCTTGTGGGTCCCTTCCAATTCAGGACATTCTTTGATTCTATGATCCTGTTTCAGGAGCTGCCATGTAGTTTGGCAGATGTGGGGAAACTCACCATGTAAAGAGTGTTCACCCAAAAAATCTTCTTCCCTGTGCCTTTTTGATTTTTTTTTGGTTCTTTTTTCCCAGAAGGGAAAATAAGAATGTCAACATATAACTCCATATGTTACGATGAAACAGTACTGCAACTGGGTTAATTTCTACTGCCTCATTTGTACAAAATCCAATATGCCCTGCTTCTGAAAAAGGCTACACTTTAACAACAATGGGAGACATATATAGTAAATTTCTGAACAGTAAAATGATTCGTGAGTTGGCTATAGATCCCCCTTGTCCTCCTCCATGGTGTCACTGTCTGTGGACAATCTACTTGAGAATTTAAAGAGAAAAAAAAAAAAGTGTGGGGCTATTCCTGGCAGTTCTTTTTGGAATACCAGATGTATGAGCTTCACAAGTCCAAGGAGTATGGGAAATGTCAACATTTTGAAAAAAAGAGTAGTAATTTGCACTTATTACTTCTAATTTGCATTTATAAAGTCCATTACTTGAGGCTAAACAAGATCAGAATCACTTCCTCTGTTTTCATCTTCTTATAGTTAAATGTTATCTACATGATATAAATCAGATTATTTATACTGTAAGACTACCTGGGCAAGGACTGTCTTACTGTTACACAACAGCTAACATAATGGGTGACTGAAAACTTCCTGGAATACGCAGAACAAATACATTATTAATAAATTTGCCTGCTTCTGCAGCCCTGACTCATACCAGGAAGGGCTTTGATTGCTGGATTTGGCCTGCTTTTCTTCTGAATTCCACTAAAAGTAATGCGATCACCAAACATTCCTGATTTGCAATAAAGGTTACACTATGAAACTTGCTCGGTGAACCAAGCTAATCTCTCTTCCAATAGATGGAGGCTGCACAGGTGTAACAGGGTAAAATTTGATCCAGTAAAATTCACAGGAACGATTCTGCACTCAAATCTCCTTCAGGTGATGCTAACCACCTGAAGTTGGGCAAGTAAATACTCTCCTTAATTTAATCTGTCTTCAGGTACCACTGGTATGTTGCTAGTTAAAGATGGGCCACCCTGCTTTGTCCACTCCTCCAGAGATCCAGCCTTTGGGTTGCAGAAAGAAACAGACAGGAACAAGAGAAAAATCTTCGCAGTAAGTGCTGACTGTCCTTCCCAGGGGTGGTTCTGTGCCCTCCAGGGGACATTATACACACTCTCTCCCTGTCATTTCTTTCACTGCCTTTTTTTTTCAAGTTATCCAGTAGTTTCCAGTCCATCAAATATTTGGATGGAAGATGAGTCCTGCACATTTGTATTTATTGGCTAACTTGGGGCAGGGAGATGATTTACTTTGGCAAGTGAACATGGTACCTTAGTTCCTCAGCACTATACCAAAGCCTGTTTCCTGGCATTGGAAAGATGCCTGCAATGCTCTCTTTTTTGTAGTTTTAAAACCTGAACTATTTCATCACTCTAGCTCAGCTAGCAGGAAGTGACTGATAGATATAATTTAACCACAAACTTGCAACCTATTATAGTAATTACAGAATTTGAAACAAGCTCCTCTCTGTAGCAGTCTTTTTGTTGAAAAACTACATTTCATCCTAACATTCCCCAGCCAGCTCTACTTCTTTGGCTTCGAAAAATTTATCTTTGAACACACTTATCTGGCCCAGCTTCCCCACTTGTTCTCATAAAACAATAAACCCTTTCTTTTTTTTTTCCCTGCCATAAACTAATTAGGGACCTAGTGAGATTGTGTAATGCTTACAAAGCACTTTGGAAATAAACACGAAATGCTACCACCAGTAGAGTCATGGAGATAGGAATACTAGAGGGAAGAAAACAAATGTCAGTTAAGAAATTTTATGTCAATAAATTATGAAGGGATATAACATTTAATAGCATTAAAATGTATTTTATGCATGTCAGAGAACACTTCTGTTCAACTGTGCTGATTTTGAAAGCCAGCAGTTCCCTCCTCGGGAAGGCTGTGTGTGTCTCTGCAAGTGCTTTCCTTCTCCATAAAGGATGCTATTCAATTATTTCTAAAGGCCTGCAAGTATGGCTTACTTTGGGATAGAAAGTAATTAGAAATAGTAAATACCCTTTGTAAATGTGACAGGAGAGTGTTTTCAAACAATGTCTTCAACACGAAGTATTCTGCTGTGTTTTTTTTTCAAGTCTGGATACAGTGCAAACTTGGAAAATTTTAGCAGAAGCTGTTCTAACTGCACAGAGAAAATCAATGTTTGTTACCTCCGTGGATGTAATTATGTCAGTGTCCCAAACAAGCTGGAATCTCAACTGAAAACCAAAGGTTTTATCTCCATCAACAAAGTAACTCCTGCCAGGGAAACTGGAGTGATACTCTGGCATAAGGAAACACCACCACTGCCAGGGAAATAAGTGTTCCCTATCTCCGATCAATACTACTCGTTTTAAGAGATGCTTCCTGCTCCATTGGTATCACATATCAAGAATAACCCAGGAACAGAGCATTCTGCCATAATCGTGCAACTCACCTTCACCTGTGAAACCTTTGAAACCTTTCATCTTTCATGTAAGCCTGGAGTACGGGTACAGGACATGGCAACACAAACAAACTCACAGGAACACCAGTCCTTCTGCAAGCTACACGGGTAGAATAACTGGCTAAAGAAAAAAAACTGGAGCAAAGGAACTCGGTCTTTAATGCTTTGTTTTTCATTAGCCTATTTTATGACATCAGTTACCTTCTTCCAGAGGAGATGCATCTACAGCCTGTTGTGTAAGCAGTCGGGACAGATTCTGATTAAATGCTCAGTGTATGCCTAGTCCAAAGCATTTCCCATATTTTGTTGAATACCTTTCGTAACCATGATAGGTGAATGTGAATGTGTGCCAAAGGCAAAAAAGTTGTATTCAATGTTTCCAAACCTTTTTATTTGTTAACTATAAAGGGGGAAAATGCTCACGCTCTTGATGACGAAGAAGATACTGCCTTCTTTTGCAGAGCTAATTCATGCAACGAAGAGGCAAAGAAACATGCCAACATCCATCTCATTGAAACAGACAGCAAGAATATACTTTCTTGTAAACCAATCACAGCCTAGCTGATTTTCTCATCTGAAATGAGATTTCAAGAAACTTGATCGTTCAACAAGACTTTCAGTGGCAGAAGTCCATTGGGGGAAAACTCTTCTTTTGAAACTCAGCATTTTCTTTTTGACAGAAGCAGCTTTTAACACCCGTGGAAACTGTTGAAGCATGGAGCCCCGTACACCCCATACTCATGCCATGGCTTTCCCTAACACTGCAGCACTCCTCCTTTGCACTGAGCATGCACATGGCAGCAGCAAGTACAACCCACGTCTCCTTGGTAGCACTGGAGAGTTATATCAGAGGTTTCTAACTGCAATAAACATTTATCATTACAACAACAGGTGGTCAGCTTTTATATGTTGCCATTCAGAGACTGACAGTACCTAGTCCAAGCTCTGCTGTGGGATACACAAGCAGAGCCTCTTGTAAGTCAACTTTCAAGGGAGAAAGATATGCAATCCTTGAACAAATTTTACATCTCTAGTCGTGGAGCTAGAGCAATTTTTTCTTTTCAAATAAATGTAAACTGAAGGAAAGATTTAGCACTGAAAATTTCAAACATGATAAATATGCTAACTGCAATTGTTAAATCGTTTAAAGAGAAACTCCTGGCTTTGGACAGATTTTTATTTTGAGAGAAAAAATAGTCTAATTTTACAATGAATGTTTGTTCTGCATTTTAAAATTACAATTCATTTTAAAAAGCTGATTACTGCTCTACTGAAATCCATCAGTCTTGAAGTGGTGTTAAGTGCTTTGTGAGGACTGCCTTTAGTTGTTCCATTTTTTCATGTTTTGCTACATGTCACAGAATCTCCTTGAAGAGATTGCTTCCTTCTCCAGAAATAGGAAATCATGATGAATGCTACGAAGACAAGTCCAACCTACAATCCCAATTTTAGTCAGCTGCCATCTAGTTAGTACAACCTATGGTGACTGGAATGCAACTGTGTGCACCAGAAGAAGACATCTTTTTCAGGAAGAGGTAAATCATGTTTTAAGCACCACTGAACAGACTCACTAGCTGCACACTGAGGCATCTGCGTCAGGTACGTTGATGCAGAATCATTCTTTTCATCCAACCTGATGTAAGTTAAGCACCAGAAGGGTGCAGAAAACACTGCTGATGTCTCTGTAGCCATATAAAATTACCAGCAATACCAACTGGTCAACATTTACATGGATATGTAAATGTAAGATGCATGATCCAAGATGTACAAGCACGTTAAATTGGTTTTACTTTGGGAAAAAAAATATAAATAAATCACGTTCATACATTTTTATGGTATGGAGCTCTAAGTGCATTTGCTTTGCTTATTTATGTTTGATGTACAAGGACAGAGAACATTCAGTCAAAAGATGCGGCAAACTACTAGAACTTGCACATTAACAACACACGTCTAGAAGAAGGGAAGATTTCTCTCTCTCCAGGGACTAATGAAACAAAAATTACTTGTGCTACAAGTTTTTCATAGCTAGAGTATTCTGTATCAAAACTCCCCAAGCCGCAACCATGCTTCCACAGTAAGACTAGGAAATAACAGATCGCTTGTGTCAATATCTCATATACAGTTAAATGGACAAAAACACACAGATGGCTTTGTTGAAAATATATTGATGAAGTAAATTACTACTTGACCATTACAGTAATAATTTGGCCCAGAAACACTTCATATTTTTAGTGCAGCCATCACAAAATTTGCTTCTAAGTTGTTGCCAGTACTATATAAAGTTGGTTTTGACTATCAATAATTAAAATTGAAATGTAAAAGTGAAACTAGCAGCCTTACAACCCTGTAAATACCTTATGCTACTGTTATGTCTGCTATATTTGGTTAAATTTCTTTCCCATAGTTCCTGTACCAGAACTCAGATCTACCAGCTTATTCAGTTCATCTGTAAAAATTGTTGTGGAGGAGTGGATAGCAGATAAGGAAACTGCCCCACACCAGTTCAGGAACCCTTGCCCAACGTTATGCAATTTTTAATGGAAAAACTACTAAGATCAAAGTAAGACTGAATTCCCTTGTCAAAATGAGGAAGGCTCCGGGGACATCAGTAACATTCCTCGAACAAAATAATTGTTTTTGTGGTGGATACGGCAACAGTATACGGTCTGACTTGGTCAACTACCCATGCAAAAGTTTCAGCATACAAATCCATTTTCACACAGATTGTTAACCCATATTTACTAATACAAATGTTTACAGTCAGTTCATTTTGATTAAACAAATCTGTTTTTATAAGCTGCCTAGAAATCTACTTAACATTTCCATCAAAAGGAATACAACATAATTTCTTTTCTGGTTTTCAGTATTCTGAAGATTTCCCTAACATGGCATTACAACATTTTTGCTAAGTAGTAGCATACTTGGTTTTCCTAGTCATTGAGACAAAGACTCCCTACCCCTGGAAAATTCAATACAAAATTAGGTTAAGCAAATGGAAAATGAGTATATAAACATCAAAGGAAATGTCAGTGTGTGATATAAATGAGTACTATTTATCTTTAATAGCAGGCTATAAGTAATATAAACCAGTTCTACAATGCAGCTTTGAAGCTGTAATTCAATGTAGAGGATATAAAATTTGGGGAATTTGAATAAATGACTGAAGGCACCAATTTATTATTCTGAGGAAAAGTGTTACTACTGTTTGGGTTGGGTTTTTGTTTGTTTGTGGCTTTTGTTTGTTTTTGTGAGTTTTTTGTTTTGTTTTGTTTTTTTTTAATGAATGCAAAGGGTACTTTAATCTGAAAGCTCTTGCGTTGCTTCAGTGCAAGGTCTGCCTGTAGCAGGGAAAAAAACCCTAGCTTGTGGACTCAAAATTACCAAATGATCAAAGCCCATGCCGCGTAACACAACACAAAAATTCTTCTGCCCTTAATAAATTTGCAAAACTGACGGAATTTAGATTGGCTCAGTTACTTAACAAACAATGTACTCTTCTGATGCATTTAATCATTTAGCTTCATACTGACAGTGGGTGATGGAATAAAAATACATGTGTTCAAAATTAAGTATGTAGTATAATTTCCTTTGGACTGAATTTTAACCTCTTCCCTCTCTCTCTTCCTGTAACTTTACTTACATTAGTAGAGGAAATGTTCTTCTGATAATAAGCTAATACCAATGGCCTGGTTGTTAAAATTATTTCAGTTTAATTCAAATTCACCAGCATTTTCCTTGGAGCATGGCATAAGTTAGGAATAACCAATTAAAGGCACATGATACCATATACTGTAGAAAAAAGTGGTACCAGTAGTCATGTGAAAATGCAGATTACATTTTAAATGTCTGAAAACCCCTACACTTTCTTCAACTTTGTAAGTACAACTTGAAAACAGATGGAAAAAGTTTAGATTAGCATAGTAAATGAACCACTGAAATAAATAATATTTACGTGATACGTATCACACATTGTGCACAAAATTACTAGCTTGAGTTTGTTAACCATTTTTTGTGTAATTCACATGCTTTTCATACTTCACATTTACTATTTATTGCAATGCATGCAGTAAAGCACAAATTCATTATGTTTTCAGTATCTTGGTTTATTTTTGCCATGGTTCTGCTACACATGGCAGGTATCAGTGCATAGCTGGAAATACCAATGAATTTGAAATGTACATGAAATAGTGGTAAGGAATTGTCAGGCAATTCATTCTAATAGGGAGGTGTATTTTGTAGATCACATGGGCTGAAAAAAATCCTTAACTTCTCCCTTGTTCTCTCATCTGGCTACCCACAAATTACAGCATTATGTGCAACATGTCCGTTTACCTTGAAGAGTTGTCAATGGCCTGAGCTAAAGTTGCTTAAATCTCAGGATGAAGCATGAGACTGCTATGTCTGTTTGGAGGGAGAGAGAAAGAAGTCATGTCCCAAGTGCTTGCTACTTTCCTTAATACATTTCTAAGTGGTGTTGACATATTGCTGTGATAGAACAGGTAAAATGACCAGAAAAATATTACTTTGAAGTACAGCTGAAAATTATTGTAAAACAGTCCTCAAAAATGCTAGAAATGCAGAGAAAGAAAATACATGTTTTTAAACTACTGAAGATGTACCCACTAACTGATCCTTAAGCATAACTAGAACAGTACAGTACCAATTGTAAGGACTGTTGGTGGACATACAGCTACCAAAAATGATACAGCTACAATATAAAAATGAGACAGTGCAATTCTCCACGTGTTCCTATATAAATTTCCCTTTGCAGAAAATCTGGATAAAGGACAAAAAATATAAAAAGAAACAAGAATACTGAAAATTTTCTACATAGATTTAAGTGTTCCCTTATTGCACAAAATATATTCACTATTGGCATTTCATTATCTATAGCTTAAAACACAGGTTAGAAGTAAATGAACGAGCAATGCTCCTTCTCTACTAAACCATGACGTCTTTGGATCAAAGCCAGTTCCTGCTCTGAGGGCTCTAAAACAAGGTATTTCTGATATAGTTTCTGGGAAACTTTTACATACTGTAACAGACAGAAATCCATGCTATGAGGATAATCCTTTAAGGAATGTTCTGCACTTCCAATCTTCTTTCCAAGAAAAAACCTTTTATTAATTTTATAACAAAAGCTATATAGGTCCACTGTACTGTCAGACAAGTTTCCATAGGCATACACTTTTAACATAAAGAACAAACAGGTCAGAGACTACTCTTGTTGTGGCAAGGCACATTTTTAAAAAGGTGAAACACATCCCCAAATTAGCTTACTGCGCTGCAGAGAGCTATTAGTACTTGGCAGCTGCAGAAGGTCTCTGGTACGCATTAATCCAGCCATCTCAGTTAATATTTTCCGTAATTTTTTTGTACTTTATACTAATATACATTTACTAATGTCAATGAAGTATGAACACTTCACTTAATCTTTGCATCCTTCGATAACTTAAGTTCAGCACATGCTATTCTATACATGCTCTTCCATAAAAATAATCCCCTTTAACAGCTATTCATCACAAACTGGAATAGTTAAGGCCCCATCTCCTTCATGGGCAATGGAGTTCAATGAATACAAAATTAACAATTATTAATAGACATTTCTCAGCTTGTATACTGAACTAGACAAGAGCTTAATATTTACTTTGTGAATTTTCTGAGAAATTACTATGTTATGAGCCTGCAACATAGTAACATTTTTCCTTAAGCAACTTATTTATGAGGAGATTTCTATTTCTGTATACTTATAACAATGCATTTCATTTTATAATAAGGATGATATTGCACTTAATGGAAAATGCTGCTTACGATTACAGTAGTAAGGTCTTTAAGCAAACTCACATCTGGAGGAATATTGATTTTCTTCTATCTTCCTGAATCTTCCCTAAAGCTTATGTTTTACTGTAATAAGCAAGTTTGCCTTCACACAATCCTTAAATATTTGCTAAAATTCCTTAGTTCCACATTAAATAATATTCAGAATTAGTATGTTTTTTAAATTAAACAATTTGGCCAACACATATAATACTGTAACCAAACTATTTTCTCCTTTCTAACTATTTTTCTCCTTTCTTATCTGCAAATTGAGTATCAAGCAACTCTAGAGAAGTAGAATTTAGTGGAAACACTATACGATAGCAGTGTTCAAAGAGGTGCAGATACACAGTTCCACATTGTGAAATACAAACAGCATTTCTTTTAAAACAGTTGAATACAAGAGTCCAGCAGGAAAACAAGGGAATGGTGATCAGATGACCACCACCATGACAGCAGAATGTAATGTAATTACTACAGAGAGAGACTAAGTACTTTATAAATCAGCTAGCTATGCACGAACTAAAATGGAAGACCATGTATTTTACAAGGGGAATGTACAGATATAAAATTATTACCATTCATTACATAGGTTTCTGTGACCACAAAGAAGTGACACAGGAGCTATAACTGGCTCCACAGGCTTAAGATGCGTACCTTGGAAACATAAGGAAAACACTTCAGTGATAAACAGCTTATTTCAAGTGCCAATACAAACAACCTTTAAGAGCCATAATTCTTATACATCAATGTGGATTCCATGCTTTATAGACATTAACTCCCTAGTGCCTGTTAAATACATAATAAACGAACATAGATGAGGTAAAGATGCTGTAATTGCCACATACAGCCAATATGGCAAAGGAGGAGTTTTTCCAAATGGGCAGATCCAGAGGCCATGACGAATCCCGTCACGGACATGATGAGAAGTCCAGGATATGAACAACATCCAGGGAAGAAAGCACCATGAATCCTTAAGCCTGAAAAGGTGCATAATAAACTTTAATGTCAGAGCCACAACAGGAATCACAGTAGAACAATGAAGAAGTGGTCTCTGTGGAAGAGTCAGAGCAGCCTGCAGGAAAGAAAAATAAAATTGGCAATGGCTACAATCATGACAAGAAAATAAATGTTTAATGGATGTTTACAGTGCACTATCACGTGGCTAAGCGGAAGGACAAAGGCAAACAAACTGTTCTTTTCCAGTGTAGTAGGTCAAAATCAACAATATGATTATTTAGATGTATGAGAGCTGTGTGCTACCCTGTCTCTACATTGTGTGATATGAGCCATGCATCCTACATGCATTACCGATGGCAAAACAGGGAGGGAGACGGATGAGACAGCTATTTGTCATATTGTCATGTGGCATACAGGAACTTGTGTAGTCTGCTGCACTGATTATATTTAATTTCAATATAATGAAATTGAAAACAACCATACAATACACCTGAAATATTTAATATGCTTTACTTGAAATATTTCATGTTTTAATGGCATTTATTTTCAAAAACACATCTGGTGTTACCCTCCAGTTAGCAGCCATGAAGTTGTTTTAGTTGGACAGTATTGAAAATAGAACACTAATTTCCAATACAACAAAAATATTAGCTAAGTTACATGTATTGTGGTTGCCTTGATGAAGTATTCTTTATGGACAGGCAAAAGACAAGCTCAGAAACCAACATCTGAATTATTTGTCACTTGTGTTTTTATATCCACAACTTGTTCAACATTAACCCAGTGAAAGCCTGATATTTGGTTTTAATTACGGTGAATGTCTAGGCAGTGACATTAAATTTAGCTGTCTTAGTATGTTAAAATTATCAATTTAATATGTATACTTGGACATATATTCCTGATGTACCTACTAACAACAGCTAGAACTACCTCCACAAATTCAAAGATAATAAAGAAGTTAAATAATAATATTCTGGATTTCTAAACAACAAACATACGTTCTTGTTTCTGTAAGCACAGGAGAAATGATAGCACATTACAAAAGCATCTATACAGGTGGTAATGTAATATCAACTGGCTCAATTCACATACCGGTTAACATTTGAAAAGACTGCAAAAAGCAGCAGAGATGCACTCTTGGCACTTGATAGTGCATCTGATTGTTATGCTGAACACATCCCTCACTCCCCCTACTGCAGAAAGCAAACAAAAGCATCACCACAAGACACCAGCCAGTAACCTGTTCATACTTCAGTTGTGTTAATTTTTGCAGGGTTCCATAGTTACGCTATCTGACAGTGGGACTCTGTAATAGCTTCAGCACGTTTTCACGGATAATTTATATTACTTCTTGGAACTCTATCTTCTCTGTAAGAAACTCTGATGTAGCCTTAGCCTGAGATGGAAACTTACGGACTACCTTGGAATTTAACAGCCTGTGCTTTAAACCAAAGCCAACATAAAAAGGGTTGCAGTAAGCTTTGCTCTATTAGTTTCCCACCATATGCTTGTCCATGACCCTTTCAACTGGGTGACAGGATTGAAGAAGCTCACAAAATGTCTCAACAGCTTTTAACTCAACTCCCTACAGTTGGTGCAAATGGTAGATTTTCTACAACGCCGTTTCTGTTTCATATAAGCAGATTGTTCACAGACTGAAGTAGAAAAATCCTGTGATGGTGGAATTGTTTATCACCTACCCTACCAAGACAGATTTTTGTTACTGTCAGCGAGAGCCTAGAAAGTCCATATTAGACTAATTTTGAAAACCATTTTGGCAGATATCCTATTACCTGGTTATTATTTGTGCACTTTGAAAAAATCAGTGACAAAGTCTAAGCAAGTCTCTTCCCTCTGCCCTATGGAGGTTGCCAACAGGAACACAATGAGTAAAGAGAATTTGAATGTTAATTACATATGGAATTTATCAGTATTAGTGCCAATTTTCATCCAGTTTCAGGGAGGTGATGTGTATTTTTTTCCATACAGAATTTTAGATGGCAGGCTTGTTCATACGACAAACCTGAGTGCTAAATTTTAGCAAAAGAAAACCCTATTTTGTAATTGCAGTAGTCATTAGGCTTCTGAAATGCTGTTGTCCAAGTTCTCAGAGAAGAATAGTCTGTTTTCTCTTTTACATTCTGTAACTAGAAGAATATTTACATCTTTGAGTTGCCAAGCCCAAGAGTAAATAGTTCTATTTGGCAATATAAACTGTTGTCCTCTTTCTCCTAACAAGCAAACTTGTTTGCCTTCAGAAATCACTAGATATAAAAAAAAAAACCAAACCAAACCAAACCAAAATAGTACAAGCCTCTTCCGCGTTAAACCTCCTGGAAAAAGATGATCGTGGTTTGGGTAGATTTAGGGGGATGCCCACCATAAGAGATCAGGCTGCAGTTGTAAGCAGAATTTATTCATAATACAAATTAACTTTCCATTTGCCTACATGTTCAATTAGGTGCAAGATCATCTTGAAGATCCTGCTCCTCCAGCCCCTCTCATAGACTACAGTGAGCAGCTGGAGACAGGAGACAACAATCACATGCAAAAGAACCTAAGTAAACTCTGATTTAATGCTCAAAATGACACCACAGAATTTATGTAAAAACATGGCTTCCCCCACTCATGTTCTGTGATGCTTAAAAAGCCTGAGGTCCTTAGTTTTGAGGCTGATATATAAATTCAATGTTAAATTAATTATGTGTGTGCAAAGCTTATTCTCCAATTCCAGAAACACTCCTGTGCATCCCAGGTCAGTCACCAGCAGCACATTAACCAGTGATGTTACATGTTTGCTGGCACAATCTTGTTTGCCACCGACTGCATTCTCAACATTTTTAGAAGTTGCTGACTCTTAGGTAGCAAGCTAGCAATTTCTGCATGTCGGTTCTGCAACGTGAGTGGGCTATAATCCTGGGGGACACTGGGCGCAGCCCATCACACTGTTCTTGTTTATCAGCAACGCTGAGTATGATGGCAGGCTGCAGTAACTTTCACCTTTAGCGCTAGTCAGTGAGACAGATTATTCAAACACTGATTCTTAGATTCCTCTACACTTGTGTGTATATAATACACAGTAAAAACCACATGGAATACAAAGAACTAGAAATCCTAAGTGGCAAGGTCTTTGTAGACTTTATACTTGTTGCAAAAATTATGTGGGCAAAAGGGCAGATCACATGCTACTCGGTACACAGGTATTTATCAGCGTAAACACATAAATACCAGAGGTGACTATTTACCCTGAATACTCCAAAAAAAATAATGATTGCACTGTGAAAAACAGCCCAATAGCCAAATAATCCAAGCAGCAAGCTGTGTCAGCAGGAACAGGAGTAGGTGACTGGAATAGTGTGAAGGTCAAAACTGGAGGTAGAAGGCAATACTGCCTTCTGCTGCACAGTAGGGTTACTTCAAAAAAAGTAACCCATCATCAGATTTAAGAGTGATGATGAAGAGCTTTACAGATAACTGTGTAGAGTCATGTGAAAAATACTGTTGTTACAAATTAGTAATAGTTGTGTGATTAAGTAATTAGATTTCCTAACTTATTGGTTACTTAGTAATGTGTGGCATAAGCAGTAAACATTGTAGTCTCTTAAATCAGCTTATCTCAATTCCGCAATCTAAAGAGGAAGATTGGGGCTGGAACTAATAAACACATAGTAAAAAAGTACCCCATGAAGCAACAAATTACATAGACAACAGCATCAACTTAGGAAACAAAACTGGAAGGCGTATCATATTACACTAAGGAAGGAAAAATCAGACATTAAAATAAAGTCTAGCTAGCCAGCTAACAATGCATCAGAAAAGCTTATGGGGATTATATTTTATCACAAACTAGAAAGACTCTGATGACATTGCAAGAAGATATAAAACAGTTGGGTTTTTTTTCTTTTTAAAAAGGCAGAAGTGTTATAGGTATGTGACATTAAAAGGAATTAATCTAAGCTATTTGGCTCAAATGAAGTCTCACCTAGAATACCATACACAGTTTGGGACAGGACCCTCTAAAGATAATTTAGGCAAAAAGCAATCCAGAGGAGATGAGAAAAAAATAGTAAGAGGTTTAGAAAACATAAATCCACACCCTTCACATTTTTTTTCTGCAAGTTATTTAGTTAAGAAGAAACTTTTTATACAGCGTAAGGGGTTCCAAATTGTAAAAGTAACGCTGTTACTGCTGTAAGGGTCAAGAGACATAAACAGGATGTGATTTACAGGGAAACAACCTTTATTAGCCCAGTTAATATATTGAAGGGAGATGAGTTTGCAGGCAAACAACTATGAAAAAGCCTTTGTGAAATCTTGCCTTCTCCTCACCTCAGCTAAGTAAATCTGTCTACTAAAGGGCTATTCTACCTGCAAGATCTTTTATTTCTGATTCAAAAACGTTTTTGGGGAGAGCACAGCAGTCAGCCGCCTTTCACAGAAAGACCTCAAAGCAGGTGAGTGTAATTTTAGGAGTAGCTACATTTATACGGTCCTAAAATTACACTCGGCCCTTTGAAGGCAGTCGCGAGGCTGATGTGGCCCCCGGTGAAAATGAGTTTGACACCCCTGCCCTAAAGAATAAGAAAAGCAAGATCTAACTGTCAACAACAATACTTCAAGCTGGATATTAAAAAAACAATTGCTAGCTGCTTGGGAACTGAAACAACACAGGAATAAGTTAAGTCATGAAATTGCAATAATTTACTTTGTTTGGGATACTACGGACAGGCTACACAAACATTCTCGATCATGGAAAGCGTAAGCATATTTAATCTTGCCTCATGGAAGGCAGTAAAAAGAGGTTACCTGCCAGTTCTATGATACAACACTATATTCAACTTTCTAAACAGACACTGGCGAGGAGTGTCATCTAGTGGTCATAATCATGAAAAAAACCTGGTAATTATCTCAAATGCAAGAAAAAGTAGCAAAAAATTTTAACAATACTTTCTAAAAACTAGACATTCATTACTTGTATTTACTGATTTTAAAATGAGAAAATACACGAGCATAATTATAAATTGAAGTGCCATACCAAAAAGTTGACATTATAGGATACATTAATCACCCAACTATAATAACTTCTCTTTATATAGTTTAATAATTTTACAGTATTTACATATGCAAAAAGTAAAGAGAAGGGGAGAACTAGAGACTACATAGGGAAGAACAATGCCAGGCACCAGTACATGATGGAGGCTGACTGGTTGGAAAGCAGTTTTGAGCCAGCAACATGATCCTGTGGCAAAGAAGGCCAGTGGTATCCTGGGCTGCATTAGGGGTGTTGCCAGCAGGTTGAGGAGGTGACCCTTCCCTTTTTCCTCCTCAGTGCTGGTGAAGCCACCTCTGGAGCAGCACGCCCAGTTCTGGCCTACCCACTACAAAAGAGACATGGAGCTACTGGAGATTTAGTCCAGAGAAGGGCCACTAAGATCAGGAAGGGACTGGAGCCTCTTGCATATGAGGATGGCCTTCCAACGACAACTATTCTGTGGTTCTGTTAAATGCCCTCTTTCTTGTAGACAAAGATAAAGGGGAAACTAACCAAATGCATAAATAAGCAAAGGTCTTTTTTCTCCAACAGTGATACTGTATGTAAACAAAAACTATTTTCCCATCTGAAGTCCGACTTTTACATCTCAACTACAAGCAATAACGATTCTTGCATTTAGCTGTCCCTTACATAATTTAAAAAAAAAAAAAAAAAAAAAAGGTAAACGATTTTATATTGTTATTCTTTAATCCAAGGAATATAAAGAATGGCAATTTTCCATCCACCTCCTTCCTCTGCTTCCTAGGAGCCATTTCATCTGTCATCATATGAAGAGTGTAACACCATTATGTTACATAGACACAGGCAGTCAAACATCTAAGTTACACTTCGGCTGAATGGATAAAGGTTGGTATATTCCCCTTATGTGCAGGGCCATCTGTAGGTGGGGGTGTACATTTTTGGGGAGGGAGGATTAAGTATAGTATATGTATAAGTATGCTAGTAACAAACACTAGCATGATCAAACTGTGAGGAGTTGTGTTGCTGAGCAGACCAAATTCCTGACAAGGGGAGAGACAGGGTTCTAGCTATGGGGACCAGGGCTGGCTGGAGCCTGAGGTGTAAGATCTGGAGGACAGTGTCAAGAGAACTGTGGCCTGGGCTGGCACAGCTGGAGCTTAGAGAAGGTGCAAATGTTCTGGAGAGTACACAGATGAGACTGCTGTGGTCAGTGAAACCTGGGTATAAACGTTTGGAGCAGGCAGGAAGACAGGTATATATGTACGATATATGTGAATGAGGAAGCAGGAACAGGACACATCTAAACCACTGGAGAACCACCAAAAAAGAATGCTATAATGTAGTGGTACCAACCCTATTGAGAAGCTCTGTCCTAACAAGGAGTTCTGCAAATGGATAATGATAATATATATTCCTTAACAGGAGCCAATTCACCTTTTTACATTTACTAAAACGTCTGACACTTTTTTTTTTTAAATGAACTATATTTAAGAGCAAACTCTGATGGCCTTTTTAAAGGTGACAGCTCATAAATAGATTGCTTCTGGAAGAAATATTTAGGGCTGGCTAAAATCAGCTCACTAAGACTGAATGAAATCAAACAATAACTGGATTATCAACTTTCCAGATATTTCTGCCCCTTATTCTAAACAGAAATGGAATAATCCACTTTGTTCACAAAGTATGTATAGCAATACTTAACTGCTTAGATTTGATAAGAAAGCCTATGTGATACACGTAGGATATAATCTACAAGGGCTTTCTGAAGTCTTTTTTCAGAGCCTTGTAATGAGCAGAACTTTAGAGTAGATATAGAATATTTTATGGCTTTTAAAATCAACACAACTGCATACGATTATAATTCCCATACATCTATTAGAAATGTATCTAATTTAAGTATGACTGGAACTTTTTTTGTTTGAGATATGGTGTAAGAACAATAAAGTAAATAGTAATGAAGAGAGAAAACAAAAGATCACTTACCTTTAAGGACAGAGAGCCAGCAAGAAAGAAGTGGTCCACGTCAATGACAGAGGCAAGGAAGCCAGCCAGAGTGACCTCAGTGAAGTCACTTTTCTTCCTGAGTCCAATCACTATTGCCCAGGACCACATTCCTAGTATACCATGCACAGCATTATCAGAGAAGGCTCGGAGCCAGTCATTTTGCTGAATGAAGGAAAACTGCAGAAGTCTGTCTGCTACGAAGCAGAATATTCCCAAACCTATACTAGAAATAACTGAAGCTGTGCTGAAAGTCTGGAGAAGAGCATGGGCCTTTTCAGTCTCAGATGCCATGGCAAAAACCACGTCATAGAACACAAAATGCCATCAGGATATACACTGTGCATTGTCCTTTGTATTGTCAGTTGTTCTGTAAATGTCAGAGGACAGAAAGAAAAATATTAAAGAGAAACATCCATTAGCACAAAGTGTTTGTTATCACATCTACAACTGAGCATAAAACACGCAAATTCAATGTCTGCACCTAATATTCCTACGGAGTTTTTTATTTCAGTTATGTTAATTTGTTGACTTAAACACTACAGCTCTGAATTAAAGCACTTGTCCTGTTTTAATTAGAACAAGCACCTTTGTAACATGGAAAGCTCTAACTCGATTTTCTGAAATCTTAAATTTTATAAAATACCTTGAAATATGTCTATGATAATACATGTAATATGTTTCAAGATTCCTTCTTGTCTTAAATAGATGATATTAATGAAATTAAATCCTTTGCACCATAACAACAAAAAAAGATTCAATTTGGAGGATTCTTAGGACTGATGCTTGAAAACCCCAAATCTTTCTCTGCAACAGCTGTTAAAACAGAGATCTTAATGTTCCCCCCACCCTACTCCCAAGAAGCAATTACAGAACACTCAGGTTATGAAGAGTACTCATTTCTGTGGTAACATTAAAAAGAACACCTTTGAAATAAAAATTCTCAATAAATGATGTATTTCCTAGCCTTGTTATGTTAAACACACTTAAAAGCAGTCTTTGAATGACATTATCAATTCTAATTGTCCCATCTGCTCTTCTGCCTTTTCAGAGAGACAGACCACTTTTTCAATGCCTGCATCCTATCTAAAAACAGATTCTTCCGAAGAGGTTGCTGTTTCTGTGCAATACATTAAATCTTCATAATGCTTCTTCAGCCAATTCTATCAGGTAAATTTTTACTCTAAATGGGCTTTTTGTGAGTGTATTAGACTTCCTTTAAAAATGAATACTTCTAACAACATTGACACATAATTTTTATGACTTTATAACTTTAAACACATTATTTATCATAAGGCCCTGAAAATACGCTTCTTCCAGATTATTTACAGGCCTGTTTATTGCAGAATCATCTACAAGACATGACTACTGGTATCCTTATAGAAAAAAAGCCCACTGAATCATTTATTTGGAAAACATTTTTAAAAAAAGAGAAGAAAACATGAATAATGCATGGACTTTGCACACAGATTAAAGAAACTGGGTCAAGTTTGGAGTCTGTTAACCATGACTGCACCTCTTCTGAATTAAAATATTGACATGAAGTATTTCCTGAAACACTGGAACTGCCATTTTCTGTTGAGTGACTACAACATACATTACATTTCCAAATAATTCAATTTTAAGAAACAAATGGTGATCTCTTCACAGATGTTTCTTCTATATAACCATCATGTCAGACTGGATTTTATTTAAAATCACCATAAAACCTGTATAAGAATCCAACCCGTGAAGAACTGAAGTATCAACACACCTTTAAAATACACACCAATATGCATAATTAAACTTACCCTGGGACTAGGAGAACGTATTTTTTTCCATTGCAGCTTCCTTATTCCAGTAGCAAACGTGGTCTATGCCTCTGTGCTTTTTCAGTCCACTCTGCCCAGTCAAATGCAGGAAAAGCCAAACACCATTTGTTCCATTCTAAATAAACTGAACCAGGCAGCAGTAAGCACTGATGCTACGCAAAGATCTTCAAACTCTCTACAAAACATACATGATACTGAGCAATAGTCAAAAATACAGAAAGAAGCAACACCTTTTTAATTAATTCCTCAACAAAAATATAATTGAGCTAAAATAAACTTCAGCTGGGTCTTAGAAGCTCTATTAAAGAAAGCAGGAAAAAAAGACAATAAAACAAGAGAAGGGCAGAAATACAGATGGAACAAGATAATAATTAAAAGATAAAAACCCCCAATGTCACAGAGTCAGAGAAGGGCACTTCCAGCCTTCTGGTTTAAGTAATTGCATTTCAAAACATACAGAGGTCTATTTTAACAGATTCTTCCTTATGCCTGTGTGCCTGAAAAATGCCCAGATTCCCGTTTAAAGAAAAATTTATGAGTCACATTCAGGGACCTCTCTTTAATTTAACCCCATCAATTAGTGACCTTGGAATAGATAAGCAGAGACCTATAAATTCAAATAACAACAGAGGTCTGTGTCAGTTCTGTGGTAGGCTTACACTACTTTGCTACAGATATTATTAACATGCACATAAAGTTCACAGGAAAAGTATCACTACAGACTAAAAAAAAAATCCCAAACTTCTTTGATTTGAGAATTACGTATTATAAAATGAAGATAACAATGCCAACTGGATGACAAGGACAAGTGTGAATGTGTGTCTTTGAGACAGAATAAAGAACAGAAAGGAAAAATGTGGCTTCAAATTACCATTAGTCAAGAGCCATGTCAATGGCATAAGAGTTCTTTTTAAACAGTCTATTTCTGGTGTCTTTTGTAGACAAAAATGACTGCTGTTTGTGTAAAAATCAAGTCACATTCCCAGGTACAACAGCGCAAGTATAAATATGCTTCAAATCAAGAGTGAAATCAGAGTAGAAAAAGAAAAGTTTGTTCAACCAAACAATCTAGGAAATTACAATTTCTAATACAAAACTAGAAACTGTATGTTTTGTCTGAAAAGTAATGATTTTCAGACTGTTTACAAAATATCACACAGCCTGGCAGGTTTTTCTACCCTATAAATCTCAGAAAGAACAACTGTGGAGCTTACAATCTTGTTAAAAGAGAAAAGTAGGAAATAAATGTATTACACAAGAATGCTTGGAAACTTATGGGTGGTCAGTCCAGTTAAGATAGTGAAAGAAAGATTCAGGTTGGGTTTACATTAAACACATGCACACAAGAGCTGGCACACTAACACTGTTTAGAGCTGTGATTCCTCACGATATTTTTATTTGAGATAAAGCATTATGCATAACCTCTGCTTATAAGAGGCCTTTCAGCTCACGGTATACAAGCAAAACAAAAATCTAGTGGCTAAAATTATAATTTAGAAATATCACCCTCCAAAATTTTTGCCCCAATTTTGCAATAAGTTATCAGGTATATGAATACGTATACGAATTTAATGCATAAAATTAGGACAATTATGCACTTTATGCAAGAAGTCAAAAGATCACAGTAGCTCCTTATAATTCTATAATCTCCTAAAAAAATATTTTATATTGGATGTTAATTTATATGAAAAACTCTATGAAGTATTTAAGATACAAACTCAAATACTTAATGTAATATCTCATGGAAAAGCAACTCCAAGGCTAAAACAACCTGTGAAGAACTGATAATGCAAATATTTTTGGGTCAGGTAATTATAATACATTACTGGGGTTGGAGGGTGGAAGGAGGCAAAGGAAGAGAGTACAAAAGCATGCAAGAAATCAGTATAATTTTACTAAAACACTGAAGAACAAACTGAATTAAACCAACAAAGAAATCAAGTGGAAAAAAAAAAGCCAAACAAACAAAAAAAGCCCCAAACCATAAAATCAAGATTTAATTAAATTGTTTATTTCAGGGACCATAAATGTGTTTGAAAAGAGATACCAACAAATCAAAATACAGACATCCTTAATGAGTACTTTGGAATGGAGACCTACCTAAAAGAAAGAGTTGAAAGAAATATCCTAAAAGTATTTAGTAACTAGAAATAGACTGTCCAGTGGAAGGAAAAAAGAATCATTTGACATTTGTCAGGAAAAAAAGAAAAAAAAACCAGCATGAGCAGTTTGTGTATTACCCTCATTAACTTCAACAGCATTCGGATCATAAACAGCTAATCCAATTTAAGACTAAAATACAATCAGTAAGAGAGGGACAAAGGGAAGACGAGCATGCGGCAGACAGACAGGTAAAATTACAGAGATCAGCAACAATTTTACGTCTTGAGGAAAGGGTACGGTTTGCCTCAGCACTCAGCACCACAACCCTTCATCGGCCATCTCCTCAGCCAGTAAGAAATAAAAACGTGCTGTCATCTTCACCGCAAAAACGGAACCAAGAGCGTGAGGGAGCCTGTTAGGCAAATGACACGCCTGGCTCTCGGTGCAGCACTGCCGTGCCTTATGTTAGGACCTGACAGGACGTACAGGCATATAGATATATATATATAAATCAGGAATCAGGCTGGCACCAGTTAGACCGGTACGACAGTCTTGCTCCGCGGCAGCTTCTCCTCAGTAACACCCACTGCGCTGCGAACGCCCCGGGCTCCCCTCACCAACCCACCCCGCCGCCCCAACCCCGCGGCCCGGGCAGGGCGGGCGGCTTCCCGCCCCCGCGGGGCGAGGGGGCTCCAGCCCGCCGCCGCCTGCGCCTTGCCCGCCCGCTGCCCCCCGCGCCCACCTGCAGCGCGGCCGCCGCCGGTCGGCCCCTCGGCACCATGAGGCGAAGCGAGGGGAGGCGAGCCGCCCGGCCCCAGCGGCGCGGCGCGGCTGGCGCGGGAGGAGTGCGCGGAGCATGCTGGGGCGGCGGCGCCGCTCTCCGCCCCCCGCGCCGCTGCCGCGCTGGGGTGAGGGGAGCGGGGCTGGGGGCTGCGGGGAAAATTTGTCTAGAAATATTAATAACAGGGTTTGGGTGTTCGCAACATCATTAAACGAAGTGCTGGAAGAGAAACCAACGGTAAAAGGCTAGTATTTTATCACTAAGGATACCGTGGACCTCGGAGTGACAGTCCACACACGAGAAAGGGCTGAAGATGCTTCAAATAAGTATTTATTTACTACAAAACAGTAGAAAGCGTTTGAAAAACTTTTTATTCAATTATCGGACTATTTGGTGTAAGCTTCTGAACAAGAGCACATTTTCACAGTTGAAACTGCTCATCCCTACCCCAGCCGCTTGAGCAAGTTTCTCGCACAACCCCCTGTATGATTAAACAATTCAAACAGACATCCATACATTAAAAGCAGCACTGTCATGTCAGCCCTGATGAACTTATACAGCTGTGCTCCATTATTTCACCTGTTCTTTTTGGCTATCTCTAAAATACAATCACAGCGTGCAACCGGTGGACTTTGCTGGTCAGAGGTCACTCCTCTGCCCTCAGCCTCCACCCCGCGGTTCCTCTGGCACCTCAACGCCTCCCCAGACGTGGCTGGCACAGCTGCTATGAAGATACATAATGCAGGTCTCCATGTTCTCTGAGGCTTCACTTCCCAGAGGCTGCAAGCAAAGATTCAATATCCTGAATTACTTTGGAAGTTTTTTCCAAAGCCTCTAAGACGCACCCTTCACCAATCTCTTCCAGCTTGCTTCCATTTTCCGTTTTTCTTACAGTAATACCAGACGGATTGGTTTTCGCAGCAGATGTCCTTTCCAGAACATTGCTATGATCCAATAAAACTAGTGTTATTTGGTTAAGAAAAAATATCAAACTCTTCCTCCTAATGAGAAAAATGCTTTTCCATATTTGTATTCATCATTCTGCACGGCAATTACATAAAGCTAAAAACCAGAAGAGCACATTACTTAAAATGTCTACCATTTATAAAAAATGTCTTTAAATAAGACTCCAATTTATCCAAAAGTTATTTTAAGAAATAACCTACCTATCTGATGTCACACTGCACAGTTTAACAGCATGCACTTCACATACTAATAAAATTGCACACTGGCTTAAAGACAATTACAGAGCGGCTTTAAGCACGTGCGGCACAGTACGCTTTTTTTAGCTGGCTGAACACAATGGAACAATACTGAAGTAGCTGATAAACAGAAAAGTATTGTACTGCAACAACAAGCCTAAAGGTATTGTCCCTCTTTCAAGAACAGATGAGTGTTAGCAAAACTAATGCAATACCCATTAAAGGGATTCATTTTTTGTGATTTTTTAATTTTAGTTTTGTACTGTGCCACTGTTTTTGTTTGTGGAGCTGTGATGCAGAAGTTGGACAATATAAATGACAAAACAAGAATGATAACCAAAAATGGCTTAATAAGTTAATTTTAAGAAGACAGTAAAAAAATGTGTGAACTGGATAGAAAGCCTTTGATGATGTAAAATGCAGATTTGAATACGCGGATGAACAACAGAATATACAAGTGAAAAAATATATACAACTTTCAAAAAGATACAGTTAAATCTCTGTATTTTTTCGAGCTCAGCTTCAGCAGACCTGTCCAAGAAAACAAATATTATTAAGCAAATTAGTATCATAAAATATATTTTCTACTTGAGATTTTAATTTTGCAGGTTCCAGCAATACCAAAAATTAGATGAGCAAAATCCAAGTGAAAACAATGCTCTATTTTTGTCTTTCATACCACTAGTGAATAGTTGCCGTTTGTCCATCATTTGTGTTTCCAAAAATCAGGGCTCTGCTCTAAGAATAGTCTCTTAGCTCTAGGTGTGTATAAATATAGATAGAATTTTCGTTTCATCAGCTAATGAATCTGCTATAATTTGAATAACGAGTGCAATCGATTTCAATTAACACATTTTTAGTACCCGAATATGTTTGTATGTGATGTCACCAGACCTTTGGTCAGTAGCATGTATTAAAAAGGACAAATATGTTAACACGAGATACAAGTGTTGTTCAGCAGTTAAAAGTACTATTATGAACAGCTTGTTGTTCTGTTAAAAGGTGCCTTTCTTAGTCTGGTTGCTATTTTTCACCTTAAAAGATACTACCTATCTAACATTAATCTTCCCTTGGCAAAGTCACCACATTTCTGATATTTAAGTAAGGCAGGCAGAAGTGCAATGAAACAAGCTTCACTCAGAATTCAACTTACCTAACATTTTAAACACTAAAAGAAAATATGGAACCATAGAAAACAAATAGACATAAAATTTTCTTTTTTGACCCTTAGAAAAAGCAGTCTATAAAATTCAGTTTATAGTCTTTTTGAGATTCATTTTCAACATTATTCGTAGTCAATTATTTAGCATAAAGATGAATACCAATATTCTTCTGTTACAGAGTTTGCAGTATATTCAGGAATCTCCTTCATTTCATTCAAACTTCTGCACCATTCTATTGCTGTTTTGATATACCTATGTGAACATGAAAATTCACAAAAAGTAGTTATTTATATGAGAAATACACCCTATAAATTCAAGGAAAAAAAAAAAAAAGGCATTAAGCAATACACCTGGATCTGAAAGAAAAAGGCATGATACAAAATCTAACTTTTTCTCTAGGTTTCCTTGCCATTATTGGATTCCCACGTTTTGACCAGAATCTCCTTCGTATTTAAATCAATGTAATTATGGAAAATCATAACCAAACTGTACGATTTGTAATGCACAGTGTGCAAATGTCTATTTTTATTTGTGAATATCTGTATGCTAAAATGCAGCCGAGTAAGCTTCTAACAATTCCCATGATGGTCTAATTAGAGCAAGCAAATTAGAGAAAGCACTCTGCAGGCAGAGGTCAATATCTGTAATGAAGCATAAACTGGATCAAGTGCTATTCAGTTCTACGTACCAGGTCTGTAAAGGACAAAGATTGTTTTCCTTATACATTGATGTAAGTGCCAAGCTGTACCTCCAGTTTTTTTAAGACATTACTGTAACAATTATAATGGAATGACTGCATGCAGTGGTCCTGAGTCACATAGGTCTCAAATCTTTGCCAGATGTAACATGGAGTTTAACTGTTTGGTTCCTCCCCCTCGCCCTGTATTTTCAGTAAATACCACTTCTTCATACAAAAGGATTTGTACAGAATTGTTTTATATTTAACTTTATATTGTTTACATTACTTATACCTTTCATAGATTCCAGGATCACTTATTTGTATTAGCTGCTGTAACCCATCAGGAGTAGTTAACTTACACCAGCCTACATCTTCATTTACCTTAGAGGAAAAAAAAAAAATTCTGCTGCAGTTTGAAGAAAGAAAAGCGACTATAATATGGCAGTTTAAGAATTAAGTATCTATTAACATTCCACTTTAAGCACTTAGAAATTGGGGTTTTGGTAAGTATAGAATTTGGTATAGTCTGCTATGACAAATGCAGGTAAAAAAAAAAAAGCATACCTAAGCTGGCCCCAACAGTCATTCTATGCTACTGAAGAATAAATTATTTCTAAAAGTGTGTAGAAATGCTTCCAAACCTGTAGAATTTTCAGTTCTTCCTCCTTTTATCATACGTGAGTATACAGATTTAACCTAGCTCACATCAGGAAGTTATAGCATGTCTTTTAAGACATTGATTATGATATTTACATTATTTATAATAAATATATCTTCAGATACTTTAACATCCTTTTTGTGTCTTGTCACCTTAGGGTAATAAGTAAAGACACAGAAGCCAAAAGTCTCAGCAGCCAACCTGGAATTCCATGTTCACATAATTTTCTCTGTAGTGTCATTTTACAAAAATCAACATAATATTTTTATTTCTATATTAGGTAGATTTTAAAATGTGTATGGAATAACATGTGCAAGGTTACTTTTCTGAGTGATTTTTTGCTATCCATTTGCTCACTTATAGAAAATTTGAAACAAAACCAAACACTTACTTCTTTGATCAACATGAGCAACTTCTTAAAAGTATAAAGTTTCATCTCCCTCTTTGAGCATCAGTTACGTACTAAAATGTTTTTCCCCCTCTTTTCTGGCTAAAATACTGGCAATACATTAATGGTGGTGCTTGCTGATAGCTCCTATTTTCATTTAGACTACTCTACAAGCGCAAGAGTAAGCCACAGCAGTTTGCTGCTGTGAGTTATCAATCTCTCAAAGGCTTCAGTTTGTATTTTACAGGCATCAAAACTTCTGTTTCATTTCCACATTAGCTTCCTAGTAACAGTTTTTTATGAAGGGTGTTAAGAATAGTCCTCCCTCTAACTCATGAGCTACCTGGATCTTATTACAGGAAGAGCTGAAATCCCAGACCATATTCAAGGTCATCCCGTCCCAAAAAGCAGCATAGACTTTATGATCTGAGTACACAACAAGTCTTCCTATGCTGGGAATAACATTTTCGTACAGCAAAATGGGCAACATTTCTCGTCCATCTGTCTCAGGTACCTAGAACCAAACAAATACATTAAAAACTTGAGGAAATCTTACTTTCATCAATACAGCTCTTTGTATCACTCCCAGATTTTGAATTCACTTGTTTTTGCAGACCACAGCACCTTTCTTTATCAACCAATTGCTTTCTGCTTCACAAATATATATCTTTACACTGCATGCATTCAGGTCCCAAATGTATACATTTTGATCTTTGAGAATACACTCACCATTCTTCCCTATATTTTAGGCTCTATTCCCTATAGCAAATATAATCATCCTTAAAACACTGAAAGATTTATAAATCTCCAGCTACATACCATTTTGCGGCAGCAGAGATAATAGTTATGAGTTAATGATAGTTTAGTCTTGTAGCAATACTGAAGTATTCTGAGGAGAAAAACAAAAAAACAAACTATTAAGCATTTTGTACTTCCTATGTCTTCTGAACAGTTGTGACCTTTGTTCTGTAAGTTTATAGATGTCCTCAGTGTTAATACAAATTCCTCCAAATTATACTTAATGTCATAAGTATTATGTGTAATTTTAACTACTGTCCTTTCAAAGTTGGAGGAATTAATGTAATGAAGAGAAAGCTACCTGGTTGCCTGAGTAATAATGGAGGATATAGAGTATGGACTTCCTGGTACATCAGGAGGTAGGCTGTTTACCGAATACATCTTTTCTTCTCTCTGCAGTAAAGAGCAGAAAGAAGATGAGTTAGTTACAGGTACTGTAGCATGAAAACAGCATTAAGAGCTTGCAAGATACAAAATTTCTGACATCTCAGAAAGCAACTATAATCACATTTAAATTTGTCCCAGAACACAGGTAAACAGCTTGAAAAGAAAAAAAAAAAAGATCTGTTGCATCCTTTAAGCCTACTTCTGTGGGAAGAAACATTCAAGGTTTCTACTCCCTCACTAGGAACCAACAGGTTCTCTGAACAGAGACTGTAGTTTGTTACTGAGTAACTATGTTTGGCTACAAGTTAAAGGCTAGGTTCAACGGGTACAAACTCGACCCTTAATTTTTCTTTAAAAAATACAAAGCAATGCATAGGCACTTGCAAGGATCTGTACTCTGGGAAACTTAACAACAGACAGAGGGGAAAAAACATTTTTCTAGCACTGAACAGCTGGTCTGTGGCAAAGCCAGAACAGAATCTGCATTTTCTAGGTTCTGTCTCCATACAGTAAAAAACAATACAGGGCTCTTAGAAAAGATGGACCGAAAACAGCTTGTGTTGTGATTTCAAACTGGGTCCATCTTTTTTAAACATCCTGTACAATGCCAAGTACATAAAGATTCAACAAATATGTTTAAACACTAAACTTCTAAATTAGTGAGAAATGGTTATTGTGGAATCTTACTTGAGCTTGTGAAAAAAGTGTTACAATGAACAAGATTGTTCTTCTTATGTCTTATAATTTACAAAAATACATTCTGAAACAAAAGGAATAATCTCATTTTTGTATGACTGATTGCTTGATTCAATTATTATAGAAATTATCTATGTAGGGACTTGACTGTACACTGCATAGCCAAATGTCTTAAAACTAAGAAGACTGCTAACTTGAAGGAATTTGGAACATATTTTAAAATAGTTTAATACCTTTTTTGTTCTTTTTTGGATGACATAATGTATGAAATAGTTTCCCAAAAATGCTCCCTCGGACTTGAAAAATGAGTCATCACCAGGATAAATTTCTACGACGTTTGTCCTACCATGGATAAATCTGAGAGAAAGAATAAGATTTTTAACAAGTATTTAAAATGCTGTGTCACTAGACAAGCAAAACAGGCTAGCATACTTGAAGAAAGCACCAAGCAGAAACAAATTTTCAACACAGCTCTCACATGAAAAGCTGCTACTTTTTCACAAAAAGCAGAGCATACCAATTACCTCTTTTAACACCAAAGATTCACATTACCAGGCTTTCTCTAATCTGCTTGCTCTAATTAGACAGTCATTCTCTGCATGTGTGCAGGGTTTTTTAAACCATATGGATGAAGTGATTTGCCAGGAAAATCTACACTTCAGCTGTTTGCAACATGCAAATTACATAGGTCACCAAGACAAATGTTTCTAAAGCACGACATCTTCAGCATCGAAAGGAGCAATTTGCAATAAAAAAAGCACTGTAATTGTCAGCGAAGTCTGTGTGAGCTCCAGCTGTCCATGAAACCTTTAAGAAATCAGATAATCAGATCACTTATTTAAAAGCCTTAAATATGAGTTCAGATTGTTTATTTCAGACATACCCACTTTCAGACCTGGAAATATTCTGTACTAGCAAATATGAGCTCCAATGAAGAAACAACTGAAATGAACACGCTCTTAGATGAAGATTCTGTACAATTTCTCTAAGAGTGAGAAAGGGATAAAGTAAGACATTTCATCTTAAAGCTTAATTCCCATAAAAATGAAGTCTTCCAAAGATGAAATGCATGATCTCCTACATACCTATAAAAAACACCCTGGCACCATACAATTTGAATTAGCTGAGAGCATGAATATTGTTCAGCATCTTGATTCTGAAAGAAGTCACAGAACATCCACCTGTACAAAATACAATGAAAGCTTCAGTAAGTGCAAAGGTCAGGGGTTTTTTTTAGGGGGTGGGTGTGTGTGTATGGGTGTGTGTGGGTGGGTGGGTAATCATCTCTGTATCAAAACCAAATGCATGTACAAGTATTCAAAGGAAAAGAGGCCACATATTTCAGAGTCCTTCGATGCCTTAGTTATCCACACCAGTTACCAAATTAGTTTTCTCAAACCTGCAAAACTTATTATTAGGAGTAGTAGTGGTAGTAGTAGTAGTGCTGACAGAGAATGTATGCCACAGGCTGGCCTCAGAAATATTATCTCAAAAATGAAAAACCCAAACCAACTAAAAACTTGTGTTCTTTTTTCAGTATTGTCTTTTTCACTTGTATATTTATAAAGCATGACAGAAAATAAAATTTATTTTTCTCTGGACTAGTTATTATATATTAATTAAAACAGGATACAGAATGCTGGTTTCACAAATTTCAAGTTTCAAGAAGATCCTTAAAAAAAAAAAAGAATACGGTAGTAATTTTAAAATTTTTTTTATAGCTAGAATTTGGTTATTTTAACAGAGATTGAAGTTCCACACTGCAGAACTGTAAAATATATGTTACCAACAATGAAGTAAACAGCTTAAATTACCTGTGTAAATGTGGGGCTCTGCAGCTGAGTGGCAAAGCTGTAGGTAAATGAGAAACTGTTTCATGTGTTTTGGGGTAAATTAAAACATCACCTTCCATAGATGTATGGCTGTTTTCCTCACGTGTCTTCATTACATTTTCAACAGTTTGTAAGTTATAGCACATTAGTGCCAATGACAATGGGTATTTCCATTCTTCTGGATAGAAAGAAACAGACCAACACTGTGTAACCCATGTGTACTCAGAAGAACAATTTGTGTAGAACAAAGGGACTCCATCTCTGTCTTCGTAGTCCTTTGGTTTGGTTGGTTCTCTGTACTTATCTTCAGGACAACCCTGTTCATTCTTCTTATTCTCTATTCTTGTTTGTTTCAATGACATCTCTGCAACAGAATTTTTACTTAATTTTCCATATTGATATCCGGTTTGATAGTTGCTGTTCTTTTGAGAGGAAGACTGGCTGACTTTGCATAAGAACTTCACTGTAAATTCTTGCTGCAACTTTGACAGGTAAAGGTGAGCATAACCATCTACTGATGAGATCTTCACACTGCCATTCTCTATACATCTTGTCAGATCAACCGAAGCAGGGTCAGGCCATCTAATTTCTAAGATATCACTGAAAATAATCTAATATAAGAAAAATAATTGGAATGTGCAGCAAGATAAAAATGACCAGCTTCCCAGAAATTACAGTGGAGTATTTACACTTGGCTGTGGTTTAACCCGAGTCAGGAATCAAAACCACGATAGCTTCTCGCTCACTTGCCCCCATCCCCAAGTAGGGGAGAGAACTGAAAGGGCAGGGAGAAATTTTGCGGATTGAGATAAAAATGGTTTAATAACAAAATAATAGTAATATACTGCTACTAATATCCATAAAATTTTTTTTGAAAAGTGATCCTCAATGCAATTATTCACAAACTCCATCTGTCCTGAGCAGCCAATCCCAGGGAGAGAGCAACAAAGGCCAAAAAGGCTGAAAGGCCCGAAGGCCAACAGCAGAATGAAAGAATGGCAAAAGGCCTGACTAAAGGAACTCCTGAACAGAACTCAACTGGAACAGAGCTGAACTGGAACAGTTCGCACCAGCCGGAAAATCTGACTCTCCTTGAATACAGAACATGATGCTAATGGTATGGAATGCTTTCACTGATTGGCCTGGCTGTCAGTCAACATCTGTCCCATCTATGCCCACCCTTCCTTGCTGCCTTACACCTGTGGGCCGAGCGCCCAGAAGGACCTTGGTCTCCCAGACAGCAGCTAAGATGTCAGTAAGTTCTTATGTTCTCTTCATTCCAACTCAAAACCACTGGAAAGTTACTTGAAGAAAAACATTAATTCTATCCCTGGGTGCTATCTAATTATTCTCAAACTAAATCTAAATGACCATGCTAACTATGAGAAAGAAAAGTTTCAAAATGCATGAAGAAAATTAACTGAATTTCAGTTAAACCACCACAATGTAAACTAATTCAATCCTTCTGCAAGGTGATGCATGGCAAGAAACTTTATTCTGTATTTGTTTGCATACTTGAACTCAAAAGGAAGCAAAATATCTAACCTTCATGTCTGCTTCCTCCTGTTCTAACAGAGTTCCATCCAGGAATATTGTTTTCATTTAATACCCATTCATAAACTAGCAAGGTACATGGCCAACTGAGCAGGCACAACTGTCCACAGACAACAGATAGTTTGTTTCCAACTGCTTCTTAAGAGACACTGAAGAGAAAGCCTAAATTACGTTGACTATATCTGTTTTCAATAGACTTCATGGAAAGCCCACATTAAACATTTTGTATGTTATAATCCCCATGTGCTCTGAAATCTTCTTTTTATTATAAGATTAAAATAAGCCTGCAAATACCATGAAAAATGCACTTACGTGTTCTTACCAAAACAGAAATTTGTTGAAAATATTTTGCAGCTAGATGGGTAAAATTACTTAATCCTGTACCATGAAAGATCAAATTACACAGCTACGCTACGATCTGAATAAAAAGTATTTGTAAAGAAGAATTTAGAGCTTTAAAATACAACATTTGGAAAGTCTCAAAAGAATAGCCGTATCTTACTGCAGTGATAATCAAGTACGGATTGCTGCTTCAATTGGCACTTTTTTTAAAACAAACAAAACCATTTTCACAGCATATGCTCTTGTGCTACCCCCTCTACAAAAATGAAGCAGATCATTCCCAACAAAGTACTTCAAATAACCACTGCATCTACCTCAAACCCCAGGTTAAGGCTTTTCCAAAACGGAAGGTAAAGTTATAGTTTAGAAAACGCATTAATCATCTCCTGAAACTAGAAAAATTCTGTCAAGCTAGAGATTGCCTTTCTAGCCATCTGCAGAAGTTCTGCCCTAAAATAAGGTATTTTTGTTTGTATTGTTCTTATACCTGATCACCATACAGCAAATATCCTTAGTTTGCTTTTGATTGAAGACTCTACGTAAAGCACTGGATCCCAAATAAACACAAAATACAAACCCTCTCAGTGTGTGAAAGAAACTTACCAAATGAGTATTCATACTCCCTATAATTTATTTTATCTCAATTTAATTAGCTTTGTCTCATCTGACTGACCTTTAGTCAGGTATGTTTCAAGTCTGATCATACTTTGGCCCAGCACAGGAAAACCCTGGAAGTCTAATAAAAATGAGACATGGCAGCACTAGTGTATTAGTAAGGTGGGAAAGTCTACTGAAGCTATTTGGGCCATTAAAGAGGAAAATTTACCATAAAGAATTGCAAAAGGACCCTAAACAAAAAAATCAAGTGATTAGACAATAAAGCTGCAGATAAAAATTTAGTGGAGACAAACATAATGTCACCTAAATGGGGAAAAGCAATCCTAACTTTACATATAAAATTATGGTTTCTGAGCTGGTTACCATCACCCAGGAATAAAATCTCAGTGTTAGGACTGACAGTTCTATGAAAATGTACTACGTATTCAGGAGCAGATTTAGCAGTGTATCAAATGTTTGCAAATTATATGAAAGAAACAAGAACAGAAGATACAACCATAGTGCTGAAAATATTAATGGCTGATGTTCGTTTTGAATACTATTTGCAGTTCTGACAGGACCCAACACTGACAAGATGCGCCTCATCAAGCTGTCTAGACATGCGGATGCTTAGTGTGGCCCAAGCAGAGGCTAACCAAATTGTGGTACCAGGCTGTTCTGAATTCAAGCATAAGCAAAGTAGTGCAGTATTAAGTGTAGAAGTGGTTTTGTACCCAGTGGCCTAGTGAAAGTATTGTCACTGCGAGCAACAGGCCACAGGCCTCAGCCTAACTGTGCCTTACAGGAACTGAGCGAGGCCCAGGCTGGCCTGTCAGGCTCATCATCAGCTTGCTACCAGAACATGCTCAGTGAACTGGGGCTTGATAACTGTTATCGCATTATAATGGATTGCTGAAGTGTAGGAAATAGCAAAGGCCTTGAAAATTTGGGCACTGGTTGAAAATTGAGGCCACAGAACAATAAACTTGTCAGTAATAGAACCAGTTTTACAAAATGTTCCTGAAAGGATGAATCAGTTTTGTAAACTGTCCCTGAAAGGATGTTCAAGCATATCGTGTTCGAGTATACTCTTACCTTAACAACCTAGCTTTATCTTAGCCTAAATACGCATAGAGTGAGGAGAAGTACATGCAGTATCTGCGGAGGTTGAGCAAGTCAGCAGTTATCTAGCTATAGAAGTAGTACGCCTGTGCAGTACCCAAAGGTGAAAGGGACAGAAGTGATGAAGACTACTTACCTCATCCTGAAGACCCCCTGAAAGACCACCAGAGGACACTGCACATGATCAAAATAGTTCCAAGATGTTGCAATTGATGTTGCAATCAATGTTGAGTAATTGTTACATATCTTAATGAATATATGAATATGTATGTGAATGGACTGTATAAATACTGTGTAACTTAACCTGACCAGGGAAGCCAGCTTTGAGTGCGAACCCCTGGTTTCCCAGCGCTGAAATAAAGCACCGCATATAACTACGCCCGTGGTTATGTGTCCTGATTGCTAACAAACTGATAGTAAATTACTGAAGAAGTACTATCTGAAGAGCTACAAGGAGACTGCTTTTGCTTCCCTAAAATCCTGAAGCTGGTAGTCACAGTGGAAGCTGGAAGTTAGAAACTGTCTAGAAACCCAGCCATGTTCCTGAAGAACAAGAGGCTGGCCTGGGGGAGGGTCACCCGCTAGTGCTGCCAACAGAGCATCAGCTCTGTGCCGCTGTGCCTTGCACAGGATGTACAGCGCGACTGTGGAGGCCTGACTGCTGTTAAGTATGTCATGATAAGGAACGACAGTGTTTTCAGCAACTAAACGTTAGCGTGAAGTGTGGTACTCGTGACGTGCCAGTCTAAAAGTTTTAAAGCCTCTGTGATTTATCTGTTGTCTTGAGACTCCCACCACACTCGCATGCATTCAGTGGGAACACAAGAGGGAAGCTGCTGAGGAGCAAAGCTCTTAAACGGTAAATGGGGTCTCTGGATGGACCTTCAGTGTGACGTGGTGCAGCCATTCCCACAGTGTCACTGCCCAGTCCTCTCACGGGCCCCTGTAGCAGACTCACACTGGTACTTCAATGGGGAATTCTGAACCTGACACTGCCATATTTCACCGAGTCTTCCTTGAAAGGTTTCAAGTGCAGAAAAACGATACATAAAACAGCTCCTTGTATCTTATTACAGAATTCTAGGTTTTAGTCTTACTAAGAGTAAACTAACTCTTTAGTGTTTGGCTACAAAGGACATACATAAATAGAGTAACTGTAATTTAAAATGGCAGTATTCTAATCAAGTTGACAAATGCATTAGCCACATTGCACTCTATAGATCTTCACGGCCTATACTCACACACGTGCATGTAAAGTTATGTCAGACTACTAGGGAAGCTTATTTAATAAAGTATTACACGTGTAACTCTCACCTTTTTTCTTTCTGGAGGTATAACATGTGAAGGTAAGTATGGGCAAGAAGAAAACCTGTTTCGGAAATCCAGAGCTCGCAGAAGCTGTTCCTATAGAAATGCGATGAAGAGCAAAACAAATCAACACAGCCCTGAGTTTTTCCATGCAGTGGTAAAAGTTTAAGCTGATTTCATCGTCTTCTTTTCTGCAGCAGAGGCTAAGAAACCCCGCTCCGTTGCACAGAGCAACTACGATCCCGTTTCTGCGGTGGAACAGAGGGGTTCCCGCCCCCCGAGCGGCCGCCGCTTCCCTCCCGGGCGGCAGCCCCGCCACCCGGGCGGCTTCCAGGACAGAGGGCCCTCCTCTCCCTCCCCGCAGCGCCGACAGCCTGGCCACCCACCCTGTAGGCACTGACGGCGAAGGCGACCCGCTGGCGGGTGGTCTCGGCCGGTCGGAGGGGGTGGGCAGCGGCGGGGAGCGCCGCTTCGTACAGGTACTCGCAGCCGCACGGAGACAGCAGCAAGCGGGCCCCGCCGGCGTAGTGCACCTCCACCGAGTCGTCCCCGTACAGCACCATCAGGCTTTCCGCTGCCATCTCCCCGCAGAGCGCAGGCAGCTCCCACCGCTCCTGGCAGCGAGGCCGCCCCCTGAACTGCGCGGCTGCCGCCCCCGCAGGGCGGGAAGCCGGGGCGGGACGGACGCTGGGCTCCCTCCGTGCCGCCCCGCCTCCTTTGACCGGTGGATTAACCTTCTCTTCCTGCCAGCAGGGAGCGGGTTGGTAACGTGGTCTTATTTACAGACACATTTGTGAAACACGCTATTAAAAAGTATACAAATGATATAAAGCTACTGAAGAGTGTCCAGAAGAGGGCCACGCAGTTGGTGAAGGGTTTGGAGGAGAAGCCGTATGAGGAGCGGCTAAAGTCACTTGCTTTTTTCAGCCTGGAGGGGAGTGAGGGGAGACCTCATGGCGGCTACAGCTTCCTCACAAGGGGAGAAGGAGGAGCAAGCACCGAACTCTTCTCTTTAGTGACCAATGACAGAACCTGAGGGAATGGCAGGAAGATGTACCAGGGGAGGTTTAGGCTGGACATTAGGAAAAGGTTCTTCCCCCAGAGGGTGGTGGAGCACTGGAACAGGCTCCCCAGGGAGGTGTCACAGCCCCAAGCCTGACAGTGTTCAAGAAGAGAGTGGACAACACCCTCAGACACATGGTGTGAACTGTGGGGTTGTCCTGTGCAGGGACAGGAGTTGGAGTTGGACTCGATGAACCTTGTGGGTCCCTTCCAACTCAGGACATTCTCTGATTCTATATGGAAATACACACGTCTTTTTATTTTTAACTTTGTTGTTGTTGTTGTTGTTGTTATTATTGCTTTTATCTGCTGGAAACAGGGATGTCTTTTTTGCTGCTCCAGGAACGAAAATTAGCTGTAAAATGGTCTAGATAATAGAAAAAAAACACCCTTGTTTACCTGTAATTGTGCTTCTTTAAGATACGCCTCGTTCGGCAGGTGCCCTGACACAGAGCACGGGAGCCCCAAGAGCTGCCGCGCACCAGCACTCCCCTGCAGCCGCCCTGTGCAGCGCGAGAGCAGCTGTGCAAGGGGGTACTTGTCAGCCTCCCCACATCTGCACCTCGGGAGAGTGGGGAGGAGGCTTAGGGGTCAGAACTGAGAAGGCAGATTGCTGACCTACCACATATCCCCAAGAGATGATAGGTAAATAATTCTCTTATGACTGCTGCTTTATATTAATGCATTCATAGGGCAGGGAAATCTAACAGCTGCATATTGAGAACTGGGTCACAGAAGCCATGTAAGACTGAAAGATTAATTCCCAAAGGCCAATTTAGAAATAATGCCTAGTTACCTTTTTGGAAGATATATATACTCTTCTTCCCCTCCACTCCAATATTTACATGTTAATCAAAGCTGTTTTAAGTGGAATGACAGTTTACAGTTAAGTGACAATTTATTATCAGTTCCTGCTTAAAGCACTAGGTAAATGTAATTCAAGATCCTTTGCTATACAGGCCACACTAGATTGCATGGTCTCATCTGACTATACCAATTGTTCCCCACCTGTAGCAATACAGGTTTTTCAGATCAGTGTGCAGTCATGGAAGAAATGCACTTAGTACAACTTTTCCATTCTCTACAACTGCTTTCTCAGCAATGCGGAGAGTAAATCAACATCCAGTCAAGTGCCCATGCATGAACATAAATCTAGTTCTATTTGCAACATGCTTTTAAATTAATATTATTCTGCATAGGACTTGCCTGAAGCAAGTTTCAAAATACATATTTGGATTATGAATCCTCCTTTTGTCACTTCTATTGCATATGAATTTAGCAGTGTAAAGATAATTGGTTTTTAAGCAAGCAAGTATAAATCTTTATGGAGCTGGACTAGGGTTTAGAAATGCAGATTCTAGTCCTGTCTGGGTTTTGAAGCATTTGCATTTAATCTGTTAAAAACACAAATAATGGTAGTTCTCTGCTTTATTACTTTTTATTATTTATGGATGATGCCTTATGTTTTGCCAGCAACTTCACTGCTGTGGCTGGAACCCAAAGAGTAGGAGCTAGGGTATATGGTCAGGGAGGCTGAAGTAAAAGAGGCAAAGCAGCAGTTCATGAATAGTGCAGTATCTTCCTTGACTTTTGGCCAGAATGTTGTTTCCTGTTCCTGTATCAACTATGGGGATCCACAGGCATAAACTGCTTGAACTACAATTTAGTGTACTGGGTTTGCCTGGGAAAATTTTGGTAGCGGGCAGCTACAGAGGTGGCTTCTGTGAGAAGCTGCTAGAAGCTTCCCCTATGTTTGACAGAGCCAAAGCCAGATGTCTCCATGATGGATCTGCTGCTGGCCAAAGCCAAGCCGATCAGCAACGGTGGTAGCATCTTGGGGATAACATTTAAGAAGGGGGAAAAAAAACCAAACCTGCACAACTGCAGCTGGAGAGAGGAGTGAGAATAAGTGAGAGAAACAGCTCTGCAGTCACCAAGCTCAGTGCAGGAGGGCAGGAGGTTCCCCTGCAGCCCCTGTGCAGCCCCTGGTGGGGTTGGCTGTCCCCCTGCAGCCATGGAGGTCCATGGGGGAACAGATCTCCACCTGCCGCCCGGGGAGGACCCCACACTGGAGCAGGTGGATGGTCCAGGCAGAAGGTTTTATTTCTCATTATCCTACTCTGATTTGATTGGTAATTGTCATAGTTTAACCCGAGCTGGCAAGAGAACCATGATAGCTGCTCTGCTCACTCACCCCACTTCCTACCTTTCCAAATGGGGGAAAGAATCGAAAGGGAAGGGAGAAACCTGGATTGAGATAAACACAGTTTAACAAAATAATAAAATAATAATACAGTACTAGTAAATATTACACACACATTTTTTATATATATATACATATATATTTTTATATATATATATATATACATACACACACATATAACATAGAAATAGAATGTAAAATGAAAGATACTCAAGGCAATCCCTCACAAACTCCACGCAGACTGAGCAGCCAGTCCCAGGAGGCAGCACCTGATCCCAAACAGCTGATCCCAAAGAAAAAAAAAAGGAAAAAGGGCAGAAGGGCCCAGCAGCCTCTGCAAATGGCAGGATGGCAGAAGGCCAAACTAAATGTCCTGAACAGAATTCCCCCAGCTCTGTCAAAAGGAGCGAAGAAAGCCAAGAAGTGAGAGACCGGAAGATCCCGACTCTCCTTGAATATGAAGCCTGACGCTAATGGGATGGAATACTCTTATTGATCAGTCTGGATATCAGTCAAGCTCTTGCCAATCCATGGCCCCTTCCTCGATGCCTCACTCCTGTGGGCAGAGCTCAGAATGTCCTTGGCTCCCTGAACAGAGCAATTAAAAACATCGACTCTGTCCTGGGGTGTCTGTTGTTCTCAAAATAAATCCAAACAACGACTGTACTAGCTATGAAAAAAAAGGTTTTTAACTGCATGAAGAAAATGAACTCAGCACAGTAATAAATTTAATTTCTCCTAGTTAAGGCTGTTTTGCCTGTGATGGTAATTGCTGAGTGATCTCTCCCTGTCCTTATCTCATCCCATGAGTCTTTTGTTGTATTTTCTTACCTGTCCAGCTGAGGAGGGGAGTGACAGAACAGCTTGGTGGGCACTTGGTGTCGAGTAAGGGTCAACCCGCCACATTCAGAGAGAAGTTTCAATTAGCAATAGTTCAAGTTTGCATGAGTTCTGTGCAGCAGGAAGGCAGAATGTGATAAGGAAGTACTGTCCCAGAGAGAAATAAAAATGGCTGTTCTAAACCAGACTGAGCATGACTAATACTCAGGGTCATGTTGGATTATTCTATTAAAAAAAAAATTCCAGCTATTTGTGATACCTGATGTAGGTCAGACAGTCTTACTTCTTTCTGTAGTGCTACAATTACACTTAAAACCAACATTCAAAAACTCAGTGACCAGATTTTCCCTAAAAAAAAAGGCCACTAGCAAAAAGTTCTTAGCAGGTTTGAAAGGAAACTGAGAAAAAGCTGGCTTCGTTTCTGAATATGTAACTCTCATTCAAAAGCAAAGCACATGCAAAGCAGTGCCTCTCGCAGCCCAGTTTTAAATTACTATAAGCAAAGTGTGATTTTCAAATACTACAGTTTGGTTAACTCATAATTGACATGTCAAGAGTGGCAAATATTGTACATTTTCTGATGTGTGAAACTTCGTCACATGTTAGAATTCAAATACCAACTATGGTTCTTTTCAGAACCAGTGCTAAAGAGGTTTGCTTCAGATTTGCTTTCCACACTTCTGTGCCTTCACTGGCTTACCATTATGTTACAAAGAAAATAAATATTTTTTAAAAGGTTGTTTATCTGTAAGGTATTGTTCAGAAACTTGTAAACAAGAAGCATTTTTACACAGTGCACTTGAAATATCTAAATGCTAAAATTAATATGAAATAATCTTTAAACCTCTCAAGACTAATTTCTACCTTACACAGAACTATCATAAAGGCAAGCAGACAAGCCACAAATGACAATTATGGCAGTGCAAAACCTGCTGATTTCTTTTGCTCTCTCACATCTCATTACACCATCACTAATTTACATTAGACCTGTGAGAATTAAGACAAATAGGAAAAATAAGTGTTTATGGCAAATACTATCCTGTCTTCCTTACCCAATAGGACAGGAGTTACAACCAATTTTTCCTTACTGCAATACAAACCTAAAGCTCTTAGAAAGCTTCATACGTGCAGAGACCACAAACTTCTCTACTACTTTGACCAAACGTATCTCTTTATGATTTTTCAGTATTTCTGGTGGAAGACAAAACTTATTTTGCAAACTGTGATCTGAATTGCTTCATATATACAATTCCTAGTTCCCACAATTTTTGTACAGGATGACTTACCCTATTTCTTGTCTACATGTAGATATTCTGTCTCTGCAAGCTGACAGAGTATATTGGGAGTCTGGCAGCTACTTCACAGAAAAAAAGACACACTACAAAAGATGCAGAATTAAAACAGGTAAAGCAGAGTGCCTTGAAGATAGTATTACTTTACGATAATGTATACATGAATGCTTCTTCCTTGGGACTTTAAGGTCTGAGTAAATAGGCTTTCTGCAAGGCATCTGCTTATACAGTCAGCAGGAAGTCTGGCCTGTATTTGAATTAAAGTTTGTATGAAAAACATGCTCAATGCTAGAGAAGATGATGAAGGGAGTGGAGCATCTCCCTTATGAGGAAAGGCTGAGGGAGCTGGGTGTCTTAGCTTAGAGGAGACTGAGGGGTAACCTTATTAATGTTTATAAATATGTCAAGGGTGAGTGTCACAAGGATAGAGCCAGGCTCTTCTCTGTGACAACCAATGGTAGGACAAGGGGCAATGGATACAAACTGCAACACAGGAGGTTCCACTTATGAGAAGAAACTTCCTCATGGTCAGGGTGACAGACACTGGAACAGGCTGCCCAGGGAGGTTGTGGCGTCTCCTTCTCTGGAGACATTCAAAACCCACCTGGACGCCTTCCTGTGTAATCTCATCTAGGTGTTCCTGCTCCGGCAGGGGGATTGGACTAGATGATCTTTTGAGGTCCCTTCCAATCCATGACATTCTGTGAATTTGTGTATGAAAATGATCTAATTTAACTTTCACTTTTCTAGTTTCTGGATTTTAGTCTGGAGACTTTGAAATGCTAATATAGTTCTTATCACCATATTGCCCTTTGATAGGTTTTATTTTTCCAGTGAGTATTAAGGGATAATATAGTCTGCAAGTGCGTACCTTAAGAAAGAAAAAAAAACAGTACTAGGTGAAGGGGAGACAGAAGAAGGATAAAAAAATTTCTTTTTTTAAAAGCAAAGAGACAAGTTAGTGAAATTATACCAAAGGAAGCAAAGCTAGTTAAACTTTATTTTCCGAAACTCCAACCTAAACAAGTATGTTAAATAAACATCCAGAAAACAGTCAGTGCTCACTCTATTAGCAGATGCACAAGTTATTTAACCAAACAAATAACAATGAAATATTAACAGAATTATTTACATGCATATTTATAACATGTGTTCTTTACAGTAGATAACTTCTCGGAAATATTTCTATTTCTTTTGGTGAAGGGTTCTACTCAGTCTAACCAGTAACAGGTAACAGAAAACAGTAAAACTGAGTTTGGCAACAACAACAGACTATCCTAAGAAAACTAACATGATTATATGGGATCAAAAAAACCGTAGTTGGCTTCAGGATTTAACATTTATGCAAGATATGAATTTACTCCAACTACAAAATTAAATCAAACTACATAAAATTAGAAGAATGGAGAACGTTACAAGAATTGCTGGAAGGTCAGACATGTTAAGATACATTAAAAAAACCAAAAACAAAACCAACAACCAAGCACTGCACATACTCTTCAGAAGCATTGCTTAAAACATAACTATATTCATACAGTCTTCAAGAACACAACAAATTATAGTTTTTGCTTGTAAAAATTGAAAATAAGCTTATCTGAAGCAAAGATCTGGAAAGCACCTGACTTCCAAAATACTGCTTGCTTTTTCACATATCAACATACATCATGTTTAATCCTGGAAAAAAAAGTTCAGGACTCAGCCATATATATGGGTTTTGGAAGAGGAAGAAAATAAATGAAACAAAAAATCCACCACAAAACAAAATCTTCACAAGCCATTTCTCATTATTGTGATCTACACAAAAAACCTCCAGATTTGGATCATACTCTCATTAGCAATAAAAAAATAATTAAAAAAACCCCAACAGAATCAAATACCAGATATCTTTCATACGGTAAGAAGTCCCAATATATACCAAAACAAGCAAGCAAGCAAGCAAATAAATTTATATCGTTATTCTTCCTCTTTCAACCTCAAGGGAAATTTTATTGGATGATCCCCATTAAATTTTAATTTCAATTATGATAACTTTTAAATCATTTTTATTGCAGCCAAAAAATTGTTCATATACCTGTACATAAAATAAACTATTATATATACACAACATTTTAAGTTACACGGCATAAGTTTACAATTTTTGGCAGATTCTGTTAAACAAAACAGAAATTGTATAAGTTTAGTACTCTGAGAAACTCACGTTCCTTCTTTTGGTAGAAACGGTTTATATCCCCTTGTATTTTAAGTGTACCTAAACTGGTTTAATAGACTAACATTAATGTGTAATGTCTCACTGTTTTCTCTTATGTTCTGATTCTATACAGAACTTTTCATATGCTTCTTCAATTTCAGGATCCATCTCATCATCAATGTCATCAAAATACCTAAAAAAAAATCCCAAAACAAATCACTATATATGTTATGTTTACATATAGATTTTCAGAAACATTTATGTAGATGTCAAGAATAAAACAGAGTTTTATAAGTACTAGTTGACGATGACATTTTCTTAAAGAGAATGAAGAGGAAAAAAAGACATGGGTACCAGGAAAACAAACAGAACCTTGAATCAGCATAGCTCTATACAAATAGCTGCAGTGTTTGTCACCATTTGAGATCTCACATTGTCTAGTTTGAAGGACAGGAACAGTTCCAGAGATGACAGAAAATGAAATAATGCAATGCAAACTTCCAAAAATTTAATAATGCATCTCTAGTGACATATTTTCAAAAAACATAATTAGCATAATATTAGCATAATTTTTGGTTGGTCAGTATCCTAGGTCAAATACTGCATCAACTGTGTTGGTTGCAGAGTAGTCAAATAATGTAAAGAAAACCTGCATTCCTATTTGTTGATATATGTAAGAAGGGAACCTCCCTATTGCATCTGCATTGTATTACCTTCTATTCTATTGTAACCTTTTGTAAAAGACTTTGTAATAAGACTTTGTCTTATTTGGGTCATGGAAAAGACTAGATCTCATCACTGATAGTAAGTATTGCACAGAGTGAAGACTACGATAAGAGCTTCAAAATAAACTGGGAAGTGATGCGGATTACTTCAACTTTCTCCTCACAGCCATTAGGAAATAAATTCAGTGTTCCTTGTTTTCTCTAGGTTCAACAACATAAAATCACCATAAACTAGGAAAATGAAGTTATAGCTTGAATGTGATAATGCATATCGTTCTAAACAGCCTTAAAAAAAGAAAAAAAAAAAAAAAGGCCTGCGGCTACTAACTCTCAAAAAGTGTGCACTAATTTAAGGTTCTCAGTTCTATGACTGAGTTCCAAGCAAGCAAATAAGACATCTTATCTGCACAGAAGCCATAAATGGTATGTTTCACACAAAACCACAGTAAGAGCAACAGAAATGTATACAGAAAGTATTTTTTCTTCAGCATTGTGCATTGAAGAAGCAGTCTACATATTTATTTGTTCCTCCTTTCCTATGTAAGTGTAGACTTGAGAAGGGACTCCATATAGAACCTTCTTCCTGAGGTCAGCCATAAGAAACAGCTGACAGAGGATGAGGATACCTAAGCCTTTCTTAAGCCCTCAACAAAGGTTCCACAGTCACCTTGCATGAAGGTTGACTCTGTCTTCCACATGTCACTCTTTGGATTTGCTGTGTTTTTTAACTGCTGTCTCCATTTAGCATTTAATTTGTTGTTCTAAGCACTGTAGTTCACACAGGTATTGTTTTCCCCATAGTATGAGACTGTTGATTTTTTATGACAGGTCTAATTTATCTTCCAAAGTTCTTGCCACTCCCCTCAGCTAGGCACCATCTGAAAGTTTTCTAATTTACTAACAAAAGTATCAGTCCAGGCCAGCTCGTGTATCACACATAAACACAACACTGAAAATGTTCCTAAGTACCAAATAATGATCTGAAAGTCTTCCTTCAAGCACATGGGTGCAAAGCTCAGAGCAATTTATTTTAGACCATATTTCTTTTTACAAGTTACCTATTAAATTCCTATAAACTGGTGTCAGAAGTCAGACTATATTCCCACCTACTGCCTCCCCCTTTGCCAGTGGGTTGCTGGTTTTGTTCTACAGGAATAATGAATAGTGATTTAATTGAGGGAACACTACTTACTCTGAGGAGAGAAACTTCAAAACCTCCTCTCTTTGAAGGACTCTGAAAATTCTGTAATCATCTCTAGTTAGAATGCATATGTGCATCAGTCAAATGAATTCAGGCTGCCTTGTTACCAATACTTGAAGATCTGGTGCTTTGCTTTACTTACACTTTTTTTTAAATGCAGAAGGGAGTGTGTCTGTACATGTGTATACATTTCTGAAATTTAATCACCCTACTCAGTTATATAATATAAAATTTGTTTCAAACTTGTGTGCTTACAAACCAACTTATACCTGAACAAATACATAACTTAGTTTCATTTTTATCAAGATTGGATTCTTAATTCTGCAATAAAAATAACTAGTATTACAAAAACTAGTATTACAAAAAATTGAGTATTACTCAAAAAGAAAACATACGGGTCTCCAGATCCTGATAAATCTGTTCCATTTTCTTCATAATCTGGAAACAAATCCTCTCTTTCAAGCAGCTCCTGGTATTTTTCTTGGTAATCTGGCAAAGTAAAAATGAGTCTGAGTAATATGTAAGACTAGTCCTCTAAATTAGCATACTTCTGTACAATTTGAAAATAGCCTATTTAATGAAGCCATAAATGGCATGAAACATATTATAGAAAAAACAGAGTTTTCTCAGGACATCCATTGTCCTCCAAGAATGGTACCTATCTTCCCAGAGAACTGTAGTCACAGATGTCTTTGCCTCAAATGATGCTATACCATGTTGTACTCAGGTTACAGAAAACAAATAAACTAAGGAAGAAGAAAAATCTTTTGCTACTAATAGTAGACGAGCAAAAGAAGACTTGAAGATTTCTGCCTTCCTGGAGATACCAAGTACTGAGGACTGTAGCAAAAATTCTTATGAACTATATGAACTCAAGTACATACTCTCCATTTCAAACACTTACCTTCTTTTAATGAAGAATACAGCATGTGTTACACAAAGCCGGGAATTCCAACATCATTTTGTCTTTCAAGTTGTACAAGTTTCAGACATCTGAAGAACAACTTTATGTACTTTGACAGGATATAAACTTAACTACAACTTTTTAAAGAAGATAGATAAGACAGATGTACTGAACTTGTGACGTACCTGGATCTGCTGCAGTGAAAGGAATACCATCAGGAGTGTAAAATGTTGGCTCATTCTAAGAACAGATTTATACAGAATGTTAATATGCATTCAGAGATAACAGCTGTTTGTAGTTTTCAGCAATGGGACCATCCATGAATCAAATTAAATTCACGTTAAATTAAGCAACTTAAGTGTCTGTAAATTCTTACCATAAAATAGTTTGGGTCATTTTCAGGGGTAGCTTCTGTAAGTGAAGAAGTTCCATGAACTCTACCCCAGTTACTTGATCGCAGTTCTACTAGTTTCAGAAGCATATGCTTCACATCTCTGAAATAAAGAGAAGCACTACAGAAGTTAGAATGTTTTGTGCTAGGCAAGATATACGGGGCTTATCTTGCAAATACTAGATAGTTAAATCCCCCAGACTCTAAAAAGCAGAAAATTTGTTCCAGTCTGCAAATAATTTTTAGTGGTGTGTGTTCTTCCCCCCTCATCCACCTGCTGCAAATCTAGATGCTTTTTTGTGTCAGTTATGAGATAGTCACTCTCTCAGTTTCCTCTGTGGTAAAGTGAGAAGCCCATAAGAAACAGAATTTGCTGTAGTTTTTAATCAAGATACCAAACCTGCAGCACAAGTTGAGGAACAAATCCTTTTCTGATAAAAGGACAGTAGTGGGAAAACCAGGAGGAGGATCTTCAAATTGCATTTTAATAATCTAACTTATGCTCCCAAATTTAGCCCTCTTAATCACACTGAAATTTTGCAGTCAACTGTGAGAAGCAATGACTCAAATTCATTAGATACCACCACTCATTTCACCCCTAAAATAAGAGAAATGGCTTTCTTCTTGTAAGCAAGTCCATGGAGAAGAGTCTCATTAAGGAATAAATAATAAAATCTTCGGTTGTTTTATGTATTAAAAAATGTTTGTACTTCTATGTCTTTGAAGCCTCAGCTTGTACTATAAATTTTCTCTGGTTAGTGAAGCGAAATTTTCCTCATCTTCCCTGGGGGCAGCTCAATTACAACCCACAAATGCTATGAGCTGCATTGTTGGCCTTCCTCCATGTGGGAAGAGATCAGGTCACTGTGCCTGAACCCTCTATAGGTTTTTAGTAAGTTCGCAAGAAGCTGAGAATGAAGTGCAGCAGAAACAAATAACATCATGCATGCAGTTCATTGCAAATTAAACAGCAGAATATATTAACTAATCACTCGTTTTTTTCCAGACTGTAGTAAGACCCTGCCAAAAAAGCATGGTCTTCAGAAAAAAAAAGCCAAAGCATATTCCATTTTGCCTTGATATTTATAGTGATCTGTCTATATTTAATACTGTTTGTATATATGTAATACTGTTAAATTAGGATTTTAAAGTATATACTGTGAGGTATCGCCACTATTGTCTCTTTGTATCTATACTTGCTCTTAGAGCCTAAAGCACTTATGGAAGAATTCAAGACCTGAAAGGTTAAAAAAAAGAAAAAAAATTAGAGTGGAACATGCATCTCTATTAAAAGATTAAAAAACAACAAAAAACAACAACAACAACAACAACAAAATGCAACCAATAAACCTAAACCCTCCTTTTTTTTTTTTTTTTTTTCCCCCCTGTGGGAAGTGACCCAAATATCCCCTTACTTTTCAAAAAGAAAAGTTTTAAATATCATGTTTTGGACATGTTTATTACTCTTGAAGATTTTAAGGTATTATGTTTAGTATAAAAACGAAATACTACACATAAATTTATCTTCTCACCTACTACAGTTTGCATCCAACACAACATTTTCAATTCTCTGAATCATTTCCTCCATATCATTTTTTCCTTTTTCTTTCCAGGCATCTTCTAAAACTGACCCTGTCAACTAAAGACAAGAGATTAACATTTTTTTAAAAGAAAATTACAAAACTTTAATAAATTGTCAACAGAAGATATTCTATAACAATTCAAAACATTTAGATGCAATGCGTGACCACCTGAGGGCTGAAGCTCCCAATCGCCTGCTCTTTTTGTTAAACAGACTAACAGATCTTATAAATAGTTTGGTTTAGACTAGAGACAATATGGTAGCTCTATGTCCAATGTTTATATTACCTAGAAGTTCACAGCGACTTCTTTCAGTCTTGAAATATTATTTTGAAATAACTCCAGTGACTGGCATTTGTCAGATCTTACTTAAGTATATGCTATAAAAAAGGAGACTTTATTTTTGCAGATGATGCCACCAGCTTACCTGAGAATAATAAAGTTTAATAAACTTTAGAAACACCTCAGTCAATTCAGCTAGCATCAGACACGCCATAGAATTTCATCTGAGTATATGTAAGATCAGCCAAAATTATCTGACTGAATCAGCCTGAATTTTAATTCATAAAATCTGTGATACTGAAGCTGCTGCTGAGAAAGCTTTAGCAGCAGTTTAGAACTGCTGTGGAGTAAAGCCTTTCATGTTAAGAGTAGGTACTTCATTGCCCAATAATTGCACAGTAGTTAAATCAGAAAATAATAGTTTGCCACTATGATCAAAGTTAGTAGCAGTTCCTGATATACTCAGCATAAATATGACATGATCCAGAATGCTTGGAACGGTACCTGATGATGCACAGGAATAAAAAGCAAACATAAAAGCAAGCACCTCAGTACTTGTTTGGTGTTTCTAGTTTTGTACTGCAGTCCTACCTTGATTTTAGATAATAGCACCAAGAAGGTTTAATTAAAAATAAACAAATTGCAAAACAAACTGGTGAAAAACCTGTATGTGTCACTATATTAAATGGAAATGACAACAGGAGACATTTATTGCTTCAGCATTGAAATAAAGGTTTCACAAGGTAGCCCAAACTAGCTGCAGATACACTCCAGTATTTGTAGATACTATAAGAAATTAGAAAACACTTGTGTTCAAAAAACCCAAGTCTCTGTTCTGTAACACCTTTCAGATTTAGTAACGTATCATAAAATAATTTGGATCACTTTATTTTTATATCTTTCATTTTAGAATGGATGCTATGAACACAAATAAATGTTCCAAGAATATCCATAGAAATAGTGAGACCTCCATTTTCTTTGGAGAACGATCTTAAAAAAACAGCAGCATTGGAAAGCTTCCTGATTTCTGTACTGCCTTTTCGAAAGGTCCTTCAGTGGGCCTTGCCTCAGAGGCACTGCCAACGTAAGGATTTACCACAGAAGTGAATGTGCTTGTTGAACACGACCTCACACTTGCTATGAAGCAACCTGCTTAAATATCCAAATTTCAAATGAAGGGCTTAAATTGGAAGGTTTAAACCTTTCTTGCTGTTCCCTATTTACCATGCCAAAAGAAGGTGCCAAAATTGCAATTCAAGAGAGAAAAGTCTAAAAAATAGTGAAGTGGGAGAAATGAGGAACAATGAGGAAAACCAAACTAACCAACCCTCCCCAAAACAGAAACAAAACTCCACAGAAATACTGCTTAGCCTTTTGTCTTAATTCCTAAAATAAAGAGTGGTTTCCCAATTACGCATATAACCATGGCTAGTGAAGATAAATTTTCTCCCTGCATAGAGGCTAACATTTTTTTTAAAGAAAAAGTGAAATGTAAAAGCAAAGAGGTTTGTTTTGATCACAAAAGAGAAATATATAAATTTCTACAGTAATAATGATGCAGACAATATAGTATAAAATAATTGATATCTAGATCTTTTTGCCACAGAAAGTGGTAGACCTTAGCTGCTGAGTGTCCTTCAGAACAGACAACATACCCAAAAGCCCATAATTCATTCAAGTTGGTTAGAGATTTCTCTCACACCAGAAACAGCAAAATGAGACCTGAAGGGACTGCTGCTGACTCCTTTGTGCCTTGGTTTCCGTTCTATTGCTCTTGTGTGTACACAAACAGCCTCACTTTTTACTTTTAGAGCAGCATGTTATGTTTTTGTTGACTCAATTTCGCAATGATACTAAGGAAAAAAAAAGTACAGCTTGCTCTGCTAATGATGTAATGCATAAAGCCCTATGAACACTTCCTCATTTGCAGTTTCCTCCACTGCTCCCAAAGGTAGGAAAGTGAAAAAAACTGGTTTTGAAAACTACTGTCTCACCTTCAGCAGTTTCACAGCACATATCAAATTACTGTCCACAGGATTAGAGAATAGTGCATTTAGTAATTCCCGAAGGCCTTCTTGAAGAATTTCTGCTCGTGTCACCTGTCCCTTTGTTCCTTTAATCTGCAAAATATATACAAACATTTAAAAGACTTAAGCTTTAGAAATTAATTTAGTTACATTTTCTCTCTCAAATGCTGCATGATTTTGTGATCAACATAGTTGAGCTCTTCAGTTGGAAGAACATGCCACATACTGTAACTATTTTAGAACATAGACTTTGAATAATTACAATTCTGACATGTACATAACAATGCATGTCTAGCATTTTTTTTGTCTGCTAATAAATTGCTAAGAAAAACTACCAAATGCCTGGCAAATGGCCCATAAAATCCCAAATTGTCAGAATCCCATGCTCTTTCCCATCCTACATTATGTATTCTCTACAGCTGTAGTGGCTTACTTCTACAAGGCACTCTTTATGTATTTAAAATTTTATAGAAAATTGTTTAAAAATAAATGGTAGACACCACAGAACTGTACAACTCCCCCTCCCCCAAACCCTTTGCAAATCTTCCTTTTTACTTCTAGCAATTGAAAATCAGATTTCAAGGCCCACTTATGAACAGAAATGGAAGAGTCAGAGAATTATTTTCTTTCCTCATTTCAGCGAAGTATTTTTTACAGTGTCTGTTTAAAGCAAACCACTGAAATAATCCAGACAAAAATATACTTCGAATACATTACTACAGTAAATGATCTTACTGAACTCATGGGTATAACAGTCAAGTAAGTTTTGCTTGTCCATACACTTTTTGTACACTGTAAAACAAAGACTTCATAATTCATGCACTAGCCACGGACTCAACCTTCAGAGGAAATATTGTTAAAAAACCTGCATTTTTAATTGCTCATTTTGAGGATTTCCATGCTTTCCTCAAGGGTTTGATAATAGCTCCTATTAGTGGTTGAATATTGAATTACATAGGTTATTGATCCTGACTGGCTTCTCCTAGGCTATAACACTTCCTGTGTTGGTTAAATGTAGTCATTTGGGGGTTTTGCCAGACAAAATACCAAAAGCTTCATTCCAAAGGTGGTTTATGGCTGGTTCTTTTTATGAAGTCTTACACTATTTAAAAATAATTTTCATCTTTATACACTTCTGTTTCTAATGATCTTGTCCTTTTTTTTTAATCTGTTTCTTGGGCATGTTATAACAAAACTGTTCTAAAGCTCTGTTACTTTATTCCCCTCTTCTTTAGAAAAACACCTCAAATTATATCCCGTGTCAGTGTTTACATAAACACAACAAAAAATTTAATGAAAAACCACTTGACATACAACTTTCTTCTTACCTCCAGGTTCAGGTAAAGTTCAGCTAAGAACAGCACAAAAGCATGAAATTGTTTTCGAGTTGTCTCCTCTCCTTTGGTAGCTTCATCTCTGTTTTCATACTCTGTTCGACACCTATAAACACACACAAAAAAATATCATCTGCAGACAGAATGCTAAGAACTGATGAACTTCATTAATACTGTTAAATGCTGAATGCTGGGAAGTATGATATGTGAAGGAAATACGAGGACTTCATAAAAACACTGTGTTTTTGCGTCCTTTGGGATGAATACATGTGATTGCAGGATTACGTTTTCAAGCACTGAGATATCTGAGACAGCAAAATGAAACAGTGCAAGGTCCTGCACTTGATGCAGGGCAATCCAAAACACAAATACAGGCTGGGTGAAGAATGGATTGAGAGCAGTCCTGAGGAGAAGGACTTGGAGGTGTTGGCTGATGAGAAGCTTAACATGACCTAGCAGTGTGCACTTGCAGCCCAGATAGCCAACTGTATCCTGAGTTGCATCAAGAGAAGTGTGGCCAGCAGACTGAGGGAGGTGATTCTGCCCCTCTATTGTGCTCTGGTGAGACTGCACCTAGAGTCCTGCATCCTGGTCTGAAGACCTCAGCAGAAGGACAGGGACCTGTTGGAGAGGGTTCAGAAGCAGCCACAGAAATGATCAGAGGGCTGGAATAGCTCTCCTTAAGAAGACAGGCTGAGAGAGTTGGGGTTTTTCAGCCTGCAAAATAGAAGGCTTCAGGGAGAACTTATTGTGACCTTTCAATACTTAAAGGAGGCTCATAAGAAAGATAGGGAGGGACTCTTTATCAGGAAGCGTAGCGTTAGGATAATGGGTAATAGTTCTAAATTGAAAGAGGCAATATTTAGATTAGATATTAGGAAGAAATTCTTCACTGTGAGGGTGATGAGGCACCGGAACAGGTTGCCTAGAGAACTTGTGGATGGCCCATCCCTGGAAGTGTTCAAGGACAGGCTGGACAGAGCTATAAGCCACCTGGTCTAGTGGAAGAGGTCCCGGCAAGGGGCTTGGAACTAGACGATCTCTTTAAGGTCCCCTCCAACCCAAACCATTCTACAATTCTATTATTTAGATATAAATACAAATACAGAGGATTAGGATAACATGACAAAGAGGTATTTTTCCAGTATCCAAAAACTGTGTCAAAAACATACATTTACATAGCAGTTCAAAAACAGAATTAAAAAAAATATTTGAGATAAAAGGAAAGCCAGACAACTTATAGTGTATTCTCAGTGGTTATTTAATGGACTAAGAATAACCAGAGAGACTGGAAAAAAAAAAAATCTAAGGAGCTGAAATAGAAAATTTAAGGTACACACTTGGGCTGAGAAACAGAAGAGGAGCTCTCTGTGGTCATACTGTTAGGTTGTTTGCCTCCCCTTCCCCCTCAGTTTCATCCATATTTGCAATGAAAACATAAGCAACTTTAAACTCATGGCTTCAGGGTGCTAAAATGAATGTTATTTATTTGGCTGGCTTTAAAAAACAGGAATCAGGCAATCCAATGTTAACAGAGATTTCCTTCATGTTCAAGTAACAAACATAGTTAAAAAAAACCCACAAAAGACAAGAGTGATCATTTTGAAAACAAAAAGACTCATCTGCTTTGGGACAAGGGAAAAAAATATTTTCATCTTCTCCATACGGTACCATTCCTGATGAAAGGTCATCTGAATGCATTGCTGTTAAAGTTTATGATGCTTTTGCTCCTAAACATAGCTGGACTATAGGAAGCTTTTAAAATAAGAAGTAGCCTGAAGCTTTTAAAGCCTTAAAGAACAAAGGGCTAATTCCTAAAGAATTCTTAAATATTACAATGTATTACCGGTTCAAATGTCACGCAGTAAAATTTAAAACGAAATATATCCATTTAAAAAGGTGGCATTTTTGTCAACTACCAAGTCTAATGACCATTAAACTGTAGAAATAAAAAATAACGGAACTGTATTCATCAGAATATACAACATAGGAAAATGGAAAAAATAATTGGCAAGCTATTACTGTTAGTAAACGCCTTGAGCAGAAACACCAAGGATTTATCTGTGAGAGTAATGACATTAAGGCTTGAGGTATTTATCTTGATACTGAACAAAGTATCTGTCATTTTGAACTGCATCCTGATGAAACCCCTGAAACTGTATTTGAGCACATTAGAAAGGAATGCATTTGTATGAGAACGCTTTGTAATTCTATATTCGTAGACAATGTGCTTGTGGATATAAGCAATCACTCAAATAATTCTATCTGTAATTGTACCAAAATTACAGGCTGTACTTTTAATGATTCAGCCCTTGTAACCTCCCACCAATTGTTACGATCTAACTATACACTATACCAAGATTTACTGCCTGTACCCATTGGAATAAACCTCACACTAGTGAGAAAATTACTGCAGTATCATGAGCTACGCCAAGCACTGAAATGAGTAAAAGAAAGTGGACAAAATGCATTGATCACTGTCCACCATGATATAAAATAAAGACACAGTACAATTGAGAGACTTAAAGATGGAGATCACCACTAGTGGGAAACCCTTTTGGGGTAGTCATGCATACAACTGGAATATACAACCAGATGTTGCATCCTGTAGTTGTCTTACTAGGTTTAGCCTTACTGTACCTCATACTAATAACCATTTTGTATACCAAACTTAGAAAGATGATAATGTATTTAGAAAAACTTCATGAACTCTGCTTCACATATTAGCAGCAATGCGTACCAAAAACAAAGCGAGGATTAATAGAGAACAGACTGCCTTACCTTACTGAATTACTTGGTATACAGCTTTTTGTAGAACTTGTTTAGAAACTGCTGGTATAGAATTTGCTTAGCGTAAGTAATTTTGCTGAGAATAACTTCCACAAGCTGTGAACCTTTGAAACCTTCTGCTTCTTAAAGTACAAAAAGGCCTTAGAGTCTACAAGCTAGAAGATAAGAGGAACTGCATCCCTGGAGATAAGGAACAGGACCATGACTAACAGAAGACAAAATAGAAGAATGTTTTTACTGTTGTCAAGAACTTGTTTTTTCCAGCTGCAGATGCAAAACAGCAACTGAAGGAAGGTCAGAACATTAACTGACAGCCTTCCTGACAAAAACAAACAGATTCAATAAAGAACGGGGACACCCCAGACTCTGATTTTGTAGATGGCCCAGCATGACATGCACAGGCTGGGGACTTGGATTGTGGGGGTATAACTGTCTTAATTTTTTTTCCTGCTGAGTGTCCCTCTCTAGGAGGTATCCAGCTTCAGCTGCTCTATGCTGTACCTTGCAAATAAATTACTTATTTTAGAAGAATTTCTAGAATCCATGCTTGAGTCTCTGTTATGGGAAATGTATGGGAAACGAACTTCTCAAACAAGTAAGCCATTCGAACACTGCAGTAACTGGAAACTTATCCTTCTGGATTTTATGTACCTACTTTATATCTATAAAAAACAACTAGCTGATCAATGAATAAACTTTACACAGTGACTCCAGCCAGAAAAGTAAATAAATAAAAAAACATAATTAAGTCCTGTCAAGAGTCAAAGGAAGACAACAGTACATGTATGTGTATTTAGCATTCACTAATCTTCAATTTATCCTGTAATTTGGGATTAGTCCAAGATAGTTCAAAAGAACCTACAGAACTCTGAATGGAGTCCTACTTCCATATTTTCAAATATTAAAAAAACCATGTATTTAATATTCTGTATGTACATGTGCTTTAACAATCCTCAATGTAAACTTCTATTTTAAATATATACCTCTTTGCATACAACATTAAGAGTTATACACAAAATAGGAAGACATGTAACCTGAGGAAGTAACAGGCTTAAAATTACATGCTGATACTGACCTTTGAAGTAGCAACTGTCGGAAGTTCCCACTTTGTGGACTAATGGTTAGATGGTGAGATAGATAGTTACACAACCGTGCTCCCATGTAGGAAAAATTTGGGACGGACGTGGCCTTCCAAAGAAAAAAAAAAGTGGAAAAATAAATTATTCATTAAAAGTCATGATTAGGCTATCTTTAAAAGCTTTTTTGAAAGCTGTGTTTAACAACACTTTATTAGACAACTGCAGAGCAGAAAATTAATATTACTATTTGCCATGTTTATTTTTTCATCTCATCAACACTTTTCCATATGCATTTCAGCACTTGAAAAAATCATTATACTGTGATTTTGTGGCTTTAAGAAAACGATCATCATTATGTCGTGTCCTCAACTCTGCTTCTCCTTTGTGACTTAATCCAAAGAGTGTCTGAAGGTCACTTACAAACTATTAAAAAAAAAAAAAAAACCACACAACAAAAACCCAAAAAATGGAAAAAAACAGTGGACATTAAGACACTTTTTCAAGGATGCAAACTCTCTCAAGGACCAATGAGTACATTAAAACAATTTGAATGAAGACACCCTCATTCAGTCTAAGAGCTAATTATCCCAGAATCTATTTTTGGCAATACAAAATGCCCAGGGAAAGAGTACAAGAACATGGCAAGCAAGGAAATACCTTCTCCTGTATGTGCTCCAGCAATGTGCAGAATAGTAAACTACTGATTCAAAGGCTAAAACTGTATCATTACAGTTAATAGGTCATGATGAGTCCTTTTTTTCTAAAACAAGTCCTGCTACTGTTGAACAATTACACTTTTATAATTTAAAAACTGGTGGTAGCAATGAAATTACACAATTTAAATTGAGCACTTTCTTAAAATACTTTAAATCTGACACTTCAAAATTTCAAGAGGTGGAAAAAAGTAATTGAGAATTCAAAGTCTACATTCAACCTCTCACAGAACTTAACACAGAACACCCCCTTATTTTGACAGTTTATTACTGTTCATTTGTTTTAAACTCTCTTCTAACAACACTTGAATTTAAGATTATTTTTCAAATATAGCTCCAGTGAAAAGACGTTCTGGTGTAAATAACTCCATCAGCTCCACTAAAAAACCCCAGGAATACTAAGAATTCATTAAACTTCTCCTGTGGATTTATCAGCTTGGAACATTCCTTTTGCTTCTGCTTCTGACATTTTTCAAAAAAGCATCTTGCCATCAGCATGTCAGTGCATTACAGCTAGTTACCTTTGACAGGCAGAGAAAAATACACACTCAGTGTAACTGTACTGTGTGCATAAAGTCGCTGGAGAGAACTGAAGTGCCTTTGGAAGACACAAGTTTAAATAATTAAGATAGTAAAATAGAATTCAGTTTTTATTTATAAGCAGATGATTAAAAATACACTTCTGCAATTTTAATTGTTTTTTGATAAGCCAGGAAACACAAATACTTGAGCCTCTGCTCAAGACAGAAGAATAATAATAAGCTTACTTGAGATACACTTGAACACTATCCTATACTGACATGCAACAAAACTAAAATCAGATGCTTTGGCACACTAGCACAGCTTTTTTTCGCACTAAGTTTTATTTTTCACCTGATTTCAGACTGATAATACTCAGTGCTTCTGAATTAAGGTAGGCACAGCCAACCCTAACACTGGACTTGTTTTTACATAGGAGGTGACAGGAAGAAGCAACATAAACACTTATGTTAAATGAGAGTCAATGTATTTAACATATATGAAATTAAAAATGGGATAATTTCTTCTTTTCTTCTTTCAATAAAGTTCTATGGAATATGCTAATACTTTTTTAACTATCCTCCATGTGTTCAAATAAAGGACAGGAAAATGATGCTGCCAAACACAGCATAGGTAATCTTAACATTTAACTTAAATGGTTCTGAATTAAATGTGCAGCAGTTCTGTAGCATAAAATCAGAAACCTGAGTCTCCATAGTTCTTTACAATGATCAACCAGTCATGCAGCTTTAACATACCCTAGATTATTTTACAGGAAAAATATTCTGCAAGTATCTGCACTTAACAGGTGAACAAAAATGTGCATTCTTCAAGGTAGAATTTGAAAACAACAAACCCAGGAAAGTGAGGTATACCCAATGTAATAAATAGCAAGCACAGGTGTGACTTCATTGCAGCAAGCTCAAAAGGCAGTAACAGCAGTTCCTTTGCTAAGCAACAAATATTAAGCTGTTACTTCCAATGGCTCTCCCAATTAGGACAGAGTTCAGCTCAAGGTCTCTGTCCTCATTACCATGGCCGTCCATTAGAAGAGCTTTCCTTCCCTCCAATTACGCTGTTCTCAAATACGTATATTGCAAAAGAAGAAGAAAGCGTGTTAATAAAGGAGCGTTTCCCAAAGGGCGATGTGTGCAGTAGGTATAAATTTATTTTTTTAAAAATACCAAGGAAGAAAAAGTATTTAAGTATTATGAAGAAATCTTTTTGCAGGATAGAATAAAAATGTACAACTCTGACATTGCTAAAGACTTCTTCAATCTCTACTATATAAATACAGCAATTCAAATACAACTCCCTTTAAGTGCTGTAATTTCAACTCCGGTATGTGCCCCAGGAAATCCAAATATCCAACAAATGAAATAGAGTAAACTGCGAAAATTTATCAACCATCCAAGTATCCCACAGTTGAGTTACCATTTGAATTTATTGAGCAAAATCTTTCCTTATATGTTTCTATCTAAAAAGAAAAATTCAAGCCATTATAATAATACGTAAATACAATTTCATAAAAATTATGCTTATCTTGGACATTATGTAAGAGAGGCATAACATCCACATTATAAGACAGAATACACAGGCTACCTGCTGATAGATGAGTTCAACAAGTTCTTGTAAAGCTTCATCTTCAGTGACCCAGCCATTCAGTGTTTCGGCAAACTGCGCTATTTCAGTTTCAAAACAACCTGGTTGCTCGGTGAGGTGATTTAGGAAGTCTTGCACATATTCTGCCAAAGTCAGATAGCCATCATATCTATCTTCAAAGGAAGAATCCTATGGCAATGAAAGAATATACCAACTATTTTAAATGAACCTAAAAATCTACTGTTACACTTAACTGTCTCCAGTAAAAAACATACAGCCCTCAGTCTTGAGTCTCTGCATACTTAATAGTGGTATTTATTACACAATTCAACATTTTCAGGAAGGATGCATCAGAAATCTCCAGTAGTTCTATCATCTTAAGAGGTAGGTAATGTTTCTATAGCATTTAGGGTCTCTCAGCAAAATACATGAAAAGACAGATAAAAAAAAAACCAATCACATAGTTTGCCAAGTGTAAGATTAACTACCAAATAATTAAGTGTATCTGTTAAGAATGAAACTAAAAAACTGAGGCTTAACACCCACTCCTGATGTGCACACAAGTTGTGCTGCAGATATACAAAATATAGAAGGAAAAATGATTGAAAACAAAATATTTAGGCTTAGTGTGTATAGTGCTCCAAAATATTCAGAAGGGGGAGAAATTACAGAAATACAATAGATACAGTGCACTGTTCCCATGTAGAATATGTAGCCATGGAAAGTGATCTTTTAAACTCAGCAAATTTGCATCTCTTGGCAGTGGCTGAAAGATTACAAGGCATTTATGCTACCACTTTTGGAACAGAAGGCTGCTAATTTTGTCCATTCAGAAATGACTTTATTTAACAGCATCTAAACAATACTGTTCTGGATGATTATAATGTTCGTATATGAGGTGAATGGTTAAGGAAGCAATATACTTTGTGATGCCATCTAGCAATAACAGTACAAATAATTCACTTTGTCACACTACACAAAAGATTGTGAAAAGCATCTGAGATGTCAGAAGTGCAAGCAGGAGCCTGAAGACAGACTGCTAAAGAAATTACCTATAATTAGTGATTCAGTACATAAAGGTAACATACAGAATAATGGAATTTTCAACTGATCTACTATTTAACAACAACAAAAAAAGTTTTAAAATATATCTAACGAAAAAATTGAGCTACAAACAATAACACACTTCATGGACACAAATAAATTGATAAATTAGATAATTGTATTCTTCGCCTCCCCATCACCCCTCCCTTGATGAGCAGATATTGTTTACTTTCTGTGTTTACAATGCCTCAGTCCCTCCTCAATTGTGAAGCAATATGGACCTGTGAAAGATTTTTATCTGGATATGAACTGCAGAGAAAGACAGACAGACATTGCTGAAAATCAAATACTGACATTCATTTCATGACCTATGAAGAATGTGTGAGGAAAAAATGCAGATTTACCAAAATGTTTCAAAGACCCATGTTGTAAGTGTATACAACTTAAGCTAACGGCAGACACATCAGTATAACCAAAAAATCCTAGATATATTTCCTGTGATGTTTAACTAGGTAGAGTATTTGCCCAGCGAATAATACTGAAGGCTGTTACTTAATGCTGACAATCAGAAATAGGAAAGAAATACAGTTATACAAAAATGGTATCAAATTGTTAATATTTATAGCCTTCAACAACCTGATCTGAGTTGGGTTTTTGCATTGAATTGGAGGTTGGAGCAGAGGAACTTCAGAGGTCCTTTCCAACCTAAAGTATTCTACAATTCTAATGGTTTGGAACTTATAAGGCCAAAGCAGGAAGGGTAACAGGCCTCTGTGTAACTTGCTAAGTGTTCTATTTCTCTAAAGGAAGTCAACTTTTACTAGAAGACTTCAACTGGCCCACTAAAAATTCCATACAGTAACTTAAACTATTTTGTTCCATGGAACTATGACATTGTACAATAACTGCAGCTTAGTCGCATGCAGCTGAACTAGCATCTCTCCAAATAACCTGTTAGAAAACTCTCCAGCCAAGTTGCAGGGAATGCAATTGCTATAGCTAGTAGAAATAGCTGCTCTTTCTGACAGCCTTCAGGTTGTTATGACATCCCCATTCAGCAGTGAAGAAAGTATCTTCCTTTCATCCTCACTTGAATTAAATATTGGAGGAGAATGTCCTTGTTTTGGAAGAGGCCCCAATACCTTCTGGTATAGTGGTGCCCCTGTATTCATACTCCTCTATCGTTTTTTTCTTCCGTTTTGCCAGGTCCTGCATTTGGGTCACAACACCATCATGCAAGGCTACAGGCCCAGGGAACACTGGCTGCAAAGCTGCCTGGCAGACAAGGATCTGGTAGTGTTGATTGACAGTGGCTGAACATGAGCCGGCAGTGTGCTCAGGTGGCCAAAAAGGCCAACAGCATCCTGGCTTGTATCAGAACTTGTGTGGCCAGCAGGACTAGGGCAATGATCAACTCCCTGTACTCAGCACTGGTGAGGACCCATAAATTTCAATGATTTCCCAGTCAAGACAACACTCTCTAATCCTTCTCTGTTATGTTTCATAGCTGTAGGATGGGATCCTGGATTATTCACAACAGAAGTGTCTCCAGTTTAAAGATTACAGATTTGCCTCCTCTACTAAGGGCCAGTTCATGAGTTTAAAGACATAGCAGTTTAAAGGCTAATCAGGTACAAAAACTCCTCTGATTTACATAAATACCAGAAAATCTATAGAAAAGATCTATGAGTCAAATCTACTCTTGGGCTCTGTTTCTGTACGTGCTAATTAACATTTTCCTATATTTGATAAGTATTCACAACATTTTCACTTAGGAACTTACTCACTAATAATTTATCATTTATTTGATTACTCTGTAGACTTCTGAAGAACAAGCTTTTTTCCCCTTCAGATTGTATGTGCTCAACAAGTTTACAATAAAGTTATTGCAAGCTTAAGTAGAATGACTATTGCATATACAAAATCACCTATCCACACTTAGCTAAACAAGTAAAACCAACACTGGTGCCTCTTAGTCTCCTTTCAGAAATAAACTGAAGTTACAAAAAAAAAAAAAAAATTAAAAAAAAAAAAAAAAAGAGAGAGAGAGGAAAAAAAAAAGCAGCAGCGGGGGAAGAATTCCACCTAAGCAAATACAAAACTCACTCCTAAAACTATGAAGTGTGAACATCATTATGCCCTTCTGATGGAGTGATAGTCATGTCATTATCTTACACCCATGCCAGAGAACAACTCTGACATTTCCTACTGGCAATCCAAATCTAAATCCAGTCACCAGTTCTACTGCAGACATCCATAACGTCTGATGGGATGGACAGTTATATGCAAACAGAGAATTCCACAGAAGTCTTCCCTCCCCAAAGTTCTGGTAAAGTTCTTCTGAAATTCTAGCATGCCTTGAATACTGTAGCCCTTAAACTATCTTCACAGGTAACTGATAGTTTTGAGTATCTGAACTACCAGAGATTAATTAATCTAATAATCAATGTTACATGGGTGTGCATAGTAATTACAATAATGTACAACCAAACAAGAAATCAACACTTTATTTCTAAAACAACAGAGGCTTAACAGGAAAAACACTGTGTATTTTGTAAGAGAAATGAGAATTTTCAGATCCAAAAATTCCAAGAAACATTCTAAATGAAAACTAAAATGTACTAATTTTAAGTCAGAAAAACAGAAGCTTCTCAAAACTTTGTTTCAATTCAAATTTTAAATCTCACAGTCAAAATTTGTGTAAAGTGTGCTAAATTCCTTATTTTTATTGCAAGTGAGCCCGGTTTATGAAATAAATTCCATCATTAAAGTAAATAAAACCAAACTTCATAGTCGTGAAGGACTAAAGTCTGAAACATGACTATCTTATACCTAGTATATTCTGATTTAATTAGGGTCCCTGCAACATACTTCCAAATAAATGTTCTAGGTTTTGCTAGCATTTTAAGAGTTATTTTTATTAATAAATGAGTCACTTATATTCATAGCATTTTCCTACAACATAGCAACCAAGAACTCCTACATGCTTATGTGTTTTTGCAAAACAGCTGAAAAGCAACACTGCAGGCCTCAAAACTTTGTAATTATAACAATGCATTATGTATGCCATTCCAAATGGCTTTTTTTTTGGTCTTGAAACTGAAATCCTTTATTTATAGAAAACATGTAACATGTACTGAGGCAAAGTAGTGATTTCCCCCCTAGATTAGATATTCACTAACGCAAGTTAACGTTGGCATTTTGTTAACGGTTGTGTACTGGCTATGGGCTTGTACTATCCAGGACAATAATTCCATTCAGCAAGCTGGCAACATTAAGATAACATCAATTTTACTAGTGAGGAAAAGGCTTCAAAACACCAAACAACCATATTTAGCATTCAAATAAATAATTTAACTTATAGAAAAATAAAAAAACTTTTTTCTTTAAGTTATTAAATATCTGTTTCAGTATAATTGTTTTTTCTGACTTGACTGTATTTGTAAAAGTAATAGTTCCCACCTGCTGACATATAGTACCAGAGTTTGGCTGCTTGCATAACAAAAGGATATTCTAAGAACTCACACAGATCCTCCCTGGAGTAGAATTACAGAAGCAATACACAGAAGACAAAGGAATAGAAAATAAGAAGTATCAGCTTTTATTACATGGTGTGTCTACCATACTGATCTGAGCTCACACTTAGTCTGGCTGCAAATATAGTTTGCATTAGGTATGTGGATAGGTAACTGCTAGGAGTGAGACTAAGCCGACTTTTTTGTCCTTTGGAGCTACACCACTGAAGGAAAAGGCACATGATGGTACATCAAGTTAAGCAGCCATAGCAAATCATACCCATGGCACAGTACATTTATGAAATGTAAACCCTGTGCTCAGAAAAGCTAAAATTCAAGCTTCCTGTCACATTTGCTTAGAAAACCTGTGAAATCTGTATAAAAGTGCAGGTAAACCTTTACTTAAAATGTGGTGAAGATATAACTACAACAGAGGTGGTCACCAAAAAAGACAGCTTACTCTGATGTTGGGTGTCATCAGTGCTTGGTGTAATCAAGAAGAAAAGTGTTTTATTTGCAGCAAGCTTTACCAAAATATCCCATGCTAAAGGCTCTCAGATACACCATAATATTCACTCATTATCACTTAACATTCTGACTGTGACTCTGGAGGTGATCATCAGAATTTTGCAAATCTCTTCAGCAAATGCAACATTGAAGTTACCTGATATACAAGACCTCAAGAAAACATTTTAAATTTGAATATAAGTAAATTGCCATATACTAAGAAGAGAAGATAAACACTTACTGTGAAGTTCTGATTGAAGTTCTGGTTGTATCCTGGTGGATAAAACTCAGGTGCTTTAGCAGACAACTTTGATGTTACCACAGGAGCCACAGTCACCTGAGGTTCACCCATTTCTGGTCCAGAATCAGGAACTGAACCTTTATCTTGTGATCCAGATGAAATTCCTGTCTGTTGCAGGTGTTCTGAAAAGTTTGTTAACAGCTTTTCTTAGAAACTGCTAAACTTTTATGTATTCACATAGAATACATAATGTTCTGGACTTCAAATATACTTTTACTATAAATATACTTTCAAGTTTTCTTCAAATATACTGGTTTTATTGTTTTTCTTAAAAATTGATAAAGTTTTCACTGCAGCAAACTCTAGATGACTTGCTACATGACCAAAAGTGAACACAATGTTCAAAAGAAGGTGGCCAAAAAAGGGGAGGGGAATTAAAAAAAAAAAAAAAAATAAAAAGAGAAAAGAGCTCTCCTAGTCTCTCATGCATGTTTTCTAAAAATGATAACCTGAGAAACTAGTAAATCTTCTTATGGTATGCTTGCTCTTCTTGAGGGTTTTTCATATATTTCAGATATACAAATGCAAAATACAAATATGTATATGCAAAACTTTGAAGGTCAATAAAGACCTCACTCATCTTTAACACCACAATTTTAATGTAATCCTCAAAGACACAGCTCTCATACACCATTTGCCAAAATTTTCAAAAATCAGTGTTTTTAAAACTGCTATTTTCTATGTTTTCCAAATGTATCTTTAAGAATAGCTCTTAAGTTCACTGAAAACAGAACCTGGTATCTGCTTGAAAAAGCTAACCATCAAACCACGTTTGTGTTGCTGTTGGGTTATTTTTTGGCAAATGTTTAGGCTGGAGTTCTTCAATAAGGGGAAGGCTGAGACCATCTGTGGTCAGATTAACAGACGGATAAAACACACGCACAGATGTGAGGGCACGGAAAGGGGGGGATGGACAGAGATGTGTTGTCAGCGGCTACAATACAAGATCACACGTTTACCTGCGCACAGGTCCATACCTCAGAAACATGAGCACTCTCCTTAGGACACGTGCAAGTACCCCTATGCAGCTTATAACCATGCGGTGCCGAGAGGAGCCAGCCAGGTGCCTGGGGTGCGCAGAGCGCTGCCCCTCAAGGCTGAGGTAACCCCCTCAGCCCCTACATGTGGCGGTGGGGAAAAAGGACGCGCCCCCGTGGCCAGGCCGGAGGAAGGTGGAAAGGAAGCCCCCCGGCCCTAGTCTCAGTGGGACGGCGAAGGGAGTCGGGAGGGGGAGGGGGGGGGGTAATCGCAGACACAAGCGAAGCGGTAGCAGAGCGGTGCGGGCAAACGAGCGGAGCGCAGTAGGTTACTGGGACCCGCTCCCCAACACCCTCAATACCGGGGGCCTCCGGCGGGGCGGGGGCCGCTGCGCGGCGGCCAGTACCTGCGTTTCCGGTGCCCAGCGGCGCCGTCTTCGGAGGCCGCAATGGTTCCTGCTGCGGGAAGAGGCCGCCCGTTTGGTGCCGCTGCTCCTCGGCCGAGCCTGAGCTGTGGCAACCGCTGCCCCCGGAGCGGGCTCCGCAGCGGGCTCCGCCGCCGTTCTCCGCCGCGCCCTCGCCTCTGAGGAGGGCAGCGACTCCTCGGCCTCGGCCTCGGCCGGCACCTGGCGCTCGGTCGAAACTCTCCGACATGCTCAGGTCGGGGCGGCTCAAGCGCTCATGGGAGAGAGCGGGCGCGGGGGAAGGCTGGGGCCCAGGGGAGCCGGGCGCAGCGTGGTCCCGCCTCGCCGCGGGCCGAGCCCTTCACTTTCAGTTTTACCCCCACACGCAGCGCCACGATGGTCGCGGCCCGGCGCGGCTGAGAGCGCCCCCTGGCGGCATGGTCACGCCCGTCGCCATAGTAACCCGGTGCGGGGCCGCCGCCGGGGTGGGGGGAGGAGGCCGCGTCCCCGCCCCAGTCCGGGTGTCGGCAAAAGCTGCCACCTCCGGAAAGGCCAGCTCGGCTGTCACGGGTTAAAGGCTCCCACCCGGATTTCGGGCTGCGTTGCGAACCTCACGTGTTCAGAACTGATGAGTCAGCATCGCCACCCCCCCCGCCCCCGCCACGGGACAGACTCACAGCTACCAACCAGCACGCAGCTTGTTTGTGTCAGCGACCGGTTCTGGGGCCGTGGGAGGTACCCGTGTCACACCTTCTTCCAAACACAGGAAATCTTGGAAACGGCATTTTCAAAAAGGCAATGTTCTATTGTAATTGCTTCCCCACAGGAACAAACCGCGTGAGCTGACGCAACAGGACCAGGACGGCAGCTACACTTAGTAGGAGACCTGTAGCTACAGGTGTCTGCCTTTAACAGCATCACGTAGCACTCTGCATGTACAGCTGTTTTACCCAAGAAAAGGGTTTGTGTGGAAAAGGTGCAGGCTAAAGTCTAAATTTAAGGAAACCAAGTTAAGCCTCCAATGCGACAACACTGTATTTATTATATATGGAGACTGTCCATGTAATGTACTTTGCTAATATCACATTAACTGCAAATGATTTGATTCACCATTTAATTCACCTATTTATGTTCAGAGCCTTGCTCTACTTGCTTTGTGAACTCGAGATCACAAGCTGATTTGAGACGAGGAAGGTAACTGGGATCTAGGATGCCCAGCACAGACCTCAGCTGATGCTGCAGGTGATGTTTGTGTTTTGTCACCCTGAACAGCCTGGCCTGTGCGGGCCTGGCCACCTGCGCCCTCCAGAGCCAATGGCAGAGGCTGCTGTAGTGTTAGGTCAAACTCTATTTGTCACCCATGAGGAGATGAAAAATATGCAAGTATGTATGATGCATTATATATCTATAAAAAAAAAAAAATCAGAATAGCACTGTCTTGTATTTAAAAAAAAAAATCCAATTGTATTGTAAAATGGTACCTTTAGAAGTTATATTTCTATTTGATTTGTTATTACATTTTACCATTTTTAATTATTAATGGGGGGATAAGGTATAAAATATTTGTTACTTCCCTGAGGCATGAATTGGCTGATTTTTGGTGAGAGACAAAGTTGGCCATACAGTAAAGGTGACACAGTTAAAATTAATTAGGCTCATGGGAAAACTGTTCCTAGGCAACCCTCACCGAAAATGAAGACGGGTAAACTAACAAATCTGTACTCTGCAACTTAAATGAGAGCAAATGTAGGAGATTTTGATGAGTCTTCAGAAAAACTGCAAGACTTCCTTTGTGTAAAAAATTGTCAAAACTAGACTTAAGCAGTATTACCAATCCTTTAAAGATCACAAATTAGCTACTAAAATAAATATATTAAAACTAGTCAGTGTTCTTTTGTTATTTCAGCTTCAGTTTTATAGCCTATATGGTGACCTTTGGTCACATTTATAGACTTTACCTTACTGCAGGAGAATTAAAAGCTTACATTAATGTGAAAAATGAAGCTGAGATTCTCAATCTGGTCTCAGGAAAATCATCATGATATACTGCCATCCCTTTTTAACATGCCAGTCTTTCAAGAAAGCAGATCTGATTAATCTGATTCTTCAAGGTATACAACTATATAAGTATTTAAATGCCTCAGGTTAATATTATTGAACCAGACAACTTTTCACCTTTAGTCATTAATGTGACTTCTTTTCACTTAGCCGACTTTCTGCATTATTTTAATTTACTGACTGTATGGCAACTACTTACCTTTTAAAGTGGAATGTGATCCCAGATCCATCTTTACAGACACACTTCTGAAGTCTGCATGAGAACACTTGTGTTTGATTTGGAATCAATCCTCCCTAATGTAGACACCTAAAACAAAAATTAAAAAAACATTATTTCAGGACGTTAAATCCAAAATTATAATCCCCAAGTACTACCTACAATAGTCAACCCCTTTAGACAATGCCTGAAATTCTGTTCAGAATTTTGTGGCCTGTGTAGCTGAAGTCCTGTCAAGTACTTCCAGTCCCCTGAGACCAAACCGCAGGAAAGCTAAGCTGGCAAGACATCCTAAGCACCCAACAGCTGGATTAAAACTTTCGCCAAATGCAGTTACGACCACTTATAAATATCCACTAGAGGAATTACCTACTTTGTCCTAAGTATGTTACCTAATAGTCTAAAACTTAGTTCAGTGCACACATCTGCAGCACCTGGTGCTGAGAAACCACACTCTGCAACTTTGTCACTATTCAGAACACAAGCACTTTCACATGGCTGCTTTTTTTTTTTTTCTTTTTTTATGCTGACAACAAATTTCTAGTTAGAAAAATGGAGAGGACTGGCTCTAGCTGTATTATTAATAATTGGAATTATAACGATCCCTATTATACTGATGAGGCATGTTGTTGCACTAGTTAATGGTGACTGGGCCCAAAATACAAAGCACATAAGACATAACTTTAAATGGAATCTTTCTTCCAAATTTATTTAAAAGCATGGTAGCCTACTAAACATCTAGTAGTGGGGTATGCTGTTAATTACTCTCAGAGATGTATTTTGACTGCTTAACTTCACTTCTAGTCAAAATTCATCAGTTGTGAGACTAGAAGCTGTGTGACACCTCCTGCAATGCATATTTTGCAAGAATAATTACACAGCTATAAATAAATTTTTAAAAAGCCTAACACAAAGAAACTACAGATTGTGTGAAAGAAGACAACCTATACAGGCAATGAACGAGCAAGCGGCACGTTGTTCTCTGTAAAGTGCCTCTTTAATAGCATGGTTTTTAATAAATTCATAGATTATTTACAGTTTCCAGAGTTCCTCTTTCTGTTATTCTCCCGTACTGCACCTACCACTCAGACACCAGATCACTGCTTTATTACACATTTCAAGAAATAATGACGAGAATAAAGAAGATACCACCTATATGCTGTGGCGTTTGTCCACGTGAGACAACCACGCTGCAGGGAGTCTCTTTCTAAGTCGGCTGCCTCGACCTTCGCCTCCTCTCCCTGGTCACTGGCGGCCCGCCACGGCTGAGGGACGGAGGCGCCAGCGGCTGCCCGTGCCCTCCTGGTGCTCGCGCCCGGCCTCCACCAAGCGCCGCGACGTCTTCAGCTCTGCCGGCGATACCTCAGCTTCCCCCGGGAAGCCCCTCGGCAGAGCCCCGGTGCCGAGCAGAGCGCAGGATCGGAGGGCGAAGCCGCCGCTGACAGACCCGCCCGGCCTCCTCTCAGCCGCGCGCGGGCACACGGCGCGCGGCCACGAGCGCGAGCCGCCGGCGGCACGCAGGCGCCACGTGACGGACACCCCCCGCCCTCGCGCCGCCGCCGACCCCTCCCCGGTCGGGGACGCCGCGTAACGCGCCCGCTGCGACCTCCGCGTTCTCTTCACTTCTTCCGGGTTGGCGGGCAGCCCCCCCCCCCGCCCCCCTCCCGCTCCGCCCCCGTTCCGCCCCGCGCCGGGACTGCCGCGCCGCCTCGCCCCAAGGTCGGTCAGTGCCGCGGCGGGGCCGGCGTCGGCGGCACCGCGGGGGTGAGGCGCTCGGCGGGGCGGTTGACGCGGGGCCGGGGGCACCTCCGCTTTCTCCCGGCGCGGGCGGGGCGCGGCCGTTGCCGAGGGGAAGGCAGGCTGCAGTGCCCCGCGCTCGCAGCGCCTCGGAGCGGCGAGAAGGACGGACGGACGGGCGGGAGGGACGAAGGGAGGAAGGACGTGTGTGTAGGGAAGGCAGGTGGCGCGCGAAGGGGCCGCCAGGGCAGTCCCTGGCGGGGAGCGGAGCGGGGGCGGCTGCGGGCTGCTCCCCGCGGCGGGCGCGGTGTCCGCCGTGTCCGCCGGCTGTTGTGGCGGCGGGGGTGGCGGGCCCGGGCGGCGGAGGGCGAGCCGGCTGCCCAAGGTCAATCAGTGGCCGTGGGCTATAAATAGCGGCAGGAGGGGAACGGGCCGCTCGGCTTGTGTGCCGAGCCGGCCGGGAGCGGTGTGCCGCCGCCGAGGGCAGGGACGGCACGGCACGGCACGTTAGAGCCCGGCGGTTGGCGGCATTTCGGGTGAAGAGCCTTTCCCTCCGCCGGCAGCCACCTGCTAGGGAGGGCGGCCTGGCAGCCGTGTTCTGCTTGCCCCGCTCCGAGTGGCTGCTTTGGCGTGTCTGCGGAGCCTGTGAGCTGCTGTCCCACTCAGGGCAACTCCCTCGGGAGCTCTGTCTGGGGTTTGAATTGTTTGTCTGGTTCCCTGGGGGTGTGGGGGATTTTCGCGTATCAAAGTTGCTTGTTTAGAGCAACGGTGTGAGGAGAATATGGCCTCGAGTCGCAGATATACAATTTCTAGGTCAGCTTGTAGTGTCAGTCCTGTCAGTCCTCTCATGGACTTGTTACTTTCTTTCAATAGTTTTGTAACTCAGTTTGAAAAAAGTGATTTTGTTTTCTAGCTGGAAAGAGCAGGTGGGGAGCAATGATCATCTCATGGCTACTGGCAGTTGACCAGGCTTAAGCTGCAGAGTTCACATACCTTCTGGCTAGTGTCATTAATAATTCTTGCTTTGTTTTTACATGTGCAGCAGGGATTCCATACGTGGCAAGGAGTTGGCTGTGAGGTCTGGGCGAAATGGCAAGCCTTCTGCGTGTTGCTGTCAGTGGGTGCTCAACTCCTGTTTTTGGCAACGTGTTACCACCGAAGGTGCATTCTGCAAAGATGCCATGTTTGCGAATGTTTAGGACCCACCAGATGCGCAAGTCTCAGGCAACTCCAAAGCCAGGTAAATGAATTAAACTTCAAAAAATAAAATATTATTTTAAAGCATGAGGATAGCTTGATTTTCTCTCTCAGATATGCAATACTACAGAAAAGACTTAAAATAAAAAGAGTGCTTTTAAATTGTGTCAGCTGCATACTTGAGTCAGTCAATTGCAGTACAGTTTTACAGTGATTTTAAAAGGCTGGTCCAGAAAGTGTTTGTGTTTATTATGAATACTTTGGATCGAAATAGCTTTTAAGGGTAGGGCATCAGAGCTCCTGCTGACACTTACCCTGATTGAGGGAAGTATCTAAACCAATGCTTTGCTTAGTTAAAAGCCCAAGTTCCTTGTGAGTTTTGGTAGTGCAACTCTTTGTACGTATACAGGGGAAAGTATAGCCCTCACAAAGAGGGTGTCTGCAAGCATGACTATATGTAGATTTAATTATCCCATCTAAAAAAAAGTCTTATATTGTTTTAAGGAGCTCTTGCGTTGTATCACCTTGAAGAACTTCTGATCTGCATGTTCATATGTAGAGTTTAGTGGTATATTTACATTATTTATCTTTTAGTACAGATAATGGACAGGTTCAAGTATTTTAAGGAGAAAATGGAGGGAGGAATGGGAGCATCCTTGGTTCTAGTTTATGATGGCAGCCTGATGTGTGAAAATCAGAACTGACATTTTTTTTCTCTATCCTGTACTGCACGTAGCCTGACAGCTAGTAGATTGGAGAATATATAAACCTGGTTTAATTATATTTTTCCCAATTATCATGTGCAAGTCATGTCTCCCTGAAGGAATTTGGACACTTTGCTTCTGTTCAGATTTAGGGTCTTCTAAGTCTGTAACAGATTAATGTGGAGAGTTAGACTGTACACGTGATGTTTGTTTCTTCCAAACATACACAGTAGACAACTGCATTAGATATTTTGGAGTATTAGAAAAGTGGTGCTGTTTCTGAACAGCACTGTATCTGATGGTGAAAACACAGGATATAAGATGAGACTCTGTAATTCAAAGAAGCCTTTGTTATGTAGAATTTCTAGCAATACTAATAGTGCCTGGTGCATTTTGGTGTCCTTTTAAATCAGTGACCCAGTGTTTTGGAGCTTCTGAAGAAATGTGATGAGAGGAGGTTTCTTTCCTTGGAGGGCTCCTGATAATCTGGATCGCATGGCTTTTTACCACAGTTGCATGGTACTTTTTACACAGTTGCATACCTGAATTTCTTTGGTCTGACTGACAGCCGGGGATCTGGGGTATGTCAGAACTAATCAGATAATAGTTTTGCTGTCCTATTAATTTGTGATGCTCCAAACTTCTTATTTCTATGTTGGTATCTGAATGAGACTTCTGTTTGTCTTGAGATGGCATTGTCCCTTGATTTTTAGAGTTAACCTGGGACGTAGGAAACTAGGTTCAAAGTTCTTTCTCAAATGCCCCAGGTAAGTGCCCTTGTTGTTGTTTGAATTTGGAATCAATCTTTTTATTTGACTTTGACCACAGATTTGGTCATGAAACTGAAAGATATTTTCAGTTTTATTGAAATCGGTATGCTTGTCTGTGTGTGTTTACATTTTCTTGTTTTTGTGAATCACTTTTCTGATTTTTTTCACAAGGACAAAGTGTTCTGATTAGTGTCATGTGTTTAAGCATTCAGTGCTGTCCCTTCAGATCTGTTGTGTGGAAGCACTTATCTAAATGTGAGTAGTATTTGTACCATGCAGTTATTTAGTGCTGAGAGTTATAAGTTTGGCAAGTTGTTTTGGTTGGTAATTAAGTTGTCCTCATAGTCCATTTTGTAACATGAGATTTGTTATTCAGTAGAGGACAAATCAAGGATAAAACAGGCATTGAATGACAAATCAGTAGCAGTACAGTTGCCTATGTGTACTTTTAAAGTGCTCTTGGATCAAAATCTAACAGCGTATAAAATAACTAAATTTTATTCTTACTTTTAGAAATTATCTTTGATTATAGTGATACTTGATGAAATCACCATAACACTAAGAAGAGTAAGTTTTCTGAAAAGTCTAGCGTCACAGTAATTATTTTTAAACCTATAGTTGTTTCTTCCATTATCTTGGATTAGCTTTCATTTAGTCCAGGATATGTTATGTACAAGAAAAACATCTGCTTGAAGTGTGAAGAAATTTTGAGTCAGTTAAAAAGTAAACTTGGAGGGTATATACTTTTCTTATCATTATATATTTTGCTGCTATTTTCTTTGCTTCTTAGAAACACAGAAATATTCATACAGGAGTAAACAAGTGTTCCTGGAACTTGACTTAAACAGTTGCTAGCACAGGATGCCTCAGAAACACGCGAAACTTTCCCAAGCTCCCCAAGGAGTGAGTGACTGGCGCTCAGGTTTCCTATGTACTTCCAAATTGATTTGTCCTACATCTCTGTGACTTCCACCCCTGTCTATATTGGTATTTTTAATGTCCTTTTTATGCTTACCATTTCCTGTTTTTTTTATCAGCCTTGCAGAATTTTTAAACCTTAACAGTTTATTGTCAATTAATTATCTAGATAAGCTGTACATTATTTGTAAACCATAGACATTCTCCTTTAATGTCATTTGGTTTATTGTATCTCCTGCTTGTGTAAGGAGAGGGATCAGGTGTTTGTTTAATCTTCTGTACCATTTTTTTTTTTTTCCAACTTCATATTGCTGTTCTTTGGAATATGTCTTCATCTTCAGAACAGGTGAGATGTTTTGTTTAAAGCTGATATTACAGTAAATTAGAACTTAGGCTAGTTATGTATTCTATTTTCCCATCCCAGAACATATGGTATATAGTCAAAACTCCTTTCTCTGAAGTCAGTCTCTAATATTTGTTGATACTATTTTGGTACACACTACTGCCTGAAATCAGGTTAAGAAGATAAAAAATTGTCTTTTTCTCTGTTTCTCTACATAAAATGTCCTGAGTTTTCGTGATAGTTTTAACTTAGGATCTTCTTTAAACACTCAGTTCATAGGTGGAAGTTAAATGGAGAAAATAACTTTTATAGTTATTTTTAATTGTTTGATTTCTAAAGCTTGGAGATGTAGACTACCTACTTATTTTGTTTACTTGAAGTATGAGATTGTGCTTTGAATATGGCCTCATTACACAGTCGAGATTACATTAAGGGGAGAGGAAAGTGGCTTCTTACTAGTTTTTGTAGATGCTAATATATGTACATTCCATACTAAGATTCTAAGGCTTGTGAAATTTAATGATTCGACTTTTGATGGTGGCAGAATCCTTTTGATATTAATTGTTTGTGTCAAAACCAGTATTGTGTATCTCCTATTCAATGAACAATACATCCAAAATCTTCATGTGACTCAGAAAGGTGCTCAAGGTATGTGTATATTGGTCTGGTTTGGGAAAATGTTCTTGATGTCATAAACCAATAAGTTACTAAAACATACTCGAGGCAGTTCTTCAAGAGATTATCTGATGTGGAGCCTTAGAAAGGCAACTTTGAAGCTTCGCTCTCTCATGCACTTTTAAACCCATGGCAAGGGGTGCTTTCTTAAAACCTAAAAATCAGATCCTAAGTTTAAGTATAGATTTCAAACTTTCAAAACTAGTGACTTTGAAATTGCTGAGTTCAACAAACCAAATCTGTGTTCATAGTATAGATTCCTTTGGTCACAGTAGTTGTTATACCGTGTCCTGAAGTTTTAACGTAGATGTTTGTTTTGCACATATAAACATCTGCTCCTTTTTTGTGAGTAAGGATGTGATAGCTCAGGATAGTCTGCTTGAAAAATGTCCTATACCTGCTTTAGCTAAAGGCTGGCAAACCAACATCTATTTGCTTCTGTATTCATTTTATTCTGTATTCACTGGTTACTAGAAATGTGTTGGTGGGACGGGAGAAAAGAAGGTGAGTGTCAAATGAGATGTATTGAGTGTTTATCTTGGATTTGATCTCCCAAGGCAATGGAGGAGGGTGTAGTCCTCAATATTGGTATCTGATCATTCTGCTTGGTAAATAAGGTACAAACACTTTGTATCTGAAAAACTTTTACCTGTTTTTATTGTGGGCAAGATGTAACAATATGAAAGAAAAAAAAGAGGAAACATTTGGCAGGTAGCAGGTGCATATTCTGGTCCCATCCCTCCTAGCCAGTTACTCTTCTACTCTGGCACCCCTGCCAAAAGTAGGTGAACAAAAGGAAATCAGAAGCATTGATTGTCATTTCAGCTTGGGCCTTGGGCCTTAGGAGCTAAAACAAATAAAAAAGACACCCCAAAGTAGTAAATTTTTTGCTTGAGAAGTGTATGAGTTTTAGTCGAGTGTTTATGTGCCCTTACATTTGCAGTCATGCTTCCAGTCCCTAATTCCTTCTTTCTTCTGCATTTGTGTGCTGGAAAATCTTCCAAAAGAGATGAGGAGAAAGTTCTATTCAAATGACAGGGGTAATCTGTATGAGTGACAGCAACAGTTAGTGTAACTTTTGAGTGGTTAGTGCTGCTGTGATAGGGATGCCCTGACTTGCAGGGTAATGTTTGGATGTGGTGCATGCTGATGAAGCAAATCTTCGTGAAGCATTGTTACATTTGTGGGTCTGTTGTTTTAGGTGTGCTTTCTTTCTCGCTACTGTTGTGACTGTACTGTTCTGTTGTACTGACTGAACTGTACTGTTCATTTAAAGGATGTTTTTCTGATTTTGATTTTTGTCTTGTAATCTAAAGAATTTTAGGTGTTTTCTAACATAAAATATCAAAACACTTGTGTCTTAAAATGATTTGTTGCCATTTTATTTGTTTAGTTTCAAACAGAAAGCTAATATTTTAAAAAAATTGTAAAAATAGTTAGAATAGTGATCTATTATGATCTTTCACACTCTATTGTTGGATATATTAAATCAGATCTTTTCAGTGGGTGAGAAGCCTGACAAGCAGAGGTCGATATTTAAGTACCAGTTCTTAGAAACTCTGTATTTCATTTTCAGAACATTTTAAGTTCATAGTATCTTGAAGTTGTTAATCTAAACCATTTTCAGCTGTTCAATTTTAAGCACATTACAGTCCAAGCTTTATTTTGTAGATGGATTTAGATTTAAAAATATCAGAATAATTCAGTTCCTCAGAGCTCTTGTGATATGGTATGCTTTTGGCTTTGTTTTGCTAATTTATATCATAAAAACCAGGAAAAGTGTAAAGGAACCCTTTCTGAAATGTGCAACATATTACTTGTCTGGTACAATTTTTGTAGCACAATACATAGTATTGGTGGCTAAATTAAAAGCAACTTTGTAATTTACAAGAGCTGTTTACCGCTTCCTTTTTTTATTTTTTATTTTTTTATTTTTTATTTTTTTATTTTTTATTTTTTTATTTTTATTTTTTTATTTTTTTATTTTTTATTTTTTTTATTTTTTTATTTTTTATTTTTTTATTTTTTTTTTTCGTGATTGCTTGATGTGAGTGGTTGCTTGATATGAGTGACTACTTATGGTGCTCAAGGTATGTCATTAATGTATATGTGGTGTAGGTGTCTCGTGTATACATGTCATACTGCAGGTTTAGATTGTTGATAGAAATCAGTGACAACTGGGGTAGAACTGGGCCTGTGCGCTGGACTGCCTGCAGTCTGATGTAATTGAAGAAATGTGGTAGTTTGATATATGATTATTCTGCCTGAGTCTGTGTATTTATAAATAATGTATTTAAGCACATGGTTGTATCGGGGAAGTTTAACTCTCAGATATTAAACTTGAAGCCTACAAATTGTACATGAACAAAGTTAGATGCTTGTAGTTTGAAACCTTAAGCTAAAACTGATAAATTGTAGCTTTTGCAGTTTCCTCATGTTATTTAGCAGAGCTTGGAACAAGTAAAAACATGGAGATGTTACTGAAGGGAAGTATAATTGAACAAACCAGTAGACAGATATTCCATTCTTCTTCAGCTACTCCTGAATTCACAATTTTAATTTCTGTATTAGCTTTTTGAATACGGTATCGATGTATTGTGCCTTTCAATGTACTTTGTGGTATGTAAATTACATTCATTGATAGTGATCTGAGACAGCTATAATTTGATAGACATTAAAAATGTGTTCAGTTAAAATGCAGTTTAGCTGTTCAAGCTTATTTATGTCTTCATTATAAAGCTGAAGTGACTAGAGAGGGATTTAAATTCTTCTTAACCCAGAGAGAAGGTGTTATCACCAGAGCACCATGCATTGTGTAATTGCTATTCTGATTTATACAATCAGAACTGTATAAATACAGGTGGGTAATAGATGTACCAAACACTCATGACTGCTAATGTGGCTGATGGTGCTGACCTGCTGATTCCTGAGAGAACAGGGATCTCTAGCGAAATGGTGTTATTTAGGGAAATGTAAACTACACTGCCAAAAAATATGATTCTTCTTCCCCATCTCTTAGGAGGGAGAATTTTTAAGTGTGAGATGTCTGCATGTGTCTGTACAACACGGAGGAGTACCACTGATATCAATTTGTTAATCTTTAGTGCGACTAATGCTGTCTTATCTGCTACTGTTACAGGAATTCCTTACAAACAGCTGACTGTAGGTGTCCCTAAGGAGATATTTGAGAATGAGAAGAGAGTGGCTCTATCACCGGCTGGAGTTCAAGCCTTGGTTAAACAAGGCTTCAATGTTGTGGTGGAATCTGGTGCTGGAGAAGCTTCCAAATTTTCTGATGACCATTACAGAGAAGCTGGAGCAAAGATCCAGGGGACCAAGGAGGTCCTGGCTTCTGATTTGATTGTTAAAGTAATTGCTTTATTAATATATCTCCTATTACAATATTTTTAGAGAAACATGTAGGTCAGTGTTTTCTAATAGTCTGCTGAAAGTTCAATAAGTAAGCTCCTTTAAATGAATGTTTTTGTTCTAATTCAATTTTAGTCTATCTTCTCTCTTTTTTCTTAATATTTAATAATTACAATAGAATACAATAATGTATAATAATATAAAATGACAATACTATATAAATTACATGAATATAATAATAGATAATACAACAATATAATAGTTATTAATAATAATAGCTCAGGTGTACATCTACAGTAATAAACTACTAAATGGCACCATTGAAAAAATGGAGGATAATTTCTTACCAAGTTTTAAACTGCTTTGGCGAATCTGTGATTTCTAGAGTTCTAGACTGATCAGATAAGATCCCTGCTCTAAGAAACATTTGCTCCAAAATTACTAACATACAACTCAAGTCTTACTTTTCAGAGAGAGTTGCTTGGAATTGTGAAAATATAAGTTTCTAACTTTTCTGAATGAGGCATCCAGCAATTCCACAGAAACAATGTGTTTCAGAAGTGTTTGTAACTGTTGTAGCTGTTCTGGAAAGATTGCTAGAAGTGAAGTTGCTTGATAGATGTTAGAGTGTGCAGAGGCCTGAAGGAAAAAATAAGACCTTAAACTTGATGTTGAGGCTTCCTTTAACTGCTCTGTTTGAAGTTAGCGTGTCAGAATTGAACACAGAATTTCTGTGAGCTAGTTTGTGAAAAACCCTTTTAAGTATGTTTCTTTTTGAGGAAAATAAGTAACTGAAAAGAAATGAGTACAGATCAAGATGAGTATCTGCTGGATTTCATGCTTGAAATCCCCTATATCTAATGGTGCATTGCAACCTCACTAGTGATTCTTAACCTGTAGAGCTTAATTGGCATATCTGTTCAGTAATCATTTGCTTAAAAATGTCTGATTTTTGGGAAGCTGTCTGTCATAAAAGCCAGTAACTGCTGGTTAGGAGCCATCAATTCTTTCTGAAGGTGTGTGCTGACTACTAGTGCTCTGTCACCAGCCTACCTATAGCTAATCCTAATATGTAGGCTGCAGTTAGGCAGTGCAGTTACTAAGTTCAGCTGTGTAAACAGCCTTTAATATACTTCCTTCCTTGTGTACTATCTGGGTGGGAATGGACAGACTGCAGGCTGGGAGCAATGAAGTGGAGTGTGTTCTATTTCCTCTGATTAATTTGGATTCTGGTTAATTAATTCTCTCTTTCTTCAGGTGAGGGCTCCTATTTTTAACTCGGACCTAGGTGTGCATGAGGCAGATCTTTTTAAACCAGCGGCTACCTTGGTTAGTTTTATCTACCCAGCACAAAATCCAGACCTCCTGAAAAAGCTTGCAGAAAAAAAAACTACTGTCTTGGCTATGGATCAGGTTCCACGAGTCACCATTGCTCAGGGATATGATGCACTTAGCTCTATGGCCAACATTGCTGGGTATGAATCTTACTCTTTTTTCCCTCTTTATTTTTTTTTTTTTTTTCCTAGCTTGAGTATGTATAGCTGAATTAAAAGCCATGTGCTTTGATATTAGGTACATCTAAAACCGTTGAGCATCTTTATTTTCATAGAGCTGTTTCAAGCAGGATGAAGCTGTTGGAGGTGCCTTAACTTCTTAAGTAAATAGATAAAGAAAATTAAAGGCTGTTCTTCTAATTACTGGGCTACTTTGTCTGGTGCCTTTTTGGTCTGACCTAGATCAGAGCAGGCTCAAAGGTATCCTTAAGATGGCTTGAACATGAATTGTCTGTCATTGGCATCTGATGCTGCTGGGAGCTAACTATCCCAAACAGCACTCAGTCTGAATGTGATTGCCATGGCAGATATAGACCAAATACTGTCAGACATCTTCATGCTTTGTGACTGGTATTGTAGTGAATTACAATGTTATTGCTGTCAAGCTGACTTCTATTATTAGGTTGTGGGCTGTTTTTTGTTTTTGTTGTTGTTCTTTCTTTGACCTCTTACACAGATGATGTCTGTGAGGCATAATAAGCCTTGCAGAAGGCTGCCAGATTTTGTGCACACCAGTGGTATACATCCATGTCTGTGTTTGGTTACTCCTCTGTCTTGTCTTTTCTGTGTGATTTTACTAAGATATAGAAATTCATAATGTATTTAAAGGTATAAAATCTACAATCTGTATTCCAAATTAGAACTAATTTTATGACCTATATGTTCCTGATAGGACAGAGAGATAGGAATGAGAGTGGAATGAGTCTGCTGAACCACAACACTGTTAGGAAAAATGCAAGAAGATGTGCACTGTTGTTAAGAAAACATATAATTGCATATTAATCTGCATTTTTAGATAGCTCTACTGATGTTAATTTGGTATCCAGCCCTCCATTCTCAGATGGCTATAAAGCTGATTGAGCAAGGTTAAGTAGCAAGGTTAAGCTATTTGCCCTAAGCTGTATAGCTCTGCAATTAGGTTCAGAGTATCTTTTTTGAATATGTGCTTGCTTGTCTAAAGGAGATTACTGCAAAACTATGGTGGGTTTTGCAATGCTTGTTCACGTTTCTGTCCCTAACAAGCCTACAGTTACAACCTTTGAAGGTAGCTTTGACAACCACAAAGTTAACCTCTGGCAAGTTATGTGTTTGTTACTCAGTTAAATTTTGAGAAAGCAAATAGTTGTGGACATCCGGTATACTGCAGTCCAAAAATTCTATCTGAAAATGCATTCCGTGATTTGAAAAAAAAAAAAAAAAAAGGCAAGAAATATGAATGAACAGAGTCTGTTAAACTTTTACTCAGTGGTAAAATATTAAACTTTGTCCTGCTCATACTGTGTTCAAACGTTCATCCTTTTGAGTGCTGTCATGAATGTAATTGTACTGATCTTGGGAAAATACTGATATGTGTGTGTGTTTGTCCTTAACTGACAGATACAAGGCTGTGGTATTGGCAGCAAATCACTTTGGTCGATTTTTCACGGGTCAGATCACAGCTGCTGGTAAAGTTCCTCCAGCAAAGGTATGTGCATACTGTTGCAGAAGAATATGTGAGTTCCTGAGCACAGCTGACCACTGCTGAAACTGTGTTAAAAGGCATTTTCCTTGCCTTGAGGCTAGTTCTAGAGACTTTAGAAATCCCTGTAATTAATCCCATACCAGCTTTTGTTCAGTACCTGTGATGTAATTTTTGGGGGTAATAATAGAATAATTGGAGTTTTATTTAAGCTTGGTTAGTTTTAAACATTAGAATATCTATACATGGATGGATTTTTTTCCAGATGGGAAAAGGCAAAGGAATCAATTAAGAAAAGTCAGATATGTTGGGATTTCTTGTGTGTTGAAGGCTCCAATGGAAAGGATTGCTTGATCGGAATTGCAGGTGGATTGAGTTGGAGAGAAATGGAATTAGAATTAGGGAAGAAAAAATAAAGAGAAATAAAGGAGAAAACATGCACTTATATAAATGGATAGCTACAGATGAGTTTATTCTTGGATAAGAGAAGTTAGGAGTTACAGCTTTTAAGCTGTTGCATTTACAGGGAAGTTTTTCCAAAGTCATTTTGGGTTCTGTGTCCTAAGGTAACTTGTTTAAATGGCTGATTAATGAATTTTATCTGTAGTTGTGGAAGTGGTACAATGCTGATGCTTTTCTAACCAGCTGTAGTTTTAGTTTATGCTCCAAGGACGATGATGGTATCGTTCTAGGTCTTGATCATTGGAGGAGGAGTTGCTGGCCTGGCTTCTGCAGGAGCAGCTAAGGGGATGGGTGCAGTGGTTCGTGGCTTTGACACTAGGTAGGTGTGTGACAACGGTAATAGCAATCTGAAATTATTTGAAGATTAAGTAGTTTGTAGCTGTGTTACAGTAAAAGTACTTATGCTGCACCAAATCAAAATTGCTTTCCTACTTTTTTAATTTCATCATTATTCCTCCATTTTTTAAATTTCAAAACAACCAAACCTTCCAAAGAGTCCTTCACATTAAATCATTCAGAGCTATATGAATAACAAATTTGCTACTTTATGAAAATGAGAAGGGTAGGGCTTTTATTCAGAATTTCATGTCTCTCTTCTTCTTGAGGACACAAGGCAAATAGTAAAGAAGTAATCTTTATGCCCTCATTTATAGCTTGCTTTGATCCAGGTTCATACCTCATGTTCTCATTCACCTCTATTCTCCTGATCCCAGAGGGGCCAGCTAGGAACTCTTGGAGGGACACATTTTTCACTCTGCTGAAGGAAAGATACCAAGTTATTTTATTTATGAAACTCAAGATGAAAGAACAGAAAGTGCACCTGAAGCTGCTTTAAATGCTGTTTTCCTCAAATCTTTGTTTGGAAGGATTATTTTGTCCTGTAGCCGTTTTTTAGAGCAATAGACTGGGAAAATTACAGATCACAAACATTTTTCTTCTTATAGCTACAGGGACTGCAAACTTGATTAAATTTTTTTTCTATTAAATGGCATTCTTATATTGTATTTGTATGTGCTTAATATCATATTTACATTAAAACTATTTATACGTGTTTGTTTTTATGCAGAAGTGGCATGTAGTGTTATATCTGGTATAACAGCTATATATAATGTGAAAGAATAAATCATCCGCATGTTGTGGGTGGTCACCTAACACTGAAGTTTATTCTCATTATTTACTGTGATATCATGTGATGCAAAATAAATTACAAATTTACCGGATAATGTAAAAAAACCCCAATCCATAAACCAGTATACCACCTCCACCCCTCAAACCCTCCCAAACCAATTTTCTCAGTGAAAATAAGACTTCCTAGTATTTCCTGTTTCACAGATTATAGACAGGGCCACAGGCTGTGTGTTTAACACTTGTTTTAGGCATCAAGTTTGGTCTGTAGATTTACATAGTCATGACAAGAGCGATGCATGAGTAGAGTTAGTCAGCAGTTAAGATCCTAGCTTTGAGACTTTTCTTGGAGCAACTGCTGACTGTATAGGAAACTGCAAGCTGTCTTCATTCCTTATTGAAGTGTCTTCATTAGGGACCTAAAATTTGTGATGCATTTCCTTTTTTTTCCACTAAATGAGAGCTTGAGTTATGGTATCGTTAATCCTAGAAAAGTTTTAGATTTCTTGTCTGATAACTGCTACTAAAAAGAACAAAAAACATGGTGGATTTTTAAAGTAATGTTTGTTTCTTTCCATGCAATTTTCTTTTCCTAGAGCTGCAGCTCTAGAACAGTTCAAGTCTCTTGGTGCTGAGCCTTTGGAAGTAGACATAAAGGAATCTGGAGAGGGACATGGTGGTTATGCTAAAGAAATGTCCAAAGAGTTTATTGAAGCTGAAATGAAACTCTTTGCCAAGCAGTGCCAAGATGTTGATATTATCATCACTACAGCTCTTATTCCAGGTATGTTCTATGTGCAAGATACTAATATTCATTTATCTTGCATAAGTTGGCATGTTTTGGAGCTGTGTTTGTAGTGAAACAGGGGTGTTAGTGGATTACGTCTGTATGTGCATGTATCTTATTCCTTCCCTGATAAATACCAGGTTTTAAGGTGTGTGCCTTTTTTCACAACTTCTGTTTTCACAAACCATCAGTCTTTGTCTCAATATAGCAATGTATTCTTATTAAAGAAGATAAAGTAGCAATATATAATTCTTGTGTGTATTTATTGGATCACTTCTGCTGTGTAGCTTGTGCACTGAAACAAGTCAAATTGAAACAGTACTGTCTTTTGTAATTGAAATATGGTAAGGTAGAGCTTAGGTTTTAGTGCTTTTTATTGTTCAACATCTGTGTTTTAATAATTTATGATGTGACGTTTCTTCTTTTTTTTGAGTGTGTGTGTTTTGTTTGTTTGTTGTGGCTTACTGGATGTTGTCAGTTTACTGGGGGCAAAATTGGACCTGCCAGCATCTTTGGTAGACTGCTTGGGAGCAAGATGGTCTAGCGTGTCTTCTCTCTGCATGTATAAACAAACTGTGACATTTCATCCTAGGTACCAATTACTTGAAAATTTTGCTTATGAAAATAAGGTTTACAGAGAGAGAAAAGGGGAGAACTTATATCCCGAGCTCTACAGATAAAAAGCTGCATTTTGTGTTTGACTTACTGTGTCTTATCTTGTCAGGCAAAAAAGCTCCTGTCTTGTTTAAGAAAGAGATGATCGAATCAATGAAGGAAGGTTCTGTTGTTGTGGATTTAGCTGCAGAGGCAGGGGGAAACATTGAGACTACAAAGCCTGGAGAACTGTATGTTCATAAGGTGAGCATTTAAATCTGCAGAACATTCTCAGTTTGCCTGAATTCACATTGTGTTTTGTAAAGTGTATGCTGAAAATGAGTAGCTGATTTTGCTATTTGTGTTAAATTAATCTTTTAGATTTGCATTTGATCACTAGTGATATCTCTGTATAACAGGTTGAAGATTTTTAAACAAACAAATGTTGATGTGGTTGTTAAGTACGGAAGTGGTACTGCTTAGACGTCCAAGTCCAGTGATTTGCCTCCGCTGAGTTGAGGGTGTGATTTGATGTCTATTTCTTGATCTATCTAAAGAGACAGTAGTAGCAGTAGCTTCTTTAGCTTGCTCATCACCTCCCACAGTTGGAGGTTAACAGTCCTGTCACAGGTAAGCTAAACAGCTTCAGACTATGTCAGAGTTTAATTCAGTGCAAAGTCTCTGGCTTAGCTCAGAATAATTTCAGCTTCAGGAGACTGCTCTCTTTGTACGTCTTTAGCTTCACCAGCATGTGTGTCTGCTGTAGAATATCCAAACCACTTGTAGTGCACACTAGCAGTAGCGTGAATTGGTTTATTAAAGTAAGCATGTTGCTCTGAACTGAACTACTTGATTTTGCTCTCGTGTTCATTGACTCAGTTGAGAGCTTGTTTTTCTGCTTTTTGGGTTTTATTTTTGGTACTTTTGAGAAATCTACCAGCAGTTATATATATTTGGGTGATGAGATTTAAAGGAGCAGATTTATAAGGCTGTTATTGAGTAATGTATGGACATAATACTGTTACTAGGGAAGCCTGTAGGGACACATTGCTGCTAGGGTTGTTATCAATCTAAGCGGGGCTATGTGTGTATATGTCGTGAGTCACACATTGTATTTGGCCTTGTGGTTTTCTAGGGCTTTTGATGTCATTGCTTAAAAGCTGAAATTAGAGTATGTAGAACACAAATAAGCAGATATTTGCATGAAGAATTAATATGGAGCACTTTCGCTCAGAGGAGTATTACACCTGCATATAGTGTACTGGCACTGATTTGTGGAAAAGGGCAGCAGTGCTGAACTATTAGCAGTGTGCTGGAGTGTTGCATTAAGAAGCCACAGTTCCCAGAAAAATGCAGGGATCTTAGCTGTAAATTGAGGGAGCAGTGTTTTAACACAAGCCTGTTTGAAGAGTGTATGTCAGCCTCAGCTTCCCATACCTTCCGAAAGCTCAAGAGCCTGATAGCCATGAATACTCACATTTGTTCTTCAAACACTGTGGAGATATTATGTTACATCTTTACATAAATGTGAAACTGAACATACTACTTGCACAGCTAGCTAATTCTGAGGAAGCTCTCTTCACTCCTCTGTCATGTAGCAAGTTGATTTCAGAATATGCCCTTGCAGAAGTACTGAGAAGATGCCAAGCATCGGGCAGGATAATCTGTTACCTAGTTGATTTAGGAAGCTAAGTTCTGAGGGAGTAGTCGGATTTGGAGAAGGCAAGCTCTTGCACCAATACATCTTTCTCTCTATGTAGGCTTGTTGCTAATAGTATTTAAGGTGCTGGGTTTGATCACGTTGAATTCTGTAACTGTTGTGGGTAACCCTCCCCCAACTTAATAACAGTAGAGCTGCAGGTAACAGTTTTAGCTGGAGTTAAAAATTGAAATAAGTGAAACAGTTTGAGTATATATTTCCAGAAGGATACATTGGAAAAGATGCTGCTTTTTCAGAGATTGAACTAACTCTTAATATTTTACTTTAATCTTTTTCAGGGTGTTACACACATTGGCTACACAGACCTGCCTAGCAGAATGGCAACTCAGGCCAGTACTTTGTATTCCAATAACATTATAAAACTCCTAAAGGCTATTAGTCCTGACAAAGAGAACTTCTACTTTGATCCAAAAGATGAATTTGATTATGGGACTCTGGATCATGTTATTAGAGGAACTGTAGTAATGAAGGTAATTCAGTAAATATTCTCTTCTTAGTTTGTGAATTCATACTTTTACATTTATCAGTGTTGTCTCTTTAAAATGCATTCAAAGATACTGCATGCCAATGGACTTCAGATGTGGCTTGATGGACAGTGTGAGCAATTGTGTTTGTATTCAGCTTGATATTCCTCTGTCCCTTTTTGTTAAGGGAAACGTTTTTGCTTTTTGTCTTCTTGTCATGGTTAAACAAATACCTAATCTCTACTGTTGAAAAACAGGAAAAAGATTAAATTTGCATGTTTTATTCATGTGATAAAAACACAGTTATTTAAAACATGTTTGAAACATTACTACAGGACCCGAAAAACATTATTCTTTTTTAATACTTACATAGTTCTATTTTTATAAGAGTAACTTCTGAAAAAAGTGGTGGAACTAGTATATACAGGATACTTTAAGCCCTATTAGGAAATAATAGAATACAAAGTTAGGGCATGGGCCAGTATGGGCTCTCCTTCTGCAAATATAAGGAAATAATAATTTGTAGTTTGGATGGGAGGTATTCACTTCTGTAGAGTTTTGCTGCTTAATGTTGCCAACATTTTGTGATGCTTATGATATCTACCCTGGAAGAGGCTTACATTGACTTCAGCTCTCCCAGACCACTGCAGTGGGAGAGATGAGGAAGAGAACAGTAAGAGAGGCCTGGGGAATGGCAAGAAATGTGAGATACCATGCTTGGTACCCAGCTGAGATCTGGGCAGGCTCTGATTGGAATTAGATCTGTAGTCGATTTTATGATTACCAAGACCCTGTTTTATTTTACATAAATATTTTCCATGTAAGGAACTTTACCTCTTTGTTTCAGTTCCTGCTTTCAAGCCTTGTGCTGTGTTACTCCCAGTGCTCTTGAACACTGATATTAGATCTTGTCCGAAAAATGTGTAAACCAGTATGATTTACTTGGTCAGGCTGCACTCATCATCCAGCCTTGCAAGCTTCTGCTCATGCAGAAAAGGAAAATGTTCCTGTGGCATGGCTGTAGGATGACGTAGGCTCCTCTAAGTATAAAGCATCTGCCATGTTAGGGATAACTGTAAATGTCTGTTGTCAGGATGGCAAGGTGATTTTCCCAGCACCACCACCAAATAACATTCCTCAAGGAGCCCCTGTGAAGCAGAAGACCGTAGCAGAGCTGGAAGCGGAAAAAGCAGCTACTGTCACACCTTTTAGAAAAACTATGACTAGTGCATCTGTATACACAGCAGGTATGCAACTTCCAGAGTTGGAGAATCAGTGTAGAGTGCTCCTCCTTTGGCTAATACTGTTTAGTGACTCCTCACCTTACTGATTCAGTTTAATAACTAGTTGGGAGAGCAATTGATTGGCTGGTGTATCCTAGTGCAAAATCAGCGTAGTGTAATAATTGCTTTTGAGAGGGAAAATAAAATTTTAGAAACTTAACCCAAAGTGTTAACATTTCAAACGGTACTGACTCACGCTGTGTGCATGTATGTGTGTTTGGCTTTATTTAAGTATCAGTAAAATACTGAAAATTCTGAAGGGTTCGTTTTGGGGACTGTGCTCATACTTTGCAGCAGAATAAATTCGATGCCATTGCTTTCCTCAAACTTTAATGTATTGTATGAGACTTATATGTCCCCAGTCTACTGAAGTACTGAGAACAGGACATTTGTCCTGACAAACAAATATTTGCTGCTCTTTTCATTTGGTATTCTGTGCATTAGAACTTCTGCATGATGTAACTAATGAATTGAGTATTCTTAATTTTAACTTTATTTCTTCATATTGCATGCTCTGAGTCTTCCAAGTAGTATTTCAACATTATTGTGACTCTTCCACATTTTTGCTATAGAACAGGAGAGTGATAGGATTTAGTGTTGGTGCAGACACCTCTCCTTGCTGCTTTGTGTGCATGCATGACAAAGATATGTGTATTATACTTATGACTTTATATTCTACTGTAAAGGAAACACTAGCACTGAAAGAGCCTTTTAGATGACAAAGATGATCCAGCTCATCTTGAAAGAAGTCTGTGTACAAAACTCCATTTTGCTTTTAGCTCAATACTGGATTTCTGTTGTACAAAGTTTAAATGTAAGAACCACTGGAATGTTATAGAAAAGTTTTGCTGTGCTTTTCTTCTAGGTTTATCTGGTATGTTAGGACTGGGCATTGCAGCTCCTAATAATGCTTTCACGCAAATGGTGACGACATTTGGCCTAGCTGGAATAGTGGGTTACCATACAGTATGGGGTGTGACTCCTGCTCTTCACTCTCCACTCATGTCAGTGACTAATGCTATCTCAGGTAAGCAGCTGTCACACAATTGCTTATCTTCTGTTTGAAGTATGCACAGCTCCTTTACTCAAAATTTAGACAGAAGTCCTCTGATACGCCTTTTAAAATGCTAGAGAGCCTAGTAGTACTTTGCATGTCTGAGTTTACTTGCATAAATAGCTGACTCTGAGAGTATGTTTTTTCAAAAGGACAAATATGATGATGTGTGTTTTTAATTTTTATAAGTAATTTTCCCCTCTTAACCTGTTTGCTTTAAAGTTTGTTTTACCTGGAGTGCTGCAGTCTCTCCTTTCATAGAATAGGTTTTTCTTCCCATCTCTCCAAAATGTTGCCCTGAAAATAACTTGTCATTCATATTTCCTGCATTCTGTTTTTTTACTCTCCTCAAACTATGTCTTTTGAGAGAGGGGAAAAAGAAAAAATTCCTAAGATTCCTGTAAGATTTGTAACTGTGTAAGTATGTAAGATTTTATGTATCCCTGTGTGTATGTATGTGACAGGTCATGTATGAGTCTGATCTACTCTGGCTGTTAAAAGCAAAGTTTCTTTTATTGAACAAATACTTGGAAGCCAACTCTGTGCCTCAGGCACTGAACTTCAAAACTATATTCATGTACACATTTTTTTTTTTCTTTTGAAACATGTTTGTATTTCTGAAAATGACCATAGTAGTCTTCGTTTAAATACTACTGTGTAGAGTTGACTGGTTTCTGTTTGACAGCTGCAAGGAAACTTGCTATAGGTATAGAGCTTTTTAAGGTTCAGTAACACTTTTTTTCTATTTTAAATAGGGCTAACTGCAGTTGGTGGGCTGGTATTAATGGGAGGAAACTATATCCCTGAAAACACTCCTCAAAGTCTAGCAGTGCTTTCGACCTTTATCTCTTCAGTCAATATTGCAGGTACAAATGCTATGTTTTCACTAAAGGGTAACTTTAAAGCACTTGTGTAATTCATTTATTTCTTCTAGCTCTTTAATAGATTTCAGAAATACTATTCTAGGAAAAGTACCTGAGAGCATCCATCAATAAAGAACCACCTCCCCCCGCCCCCAGTTTTCCATATTGGTTATTATATCTGGTTTGCACACTCTGTAACCCTTTTTTTTAGGGAAGCATTTAAATGTATGTTTTTGTTTTACAGTATCCTTTAAATGTTGATTATATGAAATATATTTTCCTGTAAGTCCAAAGACAGTACTGCATTTGATCTTGTATTCCTTTTCCTAGTTGAAAAATATACCAATGTCATAGAACAAAATTTTGCTTGCTCAAGCTTCAGGAGTCCCAGCTTCACAAATAAAAAAGATAAGAAAGTGAGCAATGTGACTTACAAATACTGTTTTTTGCTAGCATAGATTGGGAAAGGACACAGTCATAAACTAAGGTGTATCCTGCAGTCAGTATGGAGCCAGAGCAAGTCCTATGGCTTTCCAACTCATCCTTTTATGAATTTCCTGCAAAGGTTAAAAAAAACAACAGCATCTCACCCTGATTATACCTTTGTTTTCAGGTGGTGTTCTAGTCTGCTAGCTTTTCAGAGGCTTTATTGGTGTCAGTTGCTGACTTTGGTAATATGATTTAACCAAATACTTCTCTTATAGCTTGGCATATGCTTAACTTCAGATTTTATATTTGTAAAATTCTTCCATTGCTTTGGACAGGTGGGTTTCTAGTTACACAGAGAATGCTGGATATGTTCAAACGTCCCACAGATCCTCCTGAGTACAACTACTTGTACCTACTTCCTGGTGGTGTATTTGTAGGAGGCTATGCAGCTGCTCTGAATGGTGGCTATAATATTGAACAGGTAAGAAGATGACTTTGTGGCTCATAGCCCACTGTTCACAGCGTGATATGCTGCTTCACTGCTTATTCTGTTGAGGAATACATAGCAAATCAGCCATGGTCTTTTTATCAGCTAAGTATTCCCACAAGGCCAATCTGAAATTGATTAACTTTAAGCTTGTAATCTTGTAATTATACCTCAAATGCTGAATCCACAAATTTTAAAACTTTTTTTTTTCTGCAAAGTAGCAGGTACTTTATTTAGTGGAGAATTTTCCTAAATTACAGCTTAAATATTAGACCAACTGTAGTAATCAGTCTTTGGTTTAAATGTTTCTGAAAATTCAGCTTGGTGTCACAGTTAAAGTAGGTATGACATCTGGATGGAATGAGATTTCACTATAGAGGGATGTACAGGAATTGTACCTATGGTTCCTTTTATGGTAAACTTTTGTTTGCATTTGTTTTAATAGTAAGAAAAATCAGTATGCACTGCTTTCTGTGTTTGGAAAGGTGAATACAAACATACCTTTATGCCATGGGCTTGTGATATATTTGAGTTTCTTCAACTGTCTGGATATGTACAGCTCAGTTCACTTAAGTTTGTTTATGCTTTTTGAAAACGGGAGTTCAGATGTGCCATAAGCAAATTCTGAAACTATTCCTATAATGAACAGGACAGTTTTGCATTGGGTTTGTACTAGGAAAAATGTGCTTCTGAAATGATGAGGAAAATTTGATTGACTCAAGTTTAATATTCACAGTGCAGATAAGCCAAGGTCATAAAGTGAGTAAAGTTTTACTAGGCACCACATTTTAGTTGGCCAAAATCACAACCTGTACCACAGTTTCTCATAGTCAGGAGTTTTGACTTCAGTTAAGAACTGTGACTTACACAGATTCTGGAGAAATTGACCCTTTTGTGTAATAACCAGAAAGATTTTTATAATGATTATGCAATTTTTCTCTACTTCATGTATGCATATTGATGTTTTTTTTTTGTTTTAAAGATGATGTATCTGGGCTCAGGCTTATGCTGTGTTGGTGCCCTGGCTGGTCTATCCACCCAAGGAACAGCTCGTCTTGGAAATGCCTTGGGTATGATTGGTGTTGCAGGAGGATTAGCAGCGACTCTTGGAGCCCTTAAACCCTCACCTGAATTGTTGGCACAGATGTCAGGTGCAATGGCACTTGGTGGTACCATAGGTATGTGTATGATACTATAAGCTAACAATACATGCTCTATATGTGCATTTGTGCAAGCTGCATATTTTATAGCTGACAGGTAAATTGACTAACTTACATTTATGGCTTGTATGTATTATTCTGTAAATACGTGAAGAGAGAATCATAAGTTCTAGGGCTTTTATTAATGCATCAGGATGTGGCTAAGAATGGAGGAGACTGGTGGAAAAGTAGGAGCACATCATCACTATTAGGGAGACTGGGTATGCAGAGGTGAATGAACCTGCCCAACTTCATGCTTCTGTCCAGTGCCTGACGGAACACTGCCAAATTCCCTTTTTCACACTGTGCTTTCATCACAGAAAATGTTGAATTTCTCACTATTTAGTGAAGTTTCTAAGAACATTGTATGTTTTAATCTTCTCTCTAATTTCTATCATATCCTCTTTGCACAAAATACACATACAATTTCAGTTAAATGCCATAGCAATTTCTAGGGTAGAACAAATTTTTCCAGGCATGTGTGTGCATTGTGCACTGAGCCATGATACATCAATTTCTACCTGCACATATTGGTTGTGTTGTGTAAGATTTCCCTTCTGTCTTCAATTCTCAATAGGTTTGACGATTGCCAAACGCATCCAGATTACAGATCTGCCTCAGCTAGTGGCTGCTTTCCATAGTTTGGTTGGTTTGGCTGCTGTGCTCACCTGTGTAGCAGAATACATGATTGAATATCCTCACTTTGCTACTGATCCAGCTGCAAACCTCACCAAGATTGTGGCGTACCTCGGCACGTACATCGGTGGAGTGACTTTCAGTGGCTCTCTTGTGGCTTATGGAAAACTACAAGGTGAGACCTTCTGTTCAGAATTAAGTATTTGTTAAAGGTTTGGGTTTTTTTCTTTTTTCCTCCTGGGGCTTAGCTCTGCCTTTACGCTGCTGTGTAACTGGAAAGACACCTTGTATTTTGCATCAGGTGAAAATTTATATGTTTAATTATAATGAATGTACTTTTTTTATTTTTAGTTCTGTTTAATTTGTGTACAACTTTAGTTATGAAAGGTTTGTTTTCAGTGCTTGGACATACTACTGCTATTAATTATCAAGTCATGTAAGCATCTCACAGTTCATCTTGTCTAGAAGTAAGTGGTGTTTTAGTGTTGTTAAGACACTACCTGACACTGTTTCTGTAATTGGTTTTCTTGAACATATATGATTACGATTTTATACTCCTGAGCAGACATTTTAATTGAAACTCTGGTGTTGCTAGACTTAGTGAGCACTGCTGATATTTGTGGGATTTTGTTCTTGACATTGCAGGCTTCATTTAGGTAGGTATTGTAGTTTGCAGTATCAGTAAAGACTGCCTCACTTTAAACCTTTCAGTTCAGCATCTGTTTACCTACTGTGCAACCTCCATGCTCCAGACCTCTTGCTGTTTTAGTAAATATGCTGTCTAAATTAAATAATAATTCCCAATCCTTATGCATCTGAAGGTTTTCTTATTGCATTTATTTTTGGTTTTGTAAGCACACAGCTTTTAGGAGACTGAAATAATACCTGTACTAAGAGGTTCCAGCTAAGAGCTTCCTATTACTAATCCTGTTATTAGCTTTGCCATAGTTCCTCTGGGAAACATCTGTTTGCTTTCTTCAGTGTTTATGAGACCAGCCATTGAAGGAGGAAGCATGACATGGATGGAAAGCTGTCTTCTCTAATAATCTTTTGAAGGATTTGTCAGTAGTATGTATTTCTGATATATTTCTGCTAAGTAGTTACTCATTTATTTCTTCTTGGTTATTTTTTTTTTCTCTTCTCCATCTTATCTCCTCAGTGATTTGTGCGCATGTCCTTGGTGAGCTTCACTGCCTGTTACAGCCCGCCCTCCTGTTTTTATTTTTTCCTCCCTTGCATTTTCATATCAGCATGATCTGAAATAGTGAGCTTATGTAGACTATTGAACTAGAAGTAGCAGGTCACACACTTTGACTCCTAGTCCTGAAGCCATCAGTTCATGCTGTCCATTGAATTCAGCTGAAATTAAATGAGACACTTGATAAGTAATTACTTACACCAAAAGTAACTGATAAACTTGCATTATTTTTACTCTTTGCTGTGTTGTTTGGAGAGAAAAAAAAAAAAGGAAAAAGCCTAGGGTGAAAATAAATGTGTTGTCTTTTTAAACTGAATCACACAAATACCGAACCCTCTTTTCCCCTCAAGTCTCTGCCAATGTGAGAAGCTGTGTGAAGTCTGTGTGACTGAAAGTCTTGGTGATATTAAAGCATTTGAAAGCAGGACTGTTTATATTTGGAGTTATCTGCATAGGCATATTTTTCTAAGCACAGAGCTTTTGAGGGACTGTGATAATACCTGTACTAAGAAGTTCCAGCTGAAAGCTTCCTATTATAGTGTCCTACACAACATGCAAAGGCTTGGGGCCGGAATGAAATAAGGTGTTTATTTTTTTTTCTTAAGAAAAACTTTTCAAGAGGAGAAGAGATTTTTGTACTTATTCTAATGCCCTTCAGTGAGCTTATGAAGTAAAATGAGTTTAAATATGAGTATTTGAGAGTTTAAACATGAGTATCCAGAGTAAGTTTAAATTTGTTGGCAATACTGAGTCAGTACAAGGTCTCAGATTCAACTAACTTGTGTTATCTTCTGCCCCTTTTTCTTTTTAAAATTTTTCTTTTGCTGAGGTATTTGATCTTCTCTGAAGGCAAGAAACAGGCTCTCCTACATGTATGTGTCTGTCTCTGAATATGCATTTGATTGCAGGTATCCTAAATTCTGCACCACTGCTGTTGCCTGGCCGACATGCATTGAATGCAGGATTGCTGGCTGCCAGCGCTGGTGGAATGATTCCGTACATGCTCGATCCGAGTTACACTACGGGAATTACTTGCTTAGGTTCTGTGTCAGCTCTCTCAGCCATAATGGTAAGTTGGAGAATTGTAGTGGGTGGAACAAATTAAACAAGCAGTTTGTTCCTCAGCCTTGCAAGTTCACTCTTAATGATTGTATTTTACCATCCCAAGTCACAATCGTTCCAGTGCCTGTATGCTAATTTGCAGTAGCAAGTAGCAACTAACTTCCCTAAATCTGTAAAACCAGAGCTGTTCCAGAGAACAGGCATGCACGTATGTAATTACTTTTTGCAGCTGTGACTTATTGGAGCCTTTTTATATGACAAACTGGTATTTTAAAAGACTATTTGGAAAGGTTATCCTTAAAATAAAGAGCTCTAGATCTACAGGTTATTGTGGTGACTTAGTGAGATTATCCCAATGTGTAACTTCCCCCATTCACTCACACAAGCTGTTGCAATATTTACCCTGGATATTACCATGCTGTAAACTGAGTCTTATAAAGTCTGCTCAGTATGAATCCTTTAATGGTATGAACAGTTCCTTGGAGCTGTAGGATACTTTTGCAGGTAAAAATATGAGACTAAGCCCAGGATGAGGACAGTGGAGTGACTTTGTCCTCTCTCAAAAGGTGGAATTGGTAAGTCAAATTTGCAGGCCACAGCTTGTTGTCTCCTACATTGAATATACTTGAATAGGTTATTAAGTAACTTGATATTTATTTTCAGTGCTGGAGGCAGACTGTCTTCTCTGTGTGTTCTCCTTAGTTGTAGCTTATACTGAAATATTTTATTTCCTTTTCCAGGGTGTCACTTTAACAGCAGCTATTGGAGGTGCTGACATGCCTGTAGTTATTACTGTCCTGAACAGTTATTCGGGATGGGCTTTGTGTGCTGAGGGCTTCCTACTGAACAACAACTTGCTGACCATTGTTGGAGCACTCATTGGCTCATCTGGGGCCATCCTATCATACATCATGTGTGTGGTAAGAAGCTGGCAGAAGTTGTGCTTGTTTTCAAAGTAATGAGAAACCTAATTCAGCATGTTTGCTAGCAAGATAAGCAATTGGAAGACCAAACTACTAGGGGTTTGAAGACTAGAAAATTCTTGATTGAAGCTGTTGGACTAGATGTCAGTCATCTCTCTTCTGTTTGGGAAGATGCATACTTAAAAACTGAGCCTATGCATTGACTTGGGCACTTGAGGTTTGAATCTGGGCTTAAAAGAGATATGATTACTTGTGTTCAGATGTGGGTTTTGTTTTTTTTTTTTTTAGTCATATCACTCTGCAGTGTTGTTAAATTTAAGCTGAATTTAAAATTTATCAGCAGGAGATACTATTAAGTAGTGAGTTCCTTTAAAAAAAAGTTTGGTTCGATTAGAGAGTAATTTAAATTTTGTTTTCTGGAAGAAAAGTGTGCTTTCTTCGGAGCAGATACTTTAAAGTACCACGAGGTGGCAGCAGGCTTGCGTTAATGTGCTGCTGATCCTGATGTCTGTCAGCTGAAACTTCAGCGTCAACTTTGCGTGTAAATCGTACTGCATTATTAGTAATGGTCTCCTTTTCTCTAGAACATGTGTACAAAAGTCTCTTGTTTTCCTGTGTCTCTCTCTTTTTTGTTTTCAAAGATGGAGAGGTAATGACTTAAAACTGTTCACAGTGCAACAGCTGCCAACCTTGTAATTCTCTGTTGTGTAAATCTATTTCCCTTCTGCTCTTATTCTTGTATGATCAGTGTCACTGTTCTCCTCTCCTGATGTTTTCCTATGATCAGCTCTGGCTGTCTTCTTTCACTTCGTCTCTGCTGATAAATAGTGTTGTTACCATGTTAGGAGTATTCAGCATCGTCCGTTTTCATCTCTCTTGAGGAGAAATTTCAGAAAAGCTTAAAAAAGTATTTTTGTGCAGCTTCCTAGAGATGAGTTAAAATGAACAATATCAGATATGAATTTTAAAGAATCTTGTTGTTTCTTGAACATTTTGTGTCTCCTTATCAAAAGGAAATGGGATTATGTGGCTCATAGGATATCTTTTTATCTGTAGATGTGTAAACATACATATTTGTATGTAGTCAGGAATTTAGTCCGTAACAGTAGAAAGATTATGCTTATAGGCAGCGCAGATATGGGAAGTATGTTCTTTTAAAGATCAAATTCATGTAGGTCTTGGTGAAAATATGATCTGTTGGGTACGTATTTACCAGTAGGCATAATCACTCTATACCTTCATTTTGCTTTTACTGTCCCCTTCCTTTTTTAAAAATTTATTTTATTGCTAGCTCCTCTCAGAACTCACAGAAAGTTTTAGAATACTTGCATCTGCTGGCTGGAGGAACTAGAGTGAACAGAAAGCCTGGGCAAAATAGTTATGCAGTGTCAGAATGGCTTTCTTCTACGTATTTCTGAAATTTCAGGAAGTTTAGCTTTTGAGGTAGTGCTCTAGAAATCTTGCGCTGGTTTACGTAAGCTTAGACAATTGAAGTTGATCAGCCAGTAAAATTAAAATTATATTTTATAATTTCTGCACTATAACCAGAATAACTTGTTTGTAGCCCGTAATTTTTTTTTTTCTACTTTACCTTCTTTAATGGAAACCATTAGTTTAAAAAGTATTTGTTATAATCAGGGGATTTAGTATCATTGTCTTGAGCATTTCTAAAGAGTTTCAATAAACTCTGCTTTAGGCTCTTGCAACTTGTTCTAATGAAGCGACAGTTCCCTTTCCCCCTCCCCATATGACTTCCATCCAAAGCAGTGTATTTATTGTTGTTTGTGGAAACATCTTAATTGTTGAAACCTTCTTTTTACAAGGTTTTTGCAACATTTTTTGTGACAAAACTGTAGCTTAGTCATCCAAGGCCTATCCAGGTAATCTCTTCAAACTTGAATTAATAAAGTTGGCCAGCGTATTCAGGTGACCACTTAGTTTTTATCTGCTTGATTTTCCACCCATTCTTCTTGTGTGCCTATTAGTAGGGTGAGTTAAGGGCAAATAATTTAACTTCGAAACAAAAAAGTGAAGATCTGTACTGTTCACTCATCCTGTAAACTGTGGCTTCTTTTAAAACACTTACCACAATGTGTCTTCAGAACTCTTGATTGTATTAGCATGTCCTTTTGTCTTTTTTTCTTTTTTTCCAGAGTGAATACTTGGTGATTGCAACTGTAGTATTAGAATCATTATGTGCGCAGATGGGGAAAATGCTTCCGGTTGAAGAGAAACCATTAATTGGGGTGATGAGACAGACCAAGAGAAGGGACAGTTTGTGTTAGTCTTGCATGTGGTATGCTGTCTCATCATCCGTACTAGGCACGCAGTTTCTGTGGGCACAGTGGAAGGACTTGGAGTTCTCAGGGATCAAGAGTTTGGTTTTCCGTGGGCTGTGAGCTCCTGGCCAGTATCACCTGTGTACACACAGCAGAAAGAGCTTTTTCCTGATAGCTGGAGTAACTGTAAATAGTGAACCATGCACTTTATTCATATATGCTTGTGGTCTGTGGTGGCACAGAAGGTGAAAGAGGCTATAGAAGAGTTTCCACACTGTTCTTGTACTGAGTAGATCTTAGCTGTATTGGTTACTTGTTGCTTGATGAGGTCTTGGCTCATTTTGAAGCCTTTCGTAGCCGTCCCTTTTTTTGCCAGACTTTCCTTGTCTCTCTGGTGCAGAGCCAGGCAAAGGTGCTTTGATCTCATGCATGCTTTGTGTGGATTCTCAGATTTCTAATAATATTTGAACTTCTTCCCTTGGCCTGGTCTTAGTACTGTCTTTTGGTTTCAGCATGTGTGGAAAGTGCTTTGCTGCTTGTGAGCTTAGCATGCACAGCATGTGAAAAGGACATTTTTCTATCTGAAGTGTCTTACCTGATGCTTAACTGCTGGAAGATACTGAGCAGTCTGTTTTCCTGTTTGAAGGTTTAGTATTGTGATACGTGTGAAAGGCAGTGTGTTCGTAGAGGATATGAACTACTGCACACCGCAGACTGTAGAAAGATGCTGATTTCACTGCATTTGTGCGCCTTCCTTACAGTGTCTGAAACAGTGATGATTTTTAAGGATAAACAAGAGCTCTTTTAACATCTTCATTGTGCTTGCTTGCTAGATGATGCATTTCACAGAATGGCATATCTTCTCAGGCTATAGCAAAAAACCCATGGAGTTGGAAGATTTAAAATGTCAGTGGAAAATGGACACTTGGAAGCATACTTTCGTGTGGGTGTTTCCTCTCACTTGTATGTGTGCCTCTCCAGATCGATTCTTAAATTTTGCTGTGGTTTCTGAACTAGCACAGCAGATGTATGACACATATGTTTAATTAAAGAAGTAATTTATCCTGTTCCTTTCCTGCTTCTAAAGTTTTGTTTACTGCAGTTACAAGTTTTGCCTGCTTTCAGATAATGCTTTGGGACCACACTCACAAGGAGACATGCCAGTGAAAGCATTTAGCCAGTGGCTTTTCCTGGCTGTGTATCTACAGAGCTGAATTTTCAGGATGCATTCTCCTCTTAAAGCTCCTAGTTTCAGATCTCTTGTTCCCCTTTGGTACTCATCCAGTAAGTTAATGGCCCCCTTCAGTTCATTACAGTTTGTTTTGAGTTAGCATTCCTTTAATTTTGTGTGGCTACTTAGCTTTGTTGTGGTTTTTCCTGTCTTCATGCTGTAGGAGCTTTGCTTCTGTACTACCTGTAAGAGCTGCATGGTTTCCATGTTGCCATATAGTAGTTCTGTGCTTATGTGTTGAATTTCTCAAGAACTTGAGAAAATACCTTGCAAAAATTGTGTGTGTGTATATATATACACATATATATATGCATGTTAAAAAAACTCTGTCATCAAATACACATTCTTTTATATACCCCCTTTTAAGAACAAAAAGAGAGCATTATTTGCTATTTGTGTTGTTTTGTTCTTGGTGTTGGAGAAATGCTGATGCTCTCTCATACATGTGTAATATAATGTGTTAGAAGCTGATGTTTGGCTATTGTTGTCAATCTGAGTCTGTTTTAAGGAGCCAGTTTTAAGAAATTTTGAGTTGTAAGCAGGCAGAACAAGCAGATAAGGACTGTTGTCAGGAAGGCTTTAATATTTTCTCAAGTTTTCTTTGCGGACATCTATCCTTTATTTTTGGATTTCATCTTTAGCTGATCAAAAATCTCTTGTCTTTCAGGCTATGAACCGTTCCCTTGCAAATGTGATTTTAGGGGGCTATGGCACCACATCAACAGCTGGTGGGAAGCCCATGGAAATCACTGGAACACACACAGAAATCAATGTGGACAATGCAATTGAAATGATAAAGGAAGCCAATAGTATTATTATTACTCCAGGTAAGACACTCTTGACTCAGACAGCAAGATGTTCAGAAGATGCGTTAGTAAAACATGACAACCAAAAAAACCCAACAAGCCAAACGAAAAATGTAGCCTATCTTGGAGTTGCAACATAACAGCATTATGTGAAATGTTGACTGGGTCTGTGGGATCTATTTTTGTTTCCAGGTTAGTCAGCATTCCTCTGTGTAGAGATGCGTATGCCACTTTATTTGTCCTTGTGTGTGTTTCTTCAAACTTGGTCCAATTTATTTAGATTTTCAACTCTTCAGGGCAAAGACTGTCTCTTATAAATTACATTTACAGTTAATTTTGTGTACAGCTGTTGTGGTGTGAGTTTCTAAGCACTACCAAAGTACCAGTTATACCAATAACAAAATGTCTGTTGGGTTACTGAGAGGATTTTGTTTATGCTTCTCATCTACTTGCATAATCCTGTGTTGTTTTATTTAAAAAGGCAGAAAAACATAGAAAACTTAGTTTGTACTTTAATTCCAGTATTTATTGTATACTAAAAGCCCTGTAAACTGAAATCCTCACTTGTGTGAAGCTGGTGAGGGGCAGCTGAGGGAACTGGACCTGTTTAGCCTGAAAAAAAAAAAATGAGGGGAGACCGTATCACTGTCTACAACTACCTGAAAGGAGGTTGTAGCATGGGGGGTGTTGGTCTCTTCTCCCAAGTAACAAGCAATAGGATGCCAGGAAATGGCCTCAAGTTGTTCCAAGGAAGGCTTAGACTGGATATTAGGAACAATTTCTTCATGGAAAGGGTTGTCGGGCATTGGAACAGGCTGCCCAGGGAAGTGGTGGAATCACCATCCTTGGAGGTGTTTAAAAGACTTACAGATGAGGTTCTTAGGGACATGTTTTAGAGGTGGACTTGGCAGTGTTAGGTTAACAGTCGGACTTGATGATCTTAAAGGTCTTTTCCAACCTAAATGATATTATGATTCTATTATGTTTGCTGTAGGCTCATATGATTCAACCCTATTAGGAGAGGTCAGGTAGGGAATAGCTCCAGACTTGTTTTCCTTCAACTGAATGGCACAACTGTTAAGATTATTTTCACACTGGAATGGGAAGAGTGCTAAAAAATAGAGTTCTCTTTCAATTTGTTTCAGCTTAAATGAAATAATCAGTGAGGTATACATAATACATACATAATACATAATTTTTTTGTTTAATTATGAGAACTTCTGTTTGTGTGGAAGGTACACTTACTGTCTGTAACTGTTCTATATGCACTGAAACAGAAAAGGAGCTTAAAGTTTGGAAATTCTTTCAGGTTATGGTTTGTGTGCAGCAAAAGCCCAGTACCCCATAGCTGATCTGGTGAAGATGTTAAGAGAACAAGGGAAAAATGTCAGGTGAGTACTTTCCTTGATGAGAAGTGTTACAAGTTTTTGATTTTTCTTTTGTTTTTGTTTTGTTTTCATCCATTTCATTAAAATCCCTTTACAAGTCTTTTTTTAGGTTTAATTTTTTTTTTCAGCAGTCACTATTATGCTGGGCTCTTTCTCAAAGATACTAGCTGGAAGAATGTTCTAGTCTTACTAACCTGTAGCTGAATATCTAGAAGTTTCATGCTTTAGTATAAAAGATCCTTTATTCCCTTACATGCTTCTTGGTTTTTTTGAAGTAGCCTCAGCAGCTGGAGAAAAAATTTTTGTTGTTTTTTGTTTGTTTGTTTGTTTGTTTTTGGTTTTGTTTGGTATCATGCTGAAGTTCAGTTAGAAAGAATGGCTTTAAAATTTAATATTTCTTTATTGTAGTAACAATTTTTTTTTTAAGGGTAAGTTAGCTCCTTTAGATACATACACTCTGCCTTTGGATATCATGATATTTTTCTATGAAACAAGCAGTGGAGCTTTTTGTAAAATAAAACTTTAAGGTAGCTTTTTGTATTGTGTTCAAGAGAATAGTTAGCTGTCTTTTCTGAAGGTGTAGGTTGGAGAGCTGGTGAAAACATCCACTTTGTGGATATAAGTTACTGTGAGGAGTGATCACAACAGCTGACTTCATTGCAGGGAGAATAGCTTTTCTTTATGCTTGTAGTTTGTGGGTAGATAGCACAGGCCTAACTTAAGTGCTTATATTGCCTCCTAGAGAAACCTGCATTAAGGAGGACTATTTATTAGGCTAAAATAGCTTCAATATTTTTTTTACGTCCTAATTTCCTAAGGAATTGGGCGCATCTCCTTGGGGAATAGTTAAAGGCCTGCAGTGGGAATAGTTGAGACCTCTTGCTCAAACCAGAGAGTCAACTCGAGCAGGTTGCTTAGGATCTTGTCCAGTTGGGTTTTAAAAATTTAGTCTCCAGAGATGACAACTTGACAGCCTGTCTGGGAAATCTGTTCCAATGTTCAGTCACCCTTAGAGTAAACCAGGTTTTTCCTGTATTTCAGTTTATGACCGTTGCCTCTTGCCTGTTCACTGCATCCTACTGGGAAGAACTTGGCTCTGTCTTCTTTATTCCCCTCCATCAGTATTTATACACTGTGATAAGATTCCCTTGAGCCTTCTGTTCTGCAGGCTGAAGAATCCCAGCTCTCAGCCTCTCCTCTTGTAACAGACATTCCAATCCATTAAGCAACTTAAACCTACTCCTGCTGGGTTCCTGTAAGTTTTTGCTATTGGAAGCAGGGGTGCTATCAGAGTTTTTTTGAGTGCTGCAGGGAAAGATTATTGGAGTGCACCTGGCCAGTCCCATGGATTTATGCTGCTGGAGTGCTGCTCCCGAAAGCAGAGATGATTCTTAGGTGCCTCAAGTCCTTCCGTTCTTCAATTTTTCATAGACCTTATAGATGTAGAAAGTACCAGAATGCTAACATGCCTCCTTTGCTGATTGTTTGGAAAATTGTTTTCTGCTTATGGGAACTTAAAAATATTAAGTTAGTCAAGTCTTGGTTTTCATTTGAAAGTAGATATTTGGACAGATGCTGACTAGCCAGACCCATTCTCTGGTTGCCATGTGCTTATTTCAGTTAGATGGTGACTTTCCTTTGGAATCAGTACTCTAGCAATTACTGGTTTTTGGGTTTGTTTTTCTTCTTCCACTATTTTTCCAAGCTTATTGAAAAATCACATAAGTTTTTGTAGTGTTTTACAGCATGTATTGTGATGGATAACAGCATCGTTGTTGTAGGTTTAGCAGCAATTACATCTTTGTGTTTACCCAGAATACTGCAGTTTTGCGTATAAAATTACCTTCTAGATGTCTTTTTCACGCATATGTAAGAAACGAGGGCATGTGCTGGTGCATCTGCTTCCTCTAACTGTTCTCTTCACACTTTATTTCTCTACGTTCAGCAAAATCTCTGTGTGTGTCCTAATTGAATTAAAATTTTTGAAGACCTGTCAGTTGTGCAACAAAAGAACCTTTCTTGGCTAATGTAGTGAGCATGTCATGAGCTTCTGGCTTTCCTTTCAGTGCTTCTGTGGGGGAAAGCTTTATTTTTTTATCAACCTTGGTGAAACAAAAATTTGTTGTTTTTGCCTTTTATGTTGGCTTTGTGGGGGAGAAACGTGAATGTGTCCTTAAAATAACTGTTTTATACTTGAAATGAGTCAATTTCAGGAAGGGATCACTGTAGTGATTACCTAGCATTTTAATGAAATAAATCTGTATTTACAGTTTGTGGTAATTCAGGCCTTTCATCACTCTGTGGAGCTCCCACGGTGTTCATTGAGTGCAGCTGCTGTCCCTCTGGTTTTAGTAGGCCTGGAGTGCCTCGGGACCCTGGTGCGCTCACCATCCAGATGTAGTGACACTCTCACACATCCGCTGTGGAGGCATGCCAGCATGGACATATGATTGTCATCAATTTGCAATGCCCATACCATGCCAAGAAAAATTGTGTCTGTCATACAGTCTTTTTTTGGTTCATGGCTCACAATTGATCCAGAGGAGCGATTGTTTTCATTTACTTTGCCTGTAGCCATAACAGTCTCAGTGAAGAGCACAGATTATATAACACGATGCGTAACCTTTGACTAAGGTTTAAATTCGGAAATACGGGACAGTATGGAAACTTCAGACTGTTTTAGTTATTAAATTGCATAGCTAACGTCATCACTTAGTTGAGATGGTCTTGCAGCAGATCACATCTTTAATGCATTAGTAGGATCACACAGAAAGCTGAATATTGCTGAGCCTTCACTATAGTTTTCCCATCTTATGGATGGGTAAAAAACCCAAAACTTTTCATAGACTAAATCCTGTAGTCCACAGAATCCTTTGGCTGTGGAGAGGAAATGCCTGTTCTACAACCGGTGCCGTATTTCTGTAAAGTTACAACTGAGTAAATTGTTGAAAGTTCCCACCTTACCAAAGTTCTTCAGCTACATGCTGTGTTGTTTGTAGGCCTCCAGTTGTGGAATTCTGATGTCTTCTGTATCATTAAATTATTTTGTATAGTAATTCTGTATATAGATATAGAATTATTCTGTAGTATAGTACAGTTAAAAACTGTATACATTCTTACATGTACATGGGTAGTTGATACTATCCCTGTCTGTCTAAGCTTTTTCCACAGTATGACTTTCCGAAGACTTTTTCTATGAATATGTTTTGTTTTCCTGCATAGTAAGAAATTCTTGATAAGAAAACTGTATTGCAGGGTGAAAGGACTCTTAAAATGGTGCTTTGTATAGACTTTCTAAATCTAACTAATAATTAAATATGGTGCTTTCTGATGACCCTCATAGTTGAGAGAAAAGCAGATTACCTGTTTAACAGGCCTTCAAATTAGTTGCCAATATGTTAGTGTTTGGGTTTTTTTTTGAACTTGATTTTTATAGGTGGCTGTCTTGAAGGACTTAGTTTTTTGTCTTCTCATGCTGGATAGTCTAATTACTTTTCAGCACACAGAAACATGGGTTTCTTATACTTTGGAAAATATGATAGCATGAACTTAGTGTTGGATCCACATTTTACGGTTTTGATTGTTACCTCTCTGGCTGAGCTCTAGCCAAATGTGTTTAGGGTTCTGTTGTGTTCTCCGTTGTTCTAATTGCTTGTGAGTAATAGAACATGCAGATGGGTACCACTTCCACGTGTATCTACAAATTAATAAATAAAATTGATTAACTTCAGTTGTTCAGTTATATGAATTTACAGTCATTATTTGTTGGTCTACAAGAAAATCTGCAAGAATTTTAAAGGATGAGGTGTTAAGATGCTGTCCCAACCAGTCTTAACATTGTATAGCTCAGGCATGCATAAGATGGAAATTACTGTCACTGCTGAATGGCAGCATAAGAATAATGTGTGTTGGTGCAAGTTTCTAGGAAGCTGATGTATGCTCACTAGGAGGACACCAAGTGTGTGAGTTCTCAGTTTGTTTCTTATGGTCAAATTAACGGGGTGGGTTCTGAATTATTAATGCTGCACACAAAGAGACAAATGGGGTCCAACAGATTTATCAGCTCAAGACCTGTATTGGTGTAGTTAGAGAGAACGAGCAAACATTGCTGTACCTGATGGGCAAGGATTCAGCTACAGCTGTATGCTTCTGGGGTTGTATTGTAGGCGTGCCGTGGGTTCCATATGGGTCAGCTCAGTTCTGGGTGACCTTACTAGGTCAGTCGTGATGCTTTGTGGATACAGGCAGGCTCTTATTCCCTGCACTTGGGCTCTTCAAAGGGTTATTGCATTGAGCTAAGCTCTATGCTGTGTATTTGGATCTTGCCCCTGTTATGATAAACCATAGTGGTTGGAAATAGGGAGCCAGTACCAACCCTAACTTAAGTATGCTTAATTTAACTACTTTGATTCATTTTAAATTTAACTGGCCTGACCCCAGCAGAGCCACTGACCTTAGTCCATGCTGAAGTACTCTTTCTGGGCACATGTTTTTTTTGCCTCTGGCATGACACCAGGCCTAAACTAGCTAAGCTAGCTCTGTCCTTTGATTCTAATAATCTACATAGTAATCCGTAAGTGTGATGGGAGCACTATACTGTCATACAAGATATGCTGTGCTTGCAGCTGTTCTTATATGGTAGGATTCAAGCTGTGGAATATCTCAGTGGTGCACTTCTCAGTTCATCTAGGCGGTGGTGTTTTTTATATTTTCTTTCTCTCCTGTTACATTGAATAACAGATTGTTGTTTGTACTGGAAACAGAGGTGGAGAGGTGTGAAAACATGAATAAAGTGAATGGAGCAGAGGGAAGAGGAGGTGAGGCAAAACCCTTGGGCAAATTATTCTCTGTGTATATAGCCCCTAAAGTGTTGAGAAAGCTAAATTAGGCACTGGCCAGATGTTACTTACTTACATCACTCTATCCAGCTTTGGCATAATGAGAGGAATCCTATCTTTACATGGATGAAGTGATCTTGAAACACTTCTGCATTGGGTTAGGTAGGTGCTAGCTCTTTCAGTATTGATTACAAGAACGTTATCTAGCCAGTTGTAATAAAGATAGATGCTGACTTTATGAACTGTATAAAAAGTAATTTCTATTCTGGGATTTTTCAGTAATTTTTCATGCAATAGTTGTCTTTTTCATACTACTATGATTAACTTCATACTACTTTAAATAACTTTCCCTCCCACCCCCAAACTTAAGTGCTTTCTGTGCTGAAAGTGCTGTCCTAGATATGATGCGTAGGTCAGGAGTTTTAGATGTTTAGTCTAAATTTAAAACAAAGTGTTGTTCTCTTTGTATTGCAAAAAAAGGTTTAAAGTATGAACTCATTTTGCAGGGTACTGTGTTGCCTTTCTAAAGCTAAGAAGTATCTGAAAGAGATTGATTGAAAAGGCTGAATATTGTGGCCTGGTACTCAATGCTGTTTAAGTGTGAAGTGTTAGTAGCAAGGTGTGTCCTCACTTTATTGTATCTGACAACTGGAGGTGATAAGCTTCATGTTACATGATCAAGATCAGGAGGAAAAATTCCTGCTGAATTCTTTGTTTCAGTGAACTACCAGAATAATGTTTCAAGTCAAACACAGCATGATGATGAATCTTTGTTATGGGTACAGTATATGTAGACCGAAAACTTAATGTCATATAAACAGAAATTCAGAAAAAGTGAGAGTTAGGCTTGATTTAAAAACAAATCAACCAACTTAAAGGAGTTATTGCATAACTGATATTAAAAGCATATAAAAGAAACTTGGCAATTTTTCACTTTAAAACATTTTTACAATAAAACATGTCTCTATTGTAAAATAATTTGTGTTTGAATTTTTGAATAAGAATGAGATTTGTATTTTGAACATCTAGGGGAGCATATGTGACAATGTTTCTGCCATAATGCACATGGCATTGAGGAACTGCTGCTGTTGTGGGTCAGGAGCAAGATACATGGCTTTTATGAGACATGTTGTGAACCGTCAAGGATTTTAGCTATCTCTTTTTCATGCTTACTTGAATTCTGCTGTCTATTGGACAGGCTAATTTCACTCCAGATATGTGTAGATCTTACCTTGTGAAATAATGCAAGCCTTAGAGAAGTACACATTTCTAATGATTCTTTTTGACACACTTGCACATCTAGTTTCAAGAGGTACTGGCAGGCTACTGTCATATTTGGTTAACAGGCTCTTAAAAGCAGACTTCAATATTTGTCCAAAAAGCTTTTGTATAAGCAGCTTTCTCAAACTTTGTGAATACGCAGTATGTGGTTTCACACAGTCTGTCAGAAGTCTAACTACTGATCGTTCATGCCATAACTCTTCCTGAATAAAGATAATTTGTCCCTTTCTTTTCTTCTTTCTTTGCGTCTTGCCAGGAATGATGAAGTCAAAGGTGAAATTCATTTTCTTGGCAGCTTCAATTTTGGCTTTCCAGCCCTTGAAATAAGATTGTATGTGTATATAGTATTTAATAGAAACCTCATGAGTATTTTGTTTTGTGTATTGCCAAAGCAGCTTTGGTCACAAAGATGCTCAAATAATTTTATTAGAAACAAAAGAGAATTTTGTTGGAAAATCTATTTTCACTGCCAGAGGAGTGATGGGTTTTCTCAAGTGTACTTCAGAATAAGAGTTCTACTGTACTGTAAGTGATTGAATTTGGTACACTTCAGCACTAGCTGCAGTACTACACATGGCTTATATTACTGAGTGAGTGGTGTAAAACGTAAACTGTTAATATTTTGTCCTGTAACTTCGCTCTCCTTTTTTCTGATTCGAGATATTATCCTTTGTGACAGGATCCAAAATGTTTACTAGATGAATACAATATATTTTCTTAGTTTCTTTAAAAGTGTTCCTTTTAAAGCTAGCTTTTGTCCTGCTGTTTGACCAAGAGCTTAAAACTGTAGTGTATCTGGTATTACGTGGATTAATCATGTGTCCTTAATTTTGTTGCTGGAGTTCCAATTGTCTCATCTTTGCATTGTCTTAATGTTGTCTTGCTGATGGAGCGCTTAGTTGCCCTTTTAAGGATGTATTTGTACACTGTTAAATTCACAAGTGATCTGTGTTTTGATTGGACTGTGACTTGTGGACCATCAGTGTTAGCCACTTCCATCACAGCAGAATAGAAAATTGAAATACGTGACAGTCTGTCTGTCATGTCAAGTTGATTTATCAGTCTTTCCCTCCTTTCTGAAGAAGCCTGAATTGTTTCTATTGCATTCCTGACTCACTTGGATTGCTGCTCAGAAATTTCTGTTCAGAAACCCAAGAATTTACAGTTTTCTTCTGGATATTTTCTGTCTCTTCCAAAGTACATGTAGGCTTCCTTATTAAACAAGAGAAATTAACTTCAGCTATATATACACTGTTCATCTGAGGCATTTCTGGTGTGCTTTAGTCAGCGTTACATTTGGTGGTTGCTCCAGAGCTGGAAAGACAAAAAAATGCACAGGACAATAGACCTTGACACACTTAGTTTATTCAAGGCCAGTAAATGCGCAGAAGAGTACCATCCACCCACAAGAATTAGAGTTTTTTCTGTCCAAAATAAGTCTTCGGGAGTTGCAGCTAAACCTGTTCAACATCTCCATTCTGAATTTTATAAGGTTATTACTCTTGCAGAACTGCCTGTGTGCCTTAACAGCTCCCACTGCCACCCTGTGTGTTTGCCTGAATTTTAGTAACTCATAAGCAGTGCATTTTCTGTAAGTTGGTTTTGAGAAGTTCTGAAAACAATTCTTAAATTTTTGTGGTTGAACTGGTACAGCTTCTTCACTCTCCTCCACCTTCTCACTCCCCCCTTTTTTTTTTTATTTTTTCCTCCTGAGATCAAACATGAGACAAAGGGGGCATGTTAACTTAATTCAGCAAAGCATTGTTTTGTGCTTGAAGGAGGGTCCCTCTTAATTTTTCTCTTGGCGTGTTAGACTGTGATAACCATGCATAGTCTAGAGATACCCGAGCCAATGAGATCATTTGCCAAGGGCATTTCTGGGTCTGGGAGTGGGTTTACTTCAGGAAGTCTTTTGACCTTTTCATAAAGAGTGTTATATTGTGGCCGGTTCATTTACTCTGTAGTGCTCTCACTTTTAAATTGTACGCAGGGCCTGTAGAGCATAATAATGTGGGGGGTGGTTTTGCAGTGAAAAGGCTTATTCATAAAAAAAAACCAAAACAAAACATAAAGGTGGACTCAAATGCTTGGTGTATGTGATATTGATCAGGCTGACAAAATGGTAAAATAGTCCTATTACTTTCAAAAGTAATTTAAACAAAGCTTGTTGGTATAAGCTATTGCTTGATGGAAAATTTACTTTGTCGGTCCGTCTTACAGTGATATGTTCCTAGGCACTTCTGGCCATGAGTACCTTCTATGCTGTCACTATAAGTGTCCAGCAGGCTCTCCAAAGCCAATTTGCAGGTGCAACAACTTTCTGAAAGCTTTCTTGTGATGGAAAGCTTGAAAATGTATTCTTAGCGTCCTTAGTTTTACTGGGAAGTGATCATATTTTTTGCATACCAGTTGTGTCAGTCATACTTTTAAGTTTGCAGAAAAGGAACAGCTGCTGTCCAGGTGAAGAGTCGAATCTATGGGCCTTGTTCCTTGCAGTGTTGGAAAAGTAATTACGATATTGTTAAGGTTTAACCATTTCATTTAATTAATTCACATGTGCTTATACTTAAGAACTTCTCAGCCTTGTAGGTCATGGGTGGCAATTTCGCTGTATAAAACAGAGTGACCTGTACTTATTAATGTGGTTGAACTTTCTTTCCTGTTAGGTTTGGTATTCACCCTGTGGCTGGCCGTATGCCTGGTCAGCTGAATGTACTCCTAGCAGAGGCTGGTGTTCCCTATGATATTGTACTGGAAATGGATGAGATCAATGAAGACTTCCCAGGTTAGCATGTGAGCTATAACGTTCCAGTAGATTGGATTTGATCTTGTAAATTTTTATTTTATTCTGGTTTTATATCGCACAAGGATTTAAAAAATAGAGAATCTCAGGCCATTGTATTCAGTTTCTCTTTGTGCCTGTTGCGATACCACTGTACAGAAGCGGAGGTCTTTCACTTGCAACCTGAGTTCTCTCCCACCTGATAGCAAGTAATCACAGAGGAATACAAGAAATAGCCTGACTCAGAAGCAGAAAACTGAGAAGCAGAGAGTACAGACAGGTAAAGCAAAGGGAAATATTGAATGCAGGATTATAGAAGAGTAGATATTGAAGTGAGATTAAATCGGTCTCTGAAACTTGTTTCCTCCAGAACTAAGAGAGAACAGGTTTTTTTTGTGATGTGTGTGTATTTGTTTTTTGTTTTGTTTTTAGTTCCTTGTAAGTGTGAAATGAATGACAAATGCTGTGTCTTTCGTATTACTGTTACTGCTCTGTACAGGAAAACTACTGTTGATTCTTTAGGTCAGGTGCTGTGGGTAACTTGACCCTGTCATGTCTTGCAAACCACTATGGTATTGTGCAGGCAACTTTTTGCTTTCTTACATTGCTTTCTTTTATTTAAAAATCAGAAAGTTGCTGGTGAAAGGTGTTTGGAAAGAATATTCAAAGCAAATGGCAGGCACGAAGAAATTTGAAAGTGATGATACTATGTGTGTATGAAACCACATTTAAGTATCAAAGGATTTAATTTTTTGTGGTCTAAAGCGTCCCTTGGAATGAGGTTGGGGATAACTGCAGTTTGCTGGAGGTAGTTTGTAGCACACTTTGTCTCTCACCTATAACTTACCTGATAAGTTTCTGAAATATTTGTGAGTGAAGGCCTCATAAATGTTTGTATAAAGCATTATTACCATAAAGGATTCTTTTGCCTCTGAAGACCAGATTTAGCACAAAAATGAGCACCAGCCTCAGTGTTCAAGTTTCAGATAATTTTTCATCAGTTTTATTTTCTTTGTCTTGCTGCAGAAACTGACTTGGTCCTTGTAATTGGTGCAAATGATACCGTTAATTCAGCAGCTCAGGAAGATCCGAACTCTATCATAGCTGGAATGCCAGTTCTTGAGGTCTGGAAGTCCAAACAGGTGAGATTAACAGAGCTGTCTCAACACCTACGTTGGGTGGCATGTTTTTAAAAACATAGTTTGTAGCATAGGCTAACAAGATTCTCCTACTTCTCTGGTTTCCATGAAGCTTTTCTGCAACTTGTCCAACAAAACAATCACTACTTTACAACTGTGATGCACTCTTCATGATTTTATAGTCATCCACAAGTGCTTTAGTGAGACTAGTGATGACTGCAGTAGAAAAGACTGATGAAAATGCTTCTACTGAAATTAGTATAAATGCTCACATCTGCAGCCCTGAAGCATTTTTGTACAAATACCTGCTTTTTAAAGTTTATAGGAAGTTTGATTGGCAACTATAATATTGAAGTGGAAATAACAAAAAATTAATTTTATGCTTAAATTAAAAAACAAACCAAAAAAAGCGAACATCTCCCCCTCCATACCAAAAAGTGAGTGGCTAGGTTGGGTATAGAGAGCTTAGTCTGTCCAGATTGAACTGACAGTTCAGTTACTGGTTTTACTCTTTGAAAGCAACATCGTCTGATCTATAGTATGTATACTTGAGTTTCCTTAATGTGACATCTTTGATCTCTTGTTCTGAACCCACTCATAGCCTCAGCAATTTTGTGCATTAGTTGTTCAAGTACTCAGGGTCATAGGCACATACATTTATCAGTGTTTTGTGAAGAGCTGTGTGTTGCAATTTGATAAATAAACATGGACTTCGTTAAGGTTGATAAAGCTTCATGGTTTCTCTGCTGAAGGTGCCATGGTTAACTAATTTGACATTTAATAGCTAAGACTGGCAGAAATTTATTTCAAGATTTTTTTTTTAATCCCATATATGAAGTAATACAGAATGATAGTCTAGGGAAGCACCAGAGAACGTTGCACCAACTGTTGATGTGAACATTGATCTGAATTGTGTTGCTGTCAGGGTTCTTAATATATTTAAAAAATGAAAAAGCTTCAAAAAGTTTCTATGTTAAAATCATCAGTGCCCATCTTGCTTTGTCTTTATTACATGGAATAAAGTGTGTAGTGTCCACAGTCTCTTCATCCGACATGTAGTATTGTGTTTAGCAATAATATGTTTCTGAAACTGATCCAGATATGAATTTGTTTGCTGTATTAAAATTTGAGATACAGTTCTGTAGCAGTGAACATCCTGTTTTGGTCAGGGGTCTTTCTTCTCCCTGTATGTGTGGAGGTTTGTTTTGTGTTTTCTTTGTTTGAGGGGTTTGGTAGTTAGTTTTTGCTGTTTCAATCATGAATTCTTTATGTGCAGGTCATTGTAATGAAGAGATCTTTGGGAGTTGGTTATGCTGCGGTGGACAATCCCATCTTCTACAAACCCAATACTGCCATGTTATTGGGTGATGCGAAGAAGACTTGTGATGCCCTGCAGGCCAAAGTCAGGGAATCATATCAGAGCTAAATACTGATTTATATTCCACTTGTGATTGTGACTACAGTTTTGTCACAGAGGTGATGGAAAACAAAGAGATAGAAGAGTTTCTTACTGTCACAATGCAGCCAGCATTTGGAGAAGACTGCATTGACTCCTAGGAGATCTAGTTCAGGAATGTAGGCTTTTATGAAAAGATGGACACATTAGCCCTTGAAACTAAATCTCCCATGAGGCAATGCATTAAAGAACAAAAATGTGCTTTTTAAGGTTAGCGTGGAGCTGTTAGAAGCAGACACTAACAGCTCCTGTTCATCTTTCAGTAGTTATTGGCTTCTTCCTCTTAACTGTACTTCTGTCATAGACATTCACTAAAAAATACTGTGCCAAAATTGTATTCTCTCTTATCAAAGCTGTTCTTTAGCCAATGTGGACAAAACAACTATTTATTTCATCAAAATTTAAAGCAAAATTACAAACAGATGCAAGCAGATGCAAATAGATGCTTACATGATTTGAGATTCTAAACACAATATTCAGTTTATTTTGTGGATTGTAGGGATGCCGTGAATCAGAAACATTTTAGGAAACTTGATTTTCTTTAAAATACAGTTCTACTTTTTTGTAGTGCTCACATTATGTATAATGTAACACAGGATTTCAGGGACCTACCAAGTGATCTTCAAGCCTGACAAGGAAATGTACAATTACTTGCACTGCTTAAGTGTTTTGAGCAGCTGCTAAGTTCTCCATCTTCTCCAGTTGTTGTCTTTTTAAGTGTCTTAGGAAAAATATGGTCCAGTTCTGCAGAGGCAGAACATCTGGTGTACCTGATCTGTTCACAGAATTTGGGCCACAGTGTTTCAGTTCATGTTCACTTAGACTTTTAACTGTATTTGCTACTTTAAAATTTAGTGATGCTTTCTTAATTAACATTTTTGTGATGCTGGAAAAGGCACTTTTGAACATATTTAAGATGCTGGAGTCTATTAGAGTTTTTCTAAATAAATAAGCTATTGTTTGGATAGCACAGACACATACCAAATTTAAAATCCAGTGTTTTGATTATTTGACTTCTTCCTAATCTAATTAAAGGCACTGTTAAATTCTCATAATAAGTTCAGCAAGGAATTAAATTATGACATAGATTGCTGTTTTGTTTTCCTTAAGTGTACTTGAGTGGAACTCAAATATTTGCCCACTAAAATGAATTTATCATTTTTCCATAATGATGTAGCAACTGTCCGTGGTGACAAAGGGTAAACAGAAATAGCTGTGTTTGCATTAGAAAGCATTCATATCTGGGGATAACAAACTATTATGAAGTAAGCCTTGAAATTAATCCATTTTGATTGCTAGAACAAACATTTTTTATTATAGCATGTATAGAGACCTCATAAAACATAGTATTTCTACTTAGCTACCTCTGTTTTTATCTGAAGATCACTTAAAAAATCACTTAAAACACAGGCTTTGAACAGGTAATGCATTAAGAAATATAACGATGTATGAAAGAAGTGACCCTTCTTGGAAATTTCTTTAATGTAATTTGAAATAAAAATTATAATGTAAGCATTAATATGTTGTACGCTGCAGGAAAAGACTTGTAATTGAATTTTAATTTGAAACATTGCGGCAGCTATATTTGAATTTAGCATATATAGCCTCTTAATTTTGTTTCATTCAACTTTTCATTTATGTCTGCAAAAATTAAGTGGGAAAGGGAGAAGGTGAAATACAAGGAAATAGTCTTCTATCTCTCTCCCTCCCACCTAAGCAAAAAGGGGATTTGAAGGGATTTAACATCCCAAAGCATTAATTTTTGTCTTGTCAAACTTGAAGTATCTAAGTGCGGTATGTCTCTGCTTATAAGTAGCTATTAGAAGACTTAGCTTTTCTTAAAGAAAACACAATGGGGCAGGGGTAATAAATTTTTTTTCTTCATATTTGGAAAAAACCCTATACTGTTACATTGCATCAGAGTTACCCATGTTATCTTTGAAACTGTGCTTTATTATGGAGCATCAGGTAACTGTTGAAGTGCTAATAAAAAGTCAAATATTTTTCTTTATGCATCACTGTCTCTTCTCTCCTGTTGTGTTTCCTGAGGAGGTAAGTCTGAAATTATTTCTGTGAGTTAGAAGATCAAAATGCCACCCTAAGGTTCTTAAGATTGAACAATGTAGTGAAAAAGAATCATAGTGAGCTATGCGTTTTTTTCTTTTATTTGCATGTTCTCTAAAATGCTCATTCTAGGTATGACTGATGTCACCTGACTTAAGCATCTTCACTATGAGCTTTTGGGAGAAGTTGATCCCAATATGTGTTTTCTTTTTGACTTTTAAAAAATAAAAAAAAAAAGTCTGTGAGAAGTAACTTGGCTTAAGTAGTTCATTTTCCATTGGCTAAGCTGCAAGGTGAATCCTGTCTCTTTGAAGCTGATGCCAAGTAAGTTTGACTTAGTTCTTAGTTATTTGGTTTTACAAGGTGGTCAAGTTGATTGCTGTGAAGGTTTCGGTTTCTGACTTCAGAATGAATGACAAAGGAGTAATTCTAGCTATCTGATAGTCAAGTCAATGGTATAGCTGCACGAGTCTCACATGCAGCTTTCATGTTTTCTTCAAGCTTTGGTCAAGCTGAGACTTGAGGTTTCTTTCAGAGGCTGCAGCCTGATGTTGATTCATAAGGTGACCTCTTCCCCCTTGGGGAAGCAGCTCACCTGGGGGAGCATGTACCCACAGTGTGTGGATTTTAGTCTGACAAATGGTAAAGCCATAGTCTCTGTCCCTTTGTGGATCTGACTGCTAGTCTGAAGATTTTATTCTTTCTACCCCATGTCCAGCTGCTTGTAAATACCAAAGAAGTATTTACTCTAGCCTGCCTTAAGCAAGCTATGAACATCTGCTCAGATCGTGGCAATGCAGTGAAGCAAGAACAAAAGGAGAGGATGGAGAACACTATTCTCTTCAGCTGGAGGAACTGAAGACAGTTTGCAGTGTGTGTCCATGGCCGTGAGACACCTTGGGTTTTTTTTTTTTAATACAAGTTTTTGCACTCCTAAAGTCACAGAGAAAATTTGTTTAAAAGGGTCCTCTAGAGATAATTTTATCCTGTCATCTGCTGAAAGCAGATCCAGTTTGCTCAGATTGCTACAAGCTTTGATTTGAACATCTCCTGGGTGGAAATCCTGGAGTTTGTTTCCCTGTTCCAGTGTTTGGTTCTTCCCATTATGAACAGTTTTTGTTTGTTTAATATCTAATTGGAATTCCCTTCGCTGCGAGTTGTGTGCATTACCTAGCCTAATCCTGTTACTGTGCCACTCTGAGAAGGCTGTTTTCATCAGTGTCTTATGGAAAACATCAGGAAGGTTCTGCCCATATCCTTCTAAGGCTGACAAACCCAGCTCTTTCAGTTTCTCCTTGTATGTCATGTGTGACTGATGGCTCCCAGTTTGGCGGGCTTCAGTGTGTCAATGGTTTTGTGTACTGGAGTCCATAATACAAATGCAACCTCATAAGTACAAAGTGTGGGGGAGTCAGGGCTTCTCTCACCTGCTGGCTGTATGCTCACTGACGCAGCCCAATATGCAGTTGGCCTTTGCTGCAAGGTTATGCTGCTGTGTCTTGGTGGTCTAGTGCAACCATCGTGTTTTCTACAGAGCTGTTTTCTAGCTAGTCAGCCTCCGCTCTACTGTTGTTTTTTGGATTATTGCATTTGGGGTAATGGAGTTTGTATTTGCCTTGAAACTTAATGAGGTCCCTATCAACCTGTTTCTTAGCCTGCTGCGGTGCCTCTGGCTGTCATGCCTCCCAATATATAATTTGTTCGTGCAATTTGCTAAAATCTGAGAGGTTGTGAGTGCTTTTCTTCAGATTGTCCATGTCAGTAATAATAATATAAAAGAGTGTTGAATTCAGTACTGACCCACTAGCAGGGCTTCATACTGTGATCACAACCATCTGTGCCCTGTGAACTAGCTAGTTTTCCACCCAGTCAATATTCCGTGTATGCAAAATATGTGTCTCCAATATGCCTGGATACTGTGGGAAACCTTGTCAAAAGCCTTGCTAAAAGTCAAGGTATGCAGCATCAGTTTCTCTTCCTGTGTCTGCAGGGCCAGCCACCTCGCTGTAGAAGGCAGGTTGGTCGGGCATGATCTGCCCCAGTAAAGTCATGCTGCTTGTTGCTCGTTGCCTTGTCTCTCCTGAAGTTCCCAGAGGAGCTGGCTATGTAGCCTTCCCAGGGTCAAGCTTAGGCTGCCTGGCCTGTTGTTTCCCTGTCCTCACCCTTGCCCTTTTTCAGCCAGCAGCTTATTATTCAGATCAGAAGTTCTAACTTTGTAAAAGCTGCTGTTTCTAGTAGATTCACTGTTTACTTTCTGTCCTGAGAAATACAATGTTATGTGCTGGTAAATTGGCTTTGTACCTTTTTGGAAGGGGTGGAAATTTCACACATTGCAAAGTGGTGAGTTTGCAGTTATGTGATCTTTTAATCTGTCAATCTGTTTCTCAAATCTTGCTTTACTTTGGAATTTTAGAAACCATATAATAATCTAATGAGTCATACATATCTTGCTATGTTGGTTCCTTGTATCAAGCATGTAATTCTGGTTCATTCAAATTGGGCAGTTGGGTGCTGAACCTACTTTTGTATTTTAGTTTGAATATTGAGCTGGCTTTTGGAGTGAATCACAGTTTTTTCTACTTGCTAGATTTTGGTTTTTGTTGCAGAGCTGTCCCTGAGCACACAAACATGGATTCCTTTTAAACTAAGCTAAAAGATGCCTTAGTGCTGTGAATGAACATTCAGTCTGTAGGACCAGGTTAGAGGTATGCCACAGTAAACACCCTCAAACATACAGGAGTGGATTTCAGATCCTCAGCACCAGGTGCCTTCTTTGCCAGGTTTGATTCTGTTGTGTCAGAATAATCACTATGATAGGCTTCCAGATCTCCAGAGCATAAGACAAAATGAGAGGATATAATTCACTTTCTTCCATTCTAAGGCTGAATTATTTGTAACAAGTTAACTTAAAGTTTAAATTCATAAAACCACTGCAAAACAAAGCTTTTTTTCTCTGGTAGCACAGGTATGCTTTTATGTAAGCTTTCAAATTCTGCAGTAAAACTTCACAGGAAGGAATTTGAATACTGGGTGATCTGGGCATTCAGTACCTAAACAGGTCAGTTCAAATACTCAGTTCATGAGATTTGCAATGAGTGTTCTTCCCATATTATCACTAGTGTGGGGTGGTTTAAAAGAAAATAGAAGTAATGAGTTGCATAATCCCAACTGCTCTGTAGCTACCCAGAGGATGTATTAACTGTGTTAGACTAATGTGGTACATGGTTCTTCCTGAGAGGAAGATACATATTTACACATTTTCATAAATGGGCTTAATAGTATTCAAAGCTTCAAGTTGCCAAAATGTGATGTTTTGAAGCAGCAAACACAGTCAATTTCAAGGTATTACTTGAGAAATTATGAGACTAATTTGCAGCCCTTATTCTAGGGTGATCATCACAATGACTTATAAGGAAAGAACTTTTTCTCCCATTGCGAAGATAATGAGAAATATTAGGTCATGAGAAGAGAGTGAGTGTTAGAGGAGACACAACTACTCTGCTTTCTCTATTTCACTTTTGCCTGGAAGCAGACTTTTTTCCCTGAGAAAGAGGGGGATCATACTCTTCAACTGAAGCTAAGCATATGTAGTTTGTGTTCTTCCCTTAATGACAGCTGATCAGTTTTATTTTTCCCCATATACTCCAAGACTGCTCATAGCTCTCTACATAGTCTGAAACTGGGAACTCCACAGTCCAATTTTCTGCACAGCATATATAAATTATAAATTAATACCCAGTTTTACTTACCTGTTAGAGAAATGTCTCTCTGAATTTACATTGTGAAGTTTTAATTTAAATCCTCTTGACACTTCTTTGAACTCTACAAAGCAGTTTTGGTTAGACAAAGATATGGAAATAACTATTAAACCTTATTTACCAACTACAGCTGCCTTTGGAATATTATGTGAACAAGTGGTACAAAATATATCTGTTATAAGTTTTGAAAATAGGGTCAAATTGGGTCAGAAATGATAGGGAAGAAATTGTATGTCAGAGAGGTAGTCATGCTGCAAAGATCAGACCTTTACATCACATGAAAGTATAACTTTGAAAACAAGATTATACATGATGTAGTTCTGTTTGATATGCTGAATGACATTTACTGACAGTGTGATGTTTTATAATTAGGTGTGAGACCAGGAAAAGGCCCTGTGTGCCTCTTGACCTTTTTTTCTTTTTTTTCTTTTGTCACTTGTTGACAAAACTCGTAAAAATGGTTATTATCCAAACCTTTCCCTGTTAAAGGAAGGAGGCAGCAAAGGAACAGGAGGACAAAAAGGCTGAGGAGGCTTAACACTCAGTAAGATGTGTCTTCTGAAAGAAGATTGCGGTTGAACTCTAGCACAGCATGAAATTAAGTTATTCTATTACATGGTCAGTCTAACCCATAATTTAAAAAATCCCTAGCAGAATGGAAACTAACAGCTAGTGAACATAAAAAGCTCAAGCAGATGTTAAAGCTGTCTCATACAGTAATAACTAGCAGTTGCCCATTCTCCCTATTAAAATATTACAGATGTGGATGGAAAAAAAACATTTGGTTTCCTGATTTTACATTCTCAGAAGCTCATTGTTGTCATAGGCCATGATAGAATGAACTTAAGTTTAAGTGTTTTATGGTGGACTTGCTAATGTGCAGACACAACACAGGAAGCTGGCTCTTTAATTTATAAGCACATCAACAATCCTTATTTTTCGTCAGCATTCTGTCCCCAAATGTCTCCACTGAATTTTAATTTAGTGAACCATGTAATATGAGGTGATCTGGTTATATCTGAGTTTTAAAACCACACAAGTGTAATTGACATAGTGCAGTGTGCTAAGTATTGCTATAATTTCCATGTTGCACTCCTGATGTAACATGGACTTATTTTTTTTAATTTTCAGAGATAGCATAAAACACACTTCCTACCTGGTCAATTTGATCTGTGAACAGTGTTAAAATTACCCATGGGGCGGCTCAGAAAACATTTTTTTTCTGCAGGGCGATGAAGCAAGAGGTATCTGTTGCCTTTTAATCTACTTGTTAGTTTTTTGGTTTGTGTGAAATCATTACAGCATTTGGTATTTAAATGCTAACTTTTACTGAGGGGTCTCGTTTATGTTGTCTTCCAAAGAAGGTTGTCACCTTTGCAGATTTTGTGGAGTTGATCTTGCAGGAAACCATACAGTAGCCCCACCTTACTGTCCTGTATCAATAACTCTGTTGCTAATCTATTGAAGAGAGACACCTTCCAATCTCTGCTGTAGACTGGCCATTGTGGTTGGTCCTAGAATGTTACTCTGCTGCTCTAATATTTGTTTTCAATTATAAGCCTGCTATTTTACTGTGAGGGTGGTGATGAACTGGAACAGGTTGCCCACAGAAGTGGATTCCCCATACCTGCAAGTGTTCAAGGCCAGGTTGGATGGGGCTCTGAGAACCTGGTCTAGCAGAAGGTGTTTCTGCCCATGGCAGGGGGCTTGGAACTACATGGTCTTTATGGTCCCTTCCAACCCAAACCATTCCATGATTCTTTGATTCATTTGTTCTTTAAGATAACTGTAAGTCCCTTATATTCATTAAAGATTTGAGTAGAGAGAATATGACATCAGTGGAAGCTGATATGAATGAGAAACTTCAGTTTTACTTTGGAAAAACTCTAGCATGTTACCTTGGGATTACCATCGTCCTCATGTTAGACACATGTTGCAATTCCTTAGATTTATTAAAATGCCTTTTGTTAATAGGCTGAGCAAAACAATGTTGGGATGAAGCGGAGGTGACAGTGGAGACCAAACTACAGTTCTAAGAGCTTAGTGTAACACATGGTGAAATGCTGGAGGTAAAAAGAACTTGATTTTTTAGTTCTGCAGATGTGCTGGGTTAATCTCCCTGATGAATTGCAATGTACCCCTATGGATATGAAAGAGGCATCTGAAGTTTTTTGTCCTTTGTTGATAACATGACAAATGAAATAGTTTTCAAGATGGGGTGAGTTTGGATTTTGTTAACAAACAGTTCTCTTTCATTCTATTCAGGGACCATCTCTGTGTCTTTGGGGTGAATAGTTAAATCTCAGTGTCTGAATGGGCATGATATCCTTCCGTTTCAGGAATGTACAATGGCTTACAAATAGCAACCGTTTTAAAAATAAAGTATGTAGTAATCTTAGCAACACATTGTCTCTGTGCATGCATTCTTTTCAAAATAATTGTCTTAAAAATTGTTGGCTCTTAAAAAGAAGAAAGCTGGATCTTTTACCAACCAGAACCTGGAACACATATAGTCTCCAGACTTGATGTTGCTTTTGTGTGTGTGTTAGGTGATATTCTATCATTAATTTTCACTAAACCTGTAGCAAAGCCTTCCATGAACAAGATAACTTCTCACTGCAAATATCTGTAAAAGCATTTTAGCCTACTTGTCTCTCTAATTCAGAATTAAGTTGTAGTATTTGGAAGATACATCTTTGAGGTGTTTTGTTAGAGTTGGTCCTGCAGGCAATGCTTTTTCTCAAAAAAGGATGTTGGTGAGGTGCAAAAGTCAGTACTTGAGCCTCACTTTTCAACTAGTGTATGTATATATTTATTTTTTTATCTTCAAAAATATACTGATTTGACTCTCAGCCAAACTTACCTAATAATATATTAGTTTAGGACAGGGAAGTAGCTCAGGTTTTGATCAGCTTGACATTAAGTTTACCATACCTGAAGACTTATGTTCTTTACAGGAAATACCGAAGCATTCTGCCAGAGTTTGAATTCATTAATATTTTTCCATTTCCAAGCAGAGGGTAATATCAGCTGCCTTTTGTTTATTTAGCTCTAAAATTTGCTTCCCTCATGGCTTTTACTTTTAAGAATAATTGATATTGGTTTGGAAATTACTCTTACGAACTTGCAGTATAAATTTTATTGGGTTCATTTTGTGGGTGAAAGTTAGTTTTGCTTATTTTCTTAACTGTGTCTGCATTTTGTGTTGGAGGAGGTGGCCATGGTTAATAGCAATGGAAACATGGAAAATAATTACCATGGTTTGCAAGCATTAAATAGTGTTGAATACAAATATAATACAAAGGGACCAGAGACAAATAGGAGTTGGGCATCTAAAGCAGGTTCCCTGCCCCTCCCCGCCCCGCCCCCCCCCCCCCCCAAAAAAAGAAATATTAGGTTTTGTATGTTAAAGTTTTATCAAAATAAAGGCACAAGAAGGTATTTTATCCAGCCTGCATCTGGTGCAGTATCCACAAATTTCAGGGCTCCTGTTAGGAATTATTTGTGTCAATATATTTTATATTACATATTATTGTATGTCAGTATTCACAAGCTGTCAAAATGAAGACATTTAAGAAATGTAAATATTGAGATTTTTATATTTGAAATATGAAATTCATGTTTTCTGGTTAAAGTATAGATGAAACAAATCATTATACCCTTACTGGATTGTATTTCTTGTGTGGATTTTCTTTTTTTTTTTTGTGTGGTGGTGAGCAAAAAAAGGGATGTTTGAAAAGAAAGCCCCTTAAAGAACAGCATCATTCACACCTCTGTGTCCCAGGGAAGGTCTGATGTGCCGAGAAGGGGAGCCCCAGTTTGCCTCACAGCTGCCTTGTGACGGTGACTGTTCTGCTTTGCAAGGAGTCGGGATCTTTGTCACCTCCAGCACTATCTAAGTGTTCAGGATGTGGAATATGAGCTGCCACAAAATAGCACATCTTTTAAGGCTAATAATTCTGCTGTAATTTATTAGAATTCTGTAGGAATAAATACTGTTGGGTTCCAAACATTGGGGACAAAGCTCTGTGTGTTGGTGTGAGTTGTCAAAACATACTTGTCTCTACAAACACATTTTGCTTGAACGTCTAAAGCTTTTACATGCTGCTGCCTGGTTACACATCTAGAGATTTTTTTGAAAACTTGTTCCAAAAATGTCAAAGTTAGCTCTCTTTGGGTTAGCTTTTATTATCATTACCACTGAGAAATAATCCCAGTGCAGAATGTGTAATGGAGCAGCTATGACATTGTCTTCTGAAAAAGACCTTTCCTTCTTGGGGAGCTGGTTCTTTGTGGCCTGTTGTTCGGTGGCCTGTTGTTGTCATAACAGACTAGAAATGAAAGGGAGAACTGACATCTTTTACTGGGCAAGTGATGTAGTTGGGAAAAGAATAGACACATTTTTCAGACCTCATTTTCTAGTTAGAAATGGCTTTGTACTCAGCTTTGGAGAGTGCATTAGCCTGAAAGCTTGTCTGGTTCTTTTCTCGGCTATACTGTTTGGCCTTACATTATTTCTTACAAAAATTGTTTTCTGTGGTATGCCCTGCAAACCTGTACCTTCTAACATGTCTTATTGCTATGGGATTGAGAATTATTAAATATTGGTGTAGTATTGAAGCTATCTGATGTGTTTTTCTAGCATTTATTCTTAAATGGCTTTGGTAATTTTTCTTTAGCAGCAATGCTTGTTAATGTTTTAATTTAAATCCTACAATCTTGAAAGTTCTTAGATAAGCATTTAAAATAGAATGCACGTGTTACTGTTAACATAGCAAAAAAATGAAGCATCTTACTATAAGCTGCAGCCGATAAAGGATATTGTGCATGCATGGTGAACAGGTATAGAGATTCTATGATTCTGTATTTCAAAGTAGAAATGCCTACTCAATTCAACAGTTACTATGCACTTTTGGAGAGTATTCTGTGCAGCACTTCAATATTTGATGTATAACACAAATAGGTAGCAAATTTTTTTGGAGTACCTTTAGGAAATCAACTTTCATTTGGTTTGTTGGGGGGTGAAAACAAGCTGTAACATAAATGGCTTTGTGGTCCGATGTCACTGCAAACCTGAATGTCAAAATCCTCATTTAAATGTGATTTGGGCTTCCTAATCAGTGTGTCATTCTACGTTTAGATTTTTCTAGTGGGGGTCCTGAAGGAGTTTCTGAGACAGAAAAACTGGTTGACTTGCACTTCAGCTAAACAGGTTGCAGAAGGAGGGAGGGAGAAAGATACAGATGGTGGAGCACCTGGGTAGTAATTGACGGCACCAACCACTGGGTGTCACTTGTTCCACATAAATATATGTGAGAAGTTAATAGTCTGGCATCAGAAAATTGTTTGCGTGTCTGTTGAGAACATGGAAATAGTGCCTAGGTGAGCACAGGCAGCAGAATTTTTCCTTCTCTGCTTTGTGCTTTTTCATCTGAAAATCCAGAGAGGTTAATTTAATGTGACATCTTGTTACTTTGAAGTGCAAGATGCTTGTAGCTGACCTTTGCCTCTGTTACCCTATGATGCTTCTTAAATGGTGTTTAAATGTTGGCTTTTCCTATAATGTGTAGCATAAGATGGCCATCAGGAAGGTATAATTTCTGCCACAACCATGCTGAACTCCACCCTCTCTGTAACATTAACTTTGACTTGACCATGAGTTTGAGTCAGGGGAAATGTGGTTTTCACAACAATAGTTTTGATTCTCTGTGCATTTGAAGGCTTGTCTTAAAGGTGAAATAGGAACAAAAACTGAGAGGAGGTATTCTCTTCTTGAGGTAGTGATCATCCACTGCAGAGTATCTAGCTAAGGAAATTCACATCTTGAAGAGAATTCATGGCCAACATGAACGTGAGTCAAATCCTCACTGTCCTCCTGTGTGTTGACAGTTGTAGTTACACTAGATTTGACCATGTGCTGTGCACACACAGCTCTGCCTGTATGTACGGCCTGTCTGCTATGTCCGTCCTAACAGCAGCATCTGACAGAATCATCAAGAGACTGGAGTAAAAATAAGGGCATTCTCTTGGCCGAGTCACACAGAACTGGGTAAGTATTTTTTGCTTATGAATCAATGCATATACAGGTAACCCTCAACCAGAGCACACTGTCCCGTCACTTCTTTTCTGTTCCTGGCTAAATTTGTGTTTTTCTAGTAAGTATATAAAATAATAAAATAGAAATAATGTTCTAAATATATTATCCAAATATAATATAAAAACATGTCAAACAAATATAAAATATATAAAACATATAATACATGTATAGATAGATCAAATATCCCATAATGAATATGTTAATATAATTGCTGTCTTTACACTATTAATATTACAGCCTTTCTGTAGTGTCAGAATGTTCTTTTCTACTGAAACGCTTCCTGTCTGGGTGTTAGCTCTTAACATTTTACTGGTATTTAGGATGTAGAATGACATTTTGTGTTTAATGAAGTGAGGTCTACTTCTTTTAATGACTTCAGATTGAGCAGGTTTTTCCCATGTGTATTGAGTTGTCCTGAAGTGCTATGACATTCTCACAAAAAAAAATGAAACCAAACCAAATAAAAAAGCCCAGACAAAACTGTCACCTGTGAAACAACATTTTAAAAAATTGTCCAGTGAAAAATCAGTTCTGATTTTTATTTCTAACCAAAACTTTTTGTTCAAACTGAAAATACACATTGTTGTATCTTACAAAATTCTGTGCATGTGACTTTGAAGAATAGAAGTTCAAATGTGGATCCAATCTAAAGCCCGTCAATTGTTAATAATTCTCTCCTGCAGGTCATTTGCCTGAAAGTTATGACATAAACATTTCAGTGATAGTGACTTTGCAGGCTACATTAATAAATTGCTATCTTAGAGGTATATTTAGTTCTCTGGAAAACCTCTAGTTTTTGCAGTAATATCTTGTTAGTGTGTTTAAAACTGAAATAGTCTTATTTTCCCTTCTAGTTGTGTTTTCATTATCTGATGTCATCTGCTATTAAAACTCAAGTAAGGACCACTGCATGGCAGGGTCTCAGGTAGCTCCTGGTTACCAGCTCTACAAGCTTTTTTTTTTTTTTGTGAAAGGATCATCTCTTTCCAAGGTTCTTTTAGTCGATCTGAGTGTTTTTATGTCTGGCTTTTGATTGCATCTTTAATAAAATAGTTCAGTCTGGTCAGTTCTGTTGTATCTTAAATCTCTACAGTGGAGTTTTCAGTCCCAATTTTTCATTACTCTTTGTAGTACTAATTTCCCAACAGCAAAGGCTGCCTCTGTCTGCTTATTATAAAACCATACTAGATACCAATGGAGACAACAGAGCTTGTTTACTCTTAATTACATACAATTCAAGCAGTGTATAATGCAAACCTTCACTAATTTTGTTTTAACAGTTGAACGTATTGGTCAAATTTGGTAAATGATGCCCTAAAGGACTGTGCTACAGATTACAAGAGCTGAAGCATTTTGTCAGCTGCTTTCTGGTACTGAATATTTTAATTAAAAATGTGAGTGCAGCTTTTGTAATCACAAACATATGAGGAATGAAAAAACGAAAAGAAATTTAAAAATCAACTTTAATTTACTGTTGTGCACTTCAACAATTTTTTTTTCTTTTCTTGTGAAAGCTGTACCATGAAATTTAGAATGTTCTCAATAGAATTCAGATATGGAAGGAGACCACTGTCACCACCATGGCTGTTCATTGAGGTAAACTTTTGTGTGCCAGTTCTCCATTACAGTGTTCAGAAGAAGCAGTATTCATAGTTCATTGTATTCCATTATGACTTCACTAGTATTGGGCTGGTGTTTTGTATCACATTTGAGGAGGGCAGGGGGCTGCTGCAGGAGACAGTGGCATCTGTTATGGCTCCATGTCCTGTTTCCCCATTTGCCTTCTGTCCTCTGAGCTGCGTGGATTCCACCACAAGAAAGCCATTCCAAGTAGTTTATTTCGGGGTTTTTGTGCCATGTTCTACTGCGTATCGTGAAGAATTCCAAGAAGAGCCAAGAGGATATGTCAGAATTAGTGTGTTGTGGAATTTCCACCTCTCCCTTGCTTTGCCTAATAACTAAGTAAAGGGGACCTTGCTGGGTATTTTTATTTATGTATTTATCTAGGAATCCTATGGGTCTTTTTACTTTGAGGATTTATCTTGTTCTAAACTAGATTAATCTTAGGTTGCTTGCTTGGCTTGAATTGTATCAGTTTCTTTCAAATGAGCTCATTTACAAATTTCATAGGATATCTCCTGTGTCTGATATATGAGATTAAGAATATGTTTAGAGGAAATATTTGCTACCTTTAAATTCATGATATGTGAAGTTACGAAGAGTTGTATCCAACATATGTGTAATGGTACCAAAGGTATAGCAGATTCTCAGGGTAGTAGTATATTAATCATACAAGAGCCCACTGCTGTAAATTTTACTGCAGTCAGTTTCGGGCACTGTAAATGATGAAATGAAACAGTACTTACTAGAGTTCCTCTTCATGCAAACATTTCAAACAATCTGAGGCAGAATGAATAATGCATGCATTAGTGTTCTGCAGGGTGATATATTCATTAATTCCTTTAAAGTGTATGGTGGACCTACTTGTGAATTGTGAGAAAAAAGCCTAGGTAGTTACAACCTGCTGAGTGTCAAAATCTATCTAAAAATGGTAGAAAATTAGGGTTTGTTTTGTTTATTCTTTTGAAAAGTTGTGTGCCTGTATTCTTTAAGCTCCTTGTAGGCTATAAATTAAAACCCTTCTTTTCCTTCCTCATGCAGCAAATAATGAAACAGTCCTGCCACTGACAACTCACTAAATAAGTACAGGGGAAAAAAAATCCAGATAAAATAGTGTAAATAGAAGACATTTTGTCCAAAGAAAATAGGCAAGAATATGTGAGTTCTTTTACTGAGTTCTTGCAAGCAGCAAAATGGCTCATGTTGTAACGTGGGTACATTTATGCTCCATGCTAACACCCAGGAGAGCCCTGGATTCCATGGTCTGATAGACTCACCATTAAATTGGAAAAAAAGTCTTTATCTGGAGTCTGAGCATCCACTGTCCGAGTCTTAAATTGATCCAGGGTGGTGAGGTGGCCACAGCTCAGTGTAAAACTTCTGTCCTGAGCTGAGCAGAGTTCTCTTCTCCTCACCTTTCTCTCTCCAATGGAGCAGGTTTCGGCATCAGCTCTGTGATGTTTGTATGAATGACCACTTTCCAGCAGAAAACCTTTGTGACTTTGAGCTCAACAGAGCAGGTCCAGCTGAAAGCTTCATGTAGGATGTTACCACAGCCAACATGCACACAGACGGTCCATGGCTGAACAGATGCTAATGCCCGACTTGCATACTGCCTCTCCAGAAGCAGGGGCCTCCTGCGGTTTTTGCTCAAGAGGACTTTGTGTCAGGGTAGCTGCTATGGTTTGGAGAGGTCTCATTCCTCTCCAGGTCAACCAATAGGGAAGAACCCGTTTGCACGCAATTTGCAAAAGACAGGCATTCCTTCTAGTGGAACTGCGTAACAGACACTTTAACGGATACATTTCAATAGGCACAGTCATGTGTAGTGTTTTCTGCAATTAGAAAATATTTATATGACTAATCTCTTATGAAAATAGGGAAAAAATATCAATTTTCCCACATTTCGAACTCTAGAATGTGACCTCAATAGGAGGGTTACCTTTGCCAGCAGATTTCTCTTCATGAGCAATACTCTTTGGTTTGACATTTGAAACTTGTGCCGAAACCACTGGGGTCAAAAGGTAGAATTAAAAATCTCCCCCTTTAAAAAAACCCACAAAAACCCAAAAAACTCCCCAGGTATGTGTCTCTGTACAGAAGATAGAGAGATGGAGTTTCTTTGCCTTTCAAAAAGTTACTTATTCCCTTGAAGTTTTACAGAAGAAAAAGTTATTTACACACTGGGCAAATATGTTCTGTTTATCTGCCAAGACAATTCTTGCACCACAGTAATTCCTTCTGAAGAAACAAATGTCCCCTTTCACATTACAGCTATGCACAGTTTACATGAATTTTTCCAGGACTCCACTTTAGAAAAACTGCAGCAACACTTACATGTTTTTCTTTTCCCTCATGTGTAAGCTGTGACCTTTTTATCATGGCCCCATGCTTATACAAGCCAAAGCACTAGTAGGTGATAACCTGTAGGTGTTATGAAAAGTACTGCGCTAACCGGGAGCACTGCAAGTTTTGTCAGGGAAAATGAAGTTTTACCACATTTGTGTTAGAAGGGCAGACGAGAACAGGATTTAAGAGCTCAGGCTGGATGTGAATGTGGGACTATCTGATCCATGAAACGCATCCAACCTTGATTGTTTCCCTTCTTTGGAGTCCTGATCTAACAATGCTGAGAGGCCTGTTATCCTCAAAGCAAGTATCCTAATATTTGTTGTGGCAAGAATTTTGTTTTTGCCTACCAACAAATTCTTTAAATAAAATCTTCTTTAAAGTCCACCTTCCCCAGCTGGGAAGAAGGAAAAAAAACAATCAGTGTGAAAATCAACACCTATCTCCTTATGAGGGTATTGAGCCTGGGCTGAGTGATGACTGGTTACCCTGGGATGCCAATCCACTGGGAATTCTCCCAGGAAACTTAACGCCAGGGGCCTAATGAAACTGGATTCCCCTGGGAATACAGTTATACTGCTGCTTGGTTTTATAACTGGATGGGCACGCAAAATGTCAGCAAATAACATGTATAAAATAACCTGAAGGTTCGAGCACAGAATCTGGAAGTAGAGGGTGTAAGCCATGAGGAGACATCCTCTTCCTCAAAGGATTAAGGTATGTTTCCAAGGAAATCCTCGAACTGTGGACTTAAAAAAACCTCTTACACTTTAAAAAAAAATAATCTGTTTTTGATTAATCCTCACTCTTTAACCTCATCATGCACAGACTTCTAGAAAAGAGATGGGCACGTCTGAGTTGCGAGGACAGACTTGGATCCTCTCCTCCTTTGGTGAATGTAGTGCTTTAATCACATTTATTGCTTCTGCTAGCTGTGTCTGGAGACAGCTCAAACTGATTCTTCACAAATAAACATCTGTAAGGCTTCTCAAGGGACTAGGCTAGAGACACATCAGTCTGGAAACTGGACTTTAAATTTTCAATTATTTTCTAGCCATACAGGTAAGTATAAATCCATCTAGAGGTAGGCTGGATTTAGTGCCATAAAAATCCACCCTGGAGATCTAAGCAGTAGCAATTTGCCCAAGGTAACTCAGCGCATGGTGCGGCAGCCAAGGACTTCCTTACCCTGCGTCCTCCATGGGTGCTTTGCGCTCAGACCCTGTACCTCTGCAGCCATTTTTCTTTCATACCCTGCTGCGCAGAGCTCCAGCCAGGAGGTGTGTTTATTGCTGCTGTTGCCTGAAGGGCTGACGCTCATTTCCTCCCAGAGGAACAGAGTGGTCCTGCCAACTTGAGGGCTGCAGTGGGTGCTGAAGGCACCTTCTGGGCCTGCAGCACATCACCACGGGAGCCCCGGCTGCCCTGCTGCACATCCTTTTGGGGGACAGAGCTCTCCGGCTGCAAAGAGCGGTCACAATAAAGCTGCCATTGTGGGACTAAAATCCCACAGGTGCTTTGGCTACGCCAAGAATTCCTGATAAAATCCAAGAACATTTTTTTTTTTTTTTTTAACTTAAAACTGCTCAGATACTTGCAATTGCAAATCTTAAAAATACTTTTCATATCACAAGGATTAAGTGTTATTTGCTTTGAGTTACCCATGTCTTGGAGGTTAGCAGTTACGGGTTTGCTTTTACTCTCGGTAGTGCCTTTATTGAAAAACTGTGCGGGTGTTTTTGTTTGTTTGTTTATTTTGTTTTGTTTTCTCTTCTTTCTAGAAAGTTCCTCTTGTATTGGAACTGATGTATTGTGTCATTCACAAAGGAGTTATTACATTATGCGACATGTGAGATATAACACCTTTATAGATGTTAGATACGGGAAGTAATATTACCTCGTTAAGCTGCATTTTCTAAACACCTCATAGAATTTGTAACTTTTTACCTTTGTCCTGTTTTTTAAAAGTAAGCTAAAAATAGACAGAAATAAAATTTGCAGGTTTCATGCAGTAAGTTCAAATGGAGATGTTTCCTGTAACAAATACATGTCATTTTATAAAGATACTTCCTTTTTTGATGGAGAAGAATTTGGTCAGTATTTCCTGTATTTTAATACTCTTGATATATTTGTTATGATTGGTCACGGGAAAAGTAGCTAGACCTTTGGCTAGTAGAAATGCAAGATATATTATTAATTACCATTAGTAACTTAAGTTAGCTTTTATAGAGTGAGATATTTCTTAGAAATCGAACAACATTAGAGGCCTCTTAAGATATGAACTACTCTTTTTGCTGAGGCAGTTTAAAATAATTTAAAATTTTGTATGAACTTTAGGGTTTTTGTTTTAAAAGTTTTTATTAAATCCAGAATTTGGGCCTAAGTTATCCTGACACCATCCCTTTAAGAAAATGTCAGCATATAGTAAGCACTCTGGATACACTTTCAATTTTATTATTGTAGAGGGTTTTTTTTGCGAGGAGGGGGAGGCAGGGGGGAGGTTGGACAATTCAGAGCAAAGGGGAAGAAAACCTAACAAATTCCTGGGTACTGTCCAATTCCTGAGCTAAGCCATGAACTCCATATTTGGCTCGAAATAAGGAATTTTCTCCTCAACAGCTGTCCCTGGAGTCAATATAAACTGTTCTAAAATATTTAGTTACCAGCAGAGAGATACTACAGGAGACACTGAAGCAAACTATTGTGAAGCACTGGCCATTGTAAGAGAGCCCCGATGCACAGACTGTGCTGTACATTGCATAACAGTGCAGATATTCCCCTATGCATTTTCAAAGTTATGGCATGATAGCTAAGGAAAGGTCTTTGGAGGGACAAATGACACTGAGATCAATAAAGCTGTTTGTGAGGAAGGAATACAGATCCAGGCATGATGATAGAAGCTGGATTACCTTTCCTTTATTCCTTAGAAGACTTTAAAAAATAATATAGTGTTCACCTCTTTGTCTGTCTTTGTACTTTTTAAAGACTTACTGCTCTAATAAATGATGATTTTTTGGAAACAATACTTCCTGAAGATGGAAGAAAGCCAAAGCCCCTTTAAAACCTGATGGGGCTGTTAGAAATAAAAGTACCCTTTGAGTAAAATTTTACCATTTTGAATGGACTACGGATTCAGTCAAATTCTTGACATTTTACTTAAAATAAAGCCTTAAAAATACATTGTTTTTCTTCTTTCATTTATAAATAATCATAAAAACAGGTTTTGAAGTGTTTTGTAAAATGCTGCTTGACTCCTCAGATGCTGAACTGAAAACCTGTGCTAATCCAGTGTATGTAACTGAATAATGAACTGAGACTGAGATTACCTACTCTATGTTGTATATTTATACTGCTACAAAAGCAACAACCTTACTATATATTTAAACAATGTATAAAAGAGAGTGCATGCAAATAAAGAATGTCAGGTAGATATAAACCAGAGCTGGCTGGAGTAAGGGGGCTGTGGAGCTGTATCTTCTCTTATAGAACATTTTGCAGTCTGCTAAGTACCCTGTTCTTGGAATCTGAAGTATTGACATGGAAGTTTTGGATGTAACTTCTGCAAAGAAAGTACTACCAGACTGCATCACAGGGCAGAATGGTCTTTGTGAGATTTCTCCCTTCAAGGGCAGTTCAAAAGAACGCAATAAAATGAGTTTATTTTGTACTGAAATGCAACAATTGGCAAGAACTCTCTTGCAACTAAAGCAAAAGATTAAACCTCTTTTGGGGTTTAAACATGGTACAGCATCAAGAGATTGAAACCAAAGTCTTTATCTCACAGGTATTAAGATTGCTGGCACTGAACTCATTCATGTTTTGGACATTGGCTGTTTCAAACGTGGTTCAATTAAAGCGAAACCAGGAGACTGTGTATACTGTTACTAGAAGGAGCACAGCGCACACACACACACAGCTGAGGAGAATGGAGAAGGTATGGGAACAGAGAATGGGGAAAGGATGATAAAGGATAGTGAAAGGAAAAAAGACAAAAAATGTAAATAAATGTAAACATAAGTGACATGTAAGAATGCAAATAACTGTGGCTATTGAGAAGATTAGGATTTTATTTTTGTATTGCTCATAATATTTGGAGGCTGAGCAGTTCACAATAACAACTAAATTATATATTTTCAAAACTCAGGCAAGAGTTGGTGTTAGATTTCTGTACATAACTGCTTTCTTCCACAGTGGAACCATTGCCATGAATGAAAGAGAGTACCAACTTAAAATCATACCGAGACACAGGAATGAATTGTTCACATAAATTGCATCATATACTTTGAGCTGTAATAACTTTCTAATGAAAATAAACCATTTTCTAGGAACGGTCTTCGGGAATAGTTTTCTCTGAAGCCATGGCACTGGTTGAGACAGCTGGCATGTGCAGCCTGGATACTCATCTCTCTCAGCAGCCAGCTGGCATATTCCTCCAGCAGGCTAGGGGAGAGCCCGCACTAGTGTTAAGAGTATTTAATCAGCTCTCTTTTGAACACCATTTAATTCATTCTGCAGGTAGAGTATCAGAGATTGGAGGGCCTAAGATAGGTTTTCTGCGATAGGCAGGAGTGAAAGTCATCATTATGAAAGTGGTCAAACAAGCTGCTGGAAGCAAAGGTGAGTAAATCCAGAATTCGCCTTTGTGCTCTTATCTATAGATTGTCTTAGCTGTACTAGGCTGACGTGCATTCAGGTTTAGAACGGATGTAGAACTGAAATGCACGCTTGTACTGGCAGTGGTAACCCTGCTAGAAATTGGAAAAGTCAAGTTAAAGACATTAAGTTCATACAGTTGCCTCTCTGTGGTAACCCCCAAATGAAGTCCCTTCTCTGGAGATAAATTAACTTTTTGATTATTCCAGTAAAACACTGATATTTGCTGTGTCTGCTTGCCTGATCTGATTCCCCGTAAGGGTCTGTATAGCATGACAATATGCTACACAATATGCTCTCTTTGGGGAGTGGAGTGTCTTCAAGTTTTATTTCATGTAGTGCAAAGTGGTTTGATGTCACTTGACAAATAATAACAAATACTAATATAAATATTCTGATAACTTCATTTAAAAATGATTAATGGAGCTCTGTTCTGAAAAGTTCCAAAGGAATGGTTTTAATTTAAATATATTACTTATATATCATTTAACTTTTCTGTACAAAGCTTAAAATTAATAGTGTGTGGTTTTCCAGTTTCAGATAGTTGTTGATTAGTTTCTTTATGGAACCTCTGCAATGAAAGCAGTTGTTTGAAGCTGTCAATCTGCTGTCTCCACTAAATCACATCTTATTTTTGTGTACTGAACATACCCTTACAAATAAAAATTAACTCACAGCTGTCAAATGTTGATAATTCATATCTGCTGAAATAGCTGATTTTATAAAAATATTCAGTAGAATGTATACTTGGCACTTGTGCACAACCTGTACTCAATATGAAAAGAGGTTTATAAGTTTTAATGTCATAAAATTTATAGCACCCATAACCTTTCATTTCTGTGAACGTAAAAACTTGAGTTTTAAAATTGTTTGCTGTCAGAAACAAAATGATCTGGAAGGAATTTTGCTTCAGACTCAGAAAAAGGTTTTATGGGATGGTTAAGGGGGGATTTTTTTATCTCCCTCTCAGGAGGGCAGTACCGCATCCATTAACACTGAGGTCTGAAGTAGATCCGCTTTACCTTCAATTTGGTTCAAGTTTGCTCTAAGTGTATTAGTAAGATGTGTAGTTGTATTAGTAAAACTGCTCCCCCAGCTCCCGGCGGTGGCCCATGCCAGCTGGGACACTTCCAGGGGAGACCTGGCCATGGGAGCATCCAGGGGCTGTTCCCAGGACCTGCTCTGGGTGCTGCCACTCTGGTTTTGAGGGTGGATGGGGAAGGGGACATGTGTGGTGCACTCTGTGCGTGGCCTCAGGGTCTGCAAGCAGTCCTGGGCCTCTTCTGAATACAACCCAAGCATCTAGCAAGGCTGAATGGACAACTCTACTGTAGCAGGAAAACATTCCACAGGCAGGAACAATTTACCTGTACCTTCTGGAAAAACATGGAATGGGAACTTTTATGCCCCAGAAAAAAATGTGCACAGTGCTTCAGCAGAGAAGTGTGTTGGGCAGAGATCTGCTCATTAGCAGCCTGTCTTCTCCATGAGAAAGTGCCATATATCTTTTCCTTGCTCTTCTGGGTCTTATTTCACTGCTGATGTGAGCTGGAGCTGTTTCTTTGCAAAATGTGGAGACTTACCACAGCCCAGCATAATACCCTGCAGAGTGTCCCCACAAATGCAGGTGGACAGACAGCTCCATTTCTCTCTCCAGCAGACGTACTGTCTCTTCAGTAGCTTTTCCTAGTGAAACACATGGTTTCTCACCCACTTTTCATCCCTTTCAGAAGAAAGAGGGAACAAAACATTCCTTAAATCCTAAGACAGCAGTACTGTAGCCAGAAAAAATAATGTGTAACTATGAATTTAGTCCATAAAATATTTAAGGTGATTCTTTCCCCTGGGCTCGATTTCATATTAATGTGTGCCAAAATCAGGCCCTGCAGCACAGTCTACTGATGAATTCAGTCTCCTAGAGAGGTGAGTTCCCAGGGCACTGATTATTTGACTTAATATATTTGGCATCCATACATCCATCTGAAATTCATAATCTCTAGGACTAAGAGGTCAAAAAAACATTTGGAAACAACTGAAAAAAGGCATTTTCTTGTCGTTATTGTTTCTGAGATTAACATGGAGACATTCGTCTTCTTGTGAACGTTAGTTTGAAGTGTTCCGCGATTACATCTCTGGTCCAAATCTTGTGAAGAAACCCGTATCACTTGACCTTAAGATGAAGACTGTCTATGGCCATACCACCTTCTTTTTGGATCTTGCCAAATGTAAGCAGGGTAGGGCATGTTGGGAAACTTCTGAGGAGAGGTTTTAGTTGAACCTATTGGCAATCTGCAAGCCAATTTTTGTTACAGCTTTCCTGGCCTTGTGGTCAGTTTTTCATGCAACTTCTTTTTTCTTAGTATGAGTGATGGACTGTCTGGGCTTATGCCCAAGTTCAGCTGCCATGATTTTGGGGCACTCAGTGGTGCGGCAGAATGCTTTGGGTCCATGCTACACTCATCCTCACTGCAGGGTCATATGTTAGATATTGTGTAAGCTGGTTGTGAGGCTCTTATTGAGTGTATCCCCAAATTTTGAGAGCTGTTTCCTAACGGCATGTTTGTGCGGCTCTGAGCTATGTATGCTCTGCTTCCAGGAACCTGCACAGGGAACTCAGAGAAGGTAAGTGTGTTCATCACCCTCTTGCTTGCACTGCTATGGGCTGGAAACATAGCTTTATGGGACTTTAGGGACTCCCTTTGGTGTAGAAGATAAGAGTGATCATGCTTCTCTACTGGGTCTATGACATGGGGTATCTTTCTGAATCTGCTGCTTTGTGCCTCAGTTTCCAGCTGATTAAAATATCATGTTCTTGTCTCAGAGATAAGATTTGAGAACAAATGTATGAATGTGGCATTTTAGGGTACCATTGCAATAGAAGCCATCAGTGTATTTTCTTTTATTATTTTTTTTTTTTTCAATGTGGCAAGTGTAAGATTTCAGATGTTATTTATTAATTTCCTGGCTTTTAAGTGTTTCACTTTGTAAATGATGTGATAAGTAAGGATAGTGTCATTTAGCAGTATTCTCTGTTTTTACATAAAATTCATTTTTCCTGTTTTCCTGTTGGACCTAGTAAGATACTATGAAGGCCCAGTTAGTTCTTATATTTGTTGTATGTTACCCACCAAATGACATCTGTTTATAGACAAGTAGTTTTCCAGTTTTTTGAAATTATTATATTTTTTTCCCCACCACCATTATGACCTAAATTTTGTTAAGTTTTGAGTCTGTTTGTGTTTGTATTTTCCCAGGCTCTTTTAATGCCTGAGGGAATAATTTATAGGGCTGTGATTTTGTGGGTTACTGTGTTATGACCATTTATAAACGGCTCCTTAAGGCACTAAAAGGGCCAAGAAAATGTAAATACAAACACAAAACAGAAACAGATACCTGCAACATGAAGGAAACTAGGAGAGAGACCATATGGCCTAACAATTCAACTCGTCTTAATGGCTCCATTCACCTCCTATTGAAGTAAAAGCATGTTTTACTACTGACTGTAGCGAAAGAAAAATTGAATGTTAAAACATCACCTGTAACAAGACAATCACCTAACTCTGTGTTTAATAATATCCATACTTGTTTATTTATTTTTTTTAATATTGGGCTGAAGTTCTTTACTACCAAATGTAACTCCTTATTCCCTCTTGCCTCCAAATTTAATAATGAATATTTTGAAATAGTCCTGTACCTTTAGGCTTGGCTGATTAATAAGCTCTTTATGACATTTTATGTTGCAGTAGTTAAAGGGAACTGTTGGCTGGGACACCTGATAGGAACCAGGCACTGTGGGTCCTGGTCATTTTTTTTTGCTGGAGAGAGATAACGTGCTCCCACGAGGAGGAAGGGGGGCTTTGCTAGGCTGAGCTGCTCTGTGGAAGCACACACCTTATTGTCAAGAGTGTCTGTGCATGCATCATGGGCAAAACATCTCTACTCAGCATATTTTTACTTAATTTATGTCCACCTAACATCTACTTCTGATCACTAATTTTGCTATAGACAAAAAAAAAAAGAGAATGTCAGCAATCAAAAAATCACTCGAGACAAATGTTTTCCCTCCCTCTTTCCCAGGCTTGTCTTGCCCTGTTTTTGCTGGGGGTTAAACTCAGTCTGTCCTGGTTACTCCAGGCAGGTGATGGCTGACACAGGAGTTCTGGGGTTGTGTGCGTATCTGCTTTTTCTGCTGCTCTCTCTGCTTATTTATTTTGTTTGGCTGCACTTTGCTTCTTGCTGCTTTTCCTCTGCTGCTCTCTGCGCCTTCAGGTTTTCTTGCTACATTCTTTCTTAGTGCCTTTCCCCAGGTGTGGGTCACCTGTGGTCCACGGTCACTCAGAGGTGTCCCTGTCTTGACGTGGGTTCCCTGTGGGCTGCAGCCTCACAGGGGTGTCCCTGCTGCAGCCTGGGTCACCTCTGGGCCATTGTCCCTTGGGGAGCTGTAGGGTATATGTGATACTGACGTGAGCATCTTGCTCTGCATCACAACTTGTGAAGCTTGTTTCTGTTCGCTGCGAAGTGAAAATTTCTGATGTGCTTCTAATTCCTCTGGAATCAGGTTCCTGAGTATACATGAAAGGGCATTTCTCTGCTCTTTAATTTCCCACCATTAAAAATGAGCACACCACATGTAGATGTATGTACACCATCCCCTGCAGGCTGTGAGCTACTCCGGGAGTGTAGACAAATGGACAAATGTCTCATTTTGAAAAGATGTCTTTTCCTTTATTGTGTGACAGATTTTGCGAATAACTACCTGCAAAGGCATTATGGGCCAAATCATGGGCAGTAATCCTGCATAAGACTAGCTTCCTGGCTTTATAGAGACAAATGTTGCACAAGCTAAGCTCTGTGATTCAGTGATTTAGGACAGTGTTTTTCTATGAGGACTCTGTGAAAGACAAGTAATGAAATCAAGGCTTTAATCAGCTTATGTTTACTGTACAAACCTCCCACTTCCCCTGCAAAAATATTGAAGATCCAGAAATAGAAAAAGCCAAAAATTGCAGTTTTGGCCCACTTCTGCTCACATTAAATCTGAGTTTTGCCAATAAATCTGTTCAATTTGGAACAGGAGGCTGCATGAGAATAGTTAATATGACTGAGATAAACAATCCTACCTTTTTCCTACCAGAAGAAACTTTTACTAAATGGTAAGAAAATGAAAATAAGTGATGCAATCAGGAAGCTTTTTCAGCTACCCTGGTTGTTTGCAGAAGGGTAGGTGCCATATGAACAATGCTGCATGAGCCTCAACCTCCTGGCAGGGAAGTCAGTTCTGAATGAAAAATCCTTGCCAAATGCACCCTGTCATGTTTTCCATCAGTAGGGCTGGATATTTGTGTATAATTCCTGTGGGATTGGAGGATGTTAATGTATACACACAGAAAAAGTTCAATTTCAAGTAGCTGCTAACATCCAGTAAACAATATGTTCCAAATTCCTTTCAAGGCTCCTAGCGCACAGCATTTTTTTCCAAACACTGTCATTCTCTGTGATGTTCAAGACTATTGGTAGAGAAGCCTCCATAACTATAAAAAGAAAAGGACTGGATACAAGGTATTTCATATTGAAGCTGCAACAAAAAATGTGCCTTCTTTCTAGCCACAACCCTGTGTTTTCACTGTGGCCATCACCATGGCACTTCAGCAAAAGAAGATTCCAGGCTACTTCAAAGCTGTATGCCTCCACACAGTCTGACTGCTTGATAATAGCAGATGTCCTTGCTAAAGTTCAATTTTATTATCACAAAATGGGGACATTCTGGACCCTTACACTATGGCACTCCGTGACAGTCAACAGCAAGTTGAACATGAGCCAACAGTGTGTCCTGGCAGCCAAGAGGGCAACCGTGTCCTGGGTGCTTCCAGCACAGCATTGCCAGCGGGGCAGGGAGGTGATTGTCCCGCTCTGCTCTGCACTGGTGCGGCCTCACCTGGAGCACTGTGTGCAGTGCTGGGCGACACAGGATAAAAAGGATGTAAAGCTACTGCAGAGTGTCCAGAAGAGGGCTGTGGAGTTGGTGAAGGGTTTGGAGGAGAAGCCGTATGAGGAGTGGCTGAAGTCACTTGGTTTGTTCAGCCTGGAGGACACTGAGGGGAAACTTCATCACGGTCTACAGCTTCCTCACAAGGAGAGGAGAAGGAGCAGGTGCTGATCTCTTCTCTTTAGTGACCAATGACAGAACCTGAGGGAATGGCAGGAAGATGTGCCAGGGGAGGTTTAGGTTGGACATTAGGAAAAGGTTCTTCCCCCAGAGGGTGGTGGAGCACTGGAACAGGCTCCCCAGGGAGGTGTCACGGCCCCAAGCCTGACAGTGTTCAAGAAGAGACTGGACAACACTCTAAAGACACATGGTGTGAACTGTGGGGTTGTCCTGTGCAGGGACAGGAGTTGGACTCGATGATCCTTGTGGGGCCCCTCCAACTCAAAGCAGGCAGTACACACAAAACTGCTGGAGCTGAAAAGGCACTGTGGTAGAGACATGCTTGGAGAGGTTTCAGATGCACCTGTGTGTTTCCTGCTTTTGTTGTTGTTGTTGTTTTTTAAATTAAAAAAGAAAGGAAATATAATCTCTGCTCCAGATTTTTGCAGAGAATCACATGTATGTTTGTTTATGCATGCTCATAATAAGCAGAAACTTTACATAGCCACATGGCAGCATTGCAGTCCCTATCATCAACACTGAGGTTAGAAAAGAAAATTCCTCTGTGTTTAACCCGCAATTTGTTTCTTTGCACAGCAGAGGCTATAAACATCAGCCACTGCAGCTCACTCCAACACACTGAATTCCCTCTCAGCCTGAAGGGTGCACAGATGCATGCATGCAGCACTTGCCACTCTCAGACTGCCTCTTAAATGCTTGTCATTAATGCCATCAAGCAAAGGAAGCTGCTTGGACTTCATTTAAAGAGGAAGAGATGTGATGGGCCCTGATGAAATTTAACAAAGGAAAGTGTAGAGTCCTGCATCTGGGCAGGAACAACCCCATGTTCCAGTATAGGTTGGGAAATTACATATTAGAGAGTAGTGTAGGGGAAAGGGACCTGGGGGTCCTGGTGAACAACAGGATGACCATGAGCCAGGACTGTGCCCTTGTGGCCAGGAAGGCCAACGGCATCCTGGGGTGTATTAGAAGGGGGGTGGTTAGTAGATCGAGAGAGGTTCTCCTTCCCCTCTACTCTGCCCTGGTGAGACCCCATCTGGAATATTGTGTCCAGTTCTGGGCCCCTCAGTTCAAGAAGGACAGGGAACTGCTGGAGAGAGTCCAGCGTAGGGCAACAAAGATGATTAAGGGAGTGGAGCATCTCCCTTATGAGGAAAGGCTGAGGGAGCTGGGTCTCCTTAGTTTGGAGAAGAGGAGACTGAGGAGTGACCTTATTAATGTTTATAAATATGTAAAGGGTGAGTGTCACAAGGATGGAGCCAGGCTCTTCTCGGTGGCAAACAATGATAGGACAAAGGGTAATGGGATCAAGCTGGAACACAAGAGGGTCCACTGAAATTTGAGAAAAAACTTCTTCTCAGTAAGGGTAACAGAGCACTGGAACAGGCTGCCCACGGGGGTTGTGGAGTCTCCTTCTCTGGAGACATTCAAAACCCACCTGGACACCTTCCTGTGTGACCTCACCTAGGTGTTCCTGCTCCAGCAGGGACATTGGACTAGATGATATTTTGAGGTCCCTTCCAATCCCAAACATACTGTGATACTGTGATACCTGAGAGCTGGAATAATTATCCATGATCTTATGCAGTGCTTTCAGATAGTCAATAAAAAGACTTTAAAAATAATGAGGGTAGCTTTTAAATCATGACTCAGTGTGTCATAAAATGTCTCATGCTTTGCTTTTGGTCTTTGAACTTTCAGACACGAGGGATGTGCATCTTTAAACCTCAGCACAAGAAACTTCATTTGGTACCCAGGCAACGTAACCTGTGGGTTCATTTTAACCACATCAGGGCACTACTCTAGGATCCCTTTCTCATCAAGAGAGAGGAGGAAGTGTGTTTGGAGGCCTGTAGAGGGAGATCCCGTCTGCTTAAATTCTGCAGTAAGGATGGCTTCTTTGGGTGCTTTAGGGTTTTCGTGCCAGTTGACTGCTTAAGGTAAGCAATCAATGCTTCTGCTTGAAAGCAGCAAACTGAGGTTCTCTATGAACTGGGATTTTAAGAAAAATGTAATGTACTGGAATATTTTTGATAAAATCCAATGAGCTGACAGTGCTATGAGAGGGCAGATGAGAAAAAACATAGTTTTGTTTGGATTATTTAGGAGCTTTAAATGGCTACAATTTCAAATAGAGTTTCCTTACCTTTTTCCTTGATCACAAATCATGATTAAAATATTTGTTGTATTATGATGAAATAATACTAATAATCAAGCCACAAACAGTACTCCAGAAGCAGTTGAATATTTGGCTGCTCATGTTTATAAGTTGATTTTCCAATAAATTCTCAAAGTGCGAACGATGAACTAGTTTGGAAGGTTTCTATAGAGAAGCAGGATGGTTACTGGCTGCAACCTTCACAGTGGATGGGCACACTGAATTGTGACTGTTCATGTATGTCTGTGTAATCTTACTGTTCCTGCTCCGGCGAGGGGATTGGACTGAATGATCTTTTGAGGTCCCTTCCAGTCCCTAGCATTCTGTGATTCTGTGAGTCTTCCAGAGGAAGGAATTTGCAGTGGAATTGTTTCTAGTCCTCACAAGTTTATCACACCCTTATGCAAATGAAACAGGAACTCAGTGTCTTCTGACTCCTCCCGGCTAACAACCTTACCTGCTTCTACCTCCTGCCTGGAGGCTAAAACTATCTTTTTAATTGTCATTTGTGATGTCAATGTGTGTGACAGATGTTGAGTTTAGCTAGCAACAGAGAGTAAAGGTAAGAAAGGAAATTTTGCCACCAGTTATAGCAGAAATGAATCAACCTTGAAGTCTATGCATGTAGATCAATACCTCGGAATTTTTTTGTTTCTTTGGTAGAAATACTCATAGGATGAATATTAATAGTTTGCATTGTGTTACTGCTTTCAGTCCCTGACCATGTGGGAAATGCTGTAGTCAAGTGACTTCAGCTATTAGTCTCTGTCTTTCAAATAGAAAATAATTTCAGTAAAGGGGATATAATTTATTTTGTAAAAGTTGTCATTGTAATGTTAGCTACTATATCACTGCTAACATTGTATACTGTCCCATGAACAGCTAAAGCCCGTAACATTTTTCCTATGTGTCACACCTTCAATGACTTCATCCTTTGACTTTGTGCAGGACTTCAAGTGCAAAGTAAAAAGCAGGCTCCAAACAGGGTTACATTTCACTGAGCTGGAGAAGAATGTGTTTTGAACTTTGCTAGTAAAAACTGAATTTATATTCTAAATGATGAAAGGCTTTGCCTTGCACTAAATAAGCTGTTAACTGAAAGAAAAATTACCACATTTTAAAATACAGAATCAATCTTTATGACCTGTGGGCAGGAGGGTTCATTGTGCTGGTAGTTTCGTTTGTTGTGCAAGTGGTCTAGCTTCTACTAGCAAGATAACAGAAGTACCTAAACATGATTCCAGCACTACTAGATAGATATAGCTGTAAATGGTGATTTGTGAAGCAGCTTTAATAGGTGTGATAATACTTCACATTTCAACAGGGCCTGTTATCTGAGCCAGAAGACTTATAAATCTTAATTGATCTTCACAGAATTCTTGTGAAGTAAGTATAGTAAATATAGTGATATTAAGTTTAGAAGAAAGATTATCTGAGATGTTAAGCAACTTCCCAGAAGTTGTGCAGTAATGCAGTGACTGACCTGGGAATGCAGCTCTCCAGTTAATGCTCTGACCCATAGGCTGCACTAGGTTACAGTTCACTGGAACTGTAAATGAAATCAGAGTAGTCCTAACACACACAGAATGATGCCTTAATGTCTTCCGTCAGCAAATTACAAGGCAGCAAGTCAGCCACACTGGAACTTACCAGAAAATTTGATGCTGGAGCAGTTGGATTCAATAATGCAACTAATTATACTTGATGTGGCATTATACGGGAGGGTTCTCCAGCACAGACAGAAATGACATGTTTGTTTTGAGAGTAGGAGAATCCCATCTTGGGAAAGTCAGCTGAGTATTCGGGCTTGACTTTGAAGCCTTTGATGAGAGAAGCATGTCTGGTCTAATTTCTGAGTGACAGGTTCATAAACGCACACACTACAGTTGATATGCTAATGGCCATATCATGCTCTACTGATTTTCTTTGCCCTGCTCATTCAGTTTCTTTAGAGACATCCAGAGATGAAAGAGAAAAATGCACAGTATTTTATAAAGACCAAAAGAGTTTTTGTTTGCAAACTCTATTGTTATCAAGCAAAGCATTAGAAATGCACGACAGCTTCTGCATGATAACTTAAAGAGGTCATGTAGTATGAAATAATACCGGTCTTTTAGATGAAAACCTGTCAGTGTCTATGGGAGGGAAATGTAGATTAGTGAAGATACAATGTCACTGAGAACTGCAGGCTTCTGTCTTTGCTCACTTTGCAGGTCACATCTGTGGAAATCATTTGCTATCAATTATGACTCTCTCTCCTGCTTAATGTCATGATGTGACTTACAAGCAGAAGAATAACTGGCTTCACTTCTTACTAGAGAATTCTTCCAGAGTAGGATCAAACAATTCTTCAGCAAGTGCAAGCTGATGGTGAAAACAAGGGTTGCTATGATGCTGTATCTCTTTGTGCTAGCTGCCACAGCTGCACCGAAGCTCTGGGCAGCTGGGACAAAAATCAGTGTAGTCTAAGAGGTGTGTGAATGTGAAGCAGTGGATTTGGCTTGTTGTCTTTGGGTGAAGGCCACTGATTTTTGTGTGTGCCTCCAACAGAGCAGAAAACTATCTCTGTAACCATTAACTACAGCTGGTACAGAATATTACTAAGTTAATTAAAAAAAAATGCTCAGAATCTTTGTTTATTCTGCTTTGAGATCAAGTAATTTCATAATGATTGTTTCATTTTGTGCCCCAGCAGAAAATATTCTCTCTTTAACATCTCTGAGTTTAATTCTTGGTATATGTTTTTCTCTTACAAAAGATAAAGTGAAATTGTTAGTCTTGCATTCATAGACAAGATGTTCTTGCCAGTTTTATAGACATAAAACCATTAATCTTCCCATTAATGATAAAAAAACCCTGTTCACTGGAGCCTGTATTGCAAGAAGATTATATAGCCCTTGCAGCTGTATTTTCTCATTTTCAAATGTCCTCTTTTGTGTCAAAAGCTTAACTACATTAGTGCAGGAACATGTCATGGTGTGGAAAAAGGCACTGAGCTGAGATGCTGTGGTGTATGGTGACATTCCAACACAGTCTGTCTGAACGCTCCCTGCCCTTTGACCACCCAGAGTTTATGCCCTCTCTCCTCCACACTGGAAAAACTGGAATTCTATCTTGATTAGACATCAAGAGGCATTCAAAGGATGAACAATGAAGTTTATTTTTGTGGGCTGATAGTGGAAAGCAAGACAATGAGTAGGAATCCACTTTATGCTCTAAGCTCCTCTCTCTCCCTTCATCTTCCTCTCTCCCTCTCTCCGCCACTCCTGAAGTGGAGAAAGGACCAAAAAGCCTCTGAATAGCAGCTCTGCTCTCCCGTATGACCTTGGTGGGAACTGGAAACCTGAAAATGCAGCTCACAGCTGATAATGGATTTGGAAGCTGACTGCTGTTACTGAAAACATATTGCTCATCCCTGCATTTTCCTCCAGTTTGTACATATCTGTTAACTGCCTAAGGGATCTGCATTCTTTGATTTGGATGTCTGGAAAATCTTCACCTTAGTGTAATACTGCATGACTCTCAGATTTGCAGCCTGTTCTTTTTAACATGCTATTGTGCCCATAAATGCTCATCTTATATTTGCTCTTCATTGTCTGTTGTAACTGTCCCCAGAATTACTCTCTGGCAAATATATTCAGTTATAAATCTCAAAGATTATTATGGCACTATAAAATTGCCTCCAGTCGACTAGGTCAGAGCAGTAGATAAGTTGTGTTTATTTTTACATGTATTTTCTGTTGGACAACTGTATGCTTTGGATTCTTGCTGCAAAGAGTCCAGACATAGACAGAAAAAATATGCATATAGATTAGTTAATATCTGTTTGATCCCCTTGTGCTGTTTCATCCACCTGTTTAGATGATTACATGCATGGTGTGGTCCTAGTGATGTGTAATGTACTCCATTCTTCAATGCAGACTGTCCTTATATGCACTCCATGTGTCTTGGTGATCTGCCTTCAGATCAGCCTTGCTAGGAAAACAATTGGTCCATTTCTTCAGGCTCTTAGGAAGTCAGCTGGATAACAATCAGCTTATGTTGCTTGATGCTCCTGCCACTCAGTGAACTTGACACCTCAGCCAAGCGACATTTAATTTCCAGTTAGTGTGGAACGATGAGAGCTGGACATGGGGCACTGCACACTTTTATTCTTTTCCCTAGGCTATCTCTGGTCCCCAGATCAATAGACACTGAGATCGCAGTGGGACTGATGTATCTCATGTGCAGGGCAACTGAGACCTCCCTGGCAAACTAAAGAATGGATCATCCTCATGGGCTTTGAAGATCCTCTTAATCATTGACAGGCAGTGTGTGGTGACTATTAAAAGTTATCTTGTGGGTGGGGTATGAGAAATTACAATAGCTTTCTCAGAGCTCCAATTATCCCAAACAATTAATCATTGAGCTGTGATAACTGAAAGTGTTTAGTAATTTGGCCTAATTTGCATAATAGACATAAATTAACATAGTAAGTTATAAGGAAGAGTAAGTTACTTTCTGGCCTGAAATACTTTGCTCAGACAGATACTTTATTGGTGCAGATCAGTTTGTAAATTAAATAATGCAACATCTTACTTTCATGGTTGGATTACAAAAATTGCGTCAGTAACAGAGAAAGAAAAAACCACGACATTCAGGCACAGACAGATGAACACCTTTACAGATCAAAGGTGACGGATATGGATGGAACGCTGAAAGAGAGCAACAAATAGCATTCAAAAGGAAAATATCTTTTAGCAGTATACACTTGCTTTATAGGAGACTGTGATAGGAAACAGAAAGACAGAAGTCCTAAATCCTGCCATGTAGCTGTCTCTAAGTTTGCAGACTTCAAAGCCCTGATTACAGGCCTACAGTGGTCTTAGTACATTATGTTAGCAAAGAATTTGTAGTAACAGCTTAGAAAATAAGGGAATAGGGAGGCTTCAGGGGGTTATTTCTTTCATACAAAGCCAGGTAACAATGTGCAATTTGTTTCAATTGATCACTGTCTCACTTTTGTGCTCTAGTTTTCTAACTGAATTGAGAAACATGTGTAATACTACCAAGTAGAACTGTCAATAAGAGAGAATACAAGAGTGCTTTGAATTTCAGAACTTAATTAGACTTGCAATTAAGCCATCAGTGAGAGAAAAAAGATGAGAAACACAAGTATTAGATTGTGCCAGAGGAAAGCTTAGTAGCATGGTAGAAAAGCTGACAAGATGGAATAAAAATTTGAATGAATAAACAGAAGATATAGAATAAAGGAATAATTAGTAGCAAGAGGATTGAACCATCAATGCATGCTGTCCCCCATGCTCTGAACAGAATGTCAGAGCTTATCATTGACAGTAATGGAAACGGAGGCTGAGTCCTTCAAGGGAGCTGACTCTGCAGAAACGAACAAACTAGAAGGTCCCGTGAAACAGAGAACCAGGAAGAGTAATGCAGAGCAAGGAGTAGATACAGACATGGAATCAAACATTAAATGTGGAGGAGAAATGGAACGATTGCATAGTGAAGTCAAGAGTGTAAAAGATAAGAAAAGCAACACTGGCAAACGGAATTAATACTCTGAGATTAAGATAACAGAATTTCCAGGAGAGTCGATAGCACGTGAAAGATGAGAAGTCAGTAAAGGAAGGAGAAGGGCCTCTGAAAGCAGCCTGGATTAATTTACTGGCAGAAAAGTTAGAAATTGCTAAACTCTCTTCTAAAGTTACGCTGCTGCAAAAAGAATTCAGCACAAATAAAGAATCTAGCAATCTGTGGGTCACTTGAAATATTATGTAAAAACAGTCCTAAGTCTTAGAGTGACACAGTTGTCAGCCCATAGGTTTGGTGAGAAAGAGGAGCTGACCTTCTTTGAATGAAGACCTTGCCTGAAAGTAGAATGCTACAGTGAAGTCCTTTTCTCCTTGTGAGACTGAACCTTCTGTGACCAAATCACTTTGATTGAACTTCTGGGTTTTGGGTACTGGACAGTCTAGTTCTGTGTGTCAGGACTCAGAGGCAGTACTACAACTCTTGGGCAGTCAGGTCCTTCTGCATGGAGAGGTTGGGTCTTCCACAGACTTTGCTGACAACAGGTTAAGTCTCTGGTTCCCAGCACCATGCTGCTCAGATGCATTTCCAGAGAGCCTACCTGGTGGTGGAGCTGTTGTTTCTAGTCTTTGGGGACAAAGCAGTGGGCAGGCGAGGAACTTGGGCTTAGCCAAGCCACAATCACTTTTACTCTGGAAAACACTAGACAGTTACAAAACAACATCCTGTACGTACCCTCCTCCCCCGCTCAGTGTGATCTCATCTCTCCTGGGAGTCCTGGTTTGGACAACATCTTTCCTGCCTTTTCATCAGGCATGTGGTAGTGGTTTGGCCTTTTTACTCACATGATCAACTTTTATCATGGTCTCTGTTGTTCTTTTGTTCACATACTTCAACTGGGAGCAGCCTAGTTTGCATACTCCCCACCCTCCACTGGCTTCTTTACACAATCCGTCGAAGCAATGACCTTACTGGTAGAACACCCCTTTTTCCAGTAAAGAAAGATTGTCAGACACCAATGGATCTTGACGGCTCTCTCATTGTTAATCCCCTCTGAGGTCTTCATATGCTGGCATGAATGTTGCCAGTTTTCAGAAGAGTGAGCTGTAGGCTCAGCAGGTCAGTGCAGACATTGAAAAGCAAGGATCTGAGTAAAAGGTATGTCAAAATGGCATTTCCTAAAGGAGTCATTCCTGAGATAATGTGGACAGATGCCAGTGCAGAAGTCCACTTCTCATCAGTATATTAAAAGAGAAGAAACCGACTAATTCTAGTATTGCACACACTTTTGCCCCCACAATCCACCTGTTTTACTCTCTCCAGACAACAAAATTAGTGCTCACACATTGGCAACTTTCTGATATATTAACAAAGGGTGCTAGTCAACTGCTAAGCTACTAACACTGTTCAGGTGCTTTCTAATCACTGGACACGTTGAAGAGCTCTTATGTTCTCTGGAGACGGTACTTTTGCTTGCAGGGACTATATTGTAATTCTTTCCTCTGTTGAGCTTTTTATCTCTGTTTGACTGCTATTTTTTCCTTTTTTTTTTTTCTTTATGTCTTTTTTAATTTCCCCCTCCCTCAAAATATTAGTTTTGTAGCTAACTGAAAATCCCTTAGATTGTCTTGATCCAGATCATCGTGAAGATGAATTTGCATCACAGAAAAACACTGCTACTATGTTTGGCTTTAGCTGAGATCCTTGCTGGCTGTTTGAGCAGAGAGGCCAAGGATTTAATTTATCAAAGGACTCAATTTTTTTGTTACCTCTCCTAAGATTTGATCTCTACTCAATGGAGGACTCCATACAGTGCTAAGTCTGGCATTGTTTTCAAGCAGCGTAGCACTTGCATCAAAAAAGAAAGAGGGAAAAAAAGCACTTAAAATATTCTTTCAGCTTTCATTCGTAAACACCCCCAGGGGTGTAATTTATTGTGATGATCCAAACACGCTATTTTGCAGTAGTATTTTAGAACTCTACTGCAGAATTGGTAAACAGAGGATTAAACTTTCCTAAATTGAGATGAATGGACCAAGGCTTGAAATCTAGAATGGGCAGATGAAGTTGATGGAGAGGGTGGCATGTGAACGACTTTCCCCCATAGCGTTAGTTTACTTCTTTCCTACTGCTTTCACAGAGAAATGTTTGGTAAAATGTGCGATTCTAGTGGGGGAAAAAAAATCCAAACAGTGTTTTGCCATCTTTTATTTCTTGGCTTTATGGGGATGGCTGTCTGCTAGGATTGTTTGAGCACTGTACACTCTCAGTACACAAAAAAGCACTGTCTTTTTTCTGCTCCATTCGTGAAAAGGCTCCAGTAATGCTGGTCATGTCTGGCAGAAAAAAAAGTAAGTAAGTACTTCTTTCATATTTGGAGAGCTATCCATATTTTTGTATCCTAATACTTGAGATTTTTTTTCTCCTTGTGTCTCAGACAAGGATGGAGGCTTCTTTTAGCTGCATGCCACACTACGGATATTTGAGATTAAAGTGACTGCAGTGGAAAGAACAGCTGATACTGGGGAAAGAGCATTATAAATCATTCCTGTCTCTAAATCAATTTTATCTCAGACATATTTTTGTCTCTATTAAATTGATTCTAGTGCCATTCATGACTAGTGCCTGAGTTTGGTAATTTTCCATGGTGAAAGCTAAGATGGATAATCTTTTAATAGCTGTAAGAAATCAAAAATTATTCCATTGCACACATCTGGATGAACTGAAATCCAGCTTTCCAGGCAATCCATTCTCTCTACTGCTATTTTGAGAAATAATCATGCTGTCTTATTTAGGATTATTTTAAATACTCTCGGCTTATTTGCAAGAAATATTATTTCCTGATTTATAACTCTTGCAGCCCTTTTGACTTATATGGAGAGCGAGACAGTGTCAGACTCATTGCCATTCTGAAAGGTATGTAAATAGCAACTGTCAGTACAAACAAGACTGCAAAGGACTGTCCTTTGGAGGCCAAGCACGAAATATGGCTGTTTACTTACCGCTGGAAGGAAAGTGGCTAATGTGTTCCCTGTAGGCACTGATCCAAAGCCGGTCTGTCACGACAAGGCATCTCTCTGTCAGAGCAGTTGAGGGGGTTGTCTGATCCAGGAGTGCATTTTGCAGTTTCTATATAGTATGAACTCAGGCCTGGAATAACATCGCTGAAGGCAGCAGGGCTGTCCTGGGAAGCTGAGCTCTTTTTGCCATATGCACAGTCTTTGTTGTGTGGGGTGTGTAGATAGGAGAGCTGGAAACCGCAAGATCACAAGCTGCTTGTGTGGTACATTGTAAAAGATATATTAATAATTCTGTGATATACAGTATTGGACCCAATTTCTGACTAGAGAACAACTGGATTATTTCATTAAAAAATATAGCCAGCTGGCTTGGTGTTTGGTCTTGTAGAATCTCTTGTACGATTATTGTTTCAGTCTGAGGCAAATTGCACATTTCTAATTAACCAGATAGGAGGTGGGAGAGTTGTGTAAGTGATAGTATCGAACCATGGCAGCGCTGTGCAGGAGAGAGGGGATGATACTGATGTTTTACCCAGGAAGGCATCTGGGAAACAGATCTGGTGGAGTCAGAAAGCATGGAAGATGCCTGAGAAGGCAGTGAAAGCTGGCTTTTATTCACAGCTCCTTTGGCAGCAGCAGTGCTCTGAGGGAAAGCAGAGAACTAAAGGGTTTTTTTTTTTTAATTTTGTTTTTTAAGCAAGCTCTTCACTGGCAAAAAAAAAAAAAAAGTGTGTTAGAAATTAACTGGATATTCAGAGGAGAGATGAAACAACCGAAAGAAAAAAGCTGATTTATTTAAATGTCAAATTATTTTAGTTGCACATTTGGTGCACACAGTTGTCAAAAAATCACCATAAATATGGTGGTAGCTCCCAGTGTTGACAGTAGTTTGTGTATCTGTAATAGATGGTATAGTACTTAGTACTGGTAGGAGACATGTTTATATCTTGATCCAAGCTATATGCAGAGCTGGATGCAGCCCCATACTGCTGGAGGGAAAGAAATGGAGTATGACATAGTGTTGCAAAAGGTCCAAATAGTCCAGCTCCTGCATAGACAAGAACAGTTGAGTGCAGTTGCTCTTGCAAAGTAATCCGCAAGCTGCATGTAGACTTCAAAGTCCCAGTGCTTTGTCTCATCTTCTTTTTCATATGTTGCCAGGATTTGCTTTCCTGTTCCAAAGCACTCTGTTTGGCAAGCCTTCTTCTTTCCATTTCAGCAGGGCATTTCTGCCTCAGGGCTTCTGCCAATATTGGTGCATACACTGTTTGCTACTCTTCCTGCCCTTATCCATAGAAGTTCCAGCTAGGTTAAAGGCGAGGTGTAAAGGAAGAGGAAAATCATGTGTACGCTTTTTACCTAAAGGGCAGTTGTAGCACAAGCTGCCTACAAGCTAGTGCTTAGGCACAGACATCTGTGCCAATATGCTTCTGACAGGGTGAAGGTTTGCTAGAATAATCCCTCTTCTACATCTCTACTGTTGCCAACCCTGAAAATGCTCTGCAATGTAACAGCTTCAACAAGGTGTCGAGTAAAGACATGAAAGGGAAACTAGCTGGATTCTTCCATTTGGGTATCTCTCTCAGAAGAAATTTCCTCTGAACCTTGTCTGTTTATCTTCTGCCATGTGCAAGTCCCCGTTGTTGTTACCAATTTACCTGTAGTTGGCTGGAAGCCAATGATTTTTTGTCCTTCTTTCTAGTTCTGTGATTGAAGGCACTACTTCGAGGGGATGTGTATTCTTCTTCACTGTGTAGGTTTTGTTCTTGATAATTTACTGGGAATGCTATTCTCTACAACATGCAGAGGTACATATTGCATAGTTTCCTTTTTATTTCAGAATTTGAGAATCTAAACCTGATCTCTCCACACCTGTAAATTTCCATGATTTCTTTGCTTTACTGATTTTATTGAGTTTCTTCTTCTGGCATGAAGTGATATCTATGTTGTACAGTCTATGTATAAAATGATTAACAAAATGATCCATGGAACTTTCTCTTCCACATTCCTAAGCAACTTCTCAAACAATTCTAGTGTGCTTTAGATGTCAGCATTCTTGAGAAGCAAACAATATGTAAGGATTGAAAGAGGAAAAGATATGGGCATCGGTGTCTAACAGGAGGAGGAAAAATATTGCAAAACAAAGAGGTCATAAAGAAATTGATTTAGGGAGAGAAGTAAAATAAAATACTTTTTAAAAGTAGACTGGAAGTTGAGGACAGAGCTTTTTCAGGAGATAAGGACTTATGCAGAGAAGGACTGGCAAGACCTTACACCATAATTCTGAATATGATTTAGGGACTAAAACCAAAACTTTCACAGAGTCATGATCTGCAGAGTAGGTATCTAGCTTTTCATAGCTTTCCTTTCAAACCGTTACATGACTTATTCTTGCCAGAGTAAACTCTACTGTTGACTTCAGCTGGACTGTGTGAGTGAATAATGGGACTGTAAGATCAGACCCATGTCAATGAAGCCAGAAATGTTTCATCATCAAACTTCTATCAAGGAGTTTTGCCACCTGTTCTGGAATTAAATAAGGCCTGAGGCTACTTTTCAGTCTTTGGTATAGACTTAGGAACAGGATCAGGCTATGGTAATGAAATAGGGCTAAATCTCTGGTTATATTTTAGATGATTTTTTTTTTTTTTTTTTTTTTTTTTTCAGTGGTGTTTTTGCTAAGTTTTAGGCTCCTGTTCTTACGAAAGGTTCCCTAACATCCTTTCTGGTGTGTATTGCTTTCCGGTCCAAATTCTTTGAGCTGCTGCTGGCCTGTGTAGAAGCAGTGGGGTAATGGCAATTTTTGATGATTCTTAGCCAAAGGCAGGCTGTTCCTGGACACATGCAGAGGTCCTAGAGGAAGCAGCAAGGAAGGAAGCTGAATGACATTCATAGAGAGGATGCTGAAGGAAAGGGAAAAACTTCAGCCAGGGTTGCTGAAATAGAAAATTGTTGCTATAAACGTGAATGAGAATTTAGTGGAGCCACACAGGAGTCCCACCTGGCACTCTCCATTTAGTCTTCAGTGTATTTGTGATGTTGTTCTGTATTTGCTCCATGGATAAAGACAACATTCCATCCTTGTGGCTGTCAAGCCAAGCCTTTTAGTGAGTACTAGATATCTGTGTTGCAGAGCAGCTTTAGATCATGAAGAGAATCTTCACAACTTTACCATTCACAGGATGAGAAGAAGAAAGTGACCATGTCTCTTGATTTTTCTCTGATTTTTCTTCTTCTACACCATGGTGACCCTGCCATTATAAAAATATAAATATTGCTGCAGATGATGACCTTGGTTTTGCTATCTCTCTTTAGTAGTAGTGCCAACAGAGCACAGTCTCAGTAAATTAAAGCTTACTCTTGGATGAGTGGACCAAAACCATACACCTTTGGACTTAAATACTGGTGTAGCCAGTTTGGACTCATCTATCAGGTCCTTATAATGTGTCAAAAAAATTTCCAGGTTAAATGTTGTCCTGATTTTGTTAAAAACAAGTTTCTCTTTTAGTGAATTTGCCTGTCAGGTAAAGCTTTCATATTAGCTGCATTTTCCTGAAGAACCAGATACATGTTTTGGTAAAGATAGCAATGGAATGTGAAGTTATTGATAAGCATGGATGCATCTCTCGTGAGAGGGACAATGAGAAACAGGTGACTAAGAAACTGACCAACGGAGTATAACATCCCATTCACATGAATACTTCATATGAAAGTGGGAGATCATGAGGATCTTGCCCCTTTTCCTTATGGCCAACATTACGAGAGGACCTTGGTAGTCGTCCCTGTGAACTGAGGCCTAGTGAGAGACTGAATCCAGCTCCAGTTGGCTTCAGAGTCTAATCCAGGACTGCAGGTGCCAGCTCTGTAGTTGCTGGGACTTTCAAGATTGGTTTTGTGTATTTTGTATTATTTTCTCTATTCTTATCAGTAGCATTAGTAAAACATTTTTAGTTTTTCCAACTCTCTTCTCTTTGTCCTTCTTTCCCTCCCGATCGCCTGTCCTTAGTGGGAAGTGGGGAGAGAGAGGCTAAGGTGGGGAGAGGGAGTTAACAATACATTTGCCATGGTTTTATTGTCACCCCGCAATCAAAAACCTCGACAATCTAATTTTGGAATTGGGTCAGGACCTACAATCAGATTTTTTGCATCACCCATGTTTAATTAAACATAGTATAGATTATGAACGAATGCTCTCATCATGATCTGCCTGCCCTGCTTTACCTTATGAAATCAGAACAAATAAAACTCAAGGTAGTTGATGCATAAGTGTATTACTTCAGTGGTAATCATTTTCCATTTTTCAATACATTTATTAACAGGAGGTCTCTTCAGAAAGAAGCAAACAAAAAAGCTGCAATCTAGAATCATTACCACAATGCTAATAAAAGTCCTGAGGCACAACCGGTAAATATTGGTCAGCTAAGTGTTTACCATCTGTTCTGTTACCCTCACAGTAAATAATCACTGTTGCAGCATTTAAATCAAAAACATGCTTAGAAATCTCTATGCTCATTATCAGACAGAGTTTCGTTCAGCTCATCACACTGTTTCAAAATCGGTCTTCATCATTTTCCATCTGGGAATGCTACAAACAAGCAACAAAACAGGTGTGCACACACTTGGGGAATCAGAACATTTTTAAACCTCAGGAACATTTCTGCTTATGCTTGTTAGACTTCCCATATATTTAATACAACCAGTGATGATGAGCTGTTTGACAATTTTGTCAGTGTCAGAAAGGAAAGGAACAGCTTTTCTATGGATTGGCCAGGGTCTCAGTTCAGGCTTAGTCAGCTCACCCTGACAGCCATGCGGTTTACACTGGGCACATCTGGTGTTTTAGTATAGGTATTATCTTAGTCACTGTCATCCTAATATGACTTTATTATCTCATTCGTGCAGTCTTGCCTGTAACTGGATATCTAACCTTATACTGGAGAAGACAGAAATTCTTTCTTTAAACCCACTTCCAATTTTCCAGTAATTTTGATTTTTGGCCAGTTTGAAATGTTAGGAATATGTAATTGGAAATGAATGCTTAAGATTATAAAATGATTGTGCTTTCAGTGCTGCAGCTTTTTTAGTGAATTAGCCTCAGTGTTTACAAGAGACTCGCAAAGTTAAACCTACAAAGCTTTAAAAATTAATTGCACCATTTGTATAATTCTCTGAGGAGGAAAATGTTTTTGCAAGGTTCTTGGCACAACTTTCATTGAAATTGTTAGAGCCTTTTATTTACCAAACAGTGTACATTGTTAAAAGTAAAACTTCCCCTGTGCTCTAAATTTTGGCCCAGTTAATCTTTCAGGAGTGCTGAAAGCAGGGCTTTAATTAGCAACTTTATCAGTTAACCCAGTCACTCATCCCAATGCTTATCTGATACTGTGTTCATACAGGCACTTGGGGACATCAGAAAAAGGCCGACTTGTCAGTGGGACAGTTGAGAGGACCTTGATGGCAGGCAGAAAAAAAAGAGACAACAGAAATGGATGGCATTAAATGGAATTTGATACAAATCCAAAAGGAATTATCTGACCATGGTAGCCTGGGATAGGTGTGGATTTCTCTTGTATTTCTTCCTGATCTTCTCTAGTATGTCACCCACAGGAACAGAGAGGAAGCCAGCGGTCCCTTGCAGTGTGAATGTAGGGTCTGGTGTGATTGAAGTCCTTCGCTGGGGAGGTGCTGACTGAGCTGGGAATAAAACCCCACTGATGCTGTCGTCACAAGACCAGCCAGCTCAAGCCAATGTGGGGCTCTCAGCCAAGGCGCTCATTGAGCTCTTTTGCTGTCTTCAGCAACAAAGATTTAATGAGCAAATTGCTCTCCTTACTTGCCTCTAATTTTTCTGTTTAAGAGAAAGAGGGTGTGTGCATATATGAGTGCCGTTGAGGGGCTGATGTTGGTGTTAGAGAGAGTGGACTGAAAACGGCACATGCTTGCCTGGAAAGGGAACAGTAATAGATGAAGAGTTTCTGGTGGATGGCCAGAGCAGAGGAAACCCATGCTGATTTGTCTTGGGAACGAAAAGGGAAGGCATCTTATTTCCTTAGGGTAAGCCTGTCATCACAGACCTCTTCTAGCAGAAACAAGCTTGTGCTCCAGTTCATGCAACACTCAATCATGAGCAGTAATTGTCATGTGAGTACTTCAGTCTGTGCCTGGTGGACTCTGTGACGAGTCAGGCAGGGCTATCCCGTGGCTTCAGAGACCCTGGATGGTCCACTAAAGCAATTAACTAGCAGTACTCAAAGACTTAGGGAGAAATTATAAAATAAGGCGAATCAAAAGAACTAGGTTGTCTGCTTCAGGTACGCCTGCTCAGTAATAAACAAGGAAAATAAACAGGAAAAAACAAACCAAATTGCAAAGAATGAAGGCTATTTATAAACAACAACAAAAAACAATTGGAGGCGACCTGGGCTTTCATTTTATTTTTTACCTTACTTCATCTGCATTTGTGAAGTGGTCTATAATGCTTCTTGCACTCAGTTTAGTCTTTAACATGGCATCATTTGTGGTTCAGACTTCTTACTCACTTCATTTTTTTCCCCTAAGCAAAGATGTACCATTCATGTAGTTCTGAAACTGTCTTGTCAGCAAAAAATCTGTAGCTCTCACCAACGCAAGGAAGTCTGATATTAAAAACATGCATTGCTTTGCTATCTTAAGATGAACCCATTAGCATGTGGCTGAAGAGTAAGTTTGAGAGAGAGAAATCGCATTAAGAGGATGGAGTGACTACCTGGTGCCAAGAAGATATTTTATGCTTGCTCAAGCAGTTCTGATGAGTTGATAGCTGAAATGTTTATGCTTTTATTCACATAGATAGCATACTAAAGACATTTATTTTAAACAACAGATAATCCAAGTGGTGCATTTAGTTTGTGATATAACTGTGGCTGGTGTGCTATGGCTTGCAGGGTCTGTTCCTACTCTTATTGACTTCTAGCTGGGCCCTGCGAGGCTAGGCCCTTGACTTCTTTCCAACCTGAAAACAAAGGCAGAAAACAAAAACCAGGAAGACATGCACTGGCAGCAAATTTTCTGTTCCTGCTGATGCAGAATACAAATGCATAGCAATGTAATGATTTTCACTCTGCTGCTAAAAAGTGTAAAGTTACAAAAAGTTCTGTTTATAAATACAAAATCTGCGTCTCAGGAATGTCTAAGTGTGTAACTCTGTGATATACAGGATTTAGTAAATCCTGGTTTCAAATTGTGTTTGATTTGATGCAAGAATCTGAATGTCATCAGCAGCTTCACTCTGGGGGCTCCTTCAGACCTAATTTCTTAATTTTGCGTATGCACTCTTACCTCCTGCAGACTGTCATATTTGTTACCTTTCCCCCAACAGCACTTTTTTGCTTTTCTCATTCTTCCTCTGGTTTAAAAAAGAAAAAAAAAAAAAAGAAAAAAAAAAAAAAGTCTTGATGCTATATTAAACTTTAAAAAAAGAAAACCACACTTTTTCTCCTGCTTGGGTTTCTTAATATCCCCAGCATCAGATCTTGGCTACCTGTTGACACCAGTGGTTTATTTGTTCAGTCTTACATTCTTAGTATTTTTCTCCTTTTTATTGTAATCCTAGAATGTGTAAGGTACTTTTTAACAGACAGCATAAATAAAAAGAGCCTAGGTACTTCTTGCAGTCCCCAGGCATTTTAACCTTTCTGTGGAGGTGTGTTTATTTTGGTATAGGTTCTGACACATTCAGAAGGTGCAATAAACCAGAGCAGTCAAAATACAACAAGCAGAAAAGGAAAAATAAAATATTTATTTGACATCTCTTTATCCTATCCTTAACCACTTTCTTCCTTTCTTAGGAATCCTCTCCCTCTGATAATTGTAGGTTAGTAGGCCATTATAATAATTTCTAGAGGTCTCTAACTGTCCAGACTATTCCAAAAACACAAGAGGCTGGTCCATCTTCTTGTATTTGGTGCAACTGGGTAAACATTTGTTAATGAGCTTCCCATGTAAACAAATTCCAAGTGTCGTTGCAGAAAAGCTAGTTGAAAAATTAAGCTATGTAAACTTTTCAAACTTTTTCTCCAAAGGAGCGACATTTTACCAAGCCACTTGGTAGTTTCTGTGGTAGATTATCTAGCTCATGTTATGACAGCTCCTCAGTTTGTATCACTTATGCCTGTTCATTGCTGTTAGTATTTGTCAAGGGCTGCCCAACAGTGACTATGTATGCCATCTCTGTTTTGGATTGCTTATGACATCCTAGGATTTTGGCTCCTTGATGCCCTGTGTCTGGGTCTTTCTCTGGGTCTTTTTCCGTTTGATGTCTTCTGTGACACAGACCTACAGCCGTTTTTTTATTCTGTCTCATTCAGAGATCTATTCCTTAAATGGAGTGGATGTGTTTTAACAGTGATAGCACATTCAGAGCAGGGAAAGGAAAAGAAGACACAAAATGCATTCCCAGTTTATGTCATTCATGAAAGACATTTGTCTAAACTGTTCTTAAATGTTCCCATGAATGATAATACTATGACTTCCCTAGGCAGCTGATTGACGTAATTTACTCCTAGAAGGCTTATCCTAATGTCTTCTCAAATATCCCTGTGGCATTCCTTCCCCAATTGACCTTCCTAGCAACAGTCTAAATGGCAGATGATTGTTATTCTGTTTTCCCCAAGTTTCCTCTTATCTAACCTAAACAATACCAGGATCTTTCAATCACTTCTTCCAAGTCATGTTTTTAGATGTCTCTTTACCTCTGCAGACCTCTTCTGGACTTAATCTTCCTCTGGCCCATGTATCTCCTGCAAGTGATTGAGCCAGTGTTCCAGCTGAGGCCTTATCACAATGGAAAGACTACTTCATATCTTCTGCAGGTGAAACCTCTCTTTAAATGCCTAAAACTGAAATCAGTCTTTTCCTAGCATGACATTTTCGACTCATGTGCAGCTTGAGATCTGTTACCTGTTGCTCACTGTCCTGTATTTTTAAAGTGGATAAGCCACCCTAAGACCATTGCCATACCCTTGTCTATTGTATTGGTTTTGTATCGCTTCTCCAGATTGGCAAGATCATATTGAATTCTTTTGCATCCCTCAAGCTTGATCTTAACTGTATATTTGAAAAGGTTTCTTTCATCCTCCAGGTCAATAGTTGCAGTATCTGCCCCAGGGCAGACTCCTTCATAAGGCTTAATCCAACCTTGCTTATCAATTGTTAGCTTTTTGAAAACTGCTGCCTAGATTTTTCTTACTAGTTGTGCTCCCACATTTTAGTCACTTTTTTTCAGACTAGGTCTGATTAAATGGTGATCTGTGACCAGCTCAGCCCTGTAATAGATAATAGTCAAGGCTGTTGAACTAATCGAGTAGGGTTCAATCATATTATGCATATCGTTGTAAGAAGTAATTACGCTTGTGCAAGTTTCATTATATTTTGTAAAAAAATAGTAGTTAAGCCAATGGCCGGATGCCGGGCCCCAACCAAGCCAATGGCCAGATGGTGCAACAGATAACAGAACTCCAGAGGCAGAAACACCAAACACACCCAGTAACATCTTTCACTGTCGACTAGCCAACCAGGATCTAACTCGTCAGGGTGTCCCAGCACGTCAACAAGTGTATAACATATATAAGCACATACGAAAAGTTGAGTTTTGTGCCGTTGGTGGAACTGAGCTTCCCCCAGTCACCCAGCGCTGTTTTGCCTAATTACTGCTTGCTTTAAATTTGCTTGCTTAATAAAATTAATTAATTGGCTCAAAGACTCGTCATCATTTATAACAGCCCTGTTAGGATTTATTCGATTAGGGCAAATTAGATCATTTTGAAAAACAGTCTGTGTTGTTCCAGTGGACTATATGGCTGGAAATGAAGATGGCAGATGACCTCACACTGTCCCAGAACATCATTTGGAGGAGTATCAACAGCCTTACTGACATTTGGACAATCAGCACCTCTGCTTATTCTGCATCTAAACCATCTCATCCATCACAGGAGAAAATTAGAGGGGAATTTAAGTAGTCTGTCTCGGCTCTTACTTAGCTCTTTATATCTTCTAAGTGCTTGCAAACTGTTACTTCATGATGTTTGCCAGTTTGTTTCTCCCCTGCCCTCCCCCTTTTTTTGTTTTGGTTCTGGAAAGTGGAGTTCAGCTGACTAGTGTAACATTCTCTGATTCCTCCCCCATGGCCCACCCCTTTTTAAAAGAATAGACATAGTGTTTGCCACTTTTGGAACTTCATTGATCCCTGCAGTTTTTAAAAGATTATTGGAAACTGTACTGAGTGCTCCAGACAGGTTTTCAGGTTTCCTAGGACTAGATTTAAAATCCAGATTATTTGAAATAATTGAATTTATCTAATAACTCTCTGGTATTATTTCTGATATTGCAAGCATGACTGAGCCTTTTAAAATAATCTGAAACAAAATAGATGTTATGTTCTATGACCTATGGTATATTCAGTATTTTCTGTCTTTCTCATTAGGTAGCAAGCCAACATCTCTCCTGGTTATCCTCTGTCTCCTAATGGATTTGTAGAAGCAATGTGATAGCTTCTTTTCAGCACACATTCAAGCTGTATTTGTACTTCATTTTGCATGTGTACCATAGTGGCTTGTCCATATGTATTTAGGTTCCTTCCAAATACTCTCAGCTCTTACGTTCCATAGGTTCCTTTTTGTGTATGTATATATATATATATATATTTTTTTTTTTTTTTTCTGTTTGAAGCCACTAAACACCTACTCCTTTACTAACAAAATTTTTTTGACAATTCCTTTAAATCTGTTGCTAGATTTTGCTATTTTAAATGAAATGGAACCATGAAAAAAATCTCATACTGGTTGAAGGCAAGCTAACAGCCTGGAGTTCCAAGATTAAAAGCAAAACTCATTATAAAGAAAATATTAAAAGTAACACAGAGGTTCAAAGAACAGTTAGACCTTATGACAGTATTGCCACAGCCCTTCAGCTATGTGTTGTGTCTACAATGCTCATACTTTGCCTTTTACACACACACCCTCCAATTTTAGCACAGGGGAGTAGTGGTGGGGGGTGCTGGTTTTGCTTTTCCCCACATGGGAGATATTATGCAGTCTTCATATAACAAAATTTGCAATGAAATTCTAGTTTACCAATTTTTAAAAAATATATTTATACATAGAGAACACAAATATATTTTCTAAAAAAGTGCACAAAATGGAGGTTACATTATGCATTAAACTAGAACAAAGAATTTATTATCCAACCTTACAGAATCATAGTATAGTTTGGATTGGAAAGGACCTTCGAAGGTCACCTGGTCCAACTCCCCTTCAATGAGCAGGGACATCTTCAACTAGATCAGGCTGCTCAGAGCCTCAGCTGGCCTGACCTTGGATGTCTGCAGAGATGGGGTATCTACCAAGCCCCTGGCCAACCTGTTCCAGTGCTTTACCACCCTCATTGTAAAGAATTTCTTTCTCATGTCTAAACTGAATCTCCCCTCCTTTAGTTTAAAACCATTACTTCTTGTCCTTTAATGACATGCTCTTCTAAAAAGACTCTCCCCAACTTTCTTACAGGCTCCTTTAAAGTACTGAAAGGCCACAATAACTTCTCCTCAAAGCCTTCTCTTCTCCAGGTTGAAGAACCCCAACTCTCAGCCTTTTCTCACAGGAGATGTGTTCCAGACCTTCGATCCTTTTTGTGGCCTCCTCTGGCCTCTCCATCAGGTCCATGTCTTTCCTTGTACTAATGACTCCAGAGGTGGACACTCAATTTTATTTTGAGTGCTGGCTAATCAAAGTCTGAAACTGTTTTGACTCTGAAAATGCCAGATCATAAGATAAAATGTAGCATTTGTCTTTACTTTAGCAGGGCCAAGACTTCACCTAGAAGACTGTTCTCACTATCTTTCCACACTATGCTTCCTAGTTGAGAATGATCTCAGGTGGTTTAATGCCAGCAAAAGAAATTTCTGCATTTTCACTTCAGTCAGAGAACAATTTTTCCATTTTTATGTTGGTAAATGATTCATGTTAGTCACCACTAAAAGCAATGGTTTATAAAAGCCACAAGGATAAAACAGCCACTCTCACTTTGCCATCAAGTATGTCACAGCCCGTTCATTTTCAGTGTAGCATAGGCATTGTATGAAGAAACAAATATGTGGGAGTGAAAAACTGAATGAGGAGAAGTATATGAAAAAATACAGAGGGAGCAGAACAAGACAGACAATAAAGCAAGATAAAAACATCTTTATTCTAGTTTATTGCAGAAAATTGCCTATTTTCTCAGATAAACTCTCAAGTATAGCTCCTGGAAAGACAAAATTTCTGTCTTAGAAATGGCAATACAGTCAGCAACTGAGTTGTCTCCAAGGCATCCCACAAGCCAAAGAGACTTAAATTTGTCAGAGAGGTGCTTTTACAGCTTTGGGTGAATGTATCAAGTTGTGGTTTTATCTACCTCTGATGCAACAGTTACTTATGTGTTTCTCCCAGACACACAGCATTGCAAATGGAATTATTTAGGATTTCATCAAATGTGATTAATTCCTATGGGCTTTCCTGTCTAACTGCATGGAGGCTATTAACCACATATCCTTTAAAAAAACCCCACAACCTACTTTTTTTTTTTTTTTATGGACTAAGAATGAACAAAGCATAGCCTCATAATGTTTGCTTTTGTTGTTTTTTTTTTTTTTCCCCATTTAGTTTCTTCTTACAAATGCACAATATTTGATGATTTATTTCTATGTACTTTGCATTTTCATGTACCACTCCTCAGTGTCAAGGGTTGAGGGCTTGTGACCAGCTCTATCTGTAGGCTGTGTTTCCACAGGATGCAGAGAAGCGAAGTGGCATGTCAGAAGATCTTTCATTTTAGCGCTTGAAGTAATCCGCTTTGGGATGGTACCTCTGAGAGCAAAGAAAGAAAGGTCACTGCTCATAATTCAACATCTTCAATTTATTTATTTTTTGACACCTACTGAATCTTTCTTACCTTTGTCCAATCTCTGTTTTAAATGAGTTCTTCCACAGGAGACCAAGAAAAGAAGTGCTGTAAGGATGCAGATGTAAAAGACAACATGCTGCTATATTTTCGTTTGTTTGTTTGTTTTGTTTTGTTTTGGTTTGGTTTTAATAAATAGGTTAATAGGAGTGACTTGGAAACTGGAGGCTACATGAAATTTATGTGTCCAAAGAAAATACGTGACAGATGCCTCAACACCATGGCGTGCGTATTTGCACAGCACTGATTTTGGTGCTGGAACTGCACCAAATATAACTGTGATGTGTCATGAGATCCTCCACAAAGCTAATTTAACTTGAAAAATTGAAGTAATCTTGAAAGACGTGGTTCATAGCTAACATGACAAAAAAATCCCAGTTGATCATTACTGTGAAACGAATACTTAAGACAGTTCAGTCAATTCTGTATATAATCCTGATCATCAGACTTCTTGGGACATCTAAGGTAAGAAGAAAGAGAACATTGTCAAGCTTCCATCTGAAAAATACGTGTATCTTCTCCCTACCAAGAGTGCATATGTTACAATTGTTGTGTTTTCTCACTGAGCACTGAATTGAAACTGTTTCAGGCTCTTACATCTCTTTGGGGAGTGTTGTAGAGCACCAGTCTCCTTTCCCAAAATACCTCTGACTTGCACAAAAACATGTGTTCCATCAAAAATACCAATGTTTTCAGACTCTTTCTGTGGTTTTCTGTCTTTTCCTACAAAAGCAGTTTTTATTTTTTTGTCTTCACTGAAGCATGTCCACTGAATCGAGTGCATTAGCAAAACACCATATCTTCAGCACTTACCTGATGATTGCTTTTATCATCAGCTAGGTAGGAAAAGAAAAAAGCCCTATGCTTTTTTCTATCTGGGTGATGTTATAAATAATAAAAATCTCTTCTTCATTTCTTACACAAGCCATTTCAGATTCTAGCAGTGAAATTCAAATTTTATTTCCTTATCTTCTGGATTCGGTGCAAAATAAGGCAAATCAATCACCTTTCCAGAGGATGTTTAGGATATCCAAGAGATACTGGACTACTGTGCCTTGGCAGCTTCTTTCTATTTGATAAAACTATAAAACCATAGTCTACTGTGTAAGTTAGGATGCTCCCTTCCTATCCTGGCACATTCTTTTTCTTCCTTCAGTGAACTACCTGAGACATTTTCTTGAATCGGTCAGCAACCGAGTTGTCTCCAAGGAGTTCCACAAGCCAAAGAGACTTAAACATTTAAAACAGGCTTTCAGCTGATTGTGATTAAAAATCAGGTAATAATGGGTAGATTTTTCTAGGCAGTTTGTCTGAACCTGTATGCATTTGAATCATGGGATGCTTCTGGGAAAACCATTTAGAGATCTATGCAGAAAATGTGTGGTAGAAATTCTTGAGTTCCTTTCCAAGCACAGAATAGATTATATCAACATGTGTTTTGATTGAGCAAGCTTGATCACTCAATAGCATAGCTCAGATCTCAGATATACAAAAATACTTGATGAACTAAGCAAGTATCTCAATTCACTGAATGTCAAGTCACTGATGTGTGGTAAGTAGAGAAGGAGCTTAAAATTCATGGAATTACTAATTTGTAGCAAACTAATCACTCAATATGAGAGGTGATCTACTTCCAACCAGAAAGAGCACTGTTTTAGTAAAGACAAGATACTGAATTGCACATATTCTATTTTTACATCTAACTCTTGCTTTCTAAGATACTTTCTGCAACTTGCTGTAAAATTTTAGAGCACCCCACCCGCATCCCTCAAAACATGTATTTCTCAAATTAATTTTCTCCTTTCATTTGTAAATATTTACAGAGTATTTTTATGTAAGTGTAAAGGGTGGAATGGAGATGATGCACTGATCATTCTGAACATTCCCTGAACATATTAATGCTTAGAAAAAGTCTTATTTTCGATGTATGGGAAAGCCAGTGCCAATTTAGGGTCTCTTTCAAGGCACACTGAAGTTAAATAAAAAGACAAAGTAAGTTTGAACCAGACTCACATTCCCCTAATGGCCCATCTACCTCTATGGAAGTCCTTTAGACTAATCATAATGGCTCTGTTTACATTGATGGACTGGAGAAGCCCAAAGCTTGATCTGGAGACTAAATTCACTGCCTGTCATACTACTTGCTAGAAGGAGCAAGTCTGGGTGGTAAGATTTGTCCCTGAATGAATTCAGAAAGTCTATGGAAAAGTCTTATCTGGTGAATGAGAAGGCCAAATGCTTTCAAAAATGACTGATCACATACCCAAAATGGCATGTAGGTATTCAGATGATAATTTCAGGCCTGCTTCAGTCTCCGTGGAAAGGGATTCTTTTGTGTCTCAGTGCATCTTAGTCAGTCTGCTGTTTTATCCAACTAGTGTAGTTTCAAGTATGAAGCTGGGTTTCAAAGAAGGTAGCTGCTGTGTCCCGCTTGTCCAGCTATGTTTGATTTTGATCCTAGCGTGCTCCCAAATATTAATATGCTGGAAGACAGTTTTCTCTGCAGTGGTGCACTAGGGCACCTTTGAGGATCACAGGGATCCACTGCAATGTGCACTGGTGAGGCTTTTCTTTGCCCTTGAGGCTTTGACTTGCACCTGCAAACGCCCCTTGGCTGTGAACATGACAAATCAAATGTGATCCTGAATCCTCCCTAATGTGAAACGCAGTGTCCATATGGGTGCCCAGACCACAAACACAGCTTCTGTGGCTCTGACAGGCTTTAGGGCAAACACGTAGAATATCAGCATTTGAAAACAGGTTTCTCAGTCTTTACCTTGCAATTCTCGTATGTGACAAGCTTCCTACTTGAGTGGAAAGCAACAATGTGATCTGAAAAGGCCAGAGATGGTGCTTGCACAGCTGACCTTCTGCCCTTGAAATCATGATCTCAGCATATAGATGTGCCCATAGGATAACTACTGTTCCTTTCTTGGCTGCTTGGAGGAAGAAGGCACACAAACCTGGAGAGAGCCCTGGGTCCTACACTGGAGCTGTAAAACAGCTGATGTAGCTATTTCATGAACAAGTCATATGGCACCTAATTCACAAATATAAAAAAAGCATGGAAGTTCAGGGACTGGAGAAGGCTTTCAGGAAGGGAAGGCAGCAAAGACATATCACATAACAGCCTAAATATGTGACATATCCTTAGATAAAGCTGAAAGTACAGCCAACAACTGCTGCTGGAGTCTTCCAGGGAGTAGGTGCCATGACTAGCAGATATGCTTCCTGTGCTTGGTGTCCCAGTAGTGCTGACTGTTGAGAGCAGAAGTGCTCGAGAGGACCAAAGAGAAATGGGTCAGTAAGGCCAAAGGAATCATATTTCATTGCTCAGAAGAGTGCTTATTGCTGCTTATTTTCTTTTTTTTAAAAAAAAGAAAAGAAAAGAAAAAAGGCATTAGAGTCGTGTTTTCAGCTCTGACTGCACCAGACTTCCACGTCAGCAAGTGCATGCGATGATCACCCCTTGTTCAGCAGAGCATTCAGGCACAGCTTAACCTCAGTTCTTAATGCGGTTGAGTTTAATACCACCTAACTAAATTCAGTAAGTACTTCATTGGATCGTTTCCTTATACGATGTACTCAGTGCATCCCAAATTATATTTTTTGTGGGCTTTAAAAATATAAATTCAGATGTTTAGAATTTAGATATTTACACTTTAGAATATCCACAAAATATCAGTTACTGTTTTTTTTTTTTAATTTTTAAAAATTCAGCTGTTTACAGTAAGTGACCTAAATTCTCTTGCTTGCTTTTGCAATTACTTGTGCCTAGGGCTTCATTTCTCTAAAAACTAAGAAAAAGTAGGTTTTAAATGTAAACAAAGTCCTGATGCCCAGTTAGAATATACAGATCCAGCTTTTAATAACAACTGTTAGGGTTCTTTTCTTTTTCTTTCCTTTTCTTTTCTTTTCTTTTCTTTTCTTTTCTTTTCTTTTCTTTTCTTTTCTTTTCTTTTCTTTTCTTTTCTTTTCTTTTCTTTTCTTTCTTTTCTTTTCTTTTCTTTTCTTTTCTTTTCTTTTCTTTTCTTTTCTTTTCTTTTCTTTTCTTTTCTTTCTTTTCTTTTCTTTTCTTTTTTCTTGTCTTTTCTTGTCTTTTCTTGTCTTTTCTTGTCTTTTCTTGTCTTTTCTTGTCTTTTCTTGTCTTTTCTTGTCTTTTCTTTCTTTTCTTTTCTTTTCTTTTCTTTCTTTTCTTTTCTTTTCTTTTCTTTTCTTTTCTTTTCTTTTCTATTCTTTTCTTTTCTTTTCTTTTCTTTTCTTTTCTTTTCTTTTCTTTTCTTTTCTCTTTTCTTTTCTTTTCTTTTCTTTTTTTTCTTTTTTCCCTTTTCTTTTCTTTTCCCTTTTCTTTTCCC